>NC_090982.1:63620407-64258532 GCF_040807025.1 Struthio camelus | reverse complement strand
GTGAGCATTAGGAACATTGGGATTTCTTGTATATACAATGTGTTTCTTGTACAGACTTGTTTAAGTAAAGTAGAATTATTTTGCTGATTTAGCTTGACTATTCAGCCAGATAAGTCTCATTCACCACAAACCAGGGATCCAGACAAGATGTCTTTGATCGCACATCTCTGATCCTTCTTTGGGGGTGCAAAAGGTACAGCTAAGTTAACTTAAGATGGTTGAAAAGCCCAGTACAATGAAGACATCACTACAGCTTGTGAAATTTTGAGCGTCTTTCTAAATATCCAATAGCTTTTCAGTGGGCTTTCACTTCCCTATTGTGAATGCCGCTGGAAACCTGCTAGAGAGGCTAGATAGTGAATATATGTGTATCTATCTACATACATATCAGTGCTGGATACGTCTCTTTGGAATCCAATTATACCCATATGGTCTTCTGTTATTATTTACATTATGTTAAGAACAAAGCAAAGTTTGAAGGTGTTGTAGCCTAGACTCCTGCCCTGGGCCAAATATAGGCAGCTAACAAGTTTTTGAGCATATTAGCCTGCAGCCTAATATAGTTTTTGAGCTGCATGAATTGCACTGCTTGAGCTAACATGAGTGAAAAATGATGCCTCTTAGCCTACTGAGACAGGCTCTCTGAGGAAGCAGGAACTGAATTCGGAATGAAAGGGTAAGCTTATGCCGAGGATTGTTTTTTCTGGCCAACAAAATTAACAAGGCAAACTCCTGAACAGCCACGAATGTTACCATTGCTGCGGTATAGAGGTGTTGCATATGCTACTTTTTCTTCGCTCTCCTCTGCTGATATTTCTAGCCCTGTACTCAGTCGCATCCCAAACAGCCAACGGTGCACAACACCCTCTGTAGTACTCTAGTGCTGTTTTGGGTAGGCAGGCAATCTAATATGCATGAAAAAAGCATGAAACATTGCTCTGTTTTGTAGTTAACATTTAAAGGACCACCATGGATGGACGGGACGTCTATCAGTAACAACTTGTCCAGCCAAGTCCAGTTCTCTGTTACACAAGGCCAGACTGCTACTTTCTCTCAGGATTGCGACTGACCCTGCCTGGATTGATGTTAAGCATGGAGTTACAGATCTTTCAACCCCAAGCTCACTAGCAGATATGCACTCCCCTACCTATTCTGCCCTGGGACTTGATTTGCAATGAGCTGTAGGCTTATTCCCCGGAGAAGACATGCTGAGCACCTTCTGATCCTGTTGGCCTCACCAGGATTCAGGAATATTCATCACCACTGGGAATTACACATTTGGTAAGCCCTGAGAGGGGAAATACTCACTTTCTCAGTTACATCTCTGCCAATAGCAAAGCATAGTGTCAGTCCAAGCACAGGTTTGCTGTACAATTAATGAGTCACAACCACAGCCAGTTTTCAGAAACCCTCCCGTGTATAGTTGTCAGCTCTCTGCTCCCTCACTGCACTCAGAATTCATCATCCACAATTAAGACAATGCTTCCACTTGACATTTCATCCTGGAGAAGGAAAAACTTCACAGTTTAAATTGTGTGATGAAGAAATCTTATTAGACACTTCAGAGCAGTAACTTCTTGAGGTTGCTTCATACTACATCTGGAACAATGTGGATAAGAAAGGAGATGAAGAAAGTTGCTTCTCTGTTTTGACCAACCTCTTCTATAGGCTGCTTTAGTCCTTGGGCACACTAATCCTCATCACAATACCAAATCCTGATGCTTGAAGTGCTTTCCAGCTATGGACCAATACTCTACGACTGTAAAGACAACACCAGTTTGTACTCTCAACTTTCTCTTCTCCCATGCAAACTCCAGGTAAACCCTATGGCAATGACAGCATGTGTTTACACAGAAAGGAAGGAGTCGGAGATGCTTCTAACAATTGTTAATGCAAGGTCCGATTTATATTTTCTGGAAGAAAAGAACTTTAATCCTACTATTCATAACTGTACTTAATTCCCCCCTTGGGTCTGTGGAACATCAGACACCAGATAGCTGGCCTAATCTTCTGAAAATCCAGGAAAGACCAACACTTCCTCATGAAGAGTTTGGAGATTGTTAAATGCCCCTCTCAGAGGATAAGTAGCATAATGGTAATCCAAAAAAGTAATCTTTGCTTCCATCTTTAGCTTCATAAATGATCTCATAAACAGTAAGAGACTTTAAATTCAATAAATATTATAAGTACTGCTTTCTCCCAGGTCACCAGCCTGCCTTCACCTCCTGCTGTTTCCCTCTTGTCCCCATCCAATAAGGAAATAGTCAGAGGCATTGTGCCAGGTATTGGGAGTATCAGTTCACTGCAGAAGAAATGTGGGTTTTCAGATTAGGAGCAGAAAAGCTTACAGATGTTTTGAAGAATTTTTCTATGTAGTTTTGCATGACCAAACTAATTTTTTTGCCTCTTTCCAATTTTTCTCTTCAATATGCCCTTCCATCCTATGAACTGAATTGCTCCATCTTGCAGCTATAGCAGGATTTAAGGGCCTTGTGCCTGCAGGCAGGAACGACGGTTGTGTAGCCCAGTGCCATTTCTGAATCATATTCTTTATCTCAAAGTCACTCAGGACCTCACATCTCTAGGAGCTCCTGCAGAGGGTACTTGATGTTCTTGAGGAGCATGTTAACGTTCAGCAGATACACAGTTGTGCTACGCGCTTGTGGGGGAGGAGTGCCTAAGGAACAGCTACACAGTGGCGCTGGGACCAACAGAGCTGCTTGGACTAGCAGAAAGGTTTTGAATCTTCAGGTCTGTGGAACTTGGAAATCCACTGAGATGAAACTCATACAAACTCAGAAGGATAGGATTTGATTTATTTAGCAAGACATATACAGTTATAAGCCAGGTCTTTCTATACTCATTTGGTTTCATTAGCCTCCAGGAAGGTCACATTATTGCAAGCTTTTCACTTATGTCTTCTTTATGGTATAAATCAGATGGAATGGGGGACAGCACTAAATACATTCAATAATTAAGGTTCTGATCTTAGAGACTTTTTATGCATACACTTAATTGAATGCAATGAACTTTTTTTTTTGGAATACACTTAAGCATTTGTAAAGATCAGGTGTAGATTTTGTAGATTTGTAAGATTATGATCTAATTTATGTCCATAGTATACACACTGTCACTGATATAACAAATCTCCTTTAAGTATTTTCACTAGGGTGAAACATGACAGAATCTGGGCTGCTCTTCAAAAGAACCAGGAGACAGTTAGAAATCTCTAGGATGGAGTTAGTTGCCAGAAGGACTGTCCATGCCATATAACATATTGTGCATGTAGGTGATCCTGCTGGTCTTTTCTCCTTCGCTGTGCTGATGTCAATGTCTCAATTTGCAGGTTAGGTGAAAGATTAGAGTTCACAGATCAAAAGCCTCAGATTTCCAGAACGAGACAGTCACTATTGGAAGGTCAAAAGTTAAGCAAAATACTAAACGTTCAAAAGTACAAGGAGTCTGCACACACCAGACGTCCTAGTTCTGAAATACTCTCTTCCTGTTTGGAATGCATGGGACTACAACTCAGTGCAAATTAGCAATTCTCTCAGATAAGATAACATCCCTTTGAGAGCAGGGATACTGTGTCAAGAGTTAGCTGTTCAGAGTCCAGATGCTCTTCCCAAGAGTTTCCAGGGATTTAAATCTCTTCAAACCTGTTTGGAGAATAGAGGCATTTCATTAACCTGCGCTTGTTCTGCTGAAGATAAAATGTAACTCGGATAGAAGCGGATCTTATCCTCATTTGAGGATTAGGTCATTATTTGGCACATCCCTGAGCCCAGATCCATGCTTTTCATCATTGTCCAGGGATCAGTAAGGGCCCAGTTCTAGGTCATAACGTTACCTCACATTTGAATCTCCAAACCATTTGTTAGAGCCGTACGACGTAGCTTGAAGGAAACACAGATAGATGTGGCACACGCTAAAGGTGGAAAGAAGAAAGCACCCAAAGAAACTCATGTTCATCCTGCCTATCACATGGGTAGCAGCAGTGAGATGGGGACTAGACCAGCCCCAGAATCCTGACACTGGGGAATTTTAAGATCCCCAGGAAAAGGTAGAATTCCTTTTCCTGTGCTTTCTCTCTTTAGCCAAATGCTTTGTTCAGTACATCTGGGAAACTTTACTCAGATATTGTAATAAAAACTTTGTTTCTTGTTCTTCTACTCCATTAAAGTAGTAGTTATCCACCTCCAAAGTCTTGGCCTTGAGGTTTTTTTGGCCCTTACCCTCCACCTTTAGCTGTAATTCCTGTAGCACAATTTCAGACATAGGTTGGGCTACATCATTCAACTGATGGGTTTCATCACCCATATTTCCAAATAGCTTTTACAGTAACTGGTGTTACTTGCATAGTAAAAGCTAAAATAAAAGGTTGCATTTATAGCTTATTGCATCACCAACCACAGCAGCAGGCCCCATTAACAACCACCTAGCTCAGGGAGAGCTGCAGTCCCGAATGCAAATCAGTTAAATGAGAAAGGCTGGCATCTAATGGTAGATAAAACTGTTTGACATTGTCGAGGTCACAATTGCCTGTCTGTTTTTGAAAGATATTGCTATCAAATTTAAAAGACATAAAAGGTCAAGTGTATCATTTTAGGAAATATAAGGATAAGGAGAGAACAAGAGAAGATCATTCAGCTGCATGCTCCTTAGATTATGATTTTCATAGATTATTCCTGTATTAATTTGCAGAACAGATGAGAAAGAGGAACACCTGCTTGCTTTTCCCCTTACACCTGGCTCTCTCTGCTGCACAGTCTCTGCAGGCCTATAATGTAGCTTCAGATAAAGGAACCTGGTGTGCCACTGGTGGGACCAGAATTTTATAGATCAGTGTGGGGATGGGGAGCAAAGTTTAGCCCTTTTTCACCGGGAATGAGTCAGCTGTGGAAATCTTCTTCCCTAGACACCTGAAGCTTCAGTCATCATCAGAGAACAATGTCAATGTCATATTTCAAGTGCAAAACAGTAGTAAATCTCTTATCAGGGAATTATAACAGTTGAAAAAACAGGGAACCATCAGGTGAGACTGGAGTGCCTCATACAAGCAGGGAGCCAGAAGATCATTTTCGTACATATTCCACTTTTCAGTATGAAATGGAAGGCTAAAAACCTGTCTGTATATATTTCCTGATATATTTCCTTTTAATTGGCTCAAAACACGAGCTGCTTTTCAGTGAGTCTCCTATGATGTGCTTTCTGACGCAGGGCTTTGTCTGTACTCTTTTCTTTTCTTTGTAGATATCAGGACTCAAAGTCACCCATGCAGTAAGTTCATGTTTGCTTTATTTATGGGAAAAATCATGACAGGAACGACACAATAGTAGCTGCACCTGTGGATAAATTAGGCCATTTAAAAATAGAGCTGTTCTTGGTTCAGAGATAGCTTGTGATAGAGACAGTCTGATTAGCTAATCTGTAGCAATGTGACTTAGAAATGCTTCATGTGAATTTGAGATTGCTAGTACGTACTGCAGCTATCTGGTTAGATTTCTCCTGAGATGCAGAATGCTGAAGATGGAGACTGCTGGACTGCCTCAGTTGCTTCTCAATGTTTTTCATTATGGTTTAGGCTGCTGTGAGATTAGCTCACTTCTAGCAAATTTGTGAGGCTAGTCCTAAACTTAAATGGCCTCTTGAATCCGTTACTACTAGATATGAAACACTGATTTTTATAACATGATAGCTGTTCTCACAGCAATGCTGATCACAAAACCTATGCTGATGAGTTTGAGACGTGTTGAATGCTCAGGCTGGGTGGGAAAAATCTGCCAGGCATGATAATCAAGAGGATATGCTTCAGACACTTTTTAAAGACCCTACCCCCAACTATGTAGTTCTTCTGTTTTACTAGCCTTTTTCAACCTAACCAGTAACCAAAAAAAATCCACATTCACATACAATTAGAACAGGTAAAGAAAAAAAAATAAAAAAATCTACATACAATGACCAAATATTACCCAAAAAAGAGAAAAGAGTTTTGCAAGTTTTCAGTATAGCCATTGATTTTACCTGATAGACTTTCAAGTACTCTGTTAACGGAAGGCCACAGGAAATCCTAAGACAAATAGTTGTAAAGGTATCACTCTTTGAAGGAGTTGCTTTATCCTGAACTCTTGCAATGTTTCTCCACATCACAAAACTCGAGAGTATGAAATTACCAAAACCTATAGATATCTGTAATCCAGGAAACCGAACACAGCTTCCCTTAGGAGTGTGGTCTTGAACTTGAAATGTTGCCATATAAAGTCCACTGAGGACTTGTGATGACAGTTCTTTTCTTTTCCTTCAAAAAATGCAGAGACTTCTTTATATAACAAATACTTTAGTTTCATCCTAGTAAAGCAATCTTCCATATATTGGCTTCTATTTTTCCATTACAGTAACCAAAACATCTCCATGAGGCAAAAGAAAGAATTGTTCTGGCTTTGTCTTGTTCAAAACAGATACAAAAATTACTATGAAAATCATCCCTCAATGGCTGATAAAAATAGAACTGCAATTTATGCTTCCAAATACTACCTTTATCTTAAGGCTCTTAAGGAGCATTTTCAGTAATAATGGCTGATTTAGATGGATTCCCAGGGTGCTGGATCATTGCCGATGACATTAATGGTTTAAGGCTCCCTGAATTTTGATTGATTGCTGTAATCTGCAGAAACTATTTCAGGACATAGATTTATTATTATTAAGCCTATAAAATGGTGTCAGGGTCAAAGCAAGCTGATGATTTGTGTTGTGATGCAAACATAACACAGGAGAAGATGAAATCTTTTAATAAACGTGAAATTCAGGAGAGAACAGTGTTTCATCTTCTTTGAAGAATCTGTGGCCAACTAATACAGATTACAGCAGCAGGGAGAGTGTGTTTAGGCAAAGTTGTGCTGCAAAAAATAACCTTCAACAGCACGCTGAGTCTATTGAATTTTATTCCACCCACTGATTGAGATCTTTCAAGGCGTTTCACTATGTTAAAACATGCTTACCTGCCCTTCCTCACCCTCCATCAGTATAATCTGATCAAGTACTCTTGATTTTATGAAACATTATGGACCTAAATCCACCTAAGAGCATGAAGAATTTCAAAGATTTTTTTCTTGGAGATTTTTTCCCTCATAAGCCACTGAATTAAAAGAGGGAAGCTGTGTATTGTTCTAACTGCATTAGAACATGAAAACCAACGGTAAATGCAAAAACAGGAAGTCTGACAGGTCAGAACTGAATCTGGAGATTACCGTTTTTCCCTAACTTCTTGTGTGCTCTGAAGCAGAATCTGGTGCAGCTAGTGTCAGCAGCTAGTGTCTTCTTCATAGGAGAAACGGGTTTATAGTGAAGTGATTCACAGAGTTTTATGGAAGATGTGCAAAAATATGCTTGTTTGCTTTTCCATTTGTGACCGGATGAAAGTATGTTGTCAGAGCCAGGACTAGTTGTACAGCCAATAGGAATGGGAGAAAGACATGCTCTCAAAAATGAAGTGTACCATTGATGTTTTGCGCTAGCTCAGGCTACATCCTGCTGGGTTAATAGGTTATTTATGCAATTGAATACCTTCAGGCAAAAAATGATTTTCTGCAGTTGACAGGATACCTACTGAAGCACTGAGAAATGCACAAAATCTGATAATACTTTATTCTGGTGGTTCTAATAAATTAATGGCTTGAATAAGAGACTACCAGTTAGCTTCAAAAACCATGATGCTTATTCAGACTGGTATGGCTTAGCTTCCTCGTGTCAGGCTCTGTCCAAAACTATGTCCATCTTCCTCTTGATCATTGTTCTTGCTGCTGAACAGAGTCCACCATGATCAACATGATACAAAACCAGATGGAAAAAGCAACCCCGGTCCCTGTAAACTTTAAAAAATGTAGAAAATAAAAAGAGCTAAAGAAACATCAGGTTGGGAAGGTAAGTAATGTACTTGGGCTTTCTGATAGACATACTGTGTTAGCTTCACTGTGTATTGTGCTTTTATGTAAATATTTATAGCTGCTATGTTTTAGGTCATTAGACAGTGCTCACTGCAGTTGAGGCAGCCTAGTGGAAGAGCAGGAGAGCAGGGAAACAGGCATGGCAAGAAACACAGAGTCTGCTACAACAGGAGATAGATGGGACCAAAAGCCAGTGCCTGCACTGCATGTAAGCAGCCTCCAAGAGGATCAGCTGTGCCAGCACACAGAACTTTGTAAATGATGATATCAGGATCCTGCAAAGATTTTTCCTGTTCTTGGAGGTTGGGCTGCTGAGCAAGAAGCCCTGGAAGATTACACTGGGTTTGATAGTGGAGGTCATGGAGACAGGGTGGAGAGAGGGAGGGAGGGGAATGCGTATCTGGGTAGGATTTAGAAGAACTTCCTGCATCATATGCTGCACTGGGTCCTTCGGTTCCAAAGTCACAAGGAATGGGAATTTCCGTTAGGTAACCTGTCAAATATGGCCGTAAGTACTCTCAAGCCCCAGTCATCCAAAAAATGTTATCCAAAACTGATATGTTTTGAGAAGAATTACAGCTTGATGAATAGCCTTTTGGAAAGGCTATTTTAAATGATAAAATTCTTTCAGAGCAAAATGTTGCCTAGCTCTCTTGGTTAGTCTAATATCTGTTGTGTTATCTCTAATATTCTGTTTAGATAGCATCGTTCATCCCCGAGAGCACTCAAAATTAACCGCTCTGTCCAGATGCAATGAAGGCTTTCTTTGGGCCAAATCCCTTATATATTGTGCCGAATTTCTTCAATTCTCTGTGATATCACTGGCATCACACAGGAACCCCTGAAAGGATAATGCTCATGAGGATCTTAAGATCACAAGCAATTGTTTGTAGGAGGTTGGCCCTGCGTCCTTGGCCACATGTGGGACTCTTGCCCGTACAGTCTTCTGCTGAGTGGAGAACTGACACTGCTGGAGCTGCCATTAGTGAGAGAGCTCCTTGAAATTGCTTTGAACTCTGTGGCCATTGCTGAAAATGGTTGAACAGGATTTGTTAGTGGCCCGAGATTGGAGAAGTGTGAAAACAGCTCTGATTCCTTTCTCTGAGTCTAAACAGGACTTTGGGGGAGGAAGCAGAGACGGGGACACATAAATGCTTTTCACACCATGAATCTGTGTTTCAAATATGCATTAAACATATGCTGTGTAGATCAGTGCCTAGAGAGACCTCTGGCTGCGCTCGCTTGGTGACGACCAGCAACGCGTCCACACTGTGCTTCAAAAAGACCAAGTTTCCTGCTCTGTGTAGATGACAATGCAAAAATACTTCATAAGCTACATTTAAAGGGAAGAAAGAAACACTCTGGGTCAAAAATAAGTAGTGGATATTATTGTTTATAAATAGCTGACAATTTTGTTCTTTTCTCAATTTCTTTATGGTTACCAAGTCTCTCTTGATGTTTTTGTGTGTGCCCAAGCTCTGTAGCGGTCTGGTGGACTTTCTGGGCAATGGGAGGAAAGGAACAAGGGCATTTGTGTGTATGTACTGAAGGGTGCCTGAGGAGGTTCATTTAAAGCTGAGAACTGTGTCAACCAACCTTTCCAAAAGTGGGATGCTAATTTTGGGGCAGTGCTGTAGGCCAGTCAGTTGGATGCAACAACAGCTCAGAGATTCAGGGTGCAGGCATGTATTGACAGCTACAAAAGATCTGGAGTCAGTTTAGATCTGCACAGAAGCATCTCACAGGATGGATATAGTCACTGGCCTGGCAGTTGGACACCCCTAATTTAAAAGATATTTGCAGAGGAAGATGAAACTGATCATCTTCCAGGTAGGGAGAATCTGACCCATGGTATCACTGGCCTGAGCATGGGGCTGTGCAAATTTTTGCCTGGCTCTTTTACAACTTGTTTTCAACAAGAAGAAGGAATGGGGCGGCAAAGGAGATGCAAGTCTGAACAACACAATAAATAACCCAGCGAAATTAGAGTGCAAAAAGGTAAATACATGGATAAAGCAGATTTTCTGTAAGGACATTTGAAAAGAATTAATTCTGCTTGTTGAAGTGGTACAGTGTAAGTGAAATCTTTCCAAATGCTAAGCTTGATTTTTGACCTGTTTTTCTACAGCAGTGAAGGCTATTTTGTTGGCCTAGTTGTCTTCCCAATAACTTTTGAAGAGATGGTTAATTTCTACCACACTTAGAAGGGCAGATAGACTTGAGCTGATATTCTTTCAAGAGAGGTTCTTGTGATACTGGGAATAGTTTTCACTGCTGCTTTAAAGCAGAAAAATATATATATAGTGAGAGAGGCACATGTGTGTGTGTGTGTGTGTGTGTGTGTGTGTGTGCTCTCGCGCGTGCGTGTGTGTGTTTAGGTTTATAGTAGGTATAGAGTTACATATAAAAATTACAAACAATATTTGTAACCTACATTTATAACTAGAACTAGAACTTTAGAACTATACATCTGTACAGCTATATACACATACGAAAATACATACACATACATGGTTGTTCATTTTTGTATGAAACCATTAATTAACCACAAAGTAAAATCTGAAAGGCTCTGATATGATAAATGTGAAAACATTTCTAGAGACTCCAGATAGCTCCAGGACTGTCTGGAATTTTCTAGAAGCTTATTTCTTCCTTTTCTCCATTCTTGGGTGCTACGGCGATGCAGTATAGACCTGATTGGTGTTTTCCACTGTCTCCCTTTCTTCTCAAGGTGTTTAGTGGCCATGATAATTTCTGCATCCAAGTAAGTGAAACATTAGCTAATTAAATCCCACCACATCCCTATTAATTCACCTAGTTGACAGAAGAAGGAATTTGCTCAAGGCTACAGAAGAAAACAGTAGCAGAGCTTGGAACAGAAGCCAGGTCTTCTGAGTCACAACCCATCTAAATAGCTATTTTGGCAATTTAGCTTAATGCAAAAACAGTTCAGCATAGCTGATAAGATTCTTAAAGAATGTTTGGAAGCAAAAGTTAATATTTGCAAAATTTCAGCACATTTCCAAGGTTACAGTCTCAACCACATCAGCAGGAAAGGCAATGCAAGCTTTGAAGAAATGAATGGCTCCACACCCCTCTTCTCCCTAGTGTCCTGTGGCATATATAATCTCTGTGTGGCAGGGCATAGTCAGAGACCCCCCCGCTGCCAGCTGCCAGCTGAATCCCCTCACACCGCATCAGGAAATCCTGGAGGCACTGCAGTACAGAGAAGTTATGACTGAACTCCTCTGCGTGAGACAGATACAGCTCTAAATACAATTCTTGAAATTCAAGGATGAGCTGGACTGTCCCTATAAAAGGGTGATTCCCTCCTCAAAAGACCTGAAGGGTCTCCAGTAAACAAGGGAAATTGCTTCCAAAAGATGATTCAAGTACAAATATCTTCCATATTTGCCCTACCTCTCTCCACTGTATGCCTTTTTTACCATTTTAATTTTAGGCAACGGAAGAAAGCCAGAGCTTAGGTTTGAGAATCTGCTAAGAAAGAGACCTGCCCCTGGCTCCCAAAACCACATCTAAAGCATGGCTATGGGGTGACTGAGTGGGCCAAGAGGTGCCTCACTCTAGGGCACAGGAACCACTGTAGGACATCAGCTCCCACAGCGTTGGCTCTGAGCGGCGCATGACAAAAACATCCACTCGAATACAAAAGAGAGGCGTTAGCATTCAGGTTGGGAAGGAAACCTTGCCTTGGTGCGGTAAGCATGGCTGAAGTGGGGAGCAAGCTCCTAAGGGTGGACATAAGCCTTCCTCCCTACCCAGCACCTGGACCCCTGTGCTGCTCCTTGCAAGGCAGCCACAAAGCAGAGTAACCCATAAAGAGTCACTGGTCTAACAACCAGCAAGGTGTTCTTATTAGAAAGGGGGGCACAAAGCAAGGAGGTGGGAGACTGGGAAATAGAGAAGCTGTAATAATCACCCTCCACTTTCACGCATGAAGGAGGGTACCAGGCCCAAAATATCCGGATAAGCAGATTAAAAATCCTGTGACTGTTGATGGTAGGACCTACATAATGAAGGAGCCCTGCTGTGTGGGCTTCAAGGACAGAGGAAACACACCCAGGGACCCCAGCTGCGATAACAGAAGGAGGACTAACTCAAGCTGTACAGGATGCAAGGCCATGTTGGCAGTCCCAAGCATACATCGGCCTGCAAGGGAAGAGCTTCTGGGTGAACCATGCCCTGCAAGACCCTTTGCACAGAGGTGCGTACAAGTTCCTGACGGCCCAGGGCAGAAGACCATGACAATCGGGCCACTCACAAGAAAACAGGGTTTTGTCGTCCGTTCCTCAGAAGCAGCAAGCAAACTGTTCTGGTTGCCCCAGCTTATGGGCTCTGCTTCCATTGGACAAGGCAAGAAGTTTGTTAGGCTTCCTAGGAGCTCATTTAATTCGGAAGATAGATGGGGCAGAAAGCAAAGAGGTAGATTTTCAAAACTGTTCTAAGAAGAGCCGAATTTTAATGCTGCCCTTTTTTTTCTGAACAGGCCTGCCCTGACTGTTCCCTAGCACTGAAAAGGTTGGGTTCTCCCAAGGTAGCAAATTCTCTGTCCAAGCAATATCTTAAGATAATAAATAAGCCAGTGAGTAAGGCAGTTCCTGCGTTCCTTTGCTGGAGTGGAAGGACACTGTCTGCAGTTCAGGTTGACACAAACTAAAACACTTGGGTCTATGGATAAAAGTATATCAGCTTTACTTATACTAAATTCAGTCTTTTCTGAGTAAAGTTCAAGGAGAATATACCGGCTCTGTTCATGCCAAAATGAAGTACATGCTTTTTAATTGCAGTTGTAAACAATTAACAAGGTTTCTAATAAAGGTTAAGTGCAAGTCATGCTGTTGCTTCAGAGTCACATCTGAATTATTTCTTTGTGTAAGGTAATCTATGTCAAGTGCCCTTGGGCAGGAAGCCATTGTAAGCAAGTTGACTAGTTTACCTTGTTCCTTTATCAAAATGGCTTACCTAAGTAACCAATGCTGCATTACCTGCGAGATCTATAAAGAAATACAAAATGGACTGCAAGGATAAACAGACTTGCTAATCATTAAGGTGACAGGAATAATTCACAGTTGATATCATACTCATTTAAGTCAGCCTATTTCTCTGCTTCCAGAATATCCATAAGCAGACCACAATTCCCCTTCATTTACTCTTTATTTGCATTTTCCCAATAAGAGTGTTGCAAGACTAATTTTACTCTCTGACCTGCTCTTCCCCCTCCTCCTCCTGCCGGCAGGACTCCTTTAGACAGTTCCTCTTTTCCTACCCACGTGTTCTGCAGAGTCTCTCCCCCTCTCCTGCCCCTCAGTAACTCCCCTCTACACACTGAAATCCCTTAGCCTCCTTTTCTGAGCTCCCCTGGGTATTTCAAAGGACAGCCTGCAGTGGCTGCCTGCTCCTGGCCACAGGGCATTTTTTCCCCGTTTTCTGGCTGGATGATCTGTAGTGAGGGCAGAGCCTGAAGTAGCTCAGAAGTAGCTGTAATGAAGAATTACAGCATCTTATAAAATTTTTGTTTTAAGGTTGCATGGGCTCTTGCTCAGGTTTTCTTTCCTGAAAGTGAGCTCTTGTTTGCCTGGTGAACCACTAACAGTGAGCATCCCCCTCTGCTGCTGTGCGTAACCAGGAGCTTTCCTGTGGAGGACACACCTTGTCTAGGAGGGTGTCATGGGAAGATCGATTTATCCTGCAAAATGATGCCCACAGGCAAACTTTGGAGCCCAGGCCATCTTCGACAACCTTCAATCTATGCAGAAGTGTCCCCTCATGCGCACAGCTTTGTGGGATCAGCTCTGTACCAGGATGACAGCAAATAGCTCTAGAAACCTATTCCTTTCTTTTTGCTAAATGTCAGTTTGACCCACATAAAATATTCCAGCTTTATATTACATACTGTTCTGGAATTTTCTGTCATCGCTCTTGTCACTGACACAAAATAAACAACTGCGCATGAACCCATCAGCGCTGCTTTGTCTGATTCATTCCCTCTTCGCTCTGCCAAAGACTAGAGGAAGTCAGGAGCCTTCTCTTACTCCATGAACCTATATCCCAATTCTGTAGTCTGCTGCCTCCCATGGACTTGTTGATGCATATACAATTTTCATTGAGGGCAAGTAAGCATAGGTAAAGCAAATACCTATGGGAAAAAATGCTGTAGTGTTCCCTACTGTTTTATTATTCAGAATGAATAACATCATTTCAATACCATGCTTGTCTCACCCCAGAATGCGAAGAAAACAGTATTGCAGCTGGTGTATGAAATCAGTGCTATGTGCTTGGCCCAGTAGAAATACAGAACTCCACAGATAATGCAAAGGTGGATGGATAGATAGATAGATAGACAGACATATTTATTTTCAGTGTGTCTGGTACCTGTTTTAAGATTTTGGTGTTCATAGTTACCTGCTCCACTACGTTTGTACCACAGGGTTTGCTGCGATCAGAGACATAGCTGAAGAGACCTATCAATGCCATAAAGTGTACTATAATGTGAACACTATGAAAGGAGAGCTCTGACTAGCTGGCAAACGTTCTGCCTGGGGAGAGATCCACCTTCTGATATGCAGCATATTTTTAATTTCCCTGCTTAAAATGCACCCAACCTGAAGTTAGAGTCTGTTAGCAAGAACCGCAACATATACTTGCATGACTATTCTCTGTCCCACTCTATTGCATGGTTTTTTTTGCTCTGTTTCCATGGAAATTGGAGTGAGAAGGTCAGATATATGGTATAGGCAATTGTTTCTAAAGGTACTTGAAAGGCTTTGTTTTTCCTGATCTGATTTCTCTGAGTGGAAGTGGGAATGAAAGCTAGATGCTGACTTTTGCTGTTATTGGTGATATTTAATCTGAATCTGAATCTGGAAAGCCAAAAAAGTCATTTAGTTCCTTCTGCGCCTAGAAAGATTATTCTTGAGGGAAAGGGATGGGATTGATGGCCCTTGGGTCTATTCCTGAACACGCTATCACGGTCCTATCACGTAATGTACATCAGTACTATGCAGTGCCTAAAAGACCCAGTCTGAAGCAAGGACTCTGTATACACCTGAGAAGGGAGCTTCAAATCAAAAAATTATATTCCCTTACTATAAAATAGGAACAATATTTATCTCAGGGATGTTTTGAGGCTAACTACAGTTGTCGTTTGGGAAGCACTTTGAGATCTACCACTGGAAATAGCTCCAGATAGAAAGCATTTGCCTTGTTACCACTACTAAGCAAAAGCAAGTTGAAGGTATTAGACTGCTCTCTTTTGATGATTTTCTCTTATTTTATTGTCATGCTGCTAGCTTCCATTTCCATGGAAACAGGACTAGAAAGGCAGTTTGTAGCAATGTGTAAGCTGTAGTTGGGAATGACACATGTAGATTTTAGCTGCTGGATGTCAGCTGCTAGCTATAAAAATCAAGGCACAATGTAAGAAGAATGGCAAGAAAGAATGGAACGGACAAAGGAAAGCAGACACAGAGATTTCAAAGCAGATGAGCACTCCTCCTTCCTAGTAAAGGCTATAGACATTTTGTGTTTTCCCTCTGCGTTTTTACCATCATTTTTCCAGGCCTTTCAACACAGGAGCCTATGTGTGTACTTGGATCTGGCCTCCTTTCTATTATTTCTGTTATAATTGGGTAATATTTCGCTACCAGAGCGTCTGAAGGCCTCAGAAAACCTGAAGCCTTCCTGTACTAGGAACCATGCAAACTTCAAACAACAGCCATTTCCATAATGGGAAGGAAAAAAAGAAAAGCGCAAGGAAAGTAAAATGTCTTGGCTGTAGTCACACATAGGGTGATGACAAAGCCAAAAATGGTCTGTATTTAAACCTCTATGCACAGCTCCTCTCTATTTGCTTACTTCTTCCTCCATCCGTTGTTGTGATAGATACAGGCCTCTTACTGCCTAATACTTCCTATGCTCCCTGCAATTCCGTCTAGAGACTGTCTTTCCTGCCTTCATATTCCTTTCAAGTTACTCTTCTAAACCTCATACTTAAAGCACTCTGTGGACTATTTCTTCATTAGCTTCTTTACATTTATTAATGCATTCCTCTCATTAGGACTGCTCAAACAGAGCACTGGCTCTATTAAAATCAAAGTGGAAAACCCATCTTTTTCCTCTTCCCAGTGTATGTTAAATCCCCATTTGTCTGTCCAAGCCGCCTTGCAGTTCTTCAGAGAGAAGTTTTTCCTTTGATTTTATTTTCTTGGAAGTTCCTGATCAAACTGTGTCTTCTACTAAAGAGTGAAGCATAGTAGTAACAGGACAATCCTCCAGTATCCTACTCACAATTATGGATTTTTCACCTTTGAACCTACCCATCTGATAACATTCAGGCTACTCTACCTTTTCACTGAACTCTGTGCAATCCTGATCCTTTCCGCAATCAAAGATTTTGGGCTTTCTACTTTGTTACCATTGTACTGTGTTTAGGGGCCACAAGTCTCCTAAGGACACTGCTATTTCTGAATGGAAACTCAGAATGGAATTATTACATTTTAATTAGTTCATTGTAAATATACTCTTCCATCTAAAATATATGATATTGAACAGAACAAAACTTTCATTGTTCATTAGATAGTAGTATATGCTCCACACACACTATCTTATTGACAGTTATTGACTACACTGAGAAAGATATCCAGCACTGATTATACTGGGTCACCGAGACATGGCACCTTTAACTTACTTATACTGAAAAAAGTAAAGTGCTGTTGCAGGGACAGGGGATATAGGTGGAACAGCCCAAAGGAAAGTCTCCTAAAGGAAAACTGACCTAACCTTTCTAATTGCATGGGGAAGGATTGTGTTTGGGCCAAGCAGAAGGTAAGGATTGTGTTCTGGAGATTTTAGTGCACATATTGAAGGCTTGATCAGGCCCAGGAGAGGTGAGCTATAGTTTATTACATTGCAATAGCTGACTAGAGCTTCTTGCTGTGTCAGAGGCTCAAGTTGGATACCACAGGATGGATGGCATTACTGTAAGAGCAACTCTTCAGTGAAACATATATTGAATCTTGTGTTTATAAGAAGAAACACAAATTCATTAGCTGCAATCAGTGTGCTTGTTCAGCTTTTCTGTTTGGATACTCTCAAAACTAAGATCCAAATTTCATTGATGGTAAGTCTCCCCTCTCCCACTTTGTGTTCTTATTAAACTGTCTTGGTTTATGTATGGCTGTTTTCAGGCTGGAAATGAGTAAACTGAAACACTTTAAGTGTCCAGCCAAACCTAAAAGCTTGTTGTTCTACAAAGTGTTGACCAAGTGGGTAGCCCACCTTCCTCTTGGTGCTCAGGAAGGACTGGCATTCCTAATCATCATGCAGGCAGCATAAGATCTCTTAACAACAAATCAGCTAAGAACCCCACACATCAAAGCATTATGCTGAAGAGTTAAGTTGATTCATCACAGAACAACTCTAAAGTGTTAGAATTTTTTGTCATTTCTTTTCTTCTTGGCTCTTTTAATCCTTTGCTGTTCTTCTCTGTACACTTACCATCAAGAAGAGAAGCACAGAGGCTTGTTTAGGGCAGTTTATACTACAGGGAGAATGAATTAAGGGATGCAAATCCGTTTTATGATATAACACTATTCCCTTTGCACCTCAAAACTCAACAGAGTAGTGCATTTTTTCTGTGCGTTAACCTCATCTTACATGTTCAGCCTGCCTCAAACCCATTTGTTGCTGCACAGGTGAAATGTTCCCTCTAAGAATGTCTCCTCCTCCTTGGACCATGACACTGAAAAGCTGACAAGGAATTATGGCTAAATATGCTACCACTTAAGCACAAGCTGTCCCCAAACCATTCCCACAGAACTGTGAAAAAGGAAAATAGAACAGAAGTTATGGAAAAGATTATCAGATTCAGACATCCTCCAAGTGTTCCCAAAATCCTACATATGGATGTGGCAGAGGTAGGGAGATCTCTCAGCTCTGCCTCTGCAGGAGTTGAAGTCCTTCCCACGCTCCAGACCACTCCAGCCTCCAAAGCCACTTGTAAGCTTTCAGTGCTTCCCATTCTCCCCAGAAATCAGCTTTGCATGATGTGAGGGACTGACAAACGTATGCATCAGGGATCCCTGGCACTGCAGAAGCCCGTACCACATGGGAACAACCATACACAAAGCAACAAGAAGTTATATTTCCCCTTCTCCCAGATTTCAGCACATTTTGTACCTGACAAATCCCATAAATTATGCATGGCTCCAAAGCACTTTTGAAGTATGAAGTTACCAGCCATGGAAATGAAGACATACCTATGAAGAAATGCTTTCTTTTAAATCTTTTGACCACCAGGCAAGTCCCTGAAACTGACCTATGGTATTAAAACACTTGTAGTAACACTTACAGGATATCATCTACCTATAGTCTAGAAGAAAAAAATCCATGCTTGCTTGTGGGATTTGGTACTCATTTCCGTTCAGAAATTGTGCAAGCAGTTGAAGAGGAAACCTTTGAAAGAGCTTAGTTCAGATTAGCACCACAACAGCAGGCATTGGGTGAACTCTGAACAAGACCAAGTGGAAGTAATAAAACATACTTCAGTAACAAACACTTAGAAGAGCAAACAACCATACCACCTCTCTATTCATCAAAGGTTTTTGCTCCTGCAACATCAGAATAGATTACAACTCAACAGCATGTCTGGATTCCTTGGGCAGATTTGCCTGTGCAATGATTAAATTCAAGGAGCTGCTAGTACCGAGTGCTTAGCTTCAATGCAGCCTCCAAAACGCATACAACACTCCACATTCAGAAGCAGGTAGGGGAAAGTTATACTTTCCTAGGATGATTTTCCCTGATTATTCCAATTGCACAAAGATATAGGCTTGCAACCATTCTGCTAGTTTGGGTCCCTTGGCTGAGTTTTTCTTGCGCTGCAGAAATCACTAGAATCCTCTCAGAGAAAATTTGTGTGCCTGTGAATAAAAGGCATTATTTGCAATCCAGCTATGTCCATATTTCCCTTCTTAATATGTGAAAGCAAAGCAAGAAGAGGAGAGCTTTCCACAAAATAGAAGGACCAATGCTGTTACTATACGTCCCAGAGGACCCTCGAAGAATCACCTCTTTTAGCCAAACTGATGAATCTCGTTGCAGCCTCTTCTGCAGAGTGAGTCTATCCTTAGGACAGCTAATACAGCCTGGAAATAAATGTCCCGTCTTTATGGTGGGAAGGAGGGGAAACAGTGATGAGCCTCATCCTCTCATTCCTTGCCTCCATCTGATCTGAATAGCTAAATGCATAGAGAGATTTATGTCGCATCCAAGGACCAGTCAGGCATAGTTGTATGCACAGAGCTAGAAAGAGCTGCTTGCAGCTACCCAAACTGGCTACATGATCTGCTTTCACTGAGTACAAGATAACATCCTAATCTTGTTCTCTTAGCAGTCCAGGGGAGCTGCTATGAATTTCAAAGCCTGAAGTTTCTGAACCCCAAATGGCACTGCTCTCTTCCTCTAGGGTGTAATAGAAAAGGGGAAGAAAAACAGGAAAGAAAAAGAAATACCAAAGGCCAAATAAAAAGCAAGGAAACTGCTTACAGGGCCCAAAGCAATCTTTCTTTCCTGTGAAAATTAGATCTTTGTCAATGCCCAGATGGAAAGATTTTAGCACAGTTCTGGCTAGCTCATCCAAGGAAAACAGCAATGTCACTGCAGCATGCCCTGTTTCTTCTCTGCCTGGGAGTTGATACTTTACTCTGGAGAGCTCTCTGATCCCCTAGTGCCATACAGCATGCCTATACACCCCTGAAGGCCTGACTACCTACCACTGTCACCTCTATAGCCCCCTTGATCCAAACGTTGTCACTCCTAATGCTAAAAGTGCAGCTGAAAACAGAATTAGAAAAACATTCCAGGACATATTAGGAAAGTAACCAGGAGCATACCATGAATCCCTCACCATGCTGGGTTTAAATTCTAGCTTTCCATCACATCTCTGGTAATCCTTTTTTTTTTTTTTTTAATGGAATGAATTATCTCAAATGTTTCCTACGGTAGATTCCCTAGTTTAAATATTTAAAAATCGATTAAACTTCTTTCTACTTGAAGAACTAGATCCCTGCATTATTAAAAACATTCCTTGCTCTACTCATTTGTCTTGATTTCCGTATTTAGGCCATGGGGTTTGGGACTTTTTTTTTTGCCCATCCCCCCTCCTGTGTTTTAAATCTGCATCATTTAGGAAAGCAACACTTAGGGAAAGAAAGATGACACAAGTCTCTGTGAAGACTCTCTCAAAGCTTAGAAGACAACTTTGTTAGTCAAGTCTTGGCCTTTGTCATGAGAGTATGCTCTATTATGCTGACTTACGAGGTTCTGTGGCAGTCAGAAGCACATAAATAGGGAGCAAGATTTGACCACTGTATTTGTTTTTAAGATCCATCATAAAATCATTTATGTAAAATATCAAATTTATCTACAGTGCCTGTGGAAGAACTCCTTGGAGACTGAAAGAAGAAGAAGACAAATGGCATGGTTTTGGAGACATAGAAGGATCACAGTGACAAGGCCAGTACTAAGAAGAACAGAGACCAGAACAATCATTTCATAATGATGGTTCACATTTTATTAACCTCTTAAAATGAGATTCTTAATGGTTACAAACACTGCTTAATAACAGCCCTGCAGTCTTCCCTGTGGTGGAACAATAATGACCTACTTTTCAAAAGCTGAATATTTTCTTAGTCCGTCTGCCATCTGATGGTTCAAGCCCGGAAGACGAATCAGATATTTCTGAGATCTGTTTCTAACTTTGTATCAGGGTAAATCATTTAACCTCTCTGATGCGATTACCTCATCTGTGGAAATGGGAGAATTCCTGTTCATGGGGAGTGACAGTAAAGATGCAAGTTTTGCAAAGTGCTTTGTTAGCAGGAGAAAGAGGAGCTGCATTGTATCAATGCAAAGATTCATTCTGTATAACTGTTAGTACCTTATTACTAAGAACTGTGTTACCCCAGTCTATCACTCCAAACCTTTGGTATCCATAAACTCTTCCCATAGGCTGATGAGCCCGGGGTATGCTTCTGGAGCTACTAGGGACGAACTCACCTTTAAGCATGTGTCTCAGATCTGTATCTTGTTAGGTCCCTTGCTGGCTCTTTTTCACCTGGGAATTTTGCTTTAGGGAAGGATAAAATGTTCATTTCTGTTGGGCTGTGTATGCTATAATCCAGGAGGACACACTGATCTCCGAAACCCACCTTTCAACAGCAGAACTATAAATATTCCTGGCTCACACTTCAGAAGTGGCTACAGAGCTAAAAGCTGGGGCTAGATGTTAGTTTTGTCACAGGCAATTGTATTTGCAGTTGTGCATGGACATGAAGATAAATCAGAGTATATGCTTTGTCGCAAAAGAGAAAGCTTGTGGGACTCAGTTTCAAAGGACTTCTCAATGAATTGGGTCACTTTTGGGGCAATGCTGGCAGTTGTCAGTGGTGCATACCACTGGATAGGAAAGGAGGTTGTCTGTGTTTGACACACAAAGTGAAGGCAGCCGGTTTGGTACAAAATTAACACAGGTGAGATTAGCATCATTCATTGTTTATGTACTGAGGGCCTGCCTTAACATCTTACTCTTTGGTCAAGAGAATAGTTCTTCAAACAGATCCGCAGTTATCAAGCCCTGCCTTCTGCATGGGAAGATACATATCCAGGGACAAATGCACCAGACAGCCCTCCCTGCCCACCATATGTATATCTGGCACACATAATATGGAGTAGGGAATCACCAGCATTGTTCATTCATCTGCTTTTCCCCAGTCAATGCTGCAGCCTACATCTAGCCCTAGTGCCCTGTGCCTTCTAACTGCTGGCCTGCAATTGCCTTGACTATTTCAACCCTTGAGCTAGGACCTCTTGAGCCTGGAGCCTTAATCTTGAAGAGCAAAGCAGCTACAAAAAAGCTGATGAAAGTTTTTGTGCAGAAAAGAAATGAATGATTGCTCTTGCATAAAAACAAAGCAAGCTATAAATCATACCTCCAAGCCAAGAGCTGGAAATTGCAAAACAAAAGATACCCCCTAAAACAAACAAACCAAAATCCTATGATTACCTGGAAGTACAAGCCAACTTAAAGAGCACTGCCCAGAGCAGCTTGAAGAGTTACTCACATCATCATCAAGTTACCTTGCAAGAGGCACAAGTAAGTGATAAGTCAACCAACAGAAAGTCAGATAATAGCAACGAAAACAAGAGTTACAGAGCACCACTTCATTCTTGAGAATGTGCATCCATCCTCCATGTGCTGCAAGTGCAGGAAGAAATCTGCTACCTTTTATTGGTTTACCCACTTCGCTGGAAGTTGTGAAGGGTCACTGCCATTTTTCTGCAGTGGCCACTCTATAGCAGGTAATGTGTTTATGCTATAGAATATACCTAAGAGCTATATATAGCATACATGCATATAGCATAAATATCGTATAGCTGCATATAACTATATTCTATAGCATATAGCACTCTATACATCAATGTGTTGGCAACTACAGAAAATATGTAGTTGAGCAAGCTGGTCAGCTGCACTTTTCACTATGACCCTCAGAGCTCTAGGCTCTGTACAACACCTAGAGAAGAGGGAAAATTCAGATTTGTGGATGAGTCAATCCCAGGTTTTGGTGGAGGAAGGTCTATCGATCTGGGTAGTTTTCTCCCTTCAGTTATAGGCTATATATAACCAGGCCTGTAGGAAGCTTTTGGTTACTGTTGGTGACCACAAGCTCCCATCCATCTCACAGACTCATTTAACTCTCAGTTAAAAACAACAACAGGAAAAAAATTGCTATTGATCTACTGAAAACTTTCGCATTAACCATAAAACAAAATGAAATAAACAAGGAGGCTGTGACAAACACAAGTTCTCTGATTGTTTGATTCACATTTTGTGGCTATGGTCTTCAGTTTGAGTGAAGGAGATGAAGTTTCACACAAAAGGAGGCCAAATTTTGTTTTGCACTGAGGCAGTGCAAGAGCTAGTGGTTTTGATAGGTTCATCGGAAATGGGAACTTTTTATGGAAGTCTGGTGTAAGAAGGGATGTCAGTGTATCAACCACTGAATATCTGGAAAAGCGTCTCACATACCTCTGCAGAAAAAAAACCGTTAGGTTTCCTAAAACCCTGGTGATACCATACCAGACTTCTTGCCTTCACTTTTTTTTCTTCCTCCTCTTCTTTCTCTCTTTCTTTTCCTCAGGATTTTGTCTGACTGTGATGCTTTCCTGAGACTGAATAACTGCTTGGCTCTCTGGCATCCACTATTCGCTTCCGCTGAGCCACACACAGGGCTGTTCTTTGCCCATAAGGACATCACATAAGGACTCTTGTGCTTAGTACTTCAGTTGAACTTTTTATTAATTTGAACAAAAGATGTATTTTACTTTGTAGTTTATTGATCAATTATATACAATTCTTAGCTCTGAATAAAAAAATGTTTAATGAAAGCTGCACTGCCTCCTCCCACGTGGAGAGGGATGGAGTCTGTAAGTGCACCTGACATTATATGGTTCTGATATCCCTCAGTGACACAGAATTAAATCTGAATAGATACAGATACTTATAATGATGCAGTCTCTCCATACCAAACATTATTCAATGTTTACAATTCAACCATCCACTGGCTTCTCCTCCTCACCAGTGATCCTGGAGAGGAAATTCTGGGTGACACAGTGGTGCTCTTGTACTTCAACATGGAAGTGATAGGCAGCTAAAATGGGTCATCTCTCTGCCCCTAGGTTCATAGCAATTCTTCTTCCACAGATGGGTAGTTATATAATGGCTTTACCGCAGAGTACTGTATGATTACTCTTCTTGAGACACTAAAAAAAAAAAAAATCAGATAATACTGCTTAGTCCTAAGCAGTTATCCGGCTTTGCTTCAATATGCTGGAAATCCTTTACATGGCAGAAGCCTAGGAAACATGTAAATACAATTTAGATTGTATCTGACATTAAAAATGGTACCAGAAATCTGCTCATAAGAGGAGTGAGTCACAGGGGATTTGAAAGTAAACCTGTAGACTTCTTATTAGGAGGAAATTATTTCCCCACTCTCTAGAAGAAGCACGGAAGACCTCCGAAAGAAGTAAACCCGCCTTGGTTACATGACACAGGCTGTAGGAAGGCTTTCTAGAGGTCCAGAAGGGAAGGACACAGCAGGGAGAGTTACCTTCAGTACAGCCATCACAGAAGGCTCTAGGGGACCTGCATACTTACAAACAGCTTGTTGTTGTCGATATTGTAGCAAACCTACATGCACCTAAGCCGCATGGTGCACACAGAAAGGATGTGGAGAAAGAGGGGATGCTTCTGTGCTATGACTGTTCTTTACAGGAGACTAAAATTCACATTCTCATGCAAGAATGGCGGTTGCTGAAAACTGGTGGAGAGCCACAATTATGGCCACAATTATGAGGCAAACAGAAAACGGTCTCTTCATGTGAGTCCAAATTCAAAGCAAATGCAATAACCAATGTTAGGTCTCTAATGCGGAGATGAATGTGACCCTGTACTAGGCTACTATCCCCTACTTGTTCAGTGTCAGAGATGTGCTTGGAGCTGTACAAACTGGAAAAATAAGTACAATCCCTGTTCTGGCACTGTTATGTTCACAGGACTGCTTTGCAATGCTGTAGGGACCTCTCCTAAAAAAGTTTACTGCCTTAGACTATATGTAAGAAAAACTAATTTACCCACCAGCTTCTGTATGAAGGCTGCCAGCAGAACCTGCAATAAGACCACAAGACAGTTTCAGTTCTCACCCTTAGTTCTCGCCTTCTGTAAGCTTCAAAACGTTCACTTTTTGAGCTGAAATTGTTCATCTTTGCTTTCTGGACAGAAATAAATTATTTTAGTGAGCTTTATCCCTTCAATGGTTACTGAGTTATGGCAGAGTAGAAAAAACATATCCTTTCTTGTGTTGCAAAATGAATTCTTGCACCACTGTTGGTTTTTTTAAACGTAAACAGCTACAAAAAACAGCTGAGCTCTAAGAAATAAAAGCTGGCAAGGCCCCAGTTCAGTTCAGGATTGATCCTTCTGCCAGTCCTTGCTCAGGAAAATAATTTAGCATGGACAGCAAGTTGAGTATGTGCTCACATCCCCTTCAGGTCAGTGCTAAAGTTGCGGTTAAGTATGTGATGAAGTGGGGTGTGGAATGGGGATGGTTTACCGAATTGTGACCTAGCTATTTTTCTTGTCTGGATTATAAAATATCTGAGGAGAAGCATTTCAGAAATAGGTTCTCAGAATGCAGACCAGATAGGCTAAGCCTGCAGCTGTACACTTAAACACCAAAGGTTAATGTCCTGTATTCCTATGTTTCAGGAGGTCACTGACCTACAGAATTTGGGAGAGAAAAAGGGGATGGTCATTTCTTTGTGTGGGGTGTGCTGGCACAGCACTGCCCACACAACAGTCTTGGAGAACAGGCAGACTGGGAAAGAGGAAGAATATCATTAGATGTTTTTCGCTCCAGATCCTCCAGTCTTCTTCATGCTGTGCTGCTGGTAGGGCTTTATTATGGCTCAGGGAGCCACTGAGTTGCTCTGCAAAAATGTTTTTACCCCACAACCCTGCATCTGCCCAGCGACCAGCTTAACTGCATCAACTCTGAATTACAGAGAAATCACAAAGCCTTCCTAAATTACTGAAATGAAAATATGACATTAGTCTATGCAAATCTAACACTTCAGTTGATATTATGCCTCTTATCTCTATCTCTTTTTTAATACTTAGTATTGACAAATGAGAATATTGAGCTAATGTCTATCTCTTATTTATATTAACAAAATAGACCACATTAATATACTATCTAGAAACTCTATAAAACGTAACATCTAGTTTTCCCTTTGATTTTTTGATGGGAAATGAATCCTGAGGAGCTTAGAGATTTGTAAGTGCTCTATTGTGGGTTTTTTTTTTCTAGGGAAACAATAAGTTTTAAGCTTACGTCATTTCTAAATAAGAATTTAAACTTATTTTTGTCCATCTAAGGTGCATTTCAAAATAACAGTGCTTTCTCTTGGTCTGTAACATTCTAGTCTTCAGGATGGTCTGCTTCATTTGGAAGCAGACCACAAGTCATATTTAACAAGCTAAACGTCGGACCTAATGCGAACTTGTTAACTAATGTGACCTAAGTGAAGGCGATATCATGTTCCATACTGAGCTGGTAGCAGGAGGTCACATTGTAAAGTCTGCAGAACCCAAAAGCTACGTGAGCAAAGTTTTCCTGTAAAACGGAGACACATTAACTCGAGGTTCAGAGTACAGAGCAGCTGTATGAATGGAAATCTCTGATTAGGGATTGCAAAAAAGAGGTTAATGTTTAGCCAGCTTATTTGCTGACAAAACATTGCCAAAGATCTTCCTTAGGTTCTGATTTCTAAATGGTACATAGCACAGGTTGGATATCATGAGGCTAATTTCAACTGGGTCTTTTCAAGCCAAGCAAGAGTGTAACAGATATACTGCTGAATATATTTTCTTTAGCTTTAGCTTGTCTGTTTTTCATTTATATCCATCTTCAGTATTCAATAACGTATATGAGGTATGTGTTCTTTCAACAATGAGGAGGTGTAAAATGGGTTAAAGCATTTCAAATGGCTGACACCTTGTGTGTGCGGTTTAAAAATGATTGATAAATAGTTCTGAGTAAACAAATTAAAACTCTATTTAAGACTGAGTTCAGAGACGAGAGGGTGCGCTGCTGCCGTTGGCCTCACCAGTCTCGCATGCAAAACACCACAGCTCCCTTTCGTGTTTGAAGCGATAACAGTACATCACTGCCAGGGACGTGCAGCACCCTAACTTTGAATGCTGGTATGCCAGGCACTTCCCAATTCATCTTGGAGACAGTAGAGGAATTGGAAAAGGCCAGAATAATGCTGAAGGAGTGTGATGTTGTCATCTCTCCAGCCCCGCAGCTCGAGTGATGTGGTATGTTGTGTATCTGAGGAGTGTTGTGTGTACTTGCTGGCAGCCACCACAGCAGCAGGGTCTGGCAATGAGACCCCATTGCCATGTCAGGGCTCAGACCAGAGGTATAACAGAGAGCGCTCCCTTGCTGATGTTCCTCTTTACAGCTTCTTCCAGGGATTTCTTCATGTCATGAGCTGATCTGGGCCACAGCCAGGGATGCAGGGCCAAGCTCTTTCCCAGCCTGACTGCTAAGTCACAGCACTAATCCTAAGCATCAGAAACACTGCACAAAGCCATCTTGCTTCTATGAGGTTTTTACTGAGTCTCCAGTCACTGTTGTTCTTATTTTACTGTCATCCCTTTTGCTTATCTCACTGTGCAGTTTCACAACCTTTGGGGATTCCTGCAGAAATGGAGCTGGCTTGGAAATCTGTTAATGTTGATTCACAAAAATCTCCTCTTGATGCTGGATCCACTGATAAGATCCACCATACCGGGTTAAACACAAAAAAGGGCTAACTCTCCTGTTCGGTGTGCATGGAAAGTGGATAAATACTGTTTTACTTGAAGAGGAAGTAGGCTGAATCCGTCTATGTTCATTTAATCAAAATTGCCTCAGTGCTAACAAATATCGATGAATCAGTTCCCTTATTGAACTGCTGCTTCCGGTGTCACTTAAAATTTTTTGAGGGGAGCGGTCGTCCCTGGTAGCCAAGTAATCAGAAGGTCAGAGGACTTTTAGGATAGTGGTGATACTCTGGTGATTCTGGAGATATTCTTTGAGTGTGGTTCCTGGTGACAAAGAACCTGGAGCTGCAGGGATCTCAGCAAGTCCCCAGATCCCAGCCCTGTTCGGTGCTTCAGTCTCTGAGTTTCTAAGAAGGCATTTAAGCAGATTTATTTTTCCCCCTTGTCTGCCACTTGATTTTTGTGCACTTGGTTCATGGCTGGGAGAACCACAAGGTGATTCTGCTTCCATTTCTGCAGAGTTGTCCACCAGCGACCTGCCAGCGGTAGCCTGCCAGTGTGCTGTTGGGAGTGTGAATACTCTCTGTCATGTTAGCCAGTGCCCTCCTATTGCTTCCTGGTGCTTTCCCATCTGCTCATGCCCTCCTATGTCTGTTATGTTGCAGCCTCTCAAAGCAGGGACTGTCTTTGCATGCTGTGGTTGTTCCCTGCTTGGCCTAGTGACTCCTGGTGTGCAGCAAAGACTGCCGGCTACTGTAACAATGACATTAACCAGCTGATGCTGTTACTATGGCTGGGGCAACACAAGCGGCAACCTATGGATCTCAGCTGGAGAATGGTGCAGCCCACTGTGTTCTGTCTTTAAAAGGTATATAAGGAGAACAAAAAATAAGACATGGTACTGTGGAATTAATATGCTCATCTGCCACAAGAACAAGAGTGTCTCGAATCCTGAGTAGAGTTTCTAGATGCCACGGCAATATAAAGACAAAATAGTTGTTACTATGCTCAAAAGTGCCCCTCATAAGGAAGACACCTTTTTCCTAGTTTCTGTAGGAAAATAGGCTCCCTTACAATCTGCTTCAGGTGCAAATGACTAACAAATAGGAGAGAGCAATGAGAAGGAAGGCAACACATTAGGGGGAATGTCACTTGATCACAGCTAAATTGTGTACACCTGTGTCTAGATGGTATGAGATTCCTTATTGATATCAAGTATTTTTATTCGCTGGAGATATACATACCCTGTGGCATTAAAGGTGTAAGCAAAGACAATATATGTCAGGAGCTGTCAAGCTTAACACGTATTTTTTTGAGTAAAATTGCTTGATCTCTTTGTATGAGACATAATATCTTGCTTTTCTAGACTAGGTATAAGCCCACCACAGACTTACCTACAGTCACTAGTTTGGTGATGTAAGTAAAATAAGAAGTATTGATTTTGCCCCCTTTTTCTGCTGCCAAACTTAATGTCTATGACAACGGATACATTGGAAGAACTTCTTGCCTTGAAACATTTGGAAAAGCATTTTTGCAGTGTTGAAACATCTTGTTTAAATGTTTTTTAAATTAAAAAAATTAGTTCCTTACTATATGATGCCTGCTAGGTACTATAGTAACAGAGGAACAGAGCTGAGGAGCCCTACGCTAGCTCAGTCCCACTATTCACAGGGATGCTGTGAGAGGGCTTGGTCCCAAGGAACAAGGATTTACTGCGAAAAGGAATTCAAAGTGAGCACGAGCCTTTTGGAGGGCAGAGGGGGCAGCAGTACTGGGATGAAATATCAAAGGATATTTTGTTTCAAAATCCCGAAGTAAAAATAGAGGAAAAAGGAAAAATACATTTGAAATTGAAAGAAGATATTTTGAACAACATGATCCAAAACTGGGAGAGGGGGATAGAGTTTGGCTTGATTTCCAGTGTTTCAACTTTCTGCCTTGATTTGAGACACAGAAAAATTATGAAAGCTTAAAGATTCCCCTAGGTTGAGAAAAAGAAATCTGCCCCTGTCTAGTTATTATCATTTCTGTGTCATGAACTCAGATCAATATTACTCATCCTTGATGCCAGCTAGTTCTGGCTTATTAACTCTTAATATCAGGCCTGTATTCCTTCTGGTCAAAATCTTATCCCCAACCCTTTTTAGGGAGATAAGGCATGACTGACAGCAGACCTCTGCTATGATAGTATACAAAGCAGACCCAGAAAGAAGTTGACCTGCCAGTGAGCCTCAGTGATTACAGACCAATCTTGCTCTCACTGGAGTCAATATCGACTCTCCCCTTGCTATCAACAATGCAAGGATTAGAGCTTCATCTAAGAGAACTTAGGAAAGAGCTTAATGTGCCTATACATTACAAGAGATGGTCAATTTAAACAGATGTTTTGGTATTAGCTGGAGTTCATGACTTCTCAGAAAAATGCAGTATGAGGCTCATATGCAGGAGCACTGAAGAAATTCATGAGGTAGCTATTAATGTCATTTAATTAAACATCCCATTGAACATAACTTTCCATTCAGCAAGTGAAGTTTTAAAACTATCATTAGTGGGGATAGACTCTAAATCTAAGCAATGCTGCTGGTAAAACGAGCTGATAAAATGAAAAATCTGGAGTGTTTCATTTTTCTTGTCTTCATCAGGGACTTTTCTTTAAATTAATGCAGCTACAGATCATGAGCGTTGCACCACTTCAAGGATTTTCTTTACTGAAGAGGCTATTTTACAACTCTCCACATGGAAGAATCAAGCAAAAGCTTAAGGCAGCTGTCTGTGTTCAGTGTACACGCATAAAACAAGCGCATGCCAAAGTAGTAACTACTGAAAGTTTACAGGAGCTCAAGGGGAAACTGGACAAGCACCTGGAAAAAAACAAATAGGCTAAGGCACATCTAATTCAGGATATCCCCTGAGCCGAAGTAGTCAAAGCTAGAGTACTTGAGGAAATATCATATAGGGCTGCCCTGTTCTTGCTCTTCCCAGACATGGGACACTGTTCCCATTGATTTTCTCCAGCCTATGCCTAGCAAAACTGATGTCTCCTCCCCTGCTTCCCCCCACAAAGCAAACGTAAGCAGGGGGAGGAGCAGGCAGGAAGGAGCAAAGGAAAGAAACTAGAAGGAAAAACTAAGTGACTTCAGAGAAGTAAAAAGGGAAGTGGTGAGGATCAGAAGACTAAAAATGTAGGGCCAGATGGGCAAAGGGGGACCGTGAACAGAGCACCTCCAGCAATGCTCACTACTCCCTGAGGGCCTCCGGTGACTTCCGGGTGCTGCTCAGTGGTGCTCTTCCTGGAGATGCAGCAGAACACGCGACTGGACTGAAAACCCTGGTGATGGGTAACCCAGATTAAGCTTCTTTCCCAAGGAGGGAGAGGCTCCTGTACGTACACTTCTCAGAAGCTGTCACTTTGTTGGTTGAACTCGGCTGTCCTTGTTGTACATCTCTTCTTCTTTGTCTGGCCCTCACTCGTATCACTGTGCCCAGTGCTGGAATTTGTGGCAACAAGTTTCATAATCATTCAAAAAGAGTTGTCCATGTGTTCGAGGGACTTTTTGAAATTTTTTGTACTCTAATTGAGTTCTACTAACTATAACTTCTTTGCATTTGACAGCTTGTGAGCTGATCAGGATCCTACCAAAGATATGCTTCTTCATTTAAAAATGTCAATTTTCTATGAAAAGTAACCTTTTTATGTCATAGCGACATCCTTACCAGAATTTTTTTTTTAATTTCAGAAAATCCAGCCAAATCATCTCAGCTCAGAGTATGTTGCTACTTGGGACACTTTCCTGTAATATGGAAGACCCAGGCAAAAATCCTTTCTCACCACTGGGTAAAGAATGTGAACTTTGAATCTACCACAGTTGAAAAATGGGAGCCCCACCTTTCAACTACAAATGTTCTCTCTCTCGAGTGTCTTTTTCCCTCCTGTTTTTCACAATAAATGTGAAATGCCTTTGGTAAATTTTGCCAATGAAGGGGCAAACTGTGGAAATCAAATCTTCCTGCTGGACAGGAAAAAACATTTATAGCCTACATCTGTGGGTAGTGATATGGTACAAGTGAATTCGCAGACATAGGTAATCTGCATAAAACATTGAGTAACTTGGATTTCCTCTGTAAAGCTACATTGTGAGGTTACAGGCCAGCTGAATCTTCCTTGCACTGTCTGGGTCGGTCACCGTCATTGTGTTGCCTGTGTCTCTGCTCCCTAGAAGTCTGAGTAGCAGTTTTTATTGGATACACACTGGATGACTTGCACAGAAAAATTCCACCCCTGCAGTGCTCCAAGGTCTGTTGGGAAAGTGGTTGCCTTTGAATCTTCTCACATATATCAGAGCTGACCACAGCCTCACGGTCAGCTGGCTGTGGCATCTCTGCTTTCCCAGCTTTTATTCCGAACTAGTTCCGACGTGTTCTTGAGAAAAATTTCTCTGCAGTATGATTGCCTTTAGGTGTGATGTTATCATGGTTCGCTCCACCTATCTCACTGCCTCTTAGAGGCAGACCATACCTCCTCATTCTGAATGTTCACCACCTTAGTGGAATGACTGACATGATTACTTGCAATCTGTTGCTTTATGTAGTTTGTTCTCAGACTCCTTCTAACCTCTGTCTTAAAATTGCCTCATAACTACCTTGAATGATGTTTTCTGTGTCATTCAGTTGCCTGTATTTCTTTCAAGTTGATGATCTCATATTTTTGGTCAGCTGCTGTGCTTCATGTTACAAGGTTCCTTTAGAGAAAAAGCCAATTAGGTACATCTTAGTCCCTTGAAGTGTATAGTTAAATGCTAGCAATATCAGTAACACATACTGAAAGCCTTCAGAGGCTGGTACTAGCAGCTTTTAAAAAAGTTATGCAGTCGTTCATTCATGGTCACCTTCTCCTTGAAGTTTTCTCACCCTTGGACACACTGGATGTACTTTTCATGTTCTTTTCACATGTACGGAGTCCTGCAAGCCACTGTTTCAATTTGAGCTTTCAATACAAAAGCTACTTGCTATTACCTCTGCAGCCTCTGTCACATCTTTCTGCTCACAATCCAGTATTTTGGAATGGGTAGGCAGTCTCTGAGGTATGTGATAGCTGTGTCACAGTGAGGTAACCATACACCTGGGATGCATTTGTGTAACAGTAATTATGGAAGTTTACTACACTTAAAGGTTCTCAGGGAAAAAAATGTAACATGTTTACAAAGTCTAATAGTCTCTAAACTGGCTGAATCCCTTTAGCGTAAATTTCTATTCTACTAGTTTTGCCTTCCCAAGGTCAGGTCACAGACCTAGGGTGGTCAGCACGCTTCTGCATGTAATTACACTTCTGCTTCCCTGGACGCTCCAGGCAGACAGTTAAGATTTTTGCTGTCATTTGCAGCAGCCTTCACCAGGCTGTGTCACCAGAACATCATCCACTATGATGCAACTCCTTAAGAATCTTGTTTGTACATCCTTCTGGTAACACTGAAAGTGTTGCCCTCAGTTTTTACCTCAAATGTCATTCTTTGCCATTTCTATCAACCTGATGACATCCCAAATATGGTGAAGTAGCTCCAATGACATTTATTAATATTCATTGTTGGCACTAGTCACTAACATGTTTTGCTGATGTCTAGTCAGTTTATATTTCTTCATTTGCCGGCCTTTGATGCTGAGCTCTTTTTAGTGCTTTGTTTGAAGTGAGTGGGTCTCTGTCAAATAGCTTGCCTGGTTTCTCAGTGACTACATACTACTCATCCAACTCTTGGCTTCTGTGGCAATGCTATCTCCTTTTCCACTCCCTTTGCGGCTCCCATTGTTAGTTGTTTTGCTGTTGTAATAGAATTGATTTTCTGGGAGGCAGATCCTATAACAGCCAAACTGTTTTATCTATTATCACATGTAAGAAGTCTGGAAGACATCCTGGTCCATCAAAAAAATAACATCACAGTGATTTACTAGCCTCTTGCTGCCTTGATAGAACGGAAAATTTAGTTCCTCCTCATACACTTTCAGTTTGTTGTTTATCTATGAAAGAAAGCATTTCTTCTGGCTTTAGAGGTTGTTAGGGTCATATATTTTGGTAAAAGTAGTGGCTTTTGTATTCTCCATACCACCTGAAATTCCATACTTTCCTTCAGCATTCTGCTGTAGGTTACATGCTTTTTCTAGTCTTGTGAGCATGCCATCATATGATTTTAATTTGACTTCGCTGTAATTTCACTTCCTTTTCTTGCAAAAGGCTTAAGGTGCCTTTGTGACATAACACACTGAGCCATGTCCCAGTGTCTCTTTGGCTTTTGGCTCCTATTTCATTTGTGGCTTATGCCCTTTTCTTGCATCTGGTACTCCATATAGTTTTATGGACATCTTCTGTTTGTTTGTGGTTTTTTTGGTTGGTGGTTTCATTTACTGTTTTGCACTGTACTGAGTTCATATATGTACAAAAACTCAGCCCTGGAACGCCTGCTTGTTTCTGTGACTTGGTTCCTTTGTCTCCTTTGTTTGTAAGCATTTTTGCCACTCTGTTCAGAGGGCTGTCTTTGTAGTTTGTCTCCTCTGTATTTTGGGCATATTTATGCCACTCCATTTCCTGGCATAGTTTCATACTATTCTGCTGTGCCTTGGCAAGCAGCCCCTTTGCCTATCCGGTCTTTGCTCTCTGTTTGGATGGCAGCTTGTCCATTAGCCTAGCCTGAGATTATAGCTCTTGCTGGAATTACATGGCCTTTTGAGTCATTTTCCTTTGAATGCCATCGCCTTTCATCGTGATTATGAATATAGCCCAAACTGCCTCACCTTTTGAGAGTTGATCCTTTTGCATGCTTTGTCATTCGATCAGTCTCTTGTTCTCGCTCTCTGTGAATACTCCTGCTGAGAAGATAGATGATTGTTTTATGTCTTCAGGGAGTACAGTATGCTTTTTCTAGGGTTTTGCATGGAGCCACCCAGTCTGCCACTGTTGGATGCTATTGAAGCAGGTGTTGGCCTTTCCCATCACACTAATATTATGCTGTTCTTATTTTGTTTTCATTTTTTACCCAGCCTCTTGCAATCTCCTAGTTGTCCCAGTACGATCAAAAGAAAATAGTTTTAGCAGAAGAAATGGTAAGTTTATCCTCTTTCAAGAGCACCTACTTAGGAATAGGAAATTGGTCACTACGGCAAAAACGCTTTTCTTTGTTTGAGGAGGGTGGTTCATGCTTTTGGGGAAACTTAGGAGTTTTTTTAGTTTTTCTCAGTCCTCGATTTGTGTACTCTATTGGGAAGTGGTCTGTCATTGTCAGCTGTATTTTCTTGAAAATGGCTGTGTCTGAATAAAGACCACAGTCCCTTTCTTCTCCCTCAACTGGACTGAGTGCCAAATTTCTGTAGCTTTAGAAAGAGAGTGAATAATGACTGTACCATCTTCTCTTAGGGCAAAATCTAGGGGGAAAACCACAGGTGTTATTCCAAGCGCTACAACATGTTCCAACCTGCTAATGATTGGGCAGTTATAAGCTGTCAATAATTTAGCAATGTCTCCCATGCAATAATTTTGCTCCTCTGCCTACAGTATATCCCATGTACAAGCAGTTTGTATAGTCTGTTTTATAAATGAGGGAGACAACATTATGTGACAGATTTATCCACAGTATTCTGCTAGAAGTGCTCTGCATTGTGCTTAAAAATTTGCTAAGCATAATAGTAAAACAGCATAAAATGAGTCTACCTGATATGCAGGGGAGCAAAAAGAAGGGCCCTCTGTAAGAAATGCTTCTGACTTTGTGGAAATTGTTCCATTTCAAGGGCAAAGATATGCTGTATGGAAATTATTTTCCAAATCTCTGTGATAAACTGTATGTGATTAGAATTATGTAGTCACACTCAAAAATGTAATGCAGGGAATTCCTCCTACGTTTCAGGTGGGTAGCAAAATGTTAAGATTACCAGGATGCCCTGTGTGGGTACTGTGACTTTCTTAAAATACAGAGGATGAATTGTTATTCAACAATATGTAATTCCTAGTGCCTAAGCTCTGAGCTGGTGCAGGAAGGTATTGCTGCACTGAAGGCAGCAGGTTTTAGGGGTCCAAAAAAACGTTTTCCTCGTTGAGCTGAACTCTTCAGCCTTTTCTCACAAAACCCCTAGTCTTTCAGCCAAATAAAACCATAATCTCATGTAATCTTGCTGGCTGCTAGTGAATCAGTCCCATTGGACAGGCTTCCTACACGCTGCTTAGGACTGGTGAGCAGACAGATAAACACATTTGTGGGAGACTGCAGTGTATGGCCACCTACTCCAACAGAAAGGTTTTGCGCTTTGGTTTGCGTTTGGTTTCAGTTAATGTTATTTTGATTATTTATGTCATGGCATGGTTACCTCAGACGCTCAGGAAAGAGAAGGTGGGATGACTGTTTCCCGCCAACCTCTGGCATCCTTGTCAAAGCAAGGAGTGAGTGGTGGAACGGTCGTCTGCCTTCGGAGATGATTATTCTCCTCACACCACAGTCTCTCAGCACTGACCCTCTGCTGTAACTGTAAGAAGAACTGTTGGGATATTCAGGGCATGCGTGCACTTTCATACTTGTGAGATTTGCTCTCAGCAGCTATAGTCTGGATTACAGATGCAGACAGATTATCATAGCGTCTTTACTGCTTTTAGATATTGATCCCTCAATCTGTCCTGTAAAGAATATAACAATTACTGTAAAGAATATTGGAGATTACAGCTAAACCTCAGGAGCCTTCCAGCTACAGCTGCAGACTGGGAGACAGGCTTATCTTCTGACTCATAACCCAAACAAGCTCCTGAATGTACGTTGTACATGGGAATAGATGAGAATGCTCTGGAGGGAACAGAGCCAGGAAGAACAGTACTGAAGGTAGATAAGGTCAGACCAATTCTGGTAATAAAGGCTAATTAGTAAATCAGCAATGGAGTGTTTCAATAATGTAGGCTGCATTGCATCAGAAAAAGGAAAGACAGAGTGTACCACATGTCTGAGGGGATGGAAAAACCCCAAAGGGATGAAGTCAGCACGAATGAAGAACTACCTTTACTTAACTGTTGAAGGGCTGGGGATGTGACCCATCTCAGACACTTATGTTTTTACTTACTCAGTGCTTTTTTACTGTGGAGATCAAAAAGATTCAGTGTGGAGTTTGCCTGGGAAGGAGGAACTGAATGATGTTCACCATGAAAAGGAAATAGCTAGCATTAGACACAGGTTTAGCTGGAAAGTTAAGGTCACAAGAAAAGCTGTAGGTTTATTTAAAATAGATTTTTGAGATGAAATTGAAAGGTCATTTAAGTTTTTAAAAAAGTAAACTTGATATGTTCTGTTGCAATAAAGACAAGAAATATTAATGTTATTGTCTGAAGAAAGATAAGGTACTGCAGTAAGTCATGCCATGAGTCCAGATCAGATCTTACTGAGAGTGAAAATGTACTATAGGAGTATTTCCAATAAAAGTAAGAGTAAACAGAGGAATAATTAACAAGCATATGCCATTTATTTTTGACTTCACATGACAGCAGGCCTGACTTTGCACAGTGTGAATGAGTGGGACTGAGAAGAGCAAAATTTCCTTTGCTTTAGACTATAGTGGCATTTTTATGAAGCCCCCAAATGTGAGCCCTCCCTTTGAGATTTGTGAGGCAACTGTGGAGACCCATGGCTGTAAAGTAAGAATAAAAGATAATATTTAGATTTCTGATAAGTGGTAGCTCTTCAGCACCTAGGAAGCTGTAAAGACAGCAACAGGGAGGAGGCTGATTTCGTGGTGATATCATCTGCTGTGAGCATTTGCAGCACTACAGAAATGACAGTGGTGCACGGCATCACGTGAAGAGCCTGGGAACAGTTGGGTCCCAGCCTAAAGTCAAGGATGGCTTTTTTGGCCCTTATCATGATTGTCACTGGCATGGTAGCTACAGACCCTGCTACTAGGTCAGGGTCCCAATGACTGCTGGGCTCTGCTCTAATGAACAGCAAGAAGGCATCCCTCCCGCTAGGAGTTTCTTTTTCTTTTACTTTAGAAAGGCAGGCTAGAAGACGTTGCAGACTAGAAGACTGAGCAAAGAGCTAATGAACTGCTGAGATTATGAAGGGCAAAAAAAACTCAGTATGAACATGTTAAGATGGCTTGTTCAAAGCTCTTTGTCTTTCATTTGCTTTTATTAACACCTAGGTAACATCGATTATTAATTAACAGATGAAATAAGGAAGCTTTTGTTAAAAGATCCACAACCTTCATTCCTTTTCATTCAAACCACTAAACATTCCTAAGGTCTTCCCTTGTGCTGCAGTTAAACTAGAAGACCTGAGCGCCATTTCCAGTATTTTTAATACAGTAGAGCTGCAGACTCTCTTGACTACCATCTGCCACTCCTCCCCCTCCACTTACGAACATCAATGCTACAAAACATGGCCCTTCCTGCCAGATTTATAGAGAAATTCAGACCAATATAAACCAAACTGATGCAATTTACAGTAGCCTGGGTATGTATTTTTGTTACAAAATGGGAACTGGACATTCCCATTTCCCTGTTCACATTTAATACAGAAATTAGTTTAATATATTTAATAGAGAAACATGAATTTATAGGGATTATTTTACAGTATTGATCTGATACTGATCTATATGAGTTGGCAGGGAGGATTTTTTTTGGCTTGTTTGATTAAAATATTTTGGGGAAAATTGACGATTTATTGATTCATGAACCCTCTCCCATGGTTAGCTGTCTAAACTCTTCTTTGAAACAACTAGTTTGGAGAAAGAGTGTCATTCCTCTCTTCCAAGCGGCAACCCAAGATGTTGATTGCAGAGTCCTTCTTTCAGCGCACCTGGTGATTGGGTATGTGTCTGGGCAGCAGCTGACTAAAGGGTCTCAAGCCTGATGAACCCTCCAGCCCTTGGGCTCTGGGGCGCCCTGGCTTGGAGAGGGCCAGGTTCTTGGTCCTTTCTGAGGAAGCTGATGAAAGGAGGTGTTACTGTGACCAGGCTCTTTTCCTCCTTTTCACACATTTTTGTGTTTGGTAGGCTCAGAATAGGTGTGTGACAATGAGCTGCAAAGTGAGGTAAGTAGGAGGATGTAAATTTTGTGAATTCCAGTAGGAGGATGTAAATTTTGTGAACTCCAGCAAGATTTAGTCATGAAGTTCTCCCTGTACAGCACTATCATTTGGACATCTACCCACGAGCAAAAAAAAAAAAAAAAAAAACCCAAAACCAGAAATCTAGAGGATTTTATCAGAAACACAGACTCTGAAGAACTTATCCTGTCAGATGGGAAGCAGTGAATAACAGTGGTGCTTAAGAGTTGATTCTTGATGCTTACAGAGACATTTAGGCTATGTATATACTGCTTTTGTGATCCACATAAGGAGACTAGGGCTTCTGATCATCTGATGGTGGATGACTCATGCCCACACTCTTCATGATTAGCCCCCCTGGAGCAGACCAACTGCAGCAAAACTTAAAACAAATCATATATTGGTCTCAATCCCACAGCCCCTTCATATTAATTCACCAGCATGCCCTAGTAGCTTGAAATGCACATAGCATTCATCATCCTCTGTGCTGCACTCTGCACAAGACCACAGCAGAGGACCCCAAAAAAGAGCTCACACTTTGCCTATTACTCACTTACAAGGCTGACCCTCACCTCTGCTCCTGCTCCACTTATGCTTGTACCCACTCCTTCTCAGCACATGAGGGCAGAGGTCCTTCAATGGGGTGAACTCAGCCTGGGAGGCCCGGCTGGGATGGGGATAAAGAAGGCTTTGGTGACAGGTAGCACCAAGTATGGAGCAAATCTGACCCCTAGGTCTTGTTTTTAGCTTTGCCCAATACATCCTCACTTTCTAAACAACATGGTTGGAGTCTGCAGCCTATGACAGTCCTTCCCTCATATGGGGAAGGTTTTGGGTTACGGACACCAGCATCTGTCCCTGGTGGGGACTAACAACGTGAGATAACCAGTCCCAGATGCAATATGTTAAAAGGTGGAAGGCCACCTATAAGGTGCCTGACTGGGACCTGAAGCCCCTTCACGGCCACCTCACCACACTTCGAGGCCACTCTTATGGAGAAGGTGATAGACTTAACCACGCAGTCAAGACAGGGACTGAAAAGCCCCTAACTATGCTTGCAGTGCCATTCTGAAGCTGCTGTGCACCCACATCGTCCACACTGCCCAATTAAGGTGGTGAGGACCTTTGTCCAGCAGTTTCCCATTTTAGGAGGAGCAACTAACAAGTTGCATGTCCCTGCTCCAGTCAGCTGGCCACAGCAGGACAGTGCTGTCTGGTTTATACAGGCTCAATCACAATGACCATCCATGCGCCTGTCCCCTTGGATGGGAGGCAAGCACTTGTTGCCACTTATGCACACGAGTAACACTGCACTAGCAACAAAAAAACTCTGAGTCTGACTCACTCAAGGTTAGCTCCTATCTCCTTTCAGAGGTTTGGTCTTCCTCTGGAGCACCCTCTCCTCAGGAGTTGTAGCGGATAACAATCCAACAGTTAGGTAGCCCCTTCCCTGGTTTCTCCTCCATAGCATTGAAAGTCAAGGTCACAGAAGTGACAGCTGGGCTCTCAAGCTTCAGATGCAGTCCCAGTCCCAGATCAGAGGAACACTGAATACAGGGTGGGAGGGGAAGAGCACTGACGGCCCTATCACCAAAGCCCTGGTATTGCTTGGCGTAGCATGCACATTTATGTTGATTTGTACCAGACCTTCTGGTGGCATCTCTGGCCTTTAAAAAGGCTGGTTTCAAATTCTGAAATGCAAGCTGGCACTGCTCTGCACAGTGGTTGTATCTCACCCTGCAAAGCTGCCATGTCACTTGCCAGAAACTGCCTGATCCATACAGCTTCTGTCTCCTCGGGGCCCCAGCTTGCCCCTCTGTGCCCCTACAGCGTGCTAGTTGGTTTTAGTTTCCCAAATGGAGAAAAAACATATGTATTTAGAGAGCAAGTCCTCAGAACCCACAAGCACAGTGCTTTTGTAGCAGGAAGGCAGTGATGTGTCGCACATGCATGGGATGTGGGGGAGTACAAGACTTACAGAGGTAATGTCAAAAAATTCGTGGGCTGAGGGGTGAATCCTTGCACAGCCCACATCCTCCCTGGCTGCATGGAGAAGATCCTGGAACAAAGTACTCCTCGTCAGCCACATTTGGGTTTACTCTTGGGAGGAAATAGTTGGTCCACTCCAAAAAGAAGCTCAGGAGCAAACTAGCATACGTGCTATGCAGCCAGTCATTAGGACAGGGATGGAGGGACCAAGGCCCAGAGCAACCCATGCAGAAGTGCTTTCTTTAGCACTCTCCTCTCCTTTGAAAATCTAGAGTCTCACGTCCCTTGCAAGCTAGCAATGCCTTAATTGGAAAAAGCTTTAGCCATTCTTGCTTTGAAAATACTTGTGCGAGGAGTGGATGGAAATATTCCTTTTAACAATGACCCTGAAATGATGTACATATATGGTCTCCTTGTCCTGGAGAGTTAGCAGAAGTGCTGCTCCTCCCTCCCTACTCAGTATTCATCTGGGGGATTTCCACAAGGATGGAGAGTTTTCCTTTCAGTTTATCTGATGAGTCCACACAGTGAGTTCATGGTTTCTCCCCTTGACTCAGCCACATTCCTGCAAGCCTCCCAGCTGGAACCTGTGGCTTTTATTAACCCATTCAGCACTTCTGGGTTCAGCTGGGTCAGCTTTACAGACATACACCTTAGCTAATTAACTGTCTGGACTTTCTGGCACTTGATTAAATTCCCAGAAATCCAGACGGTTAGCTTAACATAACTGAACATGCCACTAGCCATAGTCCCTCCCCTGGGCCATTTCCCATCCCTTGTTTCTTACTTTCCTATAATTAAGCTCCACGTCTAAGTTCTTCTCCTTGTTTCCCTCATAGCAAGGAGAGTTGCTCTAGAGTCAAGGAGCTGTACCTGAAGACTATCGAAAACATCACTGCCAGGTACCTTTCTCCTCTGTTAACTAAAAGCAGTCCCTGCCCTCAACAAGCCATTTTCCGACACTATACATTTTGCTATATTTGTTATATTGGAGGATATTATTCAGAACCACACACTGTATGTGTCAAGCATTACATTTTAAAACAAAGCAAGTACAAGGTATTCAAATGCAAGAACTATAACTTTTTTTAAAAAGAAAATCTAGCTGGAAAATAGTATTTCCAATTAAAGGACTTGTAGTAAAACTCAGCTGCTGGGTAGGGAATGCAGGTGGCATTTTCTGAGTCATTATTGAGCCAATTTACCAGCATGATGTGAAGGGGTCATAGCACTTTATCGTATAGAGGAGAGATAAAACCAAAGTTTCAATCAGATGGTACTCATTAGTTTTGATATATAAATGATAGCTATTTTTCCTAGATGAACTCAGTAGGTTTTTTTAATAACTTTTCCTTTTTTTCTTGGAGAAACCAAACTTTAGCCTAAGTTGCAATCTTGATTTGAAGTGTACTAAGGTAGGGTAATGCAATACTCGTTACCTGCGGCAGGCACCATGTAATGCACAACTTTCACTGCAAGAAGGGCAGCAAGTAGAGGATTCTGTTCTGTGGTGTTCCAGAGGAGATACTACATTATTGCAATCATTGCGAAGCGGCAAATGTTATTTTAATGATACCCAGCTTGGTAGCTTCCCAGGGGTGAAATCAACATCTCGATACTTCAACTGAAGCTACCATTTTATTACTGAGAACATACGTATGACCTCATTGACAGTACTCAGAACATTGAGTTGAGAAAGGGAAATTTCCCTGCTGAAGCGCTGCAGACCTCTAAATTCATCTGCAATACAGAAAAGACACATTCATTTAGGTAATGCTTGAAAACAGCAACAAAGTAGAGATAACTAAATGTTCATTATAGACAGGTTCCTTCTGCTCCTTTTGAACATAGGCAGTAAAAGGTCACTCTGTCTCTAATTGAATTGCTCTGCATTGTGCTAATCTACCTAATGTCCTGTTTGTAAATAGAGCATCATCTTAAGCTCTTTGTGCCATGTGGGCTAACATTCAAATTGTGCTCTTTATTGTACTTGTGCATTTTGCAATTAAGTAAGTGTGGTATCAGAAAACTGTTGTTCCACTTACAGCTTTATGTTCTCATGAATGAACTATTTGTTACTGAATTCTCTCCTAATTCCTTATCTTTATCTCTCATCTTCAGATTTTTAATTGGAAAACCCTATTACACTTAAATCTGGGGAGGACCTCTTGCAGGGGATGTGAGGGACTTTGCTTCTGAGAACAATGGTCCAGTTTTGTTTCTTCAGCTGAGAACAGGTGTTACATTGACAAAGAGCTCTCAGAAACATATGCAGGTTGCACTTTGCCTACCCCTACTTTGCCCAGACAACGGGAGGTTTGTCGGGTTTTTTGGGGGGGAGTGGGAAGCATGGTTGTTTTTTCCTTTGTTTTTTGCAAAAGCTAACCTTAGGAACAGTATTATTTTTGCAGATTTCTGTCCACTTTGCTCCTGCTTGTTCCTTCCAAGCTTTGTACTTCACTTTAATTGAATTCCTTAACACTGAGATGCCGAGGATCTGAAGGTAGCCAGGGCTTTTGAAGTGACAAAAACATTAGTTAAGTTCCATATAAATGCCATTCATGCTTCCACAGCAGTGGGTTTGCTCTGTCCAGACAGAATGACATGGGAAACCCTGCAGGAACGTGCAGCTAACCTTGGCGTGCAATCATTTCTTGTTTGCAGAGGACGCAACATCTTCCCTGCTGCGAGATGCTCTTAACTTCTCTCTTAAGTTACCACTGTCACTTTAGCAGTCTCAAAATTACTTTTGCCTGAGCTTTTACTTAAGGACTGCCTCACACAGAATGAGAAGATGTTTCCAGCTACCAGTAATCTAACATGGCACCTCTGCTCCAAACCTTGTACCTGAATGGCAATGCTTCACAAGTTTGCCACCTTACGTGAAATTAGTTGGGTAAGGTATGCTGTCAAGATAATGCAGGAACTCTATGGCTAAGACAGTCTACATTTCCAGAAACTTCATAGTAAGAACATCTTTACATTAACTTGTATCAGTACAGAACACAATGAAATGAATGGAAGTAGTTTCCAAAACAACAGTACTTAATGTAAAAAGGTGGAAAACCTTTATTATTCAGCAAAGAAAAAACAGACCTATTCCATAATCCTTTGATGGGAATGGACAGACCTCAGTAATATTTGGGTCAGGCCCTCCATTCTGGTTTCCATTGTTGAGTGCGGATTAGGAGTAACTCATTAAACTGGCTTTGGGCTTACACTAAAATGATTAAGGTCATGGCCAAGTCTTAAGAATTTTTTTAACTATTATTTCATGATTATTAGGAACAGAGAAGAATAACTTCATTTGTATCTATACAGTTATTCTTGCTGGATGTAATCTGTTACAAACAATTGCCATGTAATGTTTAGCATACCAAATCTCGCTGAAAAGTAATATATTTTTAGTCCTTTATTTTTCACTAGGAATTCTGCTCTTGCCAGGGAGCTGTTTGCCTCAGAGATGAGGAGATACATTTGAGTTTATGGAGGACATTCTTTTGTTAAAACAGGTTATTTTCCTAGGAAAGCAGTGCAGAAAATTGCAGATTAACTATTCAGACAGGAGATCATCATTTTATAACCTCTTATTTCAAAAGCATCCAAATCAGCTAAAAACAGAAAAAAAACAAAGAAACCAACCCAAAATATTCAGCCATGAAAGCTGCAGCATACACATTTTGCGGATTTTTTCAGAATGAGCAATTTTTTTAGAAACAATGAGAAGGGGATAAAGTACTTCACATAGAACTGTTTCATAACTGTGTTACTCCTAATGGCTGAATTATAACTCATTAGAAATCAGAACAATGCTACTACTTTAATGTGTAGGACTCCATAGATACTCAGTCAATTGGCTGACTGAATTAGGTGGCGTTTCCCGAGGTCTTCTTTGGAACCAAAATCTTGCTCTACAGTTTAAGTTAGGGACAACTGACAATAAAATCCTACTAAGCAACCAGACAAACTTCTCTAACTTTTGAAATATGAAAACTTTTTAAGAGAACATCAATAATATGATGTTAAATAGTTAAAATAAGAATTTAGAAGTCCAAGTAAGGAGCTGTTATATGGAGAACACTTGTAAGTATGTATGAAGTGCTACACCCGTTCAACCACTGGCAAGGGAAACAAAATGTCGTAAGAGGTCATCCACATTCAAAAATAAAGTTTTCTTTCACTAGGATTCACAGTTGCAACATGCTTAAAATGCACTGTTTTGTAAATAATTTGCATTGTCATCTAAAAACCACTGTCTTGCTGACATAATCAAGAGTTTGACATGTGGAAAGCAATTCACCTTAATTCAGTGAGAACTCAAAATGGAGAAACATACCTTTGCACATCACTCCTGCTCAAAGTCAAAAGCATTCCACTTACAAGTGTGTGTACTTTGTTGACTGCTCATAAAATTTAAGTGGCTATTTTAATAAAAAATAAATATATATATGTAATATAGAACTCGGATACCAAATACTAATGGTTGTCTGAATAAAATGGAAAAGAAATACATCATTAAACCTTATGTGAGCAGAACCTTACGTGAAATCTAACCTGAATTATCCTATGATCATATGATGATCACAATAATTAGGAAAGAACTTTTTGTATGATCTGTTGAATTTATCAGGTAACAACTGATCAGAGGCTATCTGTCTAAAACACTTTTTCCATTTGAAATTGTCTTTCTCCAAGAGATGGCTAGACTGTAACACAATTGTACATGGAGAAAACTCTTTGAAACAACATTTTGAAAGTCTTCCAAATAACATCTTCAAGATATAGAATTTATTTGGAATATAATTATCTGATTTACTGAACTTTTTTTTCAATTGTTTTATTTTCTTTTTTTCTTGGCAAGGCAGTAGTGGTACAGAATGTTAGGAGATAAAGCAAATGCACAAATAAACATAAAAGATATGCAATTTAGAATAAATAAATATTCTAAATATTTAATTTAGAATTTGCATTTCACAAGAAAGTTGAAAATATTTGCCTGTATTTCTGATGAGAAAATAAATTTTGGAAGTAAAAGTTTCTAAGAAGAGGAAGCTGGATTTCCATCAGCTCTTGTTTAGATTGTTCCTGCAGTTCTCAAAGGTCAAGGCACCCACTAAGCTCTCCCCTTCTCAGCACCGCAAAAAACTTGTTCATGTTTGAGAGCTCATGTATATTCAGTCACCTTTGACTTTCACAGTCACTTTCCACAAACATTTGACCGTTTGAGTTTTATTATCACAAATACTCAGGAAACCAGATGGTCACCTTAAGAATCACTCACCTCTCTGTAAATGTTATAAATACCAGTTAGAAATGTTAGCCGTTTCAGTTACAACTCAAATACTTGTAAATAGGAAAATAATGTGAAAAGCTGTTTTTCTTAGGACGCAGGAAGATTTTCTCAGGATTTGATGACATTCTGCAGACAGCAGCATTTTGTGAATAGCCAGCTGCTCGAATCGCACCTGCGGGTTTGTCAGGCAGGCGCAAGAAGCTGGCTGGAGTGAGCTAACTGGGTGCTGTGACTAAGAACAAAGACAGCCCATCTCTGTTGGAAGGTTTGGTGGGTGTATATTAGCACCTGGCATGTCTACTGTAATTCATCTTTCAAAAGAATTCACCAGGCTACTATAATCTGTAAGTTTACTTATGGGCAGGAAAAATCTGAAAAGTCTTTTTCTCTCCCCCTTCAGCCGAAGCCCCAGTACGTTATAACTACCGCAGGGAGAAGAATATTTTAATTGAAATACAGTATTCACAGCTTGAACAATCTGTTCTTTGCTGCAAATCTGAAGTTTAGATCCTCTCTCCTAGACTGTTGTGTATAAACTATTTTTGATGTTTCAGTGTAAATGCTTTTGCAGCACTATATAATTCTGCCAACTACTCTCTGGACAAAACAGATTAAAGTAATTGAAAGAAATGTTTCATGTATTCCAGTGCTTGCTATGTGTTTCATTATACATCGTTTCACCAAGCAATTTCAATTCTCAGACCTTTATGTGTTAATAGCCGCATGTAAGGAAACAGATCTAACACGACATAGAAGTAACCTCTCTTGCCCAGACTGTGCAAACTGCTGGTTGTAATGGGGCTACCTGGACGTAATAGAGCAGGAGTCTTTCCCAGAAGATGTAGCACCCTTAGAATATCTTGCCTTACCATTTATTTCCCACCTGTCATACTATGTAATTGTGCCATAACATTTGCTTCATGTAGTATTGGTAAGTAGTATGGCTTAAAAATAGTACGTGAGGTTCCTTACGTTACTCTCCATGGCTAGTGAAACACAGCCCTTCCCCTTACGTGCCAAAACAAGGCTCTGGGAACTACCAGATGCTCAATCTTCTGCCTTAAAATCAAGCAGCACGCTTTGGACTTCATGCACCTTTGTCAGCAGCGTGCCATAGGAAAAGGCAGTTCAGCCATCGCTCTGGGGACACAGAGCATGCCTGGTGACAGGAAAGCTTCTCCAGCAGCTGCCACGGCTCTGCCAGCAGCACTCATTAAAATCCAGCATGAAACGGTCAGCGAGCCTAGCAAGTGTCACATAGGAGGAAGACACAAGCATCAGTCGAACTGTATTTTTACAGTACGCTTTTCCTCATTGCAAACAGGCGTACTGGAGAAGTAATACTCAGCTCAACTGATGTGGAAATCTATGCAACACTAAATCATGCTATGTAAATTGCTCCAACGAGTTACAAATGGTCACAGAACCACTCATTTCGGAAGATTTATCCCTCATAACAATTTCATGCAGTACAAATATGCCCACCTGCTCTTGGTGTTGCACATATTCCCATCCCCAAAGACAGACACCATCAGGCAACAACAAGAGAACACAAGAAAATCCTATGAATGATCCTGTTAATCTCTTTTCTTTCTATCTGAGAAAACTTATTTTAAATATTTGGGAAGGCCCCATATGACACGATAAGAAGAGGCCAAATGCAATATACATCGGCCAAATGCGATATGCATTATAAATGCTCTCTCCTCTAGGGATCTAGAATGTAAAGTTGAAATTTTAGTGCCTACTATTTCCTAACACTGACTGGTAGCCCTGTGATTTTTTCTTAATATACTTTCTCTCCATTCCAGTTTATTCTGTGGTCCATATCTATATTTTATTCTTTTCTACATTTAACATTTGAAAGACAGTAATATATTGTGTCTAGGGAAGAAAGCTAGAGTTTCACCTCTAAAATGAGACACATTCCAATTATCAAGTTTAAATGTTCATCAGAGCTGAATAATAAATGGATAGCCAGTTTTGTTCGCCATTCTGCCAACACCAAACTACCGTGATGACTGGCATGAAGGCGTTATGAGAGAATAACCTGCTGAACAGCCTATCCAGCTGACCCAATTCACAACTCTTTTTCAGCTGCAAACCTGATATACAGCTATGTGTAAGTGTCAGCTTGACCCACTATCGATGCTTTACTGTAATGTTTGCAATTCCACAGCTAAAAATCTAAAGACAAGCTTCATCAGATATTGAGATCAATATAGATTAAAGACAGAAAAAATCATAAGGATGTTCAGATTTTCTTCCTGCAAAACACTGAAGTGAGAAAATTCAAGGGTAGGGTTAAAACTGAACTTAGAAGAAAAGCAAGCAAGATCAGGTGCAGTTTGTGTGTCCACACAGGCTAATTCTGCTTTGTAGCAACCCAAAGAGAAAAGTAGAGAAGAGACTGAAAAAAATCTCAAATCTGTTGTTAGAAGCCTGTTTTATCTGCAACTGGAGAGTTTAAGCCTTAATCTTCATGAAAAGTTACATGAAGTTTTAACAGTTATGGGATCTCTGTATAAATGTGCTTTAATATAACTGGACTTTACACTGGATGTAGAATTGGCGATTAAATCCTGTTAAGAGTTAATTTTTCTCTTCAGTGTACGATGTAGGAAGAAATTACAGTGAAGTCACACAGGAAAATTATTTATTTGAAGGACCAGCATCACGTTTGTGGAAGACCTGAAGTAATACAACTTAGTATTCTCCACAGGAGTTTTGTTTGCTTGATGAGAACAGCTTTTGCAGGAACTAGGTAGTATGATGAATTTAGGGATTTTGAAGAAAATTGGTTAACAAACAACTGGTAAGTAGCCAAAAGGAATAGTACGGCAAAAAACAAAACAAAACAAAACAAAACAAAACAATAGGTGCCCAAACATAAGCCTTGATTCAAAGTAAATGAATGAAACCTCAAAGAAAAGAATCAGATAAATGCCCCGATGAGGAAAGTTATAGTGGCCATTACTCATTAACTCTCTTGGCACAAAAAACAATAATAACCTGCTAATATCCTCTACAAAGCATGCAAGATTTTGCAGTTCAGGGACCTCTGCAGATCAAAATGCCTCTTGCTTATGCAACTCCATGGGAAAATCAAAGTTTGTACCCCAATTTTGTAAAGTGAGAATATGAAAATTTATTTTTATTTTCTGGTCATTTTCCACCCTGCTAGACACTCAGATTTTTGAAGGAGGGACCACATCCTGTTCATTCTGCACAGGGCTTGAGACCTCCAGGGTGACTGAGGTACCTCAGCAGTGTTACAGAACAGACAATACAGCATAAACAGGATGGGACAAACAACAAGATCGTTTCGATGGCAATGTTCCTCCCTAAATATCATGACCCCTCCCAGCAGAGTCAGAGGTAATAAACAGTTCTATTCTTGAGCCAAAATCATTCTTTAGGAGCAGTCCAGAAAGGAACATAATATTAGGTCAGAACAAGCATATCTAATGTCTAAAGGACCTTCAGAAGGCCAATGGGTCTGCCTAAGGCGTCCCTGGACAACCTTAGAGGCTCTTACTCATTTCTATTTCTAGATGAGCAGAGAGGAGAGGACTGCTATATTTTCATATTTAAAACCAGAGTATCTAAACTATGCCTGCATTAGGTGGACTGGACCCTCCACCCCTAAGTGTGTGCAAGTGTATTTCTTCTTTGTGGATTTTGAAGGTCATATATAACATCCATTTTAGTGTCCTTGTTTCAGTACTACGGTAAAGAATGAAGTTGACAATATTACTCTGAGCCCCAATGCTCTACCAAAAACAACTTGAAAACTACTGAAACTCTGGGGCAAAAAAAAAAGATCATTACCACATAAGGCTCCTATCTATACTCTCATATGTAGTAGCATGTCTTCAGAGGACAAGAGGTGTTCTCCGCAATTCACAGTTTGTTACTGTCCTCTGGTACAGTCACCAGTTACAATAATTTTTGTCAAGTGAAACAACAGTTATGATAAGCTGGGAGCTCTTAAATATACGCTTTTATTAGCGGACACTAAAGCTGTTTTTCCACTCTAGTTGAACTGCCCTGGGTCTTGTATAGGTGTCTGGCACGCAACAGCTAGGAGTTTCACAAGATCCAGGATAATCAAGTTCCTCGTGACTTTCCCTTTTTACCCCAAAGAAGAGAAGGCATGGGGCAGAGGCAGGCAAAGCTGCTTTACCAACCACATCAGCCGGCCAGTAGGCGTTTGGGGATGCAGAATGTCCCCTCCATGGCAGGCAGAGCCAGAGAAATGATTTCTCTGGGCCAAACACACATTGCTTCAGAGTTGTACTGAGGTTCCCATTGCATTGGGAGACCAATGCCCCCCGCTTCTCTCCGCTTCACCTTTTAAGCCAAAGAGCCCCATTCCTGCCACAGCCCCTCAGTGCCTCCCAGTATTTAGCCTTAACCTCTCCTTCTGCTTTCTCAGTTGTACAACATAGCTTTCCACATGGAGATGCAGCACCAACAGAGTGACATTTTTATAATTCAGTCTTTCATTTATAATTTTTTTGACTGCGGTTGCTATCCTGGAGTTGCGTACTAGCTGGGAGAGGCTTCTCTCTGAGGTCTCAGGTATACCTGAGCTCCTGTGCTTGACAAGTCTTTGTTCATCAGCTGGTGTGCAGTGTGATCGTGCACACTCCTACCCTAAAATGCACTGCATCAGACCTTTTTCACTAGTGCTTAAACTACTACATATCACTTGCGCTTCAGGCTGAGAGAAGACAGTTTGTTACTGTGGCTTAGTTGACGCACATAAACTTGTTCCTCTGAAGGACTGATACCTACGCCTGGCTCCTGAGTGGTTAGAGTGAAACCTCAAAGAACCTAAATAGTTCAGATGATGCTTTAATCAGTTTCCTCTTGTGCAGTAGCTGTGCTATTGGAGGGAAGGGACAGCATTCAGTATAAGGGCCTGCATGAGAGCTCTAAGTAAAGGTACTCCTCTCTCCTTCTGACACCATAACATGGTTCTTGTGCTTATCCTGGTCACATAATACATATTAACTGTGTGGTCCAATGGCAAAATTTTCCTTTTAAACACCTTGCATATTGCAGGGCAGAGCTATAGATTCATCCACTGTAGCTGTTCTTGCAAATTCCTCAGCCTTTTTTAGTCCTAAACCCAAAATGTTAGATGTCAGGCTTCCTCCCAGAACACATCACAGCCAGAAAGTGATTGATTCTCCAGGATTTTCTCGGTTAATCCTTCAGATGCAGCAAATACATTGCTACATAGAGGTGACCTCCTCATGAGCTTCTTCTGGATCTGTCCTTGCCCCTTCCAGAGGTCTGGTCCAGAGAATCAATGGGATCCTGCTTCCAGGTGCTCAGGGATTTGGGAACACGCACAGTTCTGAGGCTTCCAGTAAGCCATGGGCAAGGAGCACAGGACACAGGACTTGCTCATCAGGGTAAGCATTACCTGTGCAAATCTCACTTTTATCCTTGTTGGCTCAGCCTGAATTATCTGGCCCTAGGAGAAAATTCCCCAGTATTTATACTGCATTTTGTCCTAGTTCCTTTGCAAAGCATCATGTCTCCTCCAATATGTCCCGATGGGCCCTTTTTCTCCTGGTTCAACTCTGCCTTCCTTACAGGTTAAACCTGTTAAATTTTATTTTTATTATTTTTACTCTTCCCTTGGGTACTCCCTCTGCAAGCCTAACTTCCTCTCAGACCTCAAGAAAGTCTAATGTCCCAGAATCAGTGGTCTTTTTGGACTCAAGTTACACAGGTATGCTGAGGCACTTCAATCTTCCCAATTACAACTTTCAGCAAGGTCTAACCAACTCAGAAGATTATTATTGCAGCAACAGTCTTCAAGTGTTCAGTCTCTGTGATCACTTTCCTCCATGAGTCACCGACCTTGCACAAAACGCCAGCTCACAGGGTAATCAGAGCTGATCCTGTCTTAATTGGTGCTTCATAGCATCTGTTCTCAGTGTAGCTTCTTGTTTACAGGTAGGTAATAGCAGCAGCTCTGGGGTTCTTGTTCCCAGCCAGGCAGGAGACATCAGGAGTATGAACCATGTGATACACAGCAGCCTCTGTGATACATGGCAGCCTCGGAGGCCCCCAGGTCCCAGCTCCAGTGTGCCTGTGCTTCAGAGAGAGCAGCACTCCCACTGTGTGGTACCTCTGCAGAAGTACTGCCCCGAAGTCCCATGACACATCCCTTGTGTCCGCTGCCCTGCCAATAGTGAGTGGACTTCCTACAATGCTTCTGCATTATTTCTTGCCCCTGGTCACAGCACAATTCTCCAGCACGACTGCAAAGGAACGGTTACCCTGGAGGACTTCAGCAGCAGTGCGACCTCCTCTGTGCTGCCATGGGCAAGACAGCAATGAGGCATCTCAGGATACAGCTCTTCACTCAATGTGATGCCTTCATCCCTGGAGCCATCCCATTAGAGGTCCCATCCCTCAGGCTGGACCTAAAGGATTTTCCTATGCTGTGAAGGAAACCCACAATGCTTAGAACTTGAAGAGCCCAGCTACAAGCTGCAGCTATGTGCAAGAGATGAGTAACAGGGTGCAGAAAGGTGGAGGGAGTTGTGAGCCCCTGTAGGAAACTCCCTTAAGTAAATGTGTGCCCTGCTTTGCAGCAGCTTTACCGAGTCGAGCACCTGATAGCACCTGAGCTTGACCCGCAGAGCTTTAGACACTAGAATATGCACATTAGCCAGAAATTATAAGTAACATGTTTAGATAGGAAATTAGAAGCTAGGTTCCCTGATTCACATTCATCTGTTGTAATGTATCTTCAGTGTAAAACTGAACCCTTAAAGGGACTTCCCTGCTTTCAGCTTGCTGCTGGATTCAGCTCTCTTTTGCTTCAAATGCAACAGGTACTCATGAAAGGATAACAAAGTCCTATAAACTAAAACAGAACCTCCCAGCTCCTCTGGCACTGCTAATGCATGTTCCTAGTGAAGACCAACCCGGATTATACGACTTTATGACTAAAGTAGCCAAGCACATGCGCTGATGTGACTTAACACCAGAAGCATTTCTGCCACAAAGGGAAGGTTCACTTTATGTTTGTTAGCATATGTTTACATCTCTGAAGTCTATCATAGCAAGTTCTATGTGGGAGTTGCCTCAGTATTTACTGCAAGGAAACCTCAGAGAAAGACTGAAGGGTAAGCCACAAACTGTGCTATTTCTGAAACGCCTGTCTTGCATTAACTTCTACCTGACCTTTTCTTGACATACTCTTGACCTTAGGTCTATGCATTAATCACAGTGCAGAATACATTGCTAACTTCCTATGTCTCTTCTTCTGAGTCTCCTTGGGCTCTTTAAGATGCTTGAAGACTCCACAAAACTGTGGTCTCCTGGACAAATCTTTTTTGGAGAAATGTACATATCTTCTCCTGTAAGTTTCCACTGATGATGAACTTCAAAATAGTATGTGGCTACTGTGATACCTCACCAAAGACTACAAGTTAAATACACATGACTCTACTGACTATATATTTTCTGTTGCTGGTTAACGCCTTATGTTGAAAGACACAGCAGTTCAGTTCTACGATTTTATGCTGTGAGTGAAAAGGCTTTGGTAAGGAAGAGCAGAACTGTGGTGTCCAAGATTAGATTCACCTGCAGAGTGAATGTTCTAAGGCCAGCCATTGTTTTCCAGCAATGGACCATGTCCTTCTGATCATCTCACATCAATTTAAAGCCTTGGATGGAAGGTTTTCAAGGAAAAGCAAGAAGATAACTGTTTCAGTAGGCAGTACTTTGTTGACTCCTGTCACATGAATTGAAGGCTTCAGTACAAAAACAAGAATAGCTTGAGACCTGTCACTGCCAAAGGCATGCACAGACCATTGCATAGACCAAGATCATTCACTGTGGTCAAATGCTGTCTTCATCAGCAATGTCCAAGCCAGCAGCTTTGTTTTAGCTGGTGACTTTATCACCTTGAACAAATGTTCTCAATTTCCAAATCTCTGGAACACATAATTGCTTTGGGCCACTAATCTCCTACAAACACAACAGTGACTAAGAATCTAGGTAAACTCTGTGATGACAGAGGCTAGATTAGAGGGGACAAGGTACCTATAGTGAAGGTATTGTTGCTGTCTTGGTATCTTGGTATCTCAAGAGAAACTTTCAGAGCATTACCAGTGAGCTGGTAACTTGGCCGAAATGAGGTTTAACAAGCAGATTCATACCCACAGCTCTTAACAGAGAAAGTAGAAACATGCCTAGCTGTCCAAAGGTAGAGCGTGGTATTGTACACATGAAAGGCAGACAAATTTGAGTGTGCAGTTGAAATGCTTGTACATGCACATATGTGTCTGTTATGCAAAGCTCCCATATTTATTTCTATGGCACAATCACAGCATAGGGTATTGTTGTTCCTCCCACGCATCCGAGGTTTAATTGAGGAACCTGTGGAGAAGGATGAAGTGAAAGGTTTTAGCTTTCCAGTTTGGGTATTTGCTATTCCTTACATTGTTCTTCTGGAAATTATAGAAGAGCAGTTCTTCAGAGAGTAGGGAGCACTTATTTTGCATGACATATTTTCCATACATAAATACACAGGGGAGCCATCTGAGACGTAGAAGCAACAAGGGCAAATAAGTTCATTAAACTGAAATGCCATTGAGACTTGCAGCGATGACTCTATCTCAGTTAGAACTAGGTCATCACAATTATTCTCATCATAGGACTGAACTTGATGAGAGACCTTGATTACTGCCCTCATGGAAACAGGGACTGGAACTTTATTCCATGCCCCTTGATGAGATACAGATGTAATCTTGTTAATGTCAGAGACGGCATTCACTGTTAATGATGCCATATTTAGCAAAAAAACGTACAATGGAACATGAGTGTAATTCTTGCTCATTTTCATTATATTTTGTTAAAAGAAAAAAAAGTGTCCAGAATTTGCAGGCCATGCTAAAACTGATATGATCTTGAGACGACCTTTCAGCTGTATCTGTTGGCGAGGCTGGCAACCATTCTTGCTGGAAGTGGTTTGATCATACTGACATTAAAGCTTCCTTTGCAGGTCCCTGTCCCTCTCACACTGCTTAGCTGTTTCCACGGCTGTGCAGCTTCTCCCACAGGATGGTTGACCTCACTTCCCTGCCCAGCTTCCTGAACCAATGGCTTCTGAAGTGCTGAGAACTGAGCTTTCCTGGAATGGAAAGGAAGAAAGGTAAAATTCAGAAATACTTGCAAAGTCTCTACTTCTTTAAGAAAAATCCTTCAAAATTTGTCTCTAGTGGCAAATATCACCAAAACCCAGAGATTTCCTTGAGCTTTTTCTCAAGGCGTTACTGTTTTTTCCCTGGAAAAAGAACATACAACTTTTTTTCCTCAGAGAAAGGCCATGCTGGATTCTGATGCAGTGTCTGGTTGGAATAGTGGACAAATGATGAAATGATATATAAATTACTACTGAAATCCCCTTCTCTGGCCCCTATCCTTATCTTTTTGCTGAAACAAAGGCCAGATTTCTATTTTCTCAGGATTTGGGAGAAAGCTTTCCCAGGACAGAGACAAATTCCAGGGCTACTACATTGCAAACCATATTGTTGCTTGTAGCAGCTTCTTGTCAGCAGCTTTAGATGCAGACTCACAGAAGTATTTATTTAAGAAAAAGCATGAAAACATGAAGTCATACAAGCCTCCATCTGGAAGATTAATTCATCCTTCAAGAATAATGATCTAAGTGTGCAGTTAAATATCCCAACATGTTCCTCATAATGCCAATACCTGGACCATTTGTTGATTTTCATAATTGGATGATGACTGCGTGACAAGATTATATGTGTATATAGATTATAAAACATTTTATGATGATGAACAGATGTATGAGAAACCTTACCAGAATCATCCCTATGCATGCTCTTTGGTACTTTCTCAGTAACAATTGAATTTTGAAATGTGTCAGTGAGTTAATTTTTGATCCATCTAACACGATCCCTGTAAATTACATAATTTAAGCGTTTTAATCAAATTGTTATGCAGAATGCCTTGAAGATGTCAACTACTGTATCAACACAGTTACCTATGTCAACCAGACCCATAATTATGTCAAATAAGACTGTTGTTTTTCTTTGACAAGACTTGAATTCCAAGAAAATATGATTCAGTAACAAACTTCTATAATTTGTAATATATTAATTCAAATCTAAGTAATTTAAAATGAAATATGAAAATATTCTGTTCTGGTAAGGTCAAAAATGAATTCAAGCAGTTATTTCAATTTTTTATAAATATAAGCTTATTGAAATAGGCCTGTTTCACCTATTTGCATCTACTATTTCATCCAAATATATTACAGTGCCATTTTTTAGTGGAAGAATGCTCATGCGGAACTTTTGTGAACAGCTGTGGAACTAAGGTTGCTAAAAGTGACAAGAACTGTAGGGTAAGACATCGGCTGGACGAAGCAATTTCTTTTAAGTCTGTGATCAGTATTGTTCATGTACCGTTTGTGGTCTCTCTAGGAGTCTGTTAATAAACCATAGATTACAAAATTCACAGAACACATGCATAACTAATGCCTTTTATTCTATTGGTACTACTTAACGTGCAGTGTACAAAGATTCAACAGGCACATGCATTAAACGGTCCCTATCAGGCAGCAGCAGCTAAACAGCAAACTGGCAGGAGTGAGCATTCCTGCTGGTCTTTCAATTTCTTACTCTTGTGTTGAAAATATACTATTTATGCAAATATACTATTTTCCTGCTCTTTGTACATCTTAATCTATATCAATTAAAACATAATTTTAGTAGATATTTTACAGGTACAGATACCTGTTCTATTAAAACAGAAGAGTCAACAGCATTGGACTTTTTGTACTCATGCAAGGATTCCTTGACACAGGGGTAACTGAACCACACAGTTAACTCATACAGTGCAGTTTGGTTATCTACCACATTGCACATTAAGACCTGAAGATAACGAAAAGTGTTGAAACTTCAGCACAAAGCAAGGAAGCCAATGTAAGCCATATCTCATCTTACAATAGAGAGAGCCCTGAAAAGACACCTATAAGGCTGACAGACATTTGCCGCACACTCATCATGGATGCAGTTGGGTGATTCCTGACTTACAGCCTTCCAGACATGGACAACGGCAAACTCCCAGAGAAGCCCGATCCCATTAAGGGAGGTCTCTGTGCTATTTAAGGCTCCGTCTGTTTGGCAAATCCTTTGTAGTAGGCTTTGTAGGCAAGCCAGGCTAGTGATGTTTATCATAGTCATCGTAGCCTGCACAGGGTTATATTCTGCTCAACTTCTGTTAGCTTTGGATTTCACGTCAGTGCTAAATAAACTTTGCTGCATTTGAAACAGCTGAAATTGCTGACTTACACAAGGGGATATTCACTGTCATACATCCCTGCAGATAAATAATCAGCCTGCTAACATCGAAGGAGATGGACACAGCAGCAGGAACTTTGTTTCCAATTACATCGCTTAGAAATTTTCCAGATTAAATAAGACCTTCAGAAAACACTGAGCTCATAAAATAAAAAAAGTCAATGGAGACATGACTTGGTTGCTGGTCATAGTTTTCATGAAAAGCTAGTAATGCCCTTTTTTGATGGGCATGTACGATTTATGTTGTTAGGTGTTTACCTAAAAGCCAAGAAATGAAAAAGTTAGACAAAAATATCTAAGACATACAGACCTTTTCCAAATAGAACATTTAATTTAAACATATTATTGATGTTTCTCACACTAAATACCTCACAAACTTTTTTTTGTCATAAACATTAACGTTTTGGGTTTTGAGGTTGAACAAGGACAAAAGGTGGGACTATGGTTCTGAATTTTCTCTTGCAGTAGAATTTTTACGTCTGGATTAGTTCCAGTCCAAAAAACCCAAAAAGCTGTAGGACAAATAAATAACCAAAAATATTTTGCAAAGAAGATGACTTGGACTTTCCTTGGGCTAGAGGAAGTTAGGAGGATAGTGGGACACGGTTACAAAACGGCTACTTAGAACAGCTTATTTCACTATCTAGATGATAGAGGGCAACCAGAGAACTTCTCTCTCTTCCTATAAAAGGGAATCCTTGAGGGACATATGATCTTCCTCTCAGCACAGAGGGTCTTCATTTTAGTAATGTCCAACTATTGTGGAGGCATCTGGAGCACTTCACAGTTCAGTACAAAACAGACCAGCAATCTCCAACTTAGTTTCCTCTTGTTCACTAAAGCATTGAAACAACACCTTTCGCCCTTTTTTTTGCAAAGAGCACAGCTCAACTGACAGGAGAATACAGCCTTGGCAGAATGAGGAATTCTGAAATAATTTCTGGTTTCTTTGGAAAATGACTGGAGACACTGAAATCAAAATATTTAAAAGGAATTTATACATTCCTTCACTTCATTTTTTTTAGGCTGAGGATCTGCTGGTTTGTACTTTAGAGATGTATTCTTACGCAGGTATCCAACTGAAATCAGTATCTATCCTTTGGTGTTGGGCTGTAGTTCATTTATCTCACTGTGTGCAAGTGCTACAAAAGTCAACTTTTATGTAAATACAGAGGAAACAATAGGCTTCTGATTTGCAAGCGCTTTTCCTTTGCAATTTGCCACTGCCAATTTGGTACCTCCACAAGACTCCACACTCATTTGTAATAATCTCTTCAATGGACCAGCTACCTTTATTAATATTTGTCTCTGCCTAATCATAGGAGTGAGAGAACTTGCCTCTACTGCAAGAGGAAAACATGTTGACCCTTAGGATAACTGCCAGGCTGAAAATCCCCAAAGTATTGCAAGTAAGCTCAGTATCAGGGGGCTAAAATTATTCATTTCAACAGTCTTTGTTGTCCTGAACTCTTGTGAAGATCTAGATATCCAAAGCATGTTCATTTCTAGCTTCATCCTCAGCTGTGTGAAAGAGAACCTTCATGTTCGTTGCACATCGGCTTCCACGTTCTCTTCTCTGACCCGATCCCCAGTTAGCAATGGATAATAAATATTTGCAATTAAAATTAATAACTCAGTCTGTTGCTCTGAAAGAAGGAAGAGGTTTCTATCTATGTTTCTGGTCTTTAAAGGAAAAGCATGCAGCTGTAGTGCTGGTGCCACCGCTGCCACCCACCCCACATCAGCGGGAAAGGGGGTCATGGAAGTGAATGAGATTCAAATCTGAGGTTTTAACTTAAATATGGCCATATCGTTGCTTTTTTTTCCCCCCCTTTTTTCTTCTTCAGCTCCATCTCTGGGGAGAATGGACCAGATTTCCTGCTTGTACCACAGAGTGGAACAAATGGCACAAAGCTGACTCACACCACGAAACGCGCTGTGATTAAGGCCTAGCCCTCTGACACTACATCGAGGCAAAACCAGAAGTGCCTCAGAGACAGAGCTGCATCCTTAGCTCTCAGCTGCTGGGGTCTAAGCAAGCTCCGTGCTAGTATGCTAATCAGTTATTTTTCTCTTTTAATCCCAGTCTGCCTGGGCATGAAGCAGACAAGGCAACCTGGGCAGAAGGGGCTGCGCGGCGAGATAAGACAGAGGCTTAAACATTTTTCAAATTAACCTGATTACTTTGTGTCATTTGAGGTGATACTATCCTTTTTCCTCTCACGGCTAAGGAAGCGGCAGCTCCAGAAACCCCAAAACCGCAGGGGTGTGCTCGACACTAACCCCGCCAAGGAGCGCAGCGGCACACGGGGCAGCGCTGGACGGACGGATGGACGGATGGACGGACTGGCTGTCGGGGAGCAAGGGGACAGACAGCCCCTGGGCACCGGGGCCCAGACAAGCTGCGAGGGTGCCGAGGGCGGCGAGCAGAGCCGTGACAGGAGGAGGCGGCAGCGCCGCTCGCCTGCGGCCGAGCCACCTGGCCGGGGGCAGGGCCGCCGTCGCCGCAGGCTGAGCTCGCGCCGCCGGCCCGGCCTGCAGCCCGCTGCGCCCCTCTCCGCGCCGCGGCGCCTCGTGGACGTGCCCACGGACGGGCCAGCCAGGCTGCCGTTGTGGGGCCTTTCACGAGGACGTTTTCCCTCATACCACTACCTCCTGTGGCCTTACTGAATCCTTTAGAAAGTATTAACCAGCGGTCAGACTATTTTCTGTCTTACGAGTCTTCCAGACACCCCAGTTTTCCCCAGCCTATGTGCTGTATCAGAGTTCAAATCGTATTCACTCCCTTTTCTCTGGTAAGCCAAATGTCTGTAAATGGTTTACGGCATTTAATGGTGTTTCAAGACTTATATGTCATCAATAGCGCAGTGACCCAGGATCGGTGCTGGAAGGACTGAGCCGTCACTCCGGCAGCCAAGGATGGCACACTGCTTGGATAACGCCTTGTCAGGGCCTTCAGGGGCCTAAGGGATTTACAAGGGGTCGGAAAAAAGTGCTGTTTGCAGGAGAAATACCTTCCAGGAGCAGAATGAAAGAAATCACACAAAATATAGATTCTTTTTTATATATGTGTTGGGAAAAAGAAAATAGTCCATGGATACACTCATTGCTATTCATGCATATCTCATCCTCTTTCATGACTACGTTTTAAACCTTACAAAGTGCTTTTCAACTTTCTGCTATTGTGTGTTATGTATTATGTGTGTTATGTGTGTTATGCTGTGGCATTAACTGTTACTTTAGAAATATGGAATTAGGCTCACTACATAAGTAAAACAGGTTTTAGGACATTAGAAATAAATCCACCTAAAGGCCCGTCTTAAGCTGGCACCCAGATAAAATTTCTCTTTTCTATTGTCTATGCATGAGGCCCAAGCATCTGCATATGCAGTTATCCAGACTGTGTGCATAAGTAAAAGCACCTAGAGACAGCAGAGAACATTTGTGAAAGCTACTTTTGAAACTATGTTTTTGTAAATACAGCCCATATAGGCCCTAATCCATCGGAGGACAAAGGACACTGATGATTCTAAGCAAGTGAATAATTGCTGTTGCCCCTGCACAGTGTACTATACCTGGGCAGATCAGCTGGCTCTGCTTCAGAAATGCGTTTAACAGTAAGTTTTATTTGATTGCAGCAGGACTGCACGTGCTTCATATTAAATCTCTGCCTTAAGTTCTTCACCACAGTTTTTTGCTGCTGAGATGGGATCTACCTTTCTTTTTTCCACGAAAAAATTGCAACTAGGTTAGAGAAAACGGTTGTCACTTTTTATTATGCATGGCTGGCGAGCAAAAAGGAAAAATGAAACTGCTGAAGCTGCAAAATCTGCTTAAGAAGGACTCAAGGTGGAGGAGACAAAACAATCGTATTAAGCTTGAAGCAGGCAGTATCATTACCCTTCTGAGAATGAGCCTTCACAGACACCTGGGACCCCACTCACTCTAGCCGCTTCTGTCCTGAGGCTTCAGGTGCTGAAGCGGTGGTGATGGCAAGCTCAGGGCTTTTCAAGAATAAGGCTATAACTCCATATGCTCACAAGCAAGGCTTCTGGCTGGCAGCAGCCAGCATCAAAGGTCCCTGCTGTGCCACCTGCAGGAAGGGGAATACTTAAGCGGTGCACAGTCACAACAGCTCCTTTTCAAAGTGACTGGTACAACTACTCTGCCTGGAAGCACAGCCTGTTAGCTGGAGGGCCCTAGGATCACAGAGGCACTGAGAGATGACTTCTTTTATTTTAAACACATATATCATCTTGCATTGCACCGCAGATCTGGGCTCAGCAGTCAGACACAAGAGGATAGTTTGCAAGGTCTCTGCCACCAGGCAACAGTTTCTTTGGACCACAGGTGTTGGTGTTTGCTTTTCAACACCTCCCTGTAACTTTACACACACCGTCTGGGTTTATTTTAAATCGGCATATTGCAGCATATAGTTTATAGCTGTCCTCAAACCCACTTCCAGGAAGGGATTCTTACTGTGTCATCCCACACCACCACCATTTCTCCAGAGTGTCTGTTAAGGTCATTGTGCCTATACTCAAGCAGAAAAAGTATATTCTGAAAGAGCCAAGCTTCCTTGTTATTTTTCCTACACTGGAATCACTTAGAAAGCCAGGTGCACTCATTGCAAAACCCTTTTATGGCATATTCTCTCACATCCATATTAGAGAGAGAGTAGAAAATATTTGCCGGAGAAATAAATCTTATTCCAGATGTAGAACCTAATCTTCTTCCCCATGACCTCTTTACTGCATTTTCCAACCTAACTGACCTTTATGGCTTTAAGATGCTGCTCTAATCAGATGAAATGGGTATATCCACATTCTTCTTAAAAGTCAAAGGGAAACAGCATGCCCTAGCCAGCCTGCCTCATGCCCACGTGACGACCCCATGAGTGGCCTGTAGATTGCCTTTCTGGGCAATGAGAGTACCAGTCTCCCCACTGGCATGCTGAGATGGAGTAATACCTGTGGTGTTCTCTGACCTGCAGGTTCCTGCACACCTTGGAGCAGGTTTCTGCATGCTTCAGGCATTGGCCTCTAGCTGTGCACAAGGTCACACTTTCTGTTTTGTATTCTTGACAGATAAGGCATCCTCATCTTGCGATACTCCTCAAAATATAGCATAAGATAAATTCGTGGTTGCCATGTCTCTCAGTCTGGCCACGAATCATTATGATATTTTGGTATATTGAGAAAAGCATCAGATTCTGGAGTTAAAAATAAAAATACCTGCATATCTCTATTTTTATTTGAAAAGAAGGGATGGGAAAAGAGAAAAAAGTTTTCAAATGTGCCCTCAGTGTGCCTGAAATTTTAAAAACACTGGTTTTAAAAAGCTAAGAAAGAATGCCAATTGTTTTTTACTCTGGTAATTTTAAAGCAAGCTGCACAATTTTGGCATCTCTTAGTCACGTTTATGACTACTTAGGACAGTCACGCTTATAGATGAGGTAGAACTGAAAAATAGAACCCCCTGTAAAATAGAAATATGCTGAAAAATAAGACTAGCTGTTTGCCTTGTATAATAGCTCATTCATCAAAGACAATGGACTAACTCTCTCATCACTTCCTAATTAAAAGCAGTGCTGCTGAAGCCAGCATACCTATGTTCCTGCAAAAGATTAGGCTCCCTGAATTCAACTTGGCCTCAGCTTAATAGGAAGGGAAGGTGCCACTTACTATGAACTACAAGGATAAAGTTATAAGTGGAAAGGCAGTGCTCTTTGTGGGGATACAAGACATTTGATCTTTAGCTCAGGCAAATCATAATCAATGAAACTAGAGAATGGAGATGCTTTATACAGTGTGCATGCATCAGCCCTAGGATCAGAGAGGGATCCCCAGTAACACTGGCTCTCCAGCTGTCATATATTCCCAGACTGGCATGGAGTAATGGCAGGCTGAGCATCTGGTTCTCTACATTCGTGCTGCGTTTCCATAGCTCTTTTCCATAAACAGTCTGATCTCTATTTTGATAGTGCACATGTATTCTTCTCTGAGACTCCTGTTTCCATCTCTGGCTATTCATTCCACCCTTCCCTGCAGTATATCGCAGTCCTCTTCTCTGACATCTGCTGCGAGGAGTTCATTTGTCAAAGGGACAAGATTTTTAAGGACATAAAGGAAGAAGACCGTCAACACCGCTTTCGTCCCATCATACTGTTGGCAGGGAGCCAAGTGCTAGCCAGCCATGGAGAACTTTGCAGGGCCAGTTTGTTTAAGTGCGTTTTAGAATAAATGTTTGTCAAGGGCACAGTGCCCTCGTGTCAATGGAAAGGGGCCCACCCTGGGAGGAAACCAGATATTTGAGAATGCCACTTCTCCCAGCCAAGGGCAGCCACCTGCCTGCTGTGCTGCAGGTGCAGGGGGAGCCCACTGAACCTCTTACTGGACTCAGCCCTGGCTACCGCTGGGAGCAACAGCAATGCCAACTTGTTGCTGCTGTACATGACAAGAGCAGAAAACTGAGAGGCAGAGGGAGGTGGACTGGCAGCAGATGAACGCACTACTGGTCAGCGGAGCTGCTACCAGTTAGCTCTCCGCCATCTCATTTCTGTGCTCTGCTGTGCACTGAACCAATAGGCAGGTAGGCAGGAGGAGGCACCAACACACACCTCGAACCAAGTAGATTCCTCCTCTACTCCTTCCTACCCCCAACCTCTCCGTTGCTCTCAAAACACAAGGTGGGAGGAAAGCCACTGCATCTTCCAGGAGATTCCCTGAGGAGACAGCCCTGGCCGTTACTGCAGGTAGTGCTTCTGCATGCCATAGTCTGAGCAGAAATCTCTACAGTCTTCAAAGGTTTGGACAGCACTGCATGCGAAAGAGGAACGCAAGTGGCTGCCTCTTGCCTCTACCTTTACCTGTACAAGCTCTACTGAAGTATCCAGACAACTGATATTGAGAGAAACTTACAGAAAGGCAAGAGGTTGGTATTAGCACTGGGGCGCTTCATGGCCTTAAAAAGCAGACTCTCTGTCCTGAGCACAGAGCCACAAATGAGAGGTAGTGCACTCAGGCATCTGCTAATTCCAGTATAACTGTCTCCACAGCAGTGTGAGGGAGAGGCAGGACCTAGTTTTGCAGCTGATCTACTGACTGGTGGAAGTGGACACTCACCTAGTTAGTGCCTTCTCAGAAGTAGTGATTTTTTTTGCTCTCTCTGCCCCCCAACTCCTTCCATCCCCAGTGCCTTCTCACAGTAAAGAGACAAGACTCAAGATTCAGAAACATCTTGAAAGAAGCACATTTTAGAGGAGCACAATACTGAGGCTGGCAAACCTGCCAGGTATTTGCATTAACCAGGGAAGTCTGCATGGAGGAAAGCAAAGGACAGTAGCATTAAGCGTTATTGGTGTGTGCTGGCTGGGTGACTTCGCTCTGGCCAAACAAAGGCCAGAACTACAGTCATACTATCACAAACCAACATGGGTTGTATTTATGCCACACCTCCAAGAAGAGCTATACACCAGCATGAATATTCTCTTTATATCCTTATGTTCCCCAAACTCCTTCAGTTCCTAGGAAATCTTAGTAGAGATATAAGGGAGGAGAAAATACTTTTGAAAATTTAAAAGCTCTAAAAGCGACAGAAACCAGCTTTCCTATAAACAAGTGTAGTGTCTGCAGGGCCCACGCCCATCCAGGACTTAAACGCTTTACATTAATCAGGGGAGGGCAATGGACGGCTCCCAGCTCTCCGGTGAGGGGATGCACAGTTTTTCCGTCCTCAAGGTCTCTGTAACTGTTCAATGCTCCCTTGTTTATAATTGACTATTTCAAACCTGGATATCAGATCAATACAATTTTTTTACATTTTATAAGTAAGTAGAAATATTGTGGCAAATCTGAAGGTGCTGAGCCAGCAGAATATGGGTACAGGGAGAACTGAGGGTGTTTATGCAGAGGGTGGTTATATTCCCACACTAGAGTTTGGGGCAGCCCATGCAGTGAGGAGAATCAGCTGGTATTTTTGCAGTAAGAACGAACTGGAGCTTTGGCCGCTAGCCCATGCTGCACCCTGCTCCCCTTCTCAGTGGTCACACTGGCACCACAGCCCCTGCCCCAGCATCATTTCCGGAGGGTCCTTCCCCCAGTGCCTCTCTCCGCTCAGCTCAAGCCCGGCATGTACTGCCCGTTCTTTGCCCTCCCTGGCTCTGAAGAACTATTATTCAGTCCTTATTGTCGGAGGCTGAACGGAAAGGCTATGCAGTAGGTCTGAGTCATAAAGACATGATGAAAACAAGCTGGAAAATTTAAAATGCCAGCTGCTGCCCGATGCCAAGTCAAAATTAATCAGGGTCCTTGATCACTATTGTGATGGCTAACAGAGAAGTATATGTATATTAACTTGGTTTCCTCTCTATTGTCCAACCTGCCCTGGGGTTGTATAATTTACAGGTAATTAAGTTCAGCAAAGATTATTGAAAAACACAAAAGGATGCCAACCTAACTCTCTTTTATTCATCTGCCAATGAAACTGTGGTATAATTTACCATTTAGCTTTGGAAATCTCTCTTATATTTGCATTAAAGGGAACTTTAACTAAGCCAAAACCTAAAGAGATCCTCCCTATCCCTTGAAAAGAATTATATCAGACTAGAAAATTGTCCAAAAAATCACCAAGGAAAATCACTTCTGCCAGTTAAAGAGTCTAAGTCTAAGAGCTCAAACCTTAAGTCTTTATAGAGGTCTAACTCCCACAGAAGCCAAATAGAAGATAATTATTTTTGGTCTATGAAAATTTACCTAGATCAGACATTAGAGAGACAGAGAAGGAACATTGCTACTTATGGCACTACTTAGGATGACACAGGCTAACGATTATCTCCACACCGATCTGCAAGAGCAATATCCAAAGATATTGCATAATTATGGAGTAAGACTGTCTGGGCATTTGGTGGCTTTTCAGTCTATGAGATAGGCTTGAGCGTGCTCCATATAGGTGTGGATGTATGCGCTCCAAAGCACATGTCCTGGTCATATTTTAGCTGAATCTCGCAGCCTTGTTGTCTACAGGATTGATGTGCCCGTGGTGACTGGCATGAGGCTGCCAGCAGCAGACTGGCACAAGCAGCCAAATTTCCTGACTCCCCTCCCTGTGCCCAGGCCTCTGGGTGATGTTGTCTCTCATTCCTCCTCAGTACTTCCCACCAATATTTAACCTTTTGTTGTGTTGAAGTTTAATTCCATTATTCTTCTGTTGTCCTCTTTGATTCTTAACTATAATTTATGCCAAAGAGACCTTGATAACATCCTTTCATCTCAGTAAATGTCACCCCTGGCTGAAAACTCTGTGGAAAAAAATGAAGAGCAGGAAAATTTTTCCAAAATTTGTCATCTAAAATGCATTCGTCCACTGAAAAAATGACCCAAACTGTTTAAAAAACATCTCCATAAATGTGATCCTGGATTTTCAAGCCAGAGAGCTAGCTGAAGTTTTACATAATTTTAAGTCCTTGAAATTTTGGGTCTGAAATGCCATTTAAAATATACAAAAAGTGTAACAATTTAAAGATAAATGGACTAGCTCTGGTACGATTAAAGTCCACTATAAGAAGTAGAGGAAGACCACCCTTCCGTCTGAGTCTTCATCTTATTCCTATAAGAATATGAAGTATCCCTACATATAGAAGAAGTCCGTCTTCCCCAGTATTCTGTCTCTGCCAGTGGCTATTGCCAGCTGCTAAGGAAAATGTGTTCCTTGCTGGGTTTTCTATCCACAGTCCAGCCAGGAGTGGTTCGGTGATTTCCTGAGCCAGAGGTCATGTCCAGACCATCACGTGCAACAGCTCTCAGTAGAACTTTCTTCCACCTTATTTAGTTATCTTTTTTTAACTGTTATGTATCTGGGCTACAAAACATCCTGCGGCAATGACTTCTGCAGTTTAGTGATGTGTTGCATGAGGAAGTACTTCTTTACTGTCAATTTCAGGTGTTTTATGGTGGTTTCACTGTTTTTGTCTTTTCAAGAGGTACAAAAATTTAAACAGGAATTGTGTATTACAGATCCTTCTTAGAGGCATCAAAGACTTGACTAACTAACTTGGAATATGTTCACATAATATGGCTTGGGTTTTTGTCAATTTAGGACTATTTTCATAGTTATTTTTACAATTCATCTTTTATTTAATCCCCCTTGTGCACAGAAGGAGTCCTGGCTTGTGTTCCTTCTGAGCAATACCTCACAGCACCGTGCGATTGTACAGGCTTCCTGTGCTGCGGTGAGTCTCATCTTCTGTGAATAAGGTCACTTTTAGAGCCTGAACTCCGTCTCCAAAAATCCATTTCTCGTTCCACTGCAGACATACCATTTTAGAATGACACCATGAAAATCTATGGAGTTAGACCAGATTCTGCTAAGGTCAGAAATTGACCTAAATTCCCCAGAGGAACACATCTCATGTTTAAAAAAAGCACATTATGTTTACTCTCATGGCCTGCTGCGTCTTGCCAGTGAGTGGCACAAAGCCACCATCATGAGGTTAGTACCAGGATGGAGTAGCATTTTAAAAAGTTCTGAAAATAAGTGACTCGGTAGTCAGCTTTCCAGTCCTAATAGGCTGGCTGTTTCAAATTAAATTGAATTATAGCGGGGCCCCTAGTCCACATCAGAGGATAAGAGCATGCAAAATTGAATTGGAAAAATGGAGCCAGTTTGCGTTCCTGTTTATGAATATGCAGACAAATCAGCAACTCAGAAATTAGCAGCTATTAGCTTATTGGCAATTCATGCAACTTAAAAATAGCCATGGAAATTTGTACCGAGACCACTACCCCCTGCTCAAAATCAGCTAATCATGATTTCAGGAACAACAGAGAGCCCAAGTGGTAAATTCCTGAAGCAGCTGTTAAGCTGAGGCCGGAGATGGAGTATAAAGAAAAAGGTGAAGGGCACAGAAAAAGGCTTGCATATCCCTAGCCCCAAACATCCAGACCTCATGAGTGAGAATCGTGAGGCTGACTTGGCAATTCTCGTAGTAAATTAGTTGTTTTGCCTTACAAATTTTGAGTCTTTAATTTGCAGTTCTTGCAGGCACTTTAAGGTCAACAAATATTTTCTTAACAAATGTGGAAGTCTCCTTCATTGTATGTCCAGGGAGTCTTTGGAGGAGAAAATAAAAAAAAAGACTGCAAATATGGCCTAAGTAGGGAAGATGTGTCACATCACATGTCCCACGCTGCGCACACTGCACCCAATACAACGAAGCAAGCTATTCTAAACCCAGCAGCTGGGAATTGGAAAAAGAACAGAGATTGTCTAAAAGATTTTGGAAAAAATCTCTCCTCCTTTATGCAGAATCAGGAATGAGTATCCCTTCATACTCGTTCATTCTCATCTGTTTGTATTTGCGTTTTGCACAGTGGCTCAATTTTGCTCCCACTGATTGCCTCACGCCTGCGTATTTTCAAGTAAATGAATAGCCTACCTGGAAGCAAAATGCCTAACCATGCACTTGTTTGTTTATTCTGTTTAACTGTGGCTTTGGAATGCCTTTGCCAGTGTAATATTCAGTGAAAAGAACTGGAGGGTTTCCTCTACTCCTCTGCTGTAGGTCCTGAGGCTGACTTGTCAGCCTTGCTGCAGGGATAGAGAGAGGAGATGGAGGAAAAAGAGGAGGGAGAGGAAAAAAGCCTCACGCATTAGCTGTTGTTTACCCTAGTCAGGGAATTCATGCTATTACTACCTCCCCTGACTAGGGAATTGCAGCTCTTACAGACCAACTATTGGCTCGAACAGAGAGATGACTCCCTGACTCTGGGCTTAATTATAATTCCCATTATCCGATGGCTTCTTCTTTTTGGTTTCCTTCTTTGAAGGGCCAAATTTTTTCCACAGACAAGGAAAAGGCAGACTGATTTTGGATGACCCTATTCTAGAAATGTTTCTATTTTTATAAATAAATGATACGGCATTTCCACAACCTCTGGACAATTACTTATTGAATTCACTTCTTTGGAGGGCTGAAGTTCCCGTAATATTTCAAAGTTGTCCCAGTGAGCTCTTCTGGATGGACCGCAAAGCAGAGGGGACTGCAGCCCAAACCTTCTATCGCGGATCTGAACTTTGACCTTTGCAGTGGGGCGAGTTCGCTGGAGCATCACACTGAGCAAAGCAACCCCAAATTCTGAATCTCGAGCCCTTCAAGTAGTCCTGTTCTTAGGACTTGAAGAGTACCTAACTATAAACATTTTCTAAGCTTTGGGGAACTATTGGACTTAAGGAAGTTACAGTGGTGATATAGTGAAAGCTTTTAAGGCCATTTGTAATTTCCTGAGGAGTATATTATTCTCTGGGTGCAAACACGTCATTCCCGCTAATATTATGTGAGCTGTATGTTCCCCCACAAAGAAGCAAAATACTCCCCTAGTGACTCGATCAGAAAGGGTCTTTTCAGCAGACATAAGCTGGTCCATTTAATGCGGTGAATCACTTTTTCATACTCGCGAGGTATTGTCTGCACCTTGCCCTGACACATTTCTGCCCCAGGGTGTTACTAAGAGCACTGCAGGTCCCACACTGGGTGAAGAACGACCCAAGCACCTCCAGCCACTTCTCGCAGAAGGAAGCATTCGTGTTATCTGTGTGCACACTTCAAAAGCAAAAGCTGAACTCCTGTACCCGTTGCCTCAGTGTGGGTAGGAGGTGCAAAAGGGGATGTGTGGGTATAAAAGCACTGTAGGCCTCACCAAATCCCACTGCAGCTCTGAGCAGCGCATGTCCTTCTACACTGTTCAAAGGCAGCTCCATTATATGACCCAGACACAGGGCCTTAAAATTCAGGTAACTTTTTTATACTACAGAGGCAGCTAATCTTTCCCCATTTCAGACACAGTGGCTGAATGGTGGCGACTGCCCATCCAGCACCCACTGTCCTTTACCACACCAACAGCAGCGATGCCTTATGGCACGCTGTGTCGATCATACACAACCTAGATAAACCCAACTTAGATATGCGTTATAACACGGCAGCTCAGACCAGCTAGATGACAATGAAACAGCTGGCACAACGTCTTCAAACAACACAAGTGAATCCTCTGATTTATTTATGATAGAGTGGAGAGAAAGCAGAGAATTACACTTGTACAAGTGTGTGCTCACCCATAACATACTCAAACCACCACACCATCACCTTGCTTTCTTCTGACAGTTTTAACTTCCCAGCCAAGCAATTCCTTCTCCCATCCTCCCTCTTTCTATTTCTTTTTTCACTGTGATTTATGACCGTATAGACCTTCAAATTTTTTCTGTGCTCCTTTCTATATAAAGGCACAGGAGGAAGACCCCCTGTTCTCTGGGGGCATAGAAGTCATTCCTTGTCAAAACATTAGTACCAGTGAGTAGCACTAAAATTCCAGTTCAGAAGGTTTCATGCCCTGAAATATTCTGGGTTTTTCACTGGTTCTGATCTATAAGAATTGCACAAAGCAGGAATCCTTCTGTTTAACAGAGTAAGTGTGAATTTAATCTTTTACAGAAATGTCTTGCATGGCGAGAAGTCTTTGCATACCTACTAAAGGTTTTTTCTGTTGATAGCCAGTTAAGAGGTAATTTAGCAACCAGAATTTGGTGGACCGCAGGAGGCAAGTGGTCTAAGTCTTTGTGACCACATATGTCAAACAGGAGAAGAATAATTGCACTGTGTAACTCAGACACAGGGATGCCAGCCTGGATGAGGCTTTTCTGGACACTGAGACCAACAGCTGCCTCAGACAGCCAAGCCATATAATGATGGAAATAGCATAGAATGGCCAGCTCTACTGTTTCGAACAGTGACGTCTTGGATTTCTGGTGGCTGCAAAAAACATGGCCACTGAGTATGGCAGAACGGTTCTCCATAACTCGCATAACCTACCCCAGGCACATCATATTCATCACATACAGGATGGGGCACGTGAGCAACAAACTCGCTGCACATGCAGAATTTAGGTGTACCATCCCCATGCAGTAGGTGTAACGTTCCCCAAGCTAGACTTACTGAGCTCTGGTAAGTTATTAAGCATTTGAGTTTGGGATTTTTACAAGGGTCCGTACAGGTTATATTCAGGTAGGCCTCAAAGACTGCCAAAGAGCACCTAGGGAAGGGATGTCTTCTGAACAAGAGAGGAGCCTGAATTGCTTTCATCTCCCTGAGCCTAACCTGCAGTATATGAGGAGGTGTGGGCACAGCAAAGCCAGGCGAGGGGTCAGTACAGAGGATCTGTTGCCATTCTACAACTTTTCTCCATTCAAAGTAGAAGACGTAAGGAAAAGAGCTCCAGTGAGCTAACAGAAATAGTTTCCACAATTATGTGGTGGGTCCTCCTGGGGGAAAGTTTTTCTTGCCTAAGCACAAATACATGGGTTTGTGGCTCAGGATTTATGGATGCCTTTTTTGGTTGCTGACTTTGAAGTGTTTCTTTTTTTTTGGAAGCAATGGCCCATCTTGTCAACAACAATGTTGTTTTTTAAGCAGGAATGGCAGAAGTAGGTCTAGGCCTCACAACAGTCTTTACTCCGAATCCCCTCAATTTGCCACCTTCCACACATGCTTGCCTGCCTTTTGTGGCCCACATTTTGCAGAAGGATTTTCAGAGGAATGTGGCAGCCAGCACACTACCCCTGACTGAGCTCTGCTAGAAATATGAGTGTCTCAAAAGGGAGCGAAGGAGTTCTGAATATTCAAGCCCAGATGAGGGGGAAAGAAGAAATAAGGGACCAGCCCCCCAAATACATTAGCTATAACAAACAGTCTGAGTGATTCCAACCCAAAATCTGTGTGCTATTTTGGGCACCTGGAATTTGGACTTTTGCATAGCCTATCTGCTCCGATTCTGTCTGCAAGAAAATTAACATGGCTTGCCATTGGCAGATCCTAATCTAACACTCGTCACAACCATTTGTCTGTCAGGAGCAGGATTCTCTGTCACATTCAGGAACCCTTGTGAAAGGCAGAAAATAACCTTGTATGATACTGACAATCAGACCACCTTGGGCATTGTCAGTCAGATCCATTACAGTTACCAAGATCCCATTTGGAGACTTTTATTTGAAACAATGCCCTGCTTTGCTGTAATCTGTCCTGAAGTGGGATTTCCCAGTGTTTTGCCTGTTCAGTAGACTGGCTTATCTCAACCAGTCTATTATCAGACAGTGCAGTTTACAATAATAACGAGACAGCAGTTAACCCAATTTGACATGTCTTCGGGCAGTCACAAGCGACAAGCTTCTCCGAGACAGAGACGGCATTTACACAAGTTGCCCTTGTTTGGTGAGGATGAAATAGAGTTTTAGCTCTTTGTTGAACCCTCAATGTTCTGTCAGGAGGGTGGGTTTCATAAAACACATTGAGTCATGAAAGGGGCAAAGATCCCCTTTCACGTAGAAAAACCAACTCATGCTACTAACAGGGCCTTTTTTTTTTCTTTTTTTGCCAACAGAGCTAACTCTGCTGAATTTGCTGCTCAGATGAAACAAAGCTAGATTCCATTGAAAGGATAAACAGGAAGATCTTTAACTCCAGGAATGGGCTGCTCTATAGTAGTTGAAAAGTTAAATGCACCCTGCAGCAATCATTCAGCTCATAAAGATTAAAAATAATGCCCTGGTAAGATACTTCAGGAGTATTACAGAGAATGATTAGTGCAAAGTCTCCTTTAGCCTTCAGTACCTCACCCATCTGCCCCAAAACACTCGGCTATTTGCATTTCTTTTTACTTTCATTACCTTAAGATTGCTGTCACTATACTGATTTGGCTCCAGTTTCTGACTTTTTAGAAAAAGAGTACAGCTATCATCTCCGTGTTCAGACTGACCTACTAGTTACACAGTAATGGATCAGTGTGAGCAGAGCTGAGAGGACTGGAGTCAGGACATGCCAGGCAATTAGAGTAACTATCTACTCAAGACTAAGAGAAAGCTCCTTAGGCGTGCACTTACTTTTTGCACTATATTCTCTCGTTAGAATATGACAGCAATAATGCTCACAAAATGGGGAGGTTCGTGGTTGCTTGTTATTTAAAGAAATACATATATTTCTTCTTTTATGAAAAGGCTTCTTTTTGTTTTGGACAGCAAGAGGCAAGCATACCAGCAGTAGATATAATCCCAGTGGATTCCACAGGCCATTTCACAATGGCTTTGACTTGGTATGTCTTACTCTTTGACCTCAAAGGGCATTTGGCTTAAGTACCTTCCAAAAGAGCTTCACGTGCAGGACCAAATCCCCTAGTCCTCCACCTCTTTGGTATACCTGACAGTTTCAAAAGGCTCTGATGGCCCATCCAGGAGAGATTTGTACCGTTAATGGGGAGCTGAACGCTACAGTAATACAAAAAGGTTTTTGGAAGGAAGGACTTCAGCCTGTGATGCTACCCTGAAATGCAGCTTTCCAGACAATTGAGGGCTGCCAATAGCAGAAGGAGTCCTTAGTAAAAACATCTATTTAAAGCACAGTTTAGTGTGAAAAACTATTTATTGAAAACTCTAGTTTTCAATAGGTAGATGGTGTTTGTTTTTTAATTGATGTTTGGTCTGCTTGGCACTCCCCAGAAGAAAATAGACCTAGATGTCCCCAGGAAGTCTTCTCTCCCTGATCTTGCCTGCAGTGGGAGCCAGACCTCCTTAGTGGTCACCTGCACTTGTCCCAGGCTAGGTCCACATACCTTTGTTTGCTTCTATGAGCTACAGCCTTGCGCTGTGTAGTCAGGATGAAAACCTCAGCTAGCTCTTCATAGAGCGAGTAAAATTTTTGTGTGTCAGTGAAGTGGTGCTTAGCAGAGGGCAGCCACCGCCTCATAGCTTTTAGTAAGGCTATAAGCTTGCCGGACCAGACTAGGTTCTTGTCTGTAGACAGTGCTTTGTGTACAGATCAGGCTTTGCAGTAAAAATATTAGTACAAATATTACACTCCTCCCACAGGCATATAGTAGTTTTTATACACATACCACCAGAAAAAGAGGCTCTTGTTCTAGTCACTATTAACTTTAAATTTAGCCCCTTGCTTTCTACATCAATACAAAAATCACTGAGCCATATATTCAATTTACTCAGATCCATTCAATTCCACTGATATCAATGGCAATGATGAGTATGAATCAACTGCATAGGGCTAGGTAATAATCTCAGTATATTTGGATTTAAAGTCCTACTTTTCATGCAGTTAATGGCTGTTTCAGAAAGAACTTGGTAACTGTTACTAGAGGGTTTCATGCTTTGTCTAGTTACAATGTTTTAAGATATTTAAAAAAAATTTGCAACAATCTGAACAAAATATTCATTATCCTATTGATAAATCTACTAAATACAATGGGTTGTTCTGTCCCCAGTCCAGCTAGGACATCTGTTTTCTTGACTGTATGGTACTTAACACAATGAATCATTTGCCTCCAGTCATTCCGAACCATTTGCATGTTTTGCTGCCTAAATCTTAGGAAAATTCCATGTTGTCTCCTCCAGATAGTCCAGCCATGTTGTTCTCCTTGCCCCCACAACAGCACAAGTGAGATTTGCCTACCTCTTTCTCTCTCAGCATAAAACCACAAAGATCTGTAGTTAACAAAGCCTCCCTTTTTGCCTACACAAATTCTCCCATCTAAGACCCACGCAGCATATTTCAAAATACCTTTATGAGGCCTTTCTGGTCTCTGCATCTATACTAATAAATAAAACAGGTCATTCTCTAGTCCTCACAACACAGCTTACAAATGCCTTTCCCTGCAAAACAGAGGGGCCTACTTCAAACCCTTTCCAGGAACAGACTCAACCGAGGCTACGCCTTGGGACGTGCCCTGGTATTTTCTAGAGAGTACTAACTGCAGCAGGGGCACACTGTCAATTGAAGAGTGTTAGACAGTCAGTCTGCACCTTCTTTAGTTTTCTAGTATACACAGAGCCTAGAGCAATACCTCGTGGGACATGCCCAGCATGCATGCCAGCAGGCCCTTCAGACTGGCTCAGTAGGCTGAGGGTACTGTCAGTGAGGTAAAAGAGCCTGAGGAAGGTGGGAGAGCTCAGCCAAAACGTATTTCTATACATGGCTTTGTTCATGCTGAATGCTGGCTGTTATACAAGTTGGTTTTGTTTAAATCATCTAAGGCTTTCCAATGAAGTTTTAGTGGGCCACAGGATAGTGACCTATGAATCTGGAAAATGCCTTTTTAGGCTTAAAGGGGGCCAGGCGTGGAGCTGGGCCTGTAGGTGCTGGGAACAGCAGCACCATGGGATCAGAGTAGAGGTGCAGTCTTGACACACGAGATTTGCTTGTCCCCCCACAGCACCTGGGAGATAGTCTTTCATGCCTTTACATCAGCTTTTCCAAAGATAAGCATCATTTCTGAAAGTTTTCAGTATCTATCTGAAGGAGAGGTAGAAAGCAAATGTAACATACTCTCATTAGGGGGTGATACCTGGCCTGGAGCACACATCACCTGGTAGGGATAACACAGGGGACTGTAAATGTTCAAGTATAGTCACCAACCCAGACTACATACTGAGGAAAGGATCCCCTTCCCTTTTGCACCATAGCTCCTTAGCTGAGGTCTTGTTTCACACTGGGAAAAGGACAGTGTTTCCCAACTGAAGGGGACCTACCTTGTGCCCCTGCTCTGCAGCACTCCCTGAAGGGGAATCTGCTGCTATAAATGAAGGAGAGAGATGAGAAGACTGAGTAAAAGCTAAGTTAGGTGCCTAAAGCAAGCTACGTACATATCCCTCCCAAGCTAGGAAGTCTGTCTGACTAGGACTCCTTGCTCCGGGTTTGCAACCCAAGCTATATTTGGTGACCCCAGCTCAAAACACTACTACAAGCCCATTTTCTAAGCCATTTTAAACATTTTAAACATTAAAGCAGAAGACATGAATTTACTGAGAACAAAAAAGAGACAAAGCCCTGCCTAAAGGAAAGCCACAATGCCCCCAAGCTGGGATTTATAAGGAGGAGCCCAGGCTGAAACAGCTGTAGCGGCTCAATTAATTCCTCCCTCCCCTCTAAGAGGGATGTATTGAGAGCAACTTTGCTTTGTAATGATAGTGGGGCTGGTTGGGGGCACTAGTGTTTCTCTTTTTTGTCTATCTGACTGAAGAGATAATAATTTGAAGGTTTCTGTCATGGAGGTTTTTTTGAGATCTTAATTGTAAGCTCTTAGGGAGCTCCCAGCTGTATGTGAGGCTGATCACAGGGCACAATGCTATTTATAATCAGTGCTATTAAGCATGAATGCAGAACTAGTATAAATGTTAAAGCACTGCTTAACCAGACTTCTTGTATCAGTCAGCCTTGGGTTGGCCCTGTAAAATCACCCTTTAGGCCTGTTGCTTGTACATGAGGCCTGGACAGGTCTAAGGTCTAGAAAATAAGTAGGGAATCTCAGGAAAAGCAAGTCTCTCACAGGATTGTTGCTGCTTTCTGGCTCGAGCTGCCTTTCTTTCCTTGGACAGGCCAGAAACTGCAACTTTTAAGAAAGAAAATGCCAAATACCTGATACTATAGAAAAATAGTAAATTCTACAAGTTTTGAGGCTTTCCTCAAGATTTTGGGGGAGTTTAATTCGTTAAATAGTAGAAACAAATCACTCAGGATCTTGAATGGTATGAAAGCATGGAGCATTGCCAGCTGGAAAGTACAGGGATAAAACGGCTAAACTATTTCATAGTTCCCACTCAAAAGTAGTTTGAACTTCAGCTGAAAGTTCTCTCTCACTTCAGAAAAGCAAGTTCTCCCCTCACTGACAAAATAAGCTAGGGCACGTCACATAACTGTGCTTTAGACAGTTCAGTGGCAATAACTGGATTTTTAAATGTAATCTAACTGCATGTGAGTGGTGGCTACAGTCAGGTACGCAGCAACTACATCATTTTGATCTGTTGAATGTAAGATTAAAATGTTTGTATTACAAGAATGATGAGAAAGACCAAGCTGCGTTCCTAGAGACAAATTCTGTTCTTTTCAGGTTGTGGAGCTGGAACATAGTAGTGTCTGACTGAAGGGACATATAAAGTTTTTAAAACTGCCCCAGGTCTCCTGATAGTTTTTGATCATCAGGAACACTTCTTCGGCTTGCAGGAGGTTGCAAAAGTACTATGTGTTGCATGAGGCAGGCACTCCATTATTTATTAAGTAGCAAAGTAAACAATCACATAAACCCACTGTGAATGGTTAGAGCAAAAAAATTAGATTTTTGCCTTTGGGCAGAACAGCCCCTTCATATGCACCTTTGCTTTGTCAGCTTTTTTTTTTTCTTTTTCAAAATATCCTTGCATTTTAAAAGCATGATGGTCCTTGCTGGCTTTCAGCTGTGGCAGGGCATTCATTTTTCCCTTCTACCAATTAAATTTCATAGAAAACACATGTAAGTCTTGTTCTTAAATGGGAGACTTGTTCCAAACACACAGATAATTCCTTGCTTGTTTAGTTTCCTTCCTTCAAGTAACGTGTGCTCATTGCCCAGCCATTTGCTTAGCATTTGCTAGTATTTGCTAGTAACACAGTGGGAAAGTTCAGATCACTTCTGAGATTTTCTCTTTCTTTCAGTTAAGAGCCAAAACCTGTCCCAGAGCTGAGGGCCTGATTGACCTGAGCTGTGACTGCTGACTGCTCTGCAGCGAGGCCCAGAAATCAAGTCAAGAAGACTTGTCCCGTCCCATCGAAGAAAGGCTCGCTGCTGAGCTGTGCTGTTTCACGGCCTTGTAAGACTGGGTTGTTGCATTAGTGATACTAGAGCTGGTCTTGGCAACATTGCATGGGCCTAGGAAGAAGTCCCAGAAGTAACCGAGGACTGCTTGATGCTGTCCGTCCTGGACCTTGAGCTGGTCTGAAGGTGTGGGAAGGAGCTGGAGTTGTCTTACCCGCCAGTCCAGGCAGGCTGCCGCCGCAGAGGAAGCCAGAGAGAAGACTGGAGGGAGTGTCAGCTCCCACGGTGCTTGCTGCTAGAGAAAGGCTAGCAGGAGCAGTGTGCACCAGTGTTGCTCCTTCGCCTCCTCTCTCATGTGTTACATAGTCCCATGGCCTCTGGCACCCAGATGACATTTTCCCTGCAGCTTCCCCTAAAAGCAGACTGGATAGAAACCTTACCCAAATGTCCACCCCCTTGGCCTCTACAGCTTATGTCTGAGAACAGCTGACATAAGCCATGATGGTGAGGCCAACAAAATTGCTAGTTTACACATAGAAGCATTAAATTGGACCAGCTTTGCTAGTAAAGAGCATCCATAGGAGCCCTGGCCTTTTGTTTTCCATCTTCACATGCAGCGTCGCTTGCCAGGCCCTTCCCTCACTGACACCTTGGCCTGTATCACAGAATTTATTTTCTTGTTCTGTCCTTCGCAAAGCGTGCCGCAAACCTTTCACACACTCAATCACGCAGTAAAGCAAGACTGCGCTCACCGCAATACACCAGCCACTCTGAGGTTTAAATAGTAGGGCTATAGAAAAATGATAAAGGAGAGAAAGAGGAAATTGCAATAGTCAAGCTGGGAAGTAAATCAGGTATTAAGAAGGATTTTGCAAGGGGAAAGGTCAAAGCACTGGCAGATCATGGCATCGTTCCAGGGGGGGTGGCTAGCAGATTTACAGATGGGGAAGACGGACACCAGCATCCTGCCTCTACCTTTGCCTACCAGATAGTGCACTGGGGAAGCAAAAGAAAAAGCCACGTAATGCATCTCCATTGCACAATGCTGTGCATGGGGTGGAGGACACTTTCCTGACCCCTGGGCAATCAGCTGATGCTCTGAAGCACAAGATTTGATTATCTCTGAGCATGTATAATTGGAAGCATTAGCAGTTACAAAAATACCCAGATAGGTTTAAAATACAGCCATAATGTTTTCCTCTTTGACTGCCTCTAGTATTGAATGCCAGAGGTGTGTTCCATGAAGTCACCTGTCCTTGTATTTATATTTATAATTTAAAACCCTACCTTCTAACTTGTTTTTACGAGACAACCTGGAAGAAAGACACTTTCCAGTATGCAGTACAATGACTCTTCTTATTTGTAGAATCCCACTGTGTTAGCATTGGATATTCCCAGAACAAAGATATAGTCCCTGTTCCTCCAAACTGACAAAAGCTGCCAGTAAACCTCCTCTTGCTTTTCCTTTCAAAGCTGTGTACCCCTGTTTCTCCATCTTTCATCCTGCATCAGTGATGACCTACCTTGCTAGGGCACACCATAGAAATGCCCAGAGGTGAGAATGAAGAAACTGTCCCAGGTATCTTCTTCAGACCTTTGCAGTCTCGGTCAGATCTTCCTCAGAAAGACACCACCAAATCCCTTACTCTGACTATACTTCTGTACTACTGTACTGACTACAAAGTCATTACAGTGAGTCATATTTCACTTAAATCCATTTTTCCCTAATTCATTAAGCTACCCTACTTTATTTCATGCTTACAGATGTCAGGCTTTTGCTTTCATCCTCCCTGATGTCTCCTAAACCTTCTTCTCTCAGGAGATCCTGTGCCTGTCTACCTACAAGAAGTGTTTCTATTATTTTGCAGGCATCCACATGTGTGCCAGATCTCTGTTTAACACAGCAGAGGGAACTGAGGGAGACAGTCGCAGCTGAGATTTGACAGTACTATTTTCTGGTTCCTGCAGGGAGCTGCACTGCCCTTAGAAGCTGGATAGCAAAGGCTGAATAACTCTGCATCTAGTATGAATTCTTCAACCGTAGGGAATACAAGAGTAACTAAAAGTGATAATGTATTGACCAGTATTTCATTTGATACCTCCTTGATTTTGTTGGTAGTGTCTATCAGATCAATTGTCATTTAACTGAGGGGGATTGAACTGTTCTCTCATTTAATCCTTAGATAAGATATCTACTAGCTCCAGTGAAGTATACAATTGCTCACACACATAAGACCTGCTAGAAGAGTCATCCTGTCTTCAGTACAAATATGTTAAATATGACAAGCTCCACAGAAACCCCTTTGTCATCCCTCAATCAACATATTTCACCATGAACAGTGCCAAAGCCATGGAATCTTTTCTTTTCCATTGCTTATCCAGATATTAATTGACAAAAGATTTTACCCTTTGTGTCATGGTTAGTTATTTCCTTTAATATATCCCTTATTGGGAGTCTTATCAAAAGCTTTTTGAAAAGCTGAGCAAATGGTAATGCTTTTCATGTTCTTTTCTAGTGAATCCTAACAGCTTTCTGCTTTGTGGAAACAGTATTGATTTAGTATATATGCATGTGGGCCTGCTTCGAACAACTGCAAAAAGCGCAAGGCATGGGAGATTTGGGCGATGTATCTGTAGATACACTAGCCCAGCCTGCATGGGGGGGATCAGTTTCCCTACAATATCCCACTCTCACATGTGCACACAGGTTCTGTCTCATCAGAAAAAAAAAAGCTTTGCATTTGATTCTCCTTTACAATAATGTAGCCTGACAGGTTTCTGACCGAATAAAAGGATTTTAAAACAATTTACACCCATTTTAGGGTCCTACTACAGAGACAAAGTAAGACCAGTGTATATGCGAATTTGTATTTCTTACTTTCAGTATATCATCTATTTCATTTATTTTAGGGTTGCTGAATGAGTAATGTCTTGTCCCAGTGGAACCTTTACAGGGGATCTAGAGGATCTCTAACGCCTACTGCATTTTTCAAGTAGCTTTGTGACATATCAGCTGGTATCGGTCATCTGATCTCCTGTAAAAGAGCCTTGAAAGATGACTTTTCATATCATCTTCCTCAGTACACCATGATACAGCTTCCTTCTCCCTTTGCTATACTTCTTAAATGGTCGTCTTGGCAGGGACCAGTGACACATACCACCTTTTGCTTCTGAGAGACTGAAATAATTTGTAGCTATTATTTACCCTAGTATCTTTGGCACTGCAACACTCATATCATTTACCCTTTCAATTTCATCTTTATGCCTAATGTGGCAATGTTTGCACTGTTCCAAGATACTTGCTATGCTTCAAGGGGTGTTTCTTTTTATATGCAAAGGAGATTGGTGGGGCTGGGGAGAGGGGGTTCAGGTCTTAATAGATCTTTGGGTTTCTGCTTGATCATGCACGTTTTACTCTTTTCACACCACCCATATTGCACATGGCAGCTGCGAGGGAAAAGGAAGCTAAATAAGTAGTGAAAGATGGTGTCAATATTTCTGGTGTTCACGGGCAAAGTCACAGTTGGACTTGAGGAGAAACTTAACAGCATTTGAACTCTGGAGGAGGAGGAGACATAAAACCACGCAACCTGGCGTGTGCGCGCACTGGGCAGTCTCACAAGGGAGCCCCCCTTTCCATGGGAGCCGGCGACTCTCATCCTGCTCAGCCTTGGACAGCACTACCTTCTCCCACCCACTACAGCTCCACAAGGGTCTCTGGAAGCAGCTGGAAAAAAGAGCTAAAAATAGACTAACCTTTGTCTTGTACATAAGGACTGAACTTCAGGACAAGGGATCCAGAAACAAAGCACAACACAGGTGGTGGTCATATGTCATGGCAAATGAAAGAAACCTAAGTGTATGCCACCGCTGCTTTGTGACAACGGATCAGTTACAGGGAAGCAAAAACACCCTAGGAGAAATGTTGGGGATTTTATGATGGAAAGGGGACTGTGAAGAGCAGTAAGAAGAGCAAGCTTATTCTAAAACACAAGGAAGGAAATACAATGCAGATATTTTCAAAGAGAAAGGTCCAGGTAGCTCACCTGAAAAATAGCACCCACAAGATCTTGTAGGCATTCAGAGGCTAAAGAGAAGCTGGATAACTGAAAGGTGAAAGGTGAAAGGTGGAAGGCTGCTGCTGAAAGGCTGAAAGGTGAAAGGCTGCTGCTCTGTGAGCGCAGCCAACAGAGGCAGCGAACAGACGCAGCAGTTCGCGCAGCAGTTCGTGCAGAAGGGTGTCAGAAGGCAAAGAAGGCACCTCTCCATTTTGCACAGTGGTGTGTCCTTCCCCGGGGCATGGTGATGACACGCCGCAGAGCACGTTCCCCAGTGGCTGCTGGAGGTGCTGCATCAGCTGTGTCTGAGGCTTCAACCCAGACAGACCCTTGGACAGCAGATGCAGCTCTGCAGGTGTCAGGCTGCAGGGAGTGCCTGGGGCCTCCCCGTGAGGCCTGGGCTGACAGTCAGCTCTCCTGTGTGAGGTGTGCTGTGGTTGACCAGTTGCGTCACCAGATAAAGGAGTTACGGGAGGAGGTTAGTAGGCTGCGTAGCATCCGAGAGGATGAGCGGGAGATTGACAGGGCGTTCTCGGAGACTGTTCAGCTCCAGGAGTCCCCTGCCCCCACTGCAGCGGAGTAGTCAGAGGGCTCAGCACCGTATGTAAAGGTGCATCATAACGCTGTTGAAGAGGGCTGGAAGCTGGTGACCTCTCGTAGAAGGAGAAAAGCTCTTGCTCCTCCTCAAGACTTACCCTTGAAGAACAAGTTTAGCACCCTCCAAGCCGAGGAGAGGCTGGGCATGGCTCCAAGGGAGGCAACTGGCCTGGCAGACCCTGTGCCGTGCAGGAACCCCCGGACGAAACGGCGAGTGATTGTTGTGGGTGACTCCCTGCTGCAGGGGACAGAGGCACCTATCTGCCGACCTGACCTCTTGTCCAGAGAGGTTTGCTGCCTGCCAGGGGCTCGGATAAGAGATGTCGTGGAAAGACTGCCAAGGCTTGTCCACGCATCGGACTACTACCCTCTGCTGATCTTCCATGTGGGTGCTAATGACACAAAAGGCAAATTGGAAACCATCAAACAGGACTTCAGAGCTCTGGGAATGGTGGTGAAGGGTCTGGGAGCCCAGGTCGTTTTCTCCTCAATCTTGCCTGTGAGGGGAAAGGACAGGAGGAGGAGTAGACTAATTTTCCAAGTTAACAGCTGGCTGCACCGCTGGTGTTGGCGACAGGGCTTTGTTTTCTATGACCATGGGACCCTGTTGGAAGATCAACAGCTGATGGGGAGCGATGGGATCCACCTTACCAAGCGGGGCACGCGTGTCTTTGCCAACAGATTGGCCAGCCTGGTAAGGAGGGCTTTAAACTAGGCAAGATGGGGGAAGGAGAGTGGTATAGTGGCAGGAGAGTCAGTAAAACACCGCTCAAGTCAGGATGCCTCCAGCGGGTGCATACAGCCAGGAGAGACAGCATGCAACATGGCTATGGAGGATCCTCTTGCACCTCTCCTGGGAAGCCTGCATGCTTGACTGGCTCTCTGAAATGCCTGTATACCAATGTGCGCAGCATGGGGAATAAACAGGAAGAGTTAGAGATCTGTGTGCGGTTGCAGGGCCATGATCTCATTGCAGTGACAGAGACATGGTGGGATAGTTCACATGACTGGGATGCTGTCATGGATGGCTATGTGCTTTTTAGGAAAGACAGGCCAGGAAGGCGAGGTGGTGGAGTTGCTCTTTATGTGAGGGAGCAACTAGAATGTATGGAGCTCTGCCTCGGGGTGGATGAAGAGCAAGTTGAGAGCCTATGGGTAAGGATTAAAGGGCAGGGTAACATGGGTGACACTGTTGTGGGGGTCTACTACAGGCCACCTGATCAGGAGGAAGTCATCGATGAGGCCTTCTACCGACAGCTGGAAGTAGCCTCACGATCACAGGCCCTGGTTCTCATGGGAGACTTCAACCACCCTGACATCTGTTGGGAAGACAGCACAGCTAGGCACAAACAGTCAAAGAGGTTCCTGCAAAGCATTGATGATAATTTCTTGACCCAGGTGGTGGAGACGCCAACGAGGAGAGGTGCAATGCTAGACCTTGTACTAACGAACAAAGAAGGTCTAGTTGGAGATGTGAAGGTTGGGGGCAGCCTTGGCTGCAGTGACCACGAGATGGTGGAGTTCAGGATCCTGCGAGGAGGGAGCAGGGCAAGGAGTAGGATTGCAACGCTGGACTTCAGGAGAGCTAACTTTGGCCTCTTCAGGGATCTACTTAGGGGAATCTCATGGGGTAGGGCCCTAGAAGGAAGAGGGGTCCAAGAAAGCTGGTTCATATTCAAGCGTCACTTCCTCCAGGCTCAAGATCAGTGCATCCCTCTGAGGAAGAAGTCGAGCAAAGCGGGCAGGAGACCCGCATGGATGAGCAAGGAACTCCTGGCCAAACTCCAGCAGAAGAAGGAAGTGTACAGAATGTGGAAAAGGGGACGGGCCACTTGGGAGGAATACAGGGACGTTGTCAGAGTGTGCAGGGACGCGACAAAGAAGGCTAAGGCCCAGCTGGAATTAAATCTGGCAAGAGATGTCAAGGACAACAAGAAGGGGTTCTTCAAATACATCAATAGCAAAAGGAAGACTAGGGAAAACGTGGGCCAGCTGCTGAATGGGGCGGGTGCCCTAGTCACGAAGGATACAGAGAAGGCAGAGTTATTGAATGCCTTCTTTGCTTCAGTCTTCACTGCTAAGGCCAGTCCTCAGGAATTCCAGACCTTGGAGACAAGAGAGGAAGGCTGGAGAAAGGAAGACTCTCCCTTGGTTGAGGAGGATCAGGTTAGAGATCTTTTGTCCAAACTCGACATCCACAAATCCATGGGCCCCGATGGGATGCACCCACGAGTGCTGAGGGAGCTGGCGGATGTTATCGCTAGGCCACTCTCCATCATCTTGGAAAGGTCCTGGAGATCAGGAGAGGTGCCTGAGGACTGGAAGAAAGCCAATGTCACCCCAGTCTTCCAAAAGGGCAAGAAGGAGGAGCCAGGAAACTACAGGCCTGTCAGCCTCACCTCCACCCCTGGAAAGGTGATGGAACAGCTCTTCCTGAAGGTCCTCACTAAGCATCTGGAGGACAAGAAGGTGATCAGGAGTAGTCAGCATGGATTCACCAAAGGGAAATCATGCTTGACCAATCTGAGAGCCTTCTATGATCGAATGACTGGCTGGGTAGATGAGGGGAGAGCAGTGGATGTTGTCTCCCTGGACTTCAGCAAGGCTTTTGATGCTGTCTACCATCACATCCTCCAAGGCAAGCTCAGGAAGTGTGGGCTAGATGAATGGACAGTGAGGTGGATTGAGAACTGGCTGGATGGCCGAGCTCAGAGGGTTGTGGTGAATGGCGTAGAGTCAAGTTGGAGGCCTGTGGCTAGTGGTGTCCCCCAGGGGTCAGTCCTGGGACCAGTCTTGTTCAATATATTCATCAATGACCTTGAGGAAGGGACAGAGTGCACCCGCAGCAAGTTTGCTGATGATACTAAACTGGGGGGAGAGGCTAACACACCAGAAGACTGTGCTGCCATTCAGAGGGACCTGGACAGGCTGGAGAGCTGGGTGGAGAGGAACCTCATGAAGTTCAACAAAGGCAAGTGCAAGGTCCTGCACCTAGGCAGGAATAATCCCATGCACCAGTACAGGCTGGGGGTTGACCTGCTGGAAAGCAGCTCTGCCGAGAAGGACCTGGGAGTCCTGGTGGACAACAAGTTAAGCATGAGCCAGCAGTGTGCCCTTGTGGCCAAGAAGGCCAATGGTCTCCTGGGGTGCATTAGGCAGAGTGTTGCCAGCAGGTCGAGGGAGGTGATCCTGCCCCTCTACTCAGCCCTGGTGAGGCCTCACCTGGAGTACTGTGTCCAATTCTGGGCTCCCCAGTACAAGAGAGACATGGCACTCCTGGAGAGAGTCCAGCGGAGGGCTACCAAGATGATTAGAGGGCTGGAGCATCTCTCCTATGAAGAAAGACTGCAAGAGCTGGGCCTGTTCAGCCTGGAGGAGAGAAGATTGAGAGGGGATCTCATCAACGTGTACAAGTATCTGAAGGGGGAGTGTCAAGAGGATGAGGCCAGCCTCTTCTCCGTGGTGCCCAGCAACAGGACAAGAGGCAATGGGCAGAAACTGAACCACAGGAAGTTCCATCTGAACCTGAGAAAAAACTTCTTCACTGTGAGGGTGACAGAGCATTGGAACAGGTTGCCCAGAGAGGTAGTGGAGTCTCCTTCGCTGGAGATATTCAAAAGCCGTCTGGATGTGATCCTGGGCAACATGCTCTAGGTGACCCTGCTTGAGCAGGGGGGTTGGACTAGATGATCTCCAGAGGTCCCTTCCAACCTAAACGATTCTGTGATTGTGTGAAATGGGAAAGAAAAGTAAAGCAGAGAGATATATTTTAAAATGTGCTTCTCGCATTCCCAGTACAGGGTGAGATGCTACTAGAGTGCCAGCTTTAGGATACAGGGGCTGGTGCTGAGACAGAAGCATCATATGAATTAGGGCAATTCAAAGCCAACAAATCATTAGGACAAGTGTAGGAATTAACCCTGATTATTAGAGGAGACTAAAAACCAAATGTCAAAGCCAAAGGCAGAGCCCCATTCGGGGCTGGAGATTTTCCAGCTGACTGTAAAAGCAAAAAATATATGGTGCAATCCCAGGCTTCCAGATGGACAATGGGGTTAATCCACTAGAAAAAGGTACGTAAGTATCCAAAATCAGGAAAAGGAGAAATCAGAGTTCTCCTACCCAATCAGAATGGAAAATGAAAGATACAGAATTAAAAACTGAAGCCTCATATGGCCTATTTTGGATGCATGGTATATGGAGCAATTTTTTTGCTAGCTTTTACTAACTTTAATACTATGATAATTTAGTGAAATGGAAATTTGTTACAAAGAAACTCTAACCTTTTTATCCAGTCTATTCGAGTATCCTGTCATAATGTAGTAGCTGCATTGCTAACTGTTTCTGATCCTGTCCACTGGCTTCAGCACTATAATCTATGGAAGATTTCTGTTACTAGCAGGGTCCCCATGCTTCTGTCATGTCTCCTTGTGGCCTCTTCACTGAACATAGATTGCAATGCAAGGCGATGAATCAGCAGCACAAGAAAGAGACTGGTGTTCAAGGAGAGAGATTGAAAATGGGCAGGGAAGGCTTTTAGTCCTAAGGCAGCTGTTATCTTAGTTTGTATAACAGCTTGAGGGAGAAATAAAGAGCAAATTAAAGATGGTTCATTTTTCCTAAAATCAAAAAAACAGGCAAACAGGCCAACTCCTTAATGGCTAGGCTGTGCACACTCTCACGTGTGCTCACCCAGAGACACGCACAAACAGAGTTTTATTTGCAATGTAATGCGATGCCTTTGCCAGTGAACTGAGAGCAAAAATTAATCTGCTTTGATGGCAAAGCTGCAAGAATATTAAGAACAACACTGAAGAGAGACAAGAAATCAGACCATTGTCATAAAATGTTGGCCTGTGTTATTACTTGGATAGAAGATCACCAAAATAAAAGCAAATTGTTCCAGAAAACAGTTTTGGTGATTTAGTATGTAGTATACTTCCAAGTCAATACTGAAATCATGCTCCCACAGATGATTAGGAAGAGCTATGCTGTTAGAGGCTCTGTAAAAGAAAGTGCTTTTTAAAAGGTCCCAGGGCACCTTGCACAAGGGTAGGTGATATTAATCAAGGAGTCCAGAACGAAATCCATACCTTGGTTATTATATTCAGAAGATGCTTAGAATTCCCTGTAGTTTCTATCATCTTTATTTTCTTTCCTGAATTATTGGGTTCTGTTGCTGTGCTCTGTTCATCGCTTTCTTAGAGTTCACCGCAGAAGTGGGTGCATTCGCTAATGAAAGAAGGTAGGTACATTAAACTCTCATGCATTCAGAATACTTATGACTGAGTTATGCAGATATTCTAAACGATAACTTTATTCCATAGAATAAAGTATTGTACAGTTATGTCAAGTAGAAAAGCTACTTTTCAAAGCTTTAGTGAGTTTATGCAAAATGTTGTTATTCTCAGTCTGCATTCATCTTCTTACAGAGACTTAGCTCTTAACTCAGCAGAGCATTTCAAGCAGGTTAATGATTGCACTGATTCCAACTCACTAGTAAAATTAAGAAAGTTCTTCATTAATTAGCCACATCAGCATTTTATTTGTCTGCATTCCAATTAAGTACGCTTCAGAGGAGCCACTGGACTCTTTAAATGACTCATATCAGTCTGAGTAAAGGCTGAAAACTGCCTATGTCCTATTTACTCATTAGACAACTTGCAAAAAAACCCAGCCTCAGCACAGCCATTGCATGATTTGACTGTAGCAAAGACAAAATTTTGCTTCAGCATTGAAGTTCCAGAATACCTGTGTGTTCTCCCTTGATTTGTAATACTGTCTGTATAATAATTCATTTCAAATACAGCGGGTGAAAGCTCAGTTTGTCTTCAGCTAGGTATCTACATGCAGATTTTATCTGTCAGATTTTGTTACCTGTGAAAATAGTATACTGGCTATGAAACCCTGTTTAAACAAACCCGTCTTTTTTGATCTGTTTCGTTATCTCAGGCTCTCCTTAACATCATGTCAAAGGGTAATAAGGAAGCATGTGAGAGTTAGTAAGTAGCTGGCACTGATAACAGGAAGACTGGACCAACTCTAAGGGTTAAAATAGTTCCAACCGCATCAGAATAAGAGAATCGCTTAGAAGGGGACAGTGTTTTATAGTTCCTCAGGGACTCTTCGTTGCCTAACACTCTTACCTATTTGGTACAGGCGTATTGACCTCTGCTATGTCAATGATGGTTGCCTTAATTGTCTACCCTGTAAGTGTTCAAACATGCCTTCCCATGCTTTCTCCCCTGCTGCATTTAATCTTGGCAGGAACTCCCCATAAATATTTCCAAAGCTCACTTATTATCTTTATCGCAAACCTTCACTGAAATTTTCCTTTGCCATGCTTGAAAAGAAAATGGAACTTACTGGCCCCCACTATATAGCTGCCACAGCCTTGCAGGATGTCCAGTGTTGTCTCGTTATTTCCTCCTGTCGCCCCAGTGTCTGTCCAGCCATGTTCTTCTGTAGGTTTTGCTCCTTTACAGTGCAGTTGTGGGTTTATCTGTGTTTGGATAGTGCATGGGGCAATGCAATTCTGTTCTATGACTAGATTTTTAGGTGCTCATGTAGCATCTGTGCTTGTAATAGTAGTAATGGTTGCTAGTAACAGTAATCACGAATTCAGTTAGTTTTGTTAGCTAGGGACTATTTATCTAGGTTGAGGATTATCCATGCTGCGGATTCAGAAACTGGAGCAGATCCTTTGCAGCAGTTCAATGGCAGTCCAAGCCTCTCAAAAACACTACACTGTTTCCAAAGTCGATGCGACTCCAGAAGCAATGTACTCACTTCTGTGTATCTGAGGCCCTTGCTAATGCATTCCACTGGGCTGTGCATCAAGCTAGTTCAGATGTCCCTGCATCACTGGGGCCCCAGGAAGCAGGGGATCACGTAAGGGACTCACAAGGCACTTCATGAAATCAGCCTTTATGTACATTGGCCTACATCAGAGATTAAAAACTGAGCTGTCTTTGGACCATGCTCCCTGGCCACCCATGTTCTGGCGCAATGTATTACCTCGGCCCATATGTTGCAAGGACTGAAGACCCTTATCTGAACACCTCCATGCTTGAAATCCTGACACCAACTTGGCAAGTTGTGCCCAACTCTCCTTAAAATGCTCTGAAGTGTTTGTTTCACATCCTACCTTCTTTTTCAGTTGTCAGAGGGTAACTGCTCCCCTCCTATTACTGCTACCTGGTTCAGGAGAAAGGACACACAATTCCTCCCACTGCTGATGTGAAGGTCTTGCCTGTGAATTATGTGGTAATCTATATTCCTGGTATGCTGCTGCCTTGGTTTATGGACACAGTATCACTAACATAGGGTTCCAAAAATCTGAGTCCAGCCAGTGCTAGGCCTGATTTCAGTAGCATGAGATGGTTGAATGGTTTCCAGAAATCCCCCCTGCATGTGTAATCACTCAGAAGAATGCTGGACAAGTCACGCTCGCTGTGAACATGGTCACACTCCTGCACTCGGTGGGCTCGCTGTGAATTCGGTCACTGCATCCACTTGTCTCCATTGCCTCCAGCCCTGGAAGTACAACAGAAACGGTTTCTTTCTGCACTCGGGAAGTAGCATTTTATCTAATTTCTGAAGCAAATATGAGTTCTCAAGCATGGAAAGTTGCCACATCCTCAACCTCCTTCTTTCCCGTATCAACAAGGCAGTGTGCAGGATGTGACTTTTCGCTGTGCGTGGGGACTTTCAGTTTGTCCAGAGCTAGTCAGAATTCAGGTGCTGGCTACCTACCAGGCAAGGAGTGGTGGCGATCTGTTTTGTTATCAGGGTAGACTGCCTAAGAGAGAAATAGAAAGTGAAGTTTGGCTACCCACCAGATTAAGAACTGTAACAACAACAGGATTTCCATTCCTAAGGCAATCATTTCATGGCCCTGAAGCAGTCACCATGCTGCTGTTGTTAAAAAGAAGATATAAATGGAAAATCAATTCCAGATATCTCACAGAAAAGAATTAAGTGTATTCCTTAGCTGTAATGACTTATGAAGTCACCATGGCTTATGCCACATTCTCAGTTTTTGTCTTCCTTGAAGAGACGTTTTATTTTAAAAGAAAAGTGACTAATGAGCAGAATTTTTGTTATTATGACTATGCTTTTTTCCTGTACTAACAATGTTTGAATCAAGTAAAATGAACCTTTATTCCCTTAGTCCTTGAACTATAAGACTGCTCGTGCCCTCCATGGCATTATTAAAAAATAAATAAATTATAGAAGGGGTCTCTTGCTGCTCTAATCACTTCTCACTTCTGCTAGAACTAGCTCAGTAAGGACTACCCAGGCAGTATGCGTTCATCAGAGCTGTTTTGCATTAGGCCAAGCAGAGGTCAGACTCCAGAGAAGATCAGTTAAAAGCCTGGTTTGGGTTTCATGTTGCTGTTTGGTTTTTTTTGAATATTCTGAGTTAGATTCCCCTTCCTGATGTGATTATCATCTTTAAAAATTTAGGGATTGCTAAAGCTTTTATGTTTGAAAAGAAAGGACATCTAAGACTCTTAACCCTGAGTGCAACTTTAACCACGGGCAGCGTAGCTTCTCACCGTAGCATGTCTTTTGCGTTGCCTAAAAAAAAACCACACAGAGACATGACGTAATCAACAGTTTAAAATAAATCGCAATAGATACACACATTAGGGTAATGATTACACATGCCACATACACATGTACACCTCATTCTCACCAAGTTAAGTAATTGATTACATGCACAAATCAGGTGAATGATTACCACAGAGATTTTCATCTTCAGTAAATAAAAATCCCTGTGCAATTTCAGGAATACGCATACTCATTTGAACACTTGCTGCCAGGTCTTCTGCCACGCCAGGGTTAGCCCCAGGGAAGCAAAGCCACGAGGCGGCTCTGCTCAAGGCAGTGGGGACAGCTTGGAGAGAGTAGGGCAGCAGAAACCATGGCAGGTAACCAGCCACACGTCCTCAGCTGGCCTCAGCAGGGCCACTGCCTTCATTTCTGATGGCTAGAGAGAAGTAGCAGCTTCTGCTCCCTTTGCACTGGTGGAGTGGAGCCAGGCAGAGACATGTTGCATGTTTTTTCAGCTTCTGCCCTCGTCCCATAATGGTGGGAAGCAGTGCTGGAAAGCTGGAGTGCTTTGCACACGTCTGTGGCTGCTGCGTGCTAGGTGCAGTCTGCCATGCAGAAATCACTGAAGGAAGTGACTCCCAAAGACGTGTGTTTTGGAAAGCTTATTTGCGTGATATAGTGGGAGTACTTTGGTGAAGGTTTTCTTCAGCAATTGAAGTGGTCTCTCACAAATTGGCTTAGTCCCTGCCTCACTACACTAGCATTTATTAGGGGTTATCGCAGCCAGGGACACAACACTCCCTGATTTCTGATCACATATCAGGATCATTTTACTGCCATTTTCATGGGCTACATTTTGGGTAGATCTTTAAAAACTATTATAACATTGAAATTAAAATACTGGGGACAGGATGTTCAGTGAGAGTGTTGTCTTGCCAATTGTCCGTCAGGCAGATGCTTTGCTTTCCCGGCTATGCAATGCATTGTAGCAATATGAAATGAGCAGAGCTCTGCCTGAGCGGTGTTAGGGGCAGGAACAAGCAGCAGCTGCCTTCTCAGTGAGAAGTTAGGGCCAACACAACAACAAAGCAAATTTCCAAATATGAAACACATCTAATCCCCCTGCAATTATAGTTTCCTGTTAAGCCATCAAGTATGCTGAATCTAAGCCATGTGAAATTTTACTGGGGAGCTCAGAAGACAGTAGGGAAGGCAGTGCAAGAGGATTCTTGCTTTCCCTTGGAAGCAGGAGGAATAATGAGCCCGTGGGTGCTGTGCCTCCTCTCTGCCACCCCGGCACATGGCCTTGTACCCCGCAGCTCCATTTACCCGTGCCAGTGGGGATGAGGACAGTGAAATAACAGCACCTGGAGGTTTGCCTCCCTTGGTTGTCAGCCAGGCTGCCTGTAAGAGCTGCCCCCTTGCAAAGGACCCGTGAGGCATTTGGGCAAGGAACTCGGCTCTCATCTGGGGCCAAGCAGCTGCAGATTTCAGAAGGCAACATTGTCTGCTTCCTTTACACTGTGATGAAGAAAGGATTTCCTACCTATTTGCAAAACGTGTCATGCCTCGCTGAAAACTGGATAAGCTTAGCATGGGCATTAAAATCCAGAGATGTGGCTAGAAAGACAAGCTTTGTTGAAGGGCTCTTCAGCTTTGGCCTGTTTTCTGCTTCATCCAGACACATGGGAAAGGTGTCCCATATTACACAAAGTCAAAACATTCCAGAATCTGAAGCTTCTCCAAGTCATATTTACTATCAGAAAGTGGTTAAACAGACAAACTAAACCCCAGAGAAAACCCAGTAATCTGCATAAGGGTAGCAACAACCTCTCTTCCAGAGGAGATCCCACGCCAGCCATGCCATTTCATCTCTGATAATGCTGCTAAAAACCATCCCACCTCCCTCCCATGTGCTCATATGTGATGTCCTGGGATGCACATGTGTAAAGTAGCCACCAGGAACCTGCCCCTCAACATCTGACAAGCAAAAAGTAATTGCGTACTAATATTCATTGATGTCGTTGCCTTCAAAGTTAGACGCACTGCTGGAATCTTTCAGTTCCAGCTTCTCTGTCCCTAAACGGCAGTGATTTCTCAGTGAAGGTAAAATCACAACCCCATCAGCAATCTTCATGAAAGGTGAAGTTTGTAAGGAAGGGTGAGGTCTTTGCTTAAGTAGAAAAATTTAAAAACACTTGTACCTAAACACCTGCCTAATATCTCTATGCTTGACAGTGGAACTGCTCTTGTGTTTCACATCAAAGCCAGGTTACCATTTTCATCTAGTAGTCCATTGCTGAAGTCAGGAATGTTGATCAGAATAAAATTCCCTGACTGTCTTGCATGTTAGGCTACATTTCCTCTTTCTTTTATAGGTGTTTATTGTTGGATATGTGTTTTGCTTAGATGTGGAAGGGCATGATATCCCTCATGCAGTGTTTGAACCCCTTGAGAACTCATTGCAGTCCAAACTCCATACAGTGAACTGGCTGTTATGTGACCTTTAGACATAATGCCATAAATGCAACCACTCCTCCTGCATCAATGGGGAGAGAAAGAAAGAGCAGTCTGTGAAATGGTACAGTGGTGCAAATGCTAAGGACTGGCACGTCAGAGGCAAACATCTTTGCAATGAATGAGAAATATTGCTGTGAAATCAAGTTGAATCTTTTTTAATGATATTGTCATTTAAAATATTAGTTAAACACTTAAGAAAATACTTCATGTTTTGCTCCGAGGAAAGACATTACCATAAGGACTGAACACTTCAAAGGGTTTCCACCAGGAAGTACAGCTCACTGGGAATGTAATTTGAGTGATCAGCTCTGTGAGAGCCATATTTTGGAATGCAGGATCTAAGTTATGTCCTTGTTTGTACATGCCTCTATGGCAACAGCAAATCATGTCTTCACCCCCAAGGTATGGCACACAAATTCAGAGGCTCAATGCACTGATGGTGCCATCTTAACATAGGCACCCGTCTTTAAGGTTAAAAAAGAGAGAGAGAAAGAGAGAGAGAGAGAATGCTGGACTGGAGTGATGTTCTCCTACTAAGCACATAAGCTTTTCATCCAGAGATCTTTCATCAGAGAACATTATCATCTCCTTTAAAAAAGATGTAGTAGAATTCAAATCCATCCAAACTTTGCTAAACCCTAGGATTAGGAGTGAGATTTGTGTGGAAGTGACAAATCTCAGAAGCATGCCAGGATCTAATAGGAACAACTAGAATCAGTCAGCTAAACACGTTCTGCCGGGCCCTTGGCAAACTATTCTCTGCCCTAATGCACAGAGAGAAGTAGATTAGAGAATCAAAAGGGATGTATTACAGTATAAGAAGCTGGAGCTGGTTAAGTATATTAGCATAACAAAAAGGAATGTACCAAGAAGGGAGAGCTGCCAAGGGGAGCGCCTGGTAATTGCAGTCTTGGGAAGAGCAAACAGAGCTCCTGCAGAGGCTGGGTGGGAGTGAGCACAGCTAAAGCATGCAAGGGTTTCCAAAGGTTTTAGGGAAAATAAAGAAACTCTTCTTCTTTCTGGTTCAATCCTGTGCAGAAGAACAAAAGAGCTCACTCAGCACTGAGCAGAGGAAATATTTCTGCATTTCCAAAGTACTTGCTGTTTGGACAGGTGATGAAGAGAAAAGTACATGTCTAAATTTACTTCCAGGAGCCCCCAGTAGAGCAGCAAGTCAATAGGCCCATCAGAGTGCAGTGTCACTGAGCGGATGTGGGAGAAGGGACTCCTCAGAGCAGACCAGCATCAGATTTGTCCAGTTGATTAATTTACTGGGGTAGAAGACAAACATGATAAAAATAGTTCAGTTGGGTGGAGGAAAAGAAAGAAAAAGGAAAAGAAACTGGTGCAAATGGAACCAGAAAGGAAGCTGAAGAGTAAGAAAGCAGGGATAAAGAAAATAGTGAAGTGCATATGCCCACTGTTTTGAGATGATAATTTTGGGCTGACCAGCAACTATTCCAGTGCTCTACTTGGCATGAATGATCTCATTTATTTCAGGATACAGAAAATGTTTTGTTCAACGAAATGTATTTTTGTTGCAGAATGGGAAAAGCTACTCCATACAATGCCTGTTATCTTTTCTAAATATAACAAAGAAAAAAAATGACACTTTTAAAAACTCTGTCTTCGCACTCCCTTTTGTTTTGATGAAAGTATTTGCCAAATATGATCAGAATTTAAGAGGTATTTTATTCTACCTACAGCGGATTTTTTATTTTTTGGGAGTTTGACTGAAGGGGGGAAACAACTGCCACGTTTAACTCCTCATAAGACTTGCTCAAGAATTGGAAAAAACCCGTCTCTTTAATACCACAGGTTCAAAGTCCCATCCCTCCTGCCTGACCTGGGCAGTCATTTTTAATTCTCTGCAGCTATTTCTAAATTGTGGAAGCCAGAAGCATTTCCCAGCATCTCTGTGCAAATCTATACCCTATCCATCATCCTGGCTCCCTCAAGGCACATCCGGGAGGTATACCACCCAGGGGAGGGGACATGGGAAGCTATGCCTGAGTAGAAACTAAACTATGTAGCTCCAGGCTACATACTATATTTGCAGAAGCTAGCATACAGATTGGTGGACTTGTATTTGTCTGGGTGTCTGGAGCAGAAGTACAGGAAAACCAGAGAAGACAGTAAGCAAGCAGTAGACAGACCTGAAGAGGAGATGAGAGAGAAATGTAGAGGCCAAGAATTGCTAAAAGAGTCGTGATCAAAAAGGTTGTCTCCTGCTGCTTGCTTCCACCTAGTTCAGGGTGCCAGGATTCTGGTAAACAGGAACAGTTCAAAGATATCTGACTCCATCGTCCACTTTTCTCCAAGAGTAAAAATACAAAAACAGAAAACCTTTGGCTGCCCATCTAGGTCACACTGGAATAACAATGCGATGGGAATGAATGTCTCATGATGTTATTTATTGGGATAAAAGTGCCAAGTAGTGCAAAGAGGCTTACACGCTCAAGTCGGTTGTGTTGTTAATGCAGTTTGTACTGCTCAAACAACTCCCCATGCACCACTTCAAAAGTTACCTGGCCTTGCCACATGATCTCCGAGCAAGCGAGCCAAGGTTTTTAACAATATCTATTTTCCTCTGTTTCACAGGTCAGTGCCTGTTATAAACAGGCAACGTTCTCCCAAAAGATTTATTGTCAAAGGCAGCATAGAAAATATTTGTGCAAAACCAAGAACAAGCAGATTGCTTCTGTTGAGGAGGAGCCCACCTCCCTGCCATATAGGCGCAAAAGAATTTCACTTTAAAATATGCATTTTATCTATGCAGGATCATGGTGCCATAATTCTTTGCAGGATTTCACTAGCACTTATATAGAAAAAGGTTTGTTCACTCACGGAACAAGCAATATCAGGAGGGTAACTGCACTGATTCCAAGCGGTATTTTGCCAGTGCAAACTTGTGAACAGTTAGCAGCCAAATACACTTAAGATTTATTCAAGCCAGAGAACTACTACCTACCAGTTCAGGTCATATTTCTTCTCCTGCTCCTCTTTGCATTATGTGCTTCCATAGGGCTAAGTTGCTTCCATGTTGCATGCGTGTTTCTTTAACACAACAAGTGTCTGCAGCTGGCAATAACTTTTTGGTTTGTCTGTCTGTGAACTTCACATTTCAGTTTATTCTGTGTTGCCCGCTGTTGTTTCTAGTCGATGTCAGTCAAAACCCCTTACTGTGTTTCTCCCATATCTAAGAGTGGAATTATTCTCAGGCAGACCTCTACCACTACAAACAATATAGCAATAATAATGCAAAAAAAAAAAAAAAGTTCTGCTATAAATACTTTTATTGCTGGCATAGGTGATTTACTGCCCGCTTAGTTAATCCCTATAAAATAGCACAGCTGAACGCCTTTAAGTTACATGCATACAGATGACTAATTAAATACACAGTTAAATAGCTTGACCTGGCACAATTCTGATCATTAAAATCATTAAAGAAATAGAGCTTGCAGTTCCCTCAAGGCAAAGTCTTCCAATGAATAATTTTGATCTTGCAATGGCTTGAGGCAATTTGGGATGAACAGGGTGCTTATAAGCAAGAGGGACAGATACCCAGCTACCTGGCCCCTTGTCTTAGCCCATGACCACTGGGCTGGTCACTGGGAGCAGGGTAGAAGTTAAAACAAATTAACCAGAAGTCGTAACTCATATTTTATGACAAAGCCTCAGTTAATTCAAAACTTTTTGGCATAATGCCTCTGTACAATTGTGGCAGGGGATCAGCCAGTATCATAAATGCTCATGTGTCTGCTAGCGTCCCCTCACTCATCGTCTTTTCAGCAGGGAGCTCAGGGACTGAGCGGGCCAGAGCAAGGGTGCGAGGTCCTCTCACTTCTCACTGGGGCTAGGCTGGTTGGGGTGCCAAAGATGGCCACGCAAGCCCCACTGCCAGCACCTTTCAGCGTTTCTTGGGCTGAGCCGTGGGCCTGCCTGGGCTGGGACTTTGGTTTGGCTCTTTCCACGGTAAGTCACTTCATGCATGGGCACATGCACAAGCACACACTCACATACACACAGGCATGCACAATGGAGAACAAAGGCTTTTCCCTGGATCCTTTCTGGAGGCTGATTTGCTACAGGTGCCTTCACTGCTGGCAGGGAGCTGATGGGAGCCCCCTCTGCTAACAAGACCCACCCCACTGATCCTGTATCTTGAGGGCCTGGCACATACCAATTTCTGGCATTTCTCAGGCTGTTTCAAACCATCTTTGTGTCTCCCCCGCATTTCTGCCTCAAGAACAAATTAACCAGGATGTAGAGTGGGCAGTGGCTGACAACCTTTAGCTCATGGGGGGTGGTCAGTGAGAGCATAGGCCACCCCCAGCTGATTTACACAGCGGCTGCCAGTATAAGAAATACTTTAACACATGCTTCAAGACAAGCACACTTTCCCTCGTTCTCCCTCTTTCTCACGTCACATTTGTCAAGCTCCTTCACTTGGGGTTGATTGACTTGGCAATTCTGTGGTAATGGTGATTTCCTTTGGCACCGATGCGTGGCTTGGACTACTTGAATAGCTGCATTCTAGTGACAAGACAGAGTTCGATTAAAACAGGAACATCCTTGAAAGGATGAGACAGTCAGACCTGTGCTTTCATTAGAAAGTTTGCTCTGCGGTTTCTATGTTTAAGAGTTTGCCACTTGCCCTCATGTTTGCTGCTGCTGTGTTCGTGTGCGCTAGACTAGAGGAGATAACTCGTTGCTACAAAGTGCTGTTTAGCCTCTGAAATGAGGGTACTTCTACTCATTTTAACAGACCTAGTTCTTCAACAGATGTACTATTTCAACAGAAGTAATTAAAAAGCACTGCCATTATGGCAAGGTACCCGCTTCTATCAAAACTTCATTTAGCTTATCGTTCTGCTTGACTTTCTGGAGTAATTTTTGAATAGGCAAGATATTTTTTTTTTGTCTACTAAGAACATTTCTCTGTGAGAAATAACCTTATTAATTACAAATGTTCTTGTGTCATACAGATTGTAAAACTGAATTACCATGAAGTTTGTAACTTTTTCAGCGGACAGTGGGTAAAAGTCTCTCATTTTTGTGCTCTAACTACCAGGGGGAAAGAAGTATAATATATGTAAAAATGTTACAGAATTTACAAAAGAAATAGTGAACTCTACCGTATTTCCAGCAGTAATAACGGCATTAATAGAGCCTAAAGCCAAAAATCTTAGCAAAGTTATTGTAGCTTCAGCCCAAGTAAAGCATGTGTACCCAGGGGAAGACAAAAGCAAATGAAAATCTGATTTATGTTTACCAAACTCAGCATGAAGTGATGTTTTGATTTCATATGAAATTCACCTTTTTTGCAAGCAACCTCACTTATAAATAAGGCATTGGCTAGGAGTCTGACTAACAGCAGCTTGCTAGGTTTCTTAGTAAATAGAATCCATAAGCAAATTTGAATGTATCTCTCTTTAGTTGCACATATTCCTACTTATTCACCTGCCTGCAGAGCTCAGGTGGTGAAGTCATAGGTGAATATGTCATTGATCATGTTTCAACTGCTGACCAAAACATGTGGTGTAGATGTACAACCGATACTGTTTCATTGCAAATAATGGCAGAGAGTGGTTTTCATGGAAATTTGGGGGATATAACCACACAAAATACTCCTGAAACTAGAGCTTCTTTTGTAAATGCTGATACTTCTTGGTGATATCACCCACTAAACAACTGTCAGCAAGTGTTTTGCTCTGCTTTCCCTTTTCAGGATAAGCTCATAGTTTCTCTTTAACCATGGGGTATTAATTCCAGCTATCCCATTGACTGAGCCAAGCCTGCTTAGTCAAATGGGCAAGATTAGCAAGGAGCCACTCTTAAATATTTAGAAGTGGTGTCTCCGTTGAAGACAGCCCAACAAAATGTTTGTTTTGAGCATGGGCAGAGCAGTGGTAGCTGCAGACTCAGAATCACCTGAGGCCAAAGCACTAGGCCTCACTACAGATCATGCATAGCGTTTTGAATTACGTCCTGAAGTGAGCTCACATCCATTATAAGGTATGTGGAGCATTTATACCTTTACGGGTCTGCCTTTTTTTACAAGCATCTGCTTATTCCTTTTAACAGAAAACTCTGTCCTTGAAGTTCTAAGCACTGCAAAGCTGTAACATTCATTCCTGTCAGCTTTAACACTGCTCTGTTGGCTCCACAGACCTTTTTCCAAATGTGCTTAGTCTTTTCTGTGAAGCATAATAAAAGGTACTTTGGAGAAAATATTTACCTCTGAGACAGCCTGGGTTAATACGAAAACTGGAAAAGCTGAGAACGAAGAGGAAAAAAAGCTTTCACCAAAATCACGAGGGGCACAAACTCACCAGAAAACCACCATCTGGAGCTGACATTGATCTTCTTCTGGTTCTCATCTCTTCCTCTTTTTCCTCTCCTGTAGCAGCCAGTGAGCTCCTATGACCCCCCACAGAGCCAGTTCGGTGAGCCAGGCTAGAACATGACTGCAGCTCCCTCTGACGGGCCATCCCTCTGCACGTGACCCCTCTGGGTGACTGCGACACAAGAACACGAACTTTCAGCTCTGCACATGGTCAAGACTGACTATGTCAATGCACTGCTTAAGCCTTTTACACAAGGTATAAGAAACTGCAAAGGAAATTGTGTTACAGCTTCTCAATGTGTTTTATTTACTCTTAATCCCACTCTGACAACTGTAGCATCTTCTCCAAGTTTTTGCCCCAGTCGCCCTGAATATATACATATATTTTTTTTCTCTAGATAACCATCTGGCTTTCCTCATTATAGCACTGCAAGTGCTCCTTGTTTCTGCCAAATTTATCCTCACATGGACACAACATCCTCTCTACGTTTTATGAACAGAAATTAAGGATGACGGGAGAGGTTTTCCCAAGGCTGCATAGGAGCACTGAAGCAGAGCTGGGGAAGACCCCAGTATCTGTAGGTAGAATCTATCCTCTGTAGGTAGAATTTATCCTTTGCACCCTTCCAAGAGAAATAATGATACGATTGACTGGCCAGGACACTGGAGCAATATTGCATTACTTAGCTGACCAATCACATTTATATATCACACCTTAATGGCATGCCCCACCAAATAGCAGAGACTTTTTTGCTAAAAAAACCTTGTGATTCATTGAGTTGGTATTCGCCCTTCCTTTCACTAGAAAGCTTAAAAATATGTAAATAAATGAATCATATTTGTGGGAATATTCACAAGAAGTTGATGAACAGTGCTCAATAAATGTTTGCAGGAGCATTTGCACCAAAAGTGCCCTTCTATCTGCTGTTTGAATTGTAAATTCATTGAACATTTATGAATATTAGCAGATAATTCATGAATGTAAAATAGACTTATGTAAGATGCTCATCATCTGATCAGGAAGCTGACACGTGCCTCACAACTGAGATAAGAAGTAATGAATATCAAATATTCATACTTACCTTTCTTAAGAGGCCGTTACTGGTTACGTTTGTTTGCACGCACAGCTCATGGAACACAGAACATAAATAACCCCATAAAAACATGACTTCATTGGGGGTAATCTGCAAACAGAAATTAGACTACATTTTTTAAATAAGTTGTGTCTAGTTCAACTGTGAACGGCTTGCCTGCCTCTAATAATAGCCGACCAACAGAGATCAAATAGCAACTATCATATTCAGTCATGAATGCAGTCTAAAAATAATACTCTTGAAACCTTTCGGGAGTGAAAGGTTTCAAAGAAATCACAACTGACTCCTGGACGATCTGCTAGCAGAAAATGAGACAAAATGTGCTGAATAAGCTATTCACTGTAATTGTCCCCTTGACTCTAAAGTATGACAAGATGCTTCTTGGGGAAGTACCCTTTTAAATAGACAATGTACAGTTACATTTCAGGCAAAAAAGGGTTCTATTAAGTGCCTTCTCTTAATAATAAAGTGCTCTGAACAGTCTGTAGTGTAAAACTTTATTTAATGGATATTTCAAGGAACAAGGGGGAAAACAGCACTGAAAAAAAATGTTTTGTATGATTTACATCTCACCTTTTAATCTCTCCCTTTTCCCTCCTCACTGACCCGCAGTGAGACCCCTGTATTACCGGGGTCCAGATTTGAGCTAATTCCAAGTCACAATCTCTGATTCGTGGTTTTATTTTTCCCTGTTCATATAATTTTGATGATTACACTACCCGTCACTTCCTTGGCCTTTGTCTGTAGTCCTCTGGCTTGTGGATAATATGCACTGGAGCATTTATATATCCTATTTCTTTCCCTACAAGTTAAATTTTAGTTTGGTCTCATGAGCAGAAGCGAGAGGAACAAACAACACCATAAATTCTTGAAGTACATTTTAAAATTATTGCTGTAACATTTTAATTCCATTTTAAAATTCAGAATTTGAACATGCATTAGGTTGAATATGGACTAGAAAATATAACACAGTAGATAGATAGCTTATGTGGAGTAGCCTCATTAAAAAATCTTGTTAAATCTTCATAGGCCTCTATGCCACTACCAACGCTTTTGAACTCCATGTGCGGGAGGCTACAACAGACTAGGAATTGCTAGCACGAACAGCGAGTGAGGGGCATGGCATGTGCTGTGCATACTGTTGGAGTGAAAGGCATCTCACACACCTGCTTTATGGCTGTGGCATGCCCTAAGCTAGCGTTGACATGGTGCAGCTTGTGGCATACCGCAGTGCAGAAGAAGGCACGCGACTCTCTGCTGCTGCTGTCGGCAGCGCACATACCGCTGGCCAGGGGCTCTGCAGCCCCCTCGCTTTTCCAACCTAACCATTTGCTGACAGGCAGCACGATCGGGTGGAAAGCACAGGGTAATCATTTCACGATCTTTCAGCTACTTGTAGGATACAGCTTCAGGAAAGGACGAAGACTGTTAATCTAGAGCATAAAATAATATTCCAAATTGTTAATTTAATACGTAACAGGGACAGAAATATGCTACTGACAATACTATTCCAGGTTAGTAATTTATGATGACAGCGCTGCTAGCGCAGCCGTCGTTCATGTGAACAATATTGCTGTGAACAGTTCCAGAGAAGTCACAGGAAGGGAATTATACAGGAATTGTGACAGTAGGTCACCAGATAAAGCAGTGTGGTATACTCCCATGCTCGGACACCAGGCCCAAAGACATCGGGAGAAGACATATAAGGTCTGCGATGGGAGAAAATCTCCAGGAAAGAAAGCTTGTTTGTAGAGATGTCACCCACTGCAGGAGGAACGTCACCAAAGCGCATTTCAGCATTAACTTCTGACCGTGTCCCTGATACAAGAGCACCCGTTCACACACCTGAAACTCGAAAAGGGCAGAAAATGGCTCATTTTCTGCAATACTCATTTGTAGGACTAAAAGGATATGAGTGTCTCCTAAATTGTTAAAGACTTACCAACGCCAGGCAGTGTGTGATCTCACGCACGGACCTTCAGCGAGGAAGCAGCTAATGCCGACAGGCTCCCAGCTCAGCTGCTTGCAGCAGTGACTGCATCCTTCGCTGGAGCTGCAATGAAGTCGTGCGTTGGGAATGCGTTATCACCTGCCTGATTCATTTCAGCCTTTCCCCATCTAAATTTCCTTTCTTGGGGTATGTCAGAGCTCAATGGATCCAGATCTGGGGGACAAAAAAAAAGTGTTTTTGCCTAGAAATGCCACTTCGCCTGTAGGAGAAGCCGAGCTGGGCGAGCGTGATAGGGATGTGGATACGGCGCTACAGGCCTCTGCTCAGGCAGACTCGTGTGAGGGAAGAGGTGAGCTGCTCTTCCCAGGAGAGTCTCTGTCCCCTTGGAGACACTCTCCAGGACTGGGTCTCATGCCTGCCATCGCCAGACAGGCACTCAGGGAGAATACCGAAGCCACTTTCAGTGTCAAGAAAGATTTATTCTGGATACGTGGCCCACACTTAAGGAAAAGACAAAGCCTGCTGTCCACTTGCTCCAGCGTATGATAGATTGGCATTTTAAATGAGGAGAAACAACTGAAAAGAAAGGATTTCTGTGTAACTGTGTTAGAGCTGGCAGGTTTTGTTTCAAGAATACAGCCTGCATTTTTGCTCCAAGTGCAGCAAATTGTTACACTGACCAGAGAAAAAGTGTTTGTAAAGGCGCACTGGAAAAGATCGTGGATGCAGTGACTGTCGTGGTGTAGAAAGCCAGGCAGGACTGTTTTGCTCATCCACTGCATTATGTTGCCAAGTAAGCATCTCTACACAGCGCAGGACAGGCAGAGGCGAGGCACCAGAGCCTGCACCGGACCCGAGCCAGCCCAGCCATGAGGGTGCAAGGCCCTGTCTTGTCAAAAAGGGTACGTTAGCCCCACTGGAGCAGCGGTGCTACTTCTACCGCCCAAGCAAACGTCTGTGCACAAAGCTGGCTCAGGCATTCTTGCATTGCACTACTCTGAATGTCCAAAATTTTGTCTGGTAATTCTTGCATGGGGTCAAGCCCATTGTGAAAGGACAATGTCTCAGCCTCTGCCGTGCCAGGGCTGCTCTTGCCTCTAGCAGGACACACCATCTAGTTAACCACAGAAGAAGAGTGAGCTGGTTTTGGTCCCCTATTAGTGACTATCCCATGGGAAGCTGGGGGAGGAGAAAGGGGAATTTTAGCTCCTTTCACAATACGTGTTCCTTTCATCCTCTATTCCGTAACTGCAGCATATCCCACACCCTGGTGACAGTAGGTCCTTGCAGCAGGGTTTTCAAAGCAATTTGGTTACTAGAGTTTGCTATTCTGGTGTCTCAGCTAAATCTTCGTCCAAGACAAGGCTGCAAATTCTCCTGAGTAACGCAGCTAAATGGGGAGCCGTTTTTAATGCAGCGAGAATGATGATGGGTGTGATGTGGGAGGAAGCAGTTATATATGTTGATTCTCCTAAAACAGACCAAAAGGACAAGCTGTTCAAGCCAATACTGCTCTGATCTATAACGAGACCAATTATATCTGAAGTTCCTTAGGCAGTGACAGAACGGGAACACTTACAACCCTGCATCTCCTCATTTTGAATGAGCTAATACGGACAGAGTGCCTATGGCTGCCTTTTCCTCTCCCTCTGTTTAACCGCTCTTAGCACTGCCAGTTGCCTCTGGTGCACAGTTGGCGGAAGTAAATATGACAGAATATATCGGAAATTCAAGGCCCTGACTCCTTTCCCAAACAAACAACTTGATACCAAAATTCAAATTAAACAGGAGGGGCAAGAAGCACTGTCAGCGCGAGCCTGCCCGGATGACTCCTCTGCAGCCGCAGAGCTATGCCACCTCATACCAGCTGAGGATCTGGTGCTCAGTGCGTAAGAAGTTGGCAGGCTGCCTCACGCTACTCGATCTTAATTTGATGCCTCTGCTGTCTTTTCCACCTCGCTGTCTTCTGGAGCTGTCTCAGCAGGCTTGCTCTGGCTCAGGGTTACCTCTGTTACAAACGCTGACATCCCCTTGTAAACCCTATTAGTCTCCTTAGCCCAGGCACCTACAGTGCAGCAGCCCAACATTTGCTCTGTTTATCAGCTGATGCATCCTAAGCTCACAGTATTTTGTCAAAGCAAAGACAATACTCTCTCTCTTCCCTTCTACAGTAGTATGTTTTCATGAAATCTGGTTGATTTCTTTCTAAATGACCGTTGACTTGTCTGTCAGCCCATTGCTGCTACAAAAATGTTGCCTTTCTTCACTGTGTTTCAGAGTCGTACTTTTCGGGATCAGATTTTCTTTAGTCTTAATTCAATACCTCAGTGTTACTACTTGAAACATAACCAAACATGGTGCCTCAGGATTCACCGCTGTTTACAATGTATGAAGAGCAAAAGAAAGAGAGAAGAAAGAAGGCAGAAAGATTCGAGTCGGAGAGCTAGGGAATTACTGCTGAGAACTTACTCTGTTTGTTATACGTAACTCATCGCCCCAGAGAATCCTGTATCACATGTTCACGCTTTCACTAATAACCCATATAACCTGTAACCAGCTGGCATACCTCTTAACGCTGTGTGGCTTGATACCTGTCTGTCACCCTAGCTTTACTGGCTAGCATATTATTAGAGATAAACTGAACTTTTGACAGTGCCTCAGGCTTTTGCTCAGGTGATGTCCCGCGGCTGCATGGGCAAGTGGGGACCGAAGGCCTCCTGGTGTGCAGGGCCCAGTAACACCATTGTCCTTGTGCTTTGCCTAGAAGCAAAAGTCCTGAAAAGAGAGGAGCCCCTGCATCAGGACTGTGGCTGCTAGGTAACCTCCCAGAGGCGAAGGCAGCATCATGGCCCTCCTGCATCGGTCAGAAGAAAATTGAGGTGAAGGATCTTTCCTCCCACTGATGTGTGATCTCTTGGGAAGATAAAGCATTTGACATAGCATGTCAAAACCGGTATCCTCTCACTTTTCTCGCCCCTTCCTAGGTCAGGTGTCCAAAGAGGGCGTGTTGTGTGCTCAGGAAAAAACTGAGACAAGAAGCCTCTTGGGCATTAAAAGAGAGGGGGAGAGAGAGAGGTTGAAATGACAAAATAACATCTTTAGATTCTTCATCTCCTTCCTCTCTTCCCCTCCCACATGCTAGTCCTCTATTAGGTTTTCCGACAAAATCAGATATTTTTTGTCCCCAGCAGCCCAGATCTCCAGACACAACACTCAGTGTTTTTGATGATCTCATAGCAGTCTCCAGAGCAAATCATAATTGCCACAGAATTCACCATTTTTTGCTAGAATAATTCCTTTATTTTTCAGCATCCTGGCAATCAGATCACGACTCTAAAGCAGCACAAGGACATCAGTGATCCTACCGCTCTCACATTGCTTTCCAGGGGTGCAGCTCTACTCCAAAAAGAGCAGAACCCTCTTTCTCTCTATGTCCCCATTTATTGCATCCCACCCCTTTCTGCCCTGTCTCGCTGCAAGTAGGGAGTACAAAACTGGTAGCAGGAGATTAAATTTAGGTGGGCACCTCTTTGTTCCCACAGACAAACACAGACACAAACTAACTGTTATACCTCAAAGCTACTTTCCAAAATATAAAATTATTACTATTATTGATAGCAGTTACTATTATATATAGCAGTTTTTTAGTTTTCATTTTAAGTAGTTCCTATAGCAGTAAGTATTCCTGGGCATTGTTAGCATCTAGGAAGATCTGACTGGGGAGCAGAGGCAGTTGTCCTCCAATGGGGGTGAATTCACTTTATTTTCTTTATCTGGAATGAGGTAGAACTAAGTTATGGATCTGCCACCTTTGTACTTTGCAAGAATACTGGGACAAATCTAAGATGGGAATATGCCTGTTCCTCTTAACTGTCAATCCGTGAGTGTATCAAATTCAGAAAAAGGGAACAACCCGTAAAGAAACTTTACTCAAGGTATCTGAGCTCTGAGATACTTTATTTTCTGAGACATGAGGGGGATACATTTATACATTCCAAATTGCATCAATTTAGTTATCAATTTTATTAATTAGTAAAATAAATTTAATGTACTCCAAGATGTGCATTATTCAATCAATGTCAAATGAGGCTGTCAGAGAAACTCTTCCAATTCATTGACACATTAATTATACCTTTTCAGACTGCAACAATTTGGATTGAAATTTTTTTCAAAATTGAAAGTTTTTCAAAATTGAAATTTCCAAGAACTTTATTTGTTTGATATTTGTTACAATAGTAGAAATCTTAGATCAAATCCATAGAGTTTCCCTCTCTCATCTTTCTTCGGCCACAGGCAATGGAGGACTAAATAAAGGAGAAATACTAATCAGAAGAAACTGATTAGACAGTTACACTGGGAAATAAGGCAACACCCTAAATATGTTACAGTATAAATCGGAGCACTGGGTAAACCACTGTTTTTTGGTTCATTGGTTAAACTAGAAAAAAAATTACATCTGGCTTGACCCAAAATAAATTTGTATTTTTTTCCAGTGAAATTAACATTTTAAAGAATGGTTTCTCTTGGGCTAAACAATGATTTTGAAATTGAGCATGTTAGTATTTTTGTGGTTTTCCTGAGCTTTTGAAAGTCAACAGGAAGCAGGAGATCAGTGTCTCATTCAGGGCAGATCTATCTAGCAGGAGCAGGCTGGCTGGCACTTTTGCCTCAGTTCTGACTGGGACTGCCTTGCCGTGCCGCACAGGTTCTGCTATGCTTCCCCACATAAATCACGCATGTTTCTTCTTATGGTTTTGCTCAATAAATGTAATGATTTTTCCTGGTTTTTTTTTCCAGGGGAACTTGCTATTTTTTCATTAGCTCAAACATACTGTTTTTTTAAAGGTGGGAAAGGTTTTTACACTGCACATGAGCTAAAGGTATGGAAGGGAGGTAAGCTATGCAAGTGGCTTCACCCTAGAGGGTCAATTGCATTCAAGAGCATAGTAAATCAGAAGAAAATGGAGACTGAACACTGGAAAAAAATATTCAGTAGATACTATGGCAAGTCTTGTCCTTTGGGTCAAATAAGAACGGTTACAACACTCTCAGCATAGCACAGGGAATAGTTAGGCATTTACAGAAAGATGGGATATAATATGTAGATCTTTGACATTTCACATCTATGTGATGCTATGAAATCCTTCTCTGGAACAGTTTAATAAGCCAGAATTAATAGTGCACTTTCCCATGAAAATGCAAGACCATTTCCCTTGCTAAAGTTGTCTGGAAGAGAAATATTCCCTTTGAACAAACCACAGGAGGAAGCACAAGCAGAAACTTTAGCCAATCATTTAGAAAGTATAAAAATTAAATAACTTCTAGTTTTTTGCCCTGTGTCAAAGATGCATGAGGCTGTACCTCAAAATAGCTTGCCTGTATGCTTTGTAACACATGCTGGAATTTCCCTTCCCTTTCTCCACGCTCACTTCACCTCTAAATTCAAACACTGATGAGCACAATCTGTACAAGATTATGATATTATAGTAAAACTGCAGATAATTTCATTCTCTGGCTAAAAATATGTTCAGTTATCTTGATATGTATGTTGCCCACCTTGTGTTATACCTTGCTATTAGAGCATTTATAGGTTTTTTTAGATAAATACTTTTTCCAAAGGGTACTATAGGGTACAGTCATACTGTTGAATAGCATCACTCATTCATTTAATTACTTCAATGAACCTTTTAAAAATTCTGCATCCCATTACTCAGATATTAGTTTCTTCAACCCCATTGAGTACTGAAGCCAGAGAGCTGCAAATGACATGCATGTCAGAAAACGAGGACATTTCTTCGACTGTAAGCACCTAACAGCCCCTCTGATTTACAGCTTTTCACTTTAACATTTACAGTGTTTATGGCCATTTGTATTTTACTAGTGAATCCTGAATTTCTCACAAACTAGAAAAAGTAATGTAGCGTTAGTCAGCACGCATAGTTAGCATACAGTTTCAAAGGGAGTTTACTCATTCTGGAGTAATTGTACACCTCTGTCTTTGCCTGCGGTCTTCCCTATTCATTTTTGCAGTCACAGACTTTTGGAGTTTCCTTTCTCCAGACACTGACCAACTTTCATACCTGATTGATTGCTATTTAATAGATTGTTCGAGGGTAATCTACTGTTGCCAGTCCCAGTCTCCAAATACGGTCTTACTCCTCAATCTTCTGCCTTGCTTTGCAGCTGTCATAACTCTAATCATGTAAGTATTATTCAAACAGGCACAAGATTTAGTTGTTTAGACTGACCTGCCTATATCTGTAAATGACTAATGGGTTTTGAAATGCATAGTTCATATGTGTTTTTCCTTAAATGCCCCTACCATCTGCATTTTGGCTGCCTAGGAACATGATTCTTTTTCTTTTCTTCCTTATGAACGGCACTGTGTCTCTTTTGATGAAGTTGGCTTCTGATGTGGCAGCAGAACCACGCACACTGGTCTGTTCCCACCGTCAGCTACTCTCTGCTGTTATGAAAGTCCCTGGACCTGGAACAGTATCATCAGCTAAGTTAGAAATTGCAGGTTTCTGAGATGTAGCTAGCGATACCAACAGCAAAACTCATGTTATCTTCCTGGCTTGTTGTTTGAGCTGCACTGTGTACTTAAAAGATAAGGGCTAAGTAGTCAGTGTATTCCCTGAGTCTTAGTCTATCTACTTGGAGGATTTACAGTAAAGCTAACATTTATTGCCAATATTGATTGACTGTTTTGATACTGATACCCACTTAAGACCAGCTGCTGCATTCACATAAGCTGTCACAAGACACCAGAAAAATAATGTCAGTCTCTGTCAACCTGTGCTGGATGGTAACCAATAAACTAAACAGAGAAAATTGCGTGTTCTGACCACTTATCCCCTGTGCTGCCCAGGTCCTCAAAATGGCATCTAAGTGTGCTGGATGTTTAATAATATACCACTTCACTCAGGTGTTTGACTGGGCAAGGGGACTTGTGCCAATGAACTTAGGTACTTATTAAAAAATTCCCACGCAACTTTTAAATGAGAAAGAAGAAAAGGGGAAAAGCCTGTCAGTCTGTCCGACCACCTGACCTCGCAGCCCTGCCATGCTGTATGCTGCTCTTAGGCCAGCAATCAACATTTGAAGTTTTTTCTACATTTTGTATCATATAAACCCTGAAGCTACAATTTACTATAACATTTCTCCATGCACCTTCTTTCTGGAAAGTAGTTGCCAAAATACAAGGTATTATGCACATTATGCTCACTAAAAAAAAAAAAAAAAACATTCTTCTACATGAAACCAAGGGAGAGAATCTTCCAGTTCAAGCAAGATATGTAGGCAGCTTTATTCAATTGCTGCAGCTATTACAAAAATGGTGGATAGATTTACATACCTGATATAACCTGGCAACTTCAGCTTCCTTTCAAAGCTGACTGGCAATTTTCAGAAGAGTGTGGGGTAACCAAGGAACGCCAGCTGGAAAGATAAATATCCTACGAAGGCAAATGAAAAAAGACAAGCACCAGGCTTAACTTTCTAGGTTTAATAGAAGTGAATTTAGAGTGTCCTTGCCTGCTAACTGCCTGGCATTGATGGTTTCATGGAGTCATTGCTATCATCATTCGTCTTCTAGAGAAAAAACTTTTTTGTTAGCTATGTTGTTGCAGTTAGGTTTCCAAAAAGTATTCAGTCATTGACTCAACATCCAAGAGTCATCTTTCTAAGAAAAAATAGCAAAGCTCAACAAACCCTATTGACCAATATCCAAACCTTTTATGGCTCAAAGGGCAGGGCTAGAAAACTTTCCACAATTTCTAATGTGATTTTTTCCAACTTCTTCCAGCAGAATTTGGGGTAAGAATGATTTTAAAATATCTTTGGTGAAGTTACATTTTAACAGAAAATCTTCCTTTATCTGAAGAGCTGTGCTCACAAAGGGTGATTGTTTTCTTTATGGCAACTGGACTCCCAGCATGTGCTTTTTCCTCCGAAGGCCTACTCCCTTCTCCACTACCCTATGAAGCACTCCAAAAAAAGCTCTTTTAAGACACTGTGCCGCATGTCTGGGTCATGCTATTTCATGTTTTAGTCAATGTTCTCCTCTACTCTGAATAAGCATAATTTTAGTAGGAAAATGAAAACTTAAGTTCCCGGTTAGGTCTGCTGCTTTGTACAAGCGAAGCTACGAGGTGCATTGGATTAAGCTACCTGAGTTTTTATGATATCTGTTGAAATGTATGGCTTTAAATCTCAGTCGGATACTTTGCTCTGTATGTATCTTATTTTCCTTTCTGGTTCATTCACTTACAATTCCTATGCGTTTAGACTATCATTTGCAGGGTTTCATTTGCAGAGCCATCTCTAATAACACAACCAGTACTCTTGACGGTATTTTACTCTGCTAGCTTCACTGCTAAACAGCCACATCGACATAAAAGGTTGCATTTGGTGCAAGCTACTGTGCAACTGACTGAGTTGCTTAGAAATGCTCTATGATACCAAGCAACAGTATTAAAATTGCTGTTGGATGTAAAGTTAGGGAAAAGTAGATGAGAAAAAAAATACTCCACCATGGAGTATTGTCATAACACTTAACTGGGAATGCAAACACAGCTTACATGAAAGCTTTGAATGTAGCTGGTGTGGTCCTATATTTACATAGTAGTGGTCTGTTATAAACCTTCTCCCAGAGAAAAGCAAAATAAAATTGCTGGAACCATTATCTTAAAATAGCATTTTGTTGTTATTGTAGTTCAAAATAAATGTGAGTGTTAAATCCTCTACTACCATATGGAGTGGTCCCACTTTCCTGACCCTCCCTGGCAATGCAAATTATCTGAGCTCACAAATTTTACAGTATATCCATGGGAAGATCTTAAGTTTGGATTTCTACTGCCTTTGTAAAAGGCAGTATTTCCTATCTGAGTATTTCCTATTTTGGAGACTTCATAATATGCTGCATAGAAAAAAACGTGCATTTCATACTAGTATCAACAGAAAATCTGTTAGCATCCTGCTATATAGAGAAACTTTCAGAAATGTGTAATTCTTCTCTGTGATCTGCATTAAATTCAGACTTCGTCACGTCTCCTCCAAGATGCTGCACATCTTTCCTCTTCCCTTCTCCACTACCCAATTTCCTCCTAATTCTCCTATTGCACCTTTTAACTCACATGGCCTTTGTTTGTAGCATTAAAGATCCGTGGCTGTGACTACCTTGAGAGTATCACCATGAGCCATTCACCGAACCAAGAGGGGTATAGAGCAGTACAGATGTATTTCTCTCTCAAAGCTGTTTACCTCAAATAAGCACGGGTATATGCTTGCACTTGCCAGTTCAGGTTCTCTGCTTCTGCTACTGCTGATCCCATGAACCACTGTCAGGCAGAGGCTCTGCCTAGTTTTGAGTAATCAGAGGTTGTCATCTCTAGAAGACAAAGCCTAAAGTTGTGGAACCAGCCATTCGAGCACTATTTCTATTTCCTCCTGACCCTCCCATACAGTCTTCAACAGACCTCTGTGAAAGGAGAAGTAACTCCTTTCAGTGCTATGAGAGAATGCTGCTTCTTCACTGACACGTGTGTGGAAAAACATGCAAATTCTCTGGCAATGTCCCTCTGTGCATTTCTATTCAAATATGCAATTGAGAGGAAAAACTTGCAGTAGTGCGATAGCAAATACATTGACTGCATATAAATATAATAAACTTAGCATCTCTAAAACACTCTACGTGAAGCGATATAACCTTTTCCATTTACCTGCCTTCTCCTACATGCCCAGGAGAAAAGGTGGGTTTTGCAGACTATCCAGAAATCTGAAGACTGTGAAACTAATGGAGGACCAAGAGCGAGGTCAGCGAACAGGTGTAGAGATCCTTGCCAGCAGTCTTCATCACTCTCAGCCAGGAAGACTTTAGCATGAGTCTTTAATTGTGCATATTATCCATTATTCTAAGGCAGCCTTAACTCCTCCTTTCCTTTCCAGGCTGCTGGAGGAGCTGGAGTCAGAGTGCAATGGAGTTAGGCAGCCAGACCTGCAAACTCTGAAGTGCTCCTCTGCCCACTAACACAGACTTAAAACCACTGCTATAGACATAGAGCCTTGAATAACTTGGTCCCCAAGCCGCTCAAAGATTTGTATGTTAAAACTGACTCGCTGGACTCTGCTTGTGTTTTTGCACATCACTACAAGGTACGCTATATAGTGACGGAGTGATACACTTACAGACAAGGTCCACGTCACGGTGGTTTGCTTTCTGAAGAATCTTTCTGCAGCTAGGTGATACCTGCACAGCAGCTCCCCAGTCCTCCTCAGCACAGACGGGCAACCTGAAATCCCAGGAAGTCTGTGCTTTAGTTGGGACTATTTTCAAAGATAGAGCAAATTTTCAAAATTAAGTTGTAAGAGAAAAGCCATACAATACTGTTAGGACTGTGTAATTCAAAAAAAAGTCAGAAAAAGACCAGACATAAAGGTTCCTGGTCAAATCTGCAAAATCTGTAAAACAGTAACACGTGTTTATCCTAATTCATGGAGTATACAGAGAAGGAATATTATAATGCATTAAATCTGTGCAATGCGGCCATGCTAACAGTGACTCTTAGGTTTTCCTTTTTGGCTCCTGATCTGCTGTAACTGCTGCACCTTCTGAACTGCATGGACATAGATGTTTGAATTTGACTTAGAGAAGGGCTATCAGAATCCTGTGATGTTTCAAAGTTTGACAGCCTGCACAATTCACGTCAGAAATTTCTTTTTCTGTACAGTAGTTGCTAACAGGAACATAACAGCCTCCTACTGTTTTTGTGCATGTTTAGTCTCTGAACAGCACGAAGACATTGACGAGTGACGAATAGAAGCCCCTTTTTTATTCCTCTGAAGCTCTGCTAGTGTACTTTTACTCTAAATTATGGGACAGCTTTTTCTCTGGCTGATGTCCTGCGGTTAGTGAACCTGCACATGGGATGGAAGGTAGATGGAAGAAGCTGGTCAGGAGCTAGATACAAGCATTTTCCATGCTACTAGTTCATTAACAATGTCAAGAGCATTAAATCAAAACATTGCCGTTTGATTATTTTTCCCCACCTAACACTGTCAGCTACTTAAAAATAGGTTTAAGTGCATTTGTCCAGGACCAGATGGGCTCAGATATCTTCAGACTGAGGATACTTGATGCAAGTGCAGCCAAGGTCATACAAGAGAGAGACTTATTTGACAGGTCCATTCACAGTCCTTGCCTAGTCCATACAGATCCATTTAAGGACATAATGCCTTCTCATTTGGACTGAACAGTTTTTTACATCATCTTGTTAATATTTTCTCCTTTATTTTCTTTAAGACTTAACTGGTCACAGCCGAAAAAAAGGAAAAAAAAACAAGCTTCCTGAAACATACTTTTTGGTCTAAAGTTTACAAAACCCTCTCATGGTCATTTTTTGGCAAGAATGAATACAGTGGTGGAAATATTTCAATTTGGATTTTGGGGTTGTTTCACCTACCTAAGTTGCCGCAGGTGATACAGAATGTCCACAGCTTTGATGTCTAAGTGGAAATCAAGAGACCAACCGCTGCAATATGGGTCAGGATGCAGTGGCAAAGCACTGTATATTAACTTGTATCATCATAGTTTTTGATGCAGCTTTTCCAAAGAGACAAAAGATTTCGCTCTCCAGGAGGGGGCATCCGGTAATGTTCAAAAGGATTGTGTTCTTCAAAAGTCATTTGAAAAAAAAATCAGCATAATCTCTTTTGAAAAAACCTGATGCATGTACAAAGTTACACAAGGTAAAAGTAGCTATGTGCACTAGCCTGTTTTTGCATTAAAGACCTGTCTATTTGGTTTTTTTCCCTACCTGAGCCAACTCAGTTCTGACTGTAAAAGTGGATAATTTTTTTTAATTGCAAAATGCTCTGAATTAAGCAAATATAGGGAAATTAAACTTTTCAATTGTGTTTGGTTTTTTCCACTAAAGAGTATAAAATAAACTGGATCTGTTTGGTTTAAAACTTTTCATATAATTCTCAGAATGATTTGCTAATAACAATTATAAGCTCACTGAAAAGTGGCAGTGGCTGAATCTGAACCGTAGAGTCCAAAAGTCCCCATCGGAATACCTACAGTCTACTTCTTTGGGCATCACTCTTGAAAAATTTGCCAAAGTTTTATTATGACAATATGGCAATATATTGGAGTCTTGGGCCTTTGACCTTTTTTAGTGAGCGTAATGAGTGCTAATAGCAGATTAATATCTCTAAAGTCTGCTCAGATGTTCCCTAAATTCACTAGAAACATGGTACCTAAAGAATTGGCCTTGGCAGCTGTGTAAGCTATGCTCCCCCAGGGAGGACAAACGTGCAAGAGCTGGAGGAGCAGGGCCGGGAGAAAGTCCCTTACACAAATCCCCGCGTTGGCAGGGCTGAGGTTAAGAGCATTTGCTTCTACCTTTAGGCTGTAACTAAGCATGTAAGCGTGGCAGCAGTTTTATGACATGGATATTTTTCAGCTTCTACCACAGGAATGCAGGACCAAAAGATTTTGTTTTACTAGTGAAACTTTCTTGATTTCCAGCAGTTGGGTGCAAAAATGGAAGCCAAATGATACAAATGGAGGTTTGTTTGCTTTGTGTTACACTGGTTGCTGGAACTTTGGGTTTTAACGTGGTAAGCATTGCGGGAGATCCTGAAAAGTCCCCATTCTGGAAAAGAAAGATAAATCAAACCACTGTGTCTCGTCACTTTTCTTCATCAGTCTTGCCTATGACTGACATGACATTTTGAGTATGACATAAATACATTCTGCCCTTGTTATAAGACTCTCTGTTATAATACACGTCAATATAAATCTGTTCTATCCTGCTTGCATGTGCCATCAAAGCTCACGATACCCTTGGTATAGCAACACCTTTTACAATATTCCAAAGTAACCTGCAGACATTGCTGTAAAAATCTACACTGGCTATTATTTTCATGTTTTGCCAGTTTGCAGACATAATATGATCATGGTCTCTAGATATTTAACTAAAGAAAAGGAGCTTTCCATTTTATTTCAAATGATTGAGAATTACCTAGTTTTTCAAGTCAAATTCTTTCACATAATTCCAAAAGCCTAAAACATAATTTATAAAACAGTTGAGATTGATGAACGACCACAACATTTTTATCTACCTCATAACTTACAAAGCTCAGTCATTTACACCTAGACTGCACAAACTTTACTTGTGTCCAACACAGAGTCTAATTTGAAGCACATGCATCTACTCCAGTGATCAGGAGGAAATGTTAGGGCTCTACCACCAAGTCTTTACATTCCCTTTTGAAAATCAGTCACTACAAATCCTAAAACATTATTAGGCTACTTTTATGCCCACTTGTATAGTTATCCCAAACAAAAACAAGATACAAATAAGAAACCTAAATAAGACTTAGGATAAAAAATTGACAGTAAATATATTTTTAAATAAATGAACACATTTTTGACTATTTTGAAATTGTTTCCTTAAAATTTGTTTTTAATATGTGACCTTTTAAGTATTTCAGGGTGTGATAGGGGAGGAAAATAAAGCAGATGCCCCCAAACCCACTGAGCCTAAGAAGAGAAACAACATTTTTTAAAGGCCAGGGGAAATGTACTTTCATTCCTCCTGCCTTTTCTTCATAGGGAAAAAAGAAGGAAAATTTTTCTGCTGCTTCTCCATTTTCTCTCCCATTTCCATGTCGGGCCACTGGAAAATGGTGACGAACATGGAGTGGAGTTTTTCAGGAAAAAAACTCTTTTTCTTTTTTAAGACTTTTTTATCTTCTTGCAAAACGTTCTTTAAGTGCCACAAAGCTCAGTGCTGGCCACTCTAGCCCAGGCACGTGAAGCCAGTTATAGCAGCAGCACAGGCATCGGCCAGCATTTCCCAGCCTCCTCAGGCCCGAGGGTGTATTTCTGAAAAAACCTACCAGCCCTCTGATGGGACGTTGCTGCAGTACATCCAATACAAATTAATGTTTTGAACCATGTCACGTTCCACTTGGATTGTCCTCCCTGTTTTAGGGAGAAGGAATCATCTGTGCGGGGGCTGAATTTGTTGGTTCGTTTTGGGGGGGGGGAGGTTGTTTTGTTTGGGGGTTTCTTTGCAATGATTCCACAAGCAAGCTTTTTCAAACCGAGATCTAACGATAAGGCAGAGCCGCACTTCAGAACACAGATCTGCCGACTGTGCTCCAGCTGCCCTTGGCCAGGGACCGGAGGTGAAGGAGGACATCCTCGCCTGCATCTTCTCTGGGGTACGGAGCCAGGTCCTCAGAGACACAGATTAGCCACATATTCCTCCCATTTCATTGTCCCCATCTAGCTACGATTTACAATTATAGGGATCAGTGTAACGGTGCAGGAATTCATTCCAGGGCCAAGCAAGCTCTGTTGGCCTTCTACACTCCCTCTTATGTGGTGGCCCCAAAGAAGGATAAAAAGAGCCTCTTTTGGACAAAGCACGAGTCAGGTGATGTACAAATGGAAATGCAACACTGGTAAGGGCATGCAAAAGGTGGAACCCATACATACTGTAGATAAAATGACTTACAGGCATGCCACGGCCTCTAAGAAGCGTTGGGCTCTCACAGAGCCAAATGACTGTGCTGTGAGAAGTTACCCCTGTGGTGGATTGCACCTTCTGTTTACCCTGATGACGCCCCTTGGCAAGAGGTGCTGCATGCCCGGCTGCTCGAGCTCCAGCAGGCAAGCTCTGGCTTTGAGGGCTGATCAGATCAAACACTTAATAGTGTTTAAACTCCCGTGACTGGTGGAGAGAACTAATGGAAAACAAAATTGGAAAGTCCTGTTGTATTTTCCTCACTACGTAGCTACAGATTACCTTCTCTTCTATGAAAGTTTCTCAAGCTGGCTGCAGTCTGGCAGACATTGGTTTGCCAGCACCACCTGAACTTTCTTTGACAGTACTAGAAGTCTCACACAGAAACACCAGGTATGTGGTAAGCACTGAAGAAGAATGGGCACCACTAAGCCAGTATAAATATGCTGGAAATATTTCACGAAGTGCCCAAAGTGAGATTTATAGTCACCATCCATTCAAAAGCATTTATAACAATTCATACAGTGTCATACATTAGAAACTAGCATTTTTTCCAACGGAGGTCAGTCTGCTTTCACTCAAAATCTGTGCACTGCTTATGATCACATAGTATCTCATAAACAGCTCATTCCAATATGAGTTCTGTATATTGGAAATGATGCATTAAACCTAATTTCACAGTATTCTGTGATACAGAAGAGAGTTTTATTGGATTTTTGTTGCTGATTTTTCACATGTTAATAGGGCTGAGTGCGCACAGACATGTCAGTGTATAATGTATGTATGTATATGTAATGACATGGGGCCCTAAACAGGTTTTGAAATGTTTAGAAAAGACCTAAAAGCGTGATGGTTCACTTTCAAACCTGCATGATTTTCTTTTTTATTTAGAGGTCATGTTCTAGTTCAATCCCAATCATAATCAATCAGCATAAGTCCCAGATAAGGATTGCCTGACAGCTGGATATTAGAAGAAAGCTCTTCCTCATGCATGTTTTAAAAACTGCACCATTAATCTTGCCATGAAATCTCAGTTAAATGATTGTGGAATATTACATCAAAGTTATCCAGTGATCAGCAATGTGACTTATTTTCTGACAAGTACAGCTTTGTCATTTTTATCTGATGGTCATCACAACTTCACACAAAAATAGCTTTCTTTTTTTTCTTCGCTCCCTTTTTCCCCTAGCTTGACTCCAGCATAGATTTGTATTCTCAGCGTTCTCGTCCTGTTTGATGAGTTTTAGGAAAGTTCAATTGTTGTTTTGTCCCCAGAAGCACAGCAAACACTGGCCTAAACTGATAACAACACAATTTAGCTGCCCTATAAACAGTCATTTTAACTCCATGATATGTGGCTGCTGCTTCAACATTCAAGCAATGGAAATGGCATCATTATCAGACAACTCTAGATGATGAAAAATGGCTTACATTAGGGAACACTCTGAACCCAAGAAATCTTCAGCTATCAGTCATTGCCATCATAATGCACTTGCCTCTCTATCTGCAAATTTAGACCTATGATGAGGATGAACTTGCAAGGGAAAGAAACCTACTTTCCAAAGGATGTTTGTATAATTAAGCAGAAATACCACCCAAGGGATTGCGCATTTCTGAGAAGGATCTTTGCACAGAGGCCTACAGAAACCTGAAGGCTAAGCGATTTCAGCCGTGTAAGAAATGTAACGATCCCCATGGAATGTGCTCTTAGATGTGCACCTTAAACACTGTTAAAATGAAAATGACTGTTAAAATAGAAATTTGGGGTAATTCTTTTTTAGAATGAAATGTACTACTTTATGGCCAATTTCCCCTGTGGGTTGTTGTCTGCTGTAAATAGTAGTTTGCAGTGGTGTTGTACAAAAGAAGCATATTCTCTCCAGTATGTGTTGTTCCAAGGGTAACACCAAAGCCTTATATGTGCAAGAATGTAAGAGCTCTAAAGGACAGAAACTCGAAAGAGTTCTTCCGAAAGGCGGGCGCTGCAGGGGAGCTTGCATGAGTCGTGTTGAGATTACACGACAGTTCCCAGCAAGCCAAAAAGCTGCCATGAAATGGGGAAGCGTGTAAAGCAAGGAAAGCAATTTTAAACCGAGTCTGAGCTGATTCAGGAGACGCCGCATCAGTTTTGGGGAGAGTAACGTGATTTCTGAGCAGTGAGCATGAAGCAATTACAGAAAGCAACATCCTGAGTTCCAGAAACCCGTCTAATAACACTATGGTACTAACTATTTTGTCAGTCTGTAGCTTCCCAGTTACTTCTAGCTGGGACAGAGAATGGGAAGTGTTAAAGAACAGAAAGAAGGCTTGTCTAGAGTATATCCAGATGGGCCAAAAATCAGGAAATGTAGGAAGCCCTGGAAAGGCAGTCTGTTCTTGGGAGTTTTAAATCGATGTCTCTACGTTAGTAAGGAAGAATTCTGACTGTGGAAAACTGCAAATAACTCGACCTTCCAGACTTTCAGAAATATTTTAACCACTGCCTACATTAGGGTAAAGCAGAGCAAATGATCCCAGCATCTTCTAGAGCAGGAGTACGCTGTCAGGTTCCCTTTGCCTTGTCTGTCAACTGTGAGGCTTGACTTCTCCTCTACATGCCTAGTGTCAGCTCTCCTTACTTCACTGATGCCATGGGAGCAGGATTAAGTCTCCAGAGCGTACCCTGCTATTACATTTAGCCTACTGCATGCACAGGGGATGTTTGAACGTGCTTGTGCTGTAAGCAATAGGAGATTTTGTTCACTCTTTCCTCCTTTTGGCCCCCTTTTACACCATGGGAAACAAACTAAAGTTTGTGTCTCCATCATGTCTGAATGGCATTACTGTGTAGGTGAGAAGAAAAGCTTTCTTGCTCAGTTGCGCTAAGGTCGCCTGTGAATGGGTACAGTGCAAACTGGTTGCCATTACATGCTCAAGTCCAATTCTGAGAGGGGTACCAGAGCACTGGATCCTGAAGAGGACTCACAGAGCTGTTATAAACAGATCGATGCACCATCCTGTCAAGGAACTCCCAGGTCTCATGAAGCTCCATGATTAAAGCAGCACGGGACCCCATTTTTCAAAGTGAAAGAGTTCTTTAGTTAAAAGATTGCTTTCTTTCCAAAAAAAAGGTGGGGAGGGAGGGAATAAACACCTATTTGTCTTTACAAACATCAGGTAAAATATTCTGTTCACATTAACAGCTCTAGAAATATAAAATCATTAATGGCAATATTAACAACTTATTTAGGCACCAAAATAAAAGGTTTGTAGTAAAGAAAAAAAAAAGTCTATGACCTTTTTAAGAAAGGTGTCAATAACATGTTCAACTAAAAATCCAAGTGATGTATATTTCAAAACAAGTTTGTTTCAATTGCTGTCACATAGAAACAATTTAGAAATTTCAAAAAGTTTCTTTTTTCTTCCTTCCTAGTGATTTGAATGGGATTGCTGTATAGTCACGAAGCCTAAATGAAGCATCATTTCTCTGCTATTCCCAGCTTCCAGAATCTTATCACATCTTCCTATGTTTTACGTTCTTAAAGTCTCACCACCCAAGGCAGGAAATTACATGAGAATTGCAGTTGTTATTTGGGTTTTGCTTTGTTTTGATTTTTTAAGAACATTTCAAGAATGTTTTTTTATTCTCATGTTTATTAAGAAAAGATTGAAAATGTGACTCATAGAGGCTCAGAAGCTGGCAACTAAATAAAAGGAAATACAGATTTACAGCTCCATTATTCTGAAGCCCATGTTATGCGTGGCAGGACAGGAGGGGAGAAGGCTGACGCATGATTTTTAAATGCAGGGGCTCTCGCTGGGGCTCAGTTTTGCAGCCCCCAGCAGGGTCAGAGCATGTCCTGAGGACCTCACCTTGAGCCAGCCCTGGGGCCCTGGGTTCCCAAAGCTGAGAGGGATGCCACAAACCCCGGGGCCACAGCTGAGCCAAGCACTTTCAAAACAAACCCTTGTAATTATGTCAATGTCTTATTTTTCTCTCCCATAAACATTAGCTGAAGTTCTGCTCTGTGCTCAGAAAAGGAAAGATTTGCTCTTGCAGTTTTTACATACTGAGTTTTCTAACCAAATATAGATACTGACTTTCACCTACTTCTCATTACCATGGCACTTAAAGATCCTGTAACTTCACAGTCATAGCGTGAAGATAACTTAAATAGGGAGCCTGAGAAGCAGACATGGGTCTCCACTGCGCTGGTGGCCAGGCTCCCCACCACCACCGTGGCCAGGGTCACACGACCCAGGCAGAAGTAGCATGTTCTCCCTGTCTGGGCGAGAAGACATCCACAGTGCATGTTGCTGGGCAACCATGTGCAGTAAAAGATAACTCGCGGCTGCTGGATATTGTCAGCTTCCCCTCTCTTCCTGAAGGGGAGATCTCTAAGAAAAGGGAAGTCATGGCCAGTGCCTGTTTCTCAGCCTAAATCTGGGAGCTCCTACTTGTGACAAGGCTTGACAGAAAGACTAAAATGTGTGGCTCATTGCAAGCCCAGTGAATGTGTGCAAAGGCAATGTGTGCCTTTTCCAGGGGCTTGGAACAGGCCCTAGGATTGTCATTTCAGGGTAACAACAAAATTGTCACTATCTGAAATGAGGCGTGAGGGTCCCTGAGACAGTGCCAGCCCGGGGCTCCCATGGGGAAGGCAGAGCTCACGTGCAGGGATCAGCACCGCAGAGAGAAGGAGGAGCAGGAGCTTTCTCCGGACGCCAGTACTGCTCAGAAATTAAGCAGTGATGCTGCAGGTGGTGAACAGGGGACACCCCTTGGGAGAGGAGCCAAGTGGAGACAAATACCAGTAGATCCGAGAAAGCCCATGGCCTCTGGGTACAACTGCTCAGTGAGAACAGAGCTCAGCCAAGGCGAGTTTACCTTTGCAAGGGTCATTTATCACAGAAACAAGGAATGGGAAACCCTGAGTTGATACCCTAAACCTAATGTCTTGCTAGGGACTGTGGGGAGAGGACACTCAGCAGAAGAGCAGAATTACTGTCTCTCTAAACGAGGAGGTGAAAAATCCTCTGATTGTTATGACTTTCAGTCAAGAAAGTAAGTGAGAGAAACCCAGACTGTAACATACACTAGCATTCAGGAGCAAGGCAATACAGATTTCTGAATGAAGCAGGAAGTATTGCCCATTTAGCAGGAGCACTGAGATCCAGTGAGCAGAAAAGGGTTCAGAGGGGATGGTGGGAAGGGGAGAGAAACCTCTTCAGTTGTCTGGATTTAAATGATTGTTGCAGTTGTTTTCTTGAACCGTGACATACTTTCACATTGCCATTAGAAACCTAACCCTAGGAAATCTTTTAACGGCAAAGATCTTGCTTCTTGGAAGGAAGGACTCTTTCTGATAGTGCTTTCAGTAAGCCTGAACTTGTGCTTGCCGCAGAGATCAGACCTGTCCCTGCCCAACTTAGATCCGTCCTGGGTGCTGAGGGGTACACCAGGAGCTCAACCACTGAGAATAGGCAACCCACAGACTGCCTCTCACAACTGTAGTGACAAGTTTTTCCCAGTATGATGATGAACAGAATTTGAAATTTTGCCAAGGCACATCTTGCTGATTCATCAGCTCAGCTTAACAGCATCATGGTGTGGAAGCGACTCGCTTTATAGAAGTGCTTTTGTTAACATCTTCTAACCTCATCAGCTAGGAACGCTTCCTTCAGGTTGTTCACTGACATTTGTCTAAACCACAGAGCCCCACAGGCAGCACATGTGCCCCACACAGGCGGCAAAGAAGGACAAATGCATGTATTGGAGTGGTCTGGCTTTTGGCAAGAGCTGGAGAAGGCTCCAGTTTTTGCTCCTCACCACTTCCAGTGTGGCTCGTCTGCAGCCCTTGCTATCCTTCTCCCTTTCATTTCCCCTCCTTTTTTTTTCCTATTTCACTGCTGAAGTTCCCAGGCAGGTGCCAAGAGGAAAGGACATGCAGGCACCAAACACTGCACATTCTCCTTGCACAGATAGCCCGAAGGCTCCACTTTCAAAGGCACTGCAAAGCAGCATGATAGGCCCACGCAGACCTCCAGAGGTTTGGGCCCAAATGCTTGGAAAGCTTCTATTCCCCTGTCCTCTAACAGCTCATATCAGTAAGGTGCTGGCAGTTAAATTCTTCTGCATCTCATTCATCAGAATGAAGAGGTTTTTGATTGGTCTCCTAAAGCTGTAGTCTATATTGCACTAGCAAGAATGAGACATGAGATATTTAGGTATGCATAGAGTTAAACAAGAATATGGCTTTAATAAGTTTCAGCAAGGAGGCACCACTGAAGAAGAGAGGATATTAATACATACTGGAACATAAATACTCATGAAGCTGATGGAAATAGGGAATTCTGTGAACACAAATATGAAAACCATTGACCGGACCACTGACCACAATGGGATTATGACGATATCCATTAAGTAAAGAAGACCCACAACTCTGTGTTAAAAAGACCACAGTTTCCTTCTCCATTTTATTCTCAGGCATCCTTTCCTAATAGCAACAATAATTCCTGTCCACAAGAATAATGCCAACTAATAGGTTTTGTGGCTGGCCTGTTCTGAAAGATAATAGGAATTACAATATCTTGAATTTGCCACATCCTATCAATATTCAGGGGGAACAAGGATCCCTTAACTATCAAAGCTATGTCAAGTTGAAATGACGGAAATAAAAACGCACTGTAGATTCCTTCAGGGAGAGGCAGCGAGCAAAGTTTCAAAGCTTAAAACTCAAAGTGTATTCTTTAAATTTACGCTAAAAATCACATGAAGGCTTTCTTAAGTTTAAATAAAAAAAAAAAAAGAGAGAGAGAGAGACCAAATTCATCTCTAGGAAACAATCTCAGGGAAATTATTCCAGGGAAGAATTTGTTCACCATACATACAGCATTATATGTCACATGGTCTAATTATAGGAATGAAAGCAACATAGGAATTAGATGGTCTTTTCAAGCCTGTAAAGATGTGAACAAAGAATATAATTACACATCGAGCCCGTTGATTAACCAATTACTTGTTAAAGCAGATTTAGACTTTAAATTAATTTGGTTCTGAATTCTGGGGATTTGGGGGCTAAGATAAACAGTGTTTGAAGATTAATTATCCTTGTCTAAGATGAAGAAACTCATTTCAATTTTGTTAGCATGTCGAAAAACTCTTGCTGTTGCATGGGAGAGGGTAGACTGCAAATCTCAGCAGTATTGAACTGAATGATTAAAGTGAATTCTGAGACTCCTAATCACTCTAATCCTCACAGAGAGTGGCACATTACATTTTGCCAGTCCAAATTAATATTTAAATGAAAAAAGACCAACATTTACCTAGAGGAGAAAGTGCACTATCTCCAAAGGACCAAGGGAAGTCCAGCCAAGGAGTTACAAACTCACTAGTAAAGAAACACTGCAGTACAGCTCTTCATGCTCCTGTGAACAAAGAATAATAATAGGGAAATTAGAGGTGCTCTTGTGATTTCTGCCATTTTTCTGTGTAGTAGCAGTATCACATCATAGCACCTTAACTGGACTTTGTGAGAGTATTTTGTTGAAACCCAGCCATGGGTCTGGACTCCTTTTGCTAGGAGCTATATAAGCATAGAAAGAGGCAGTCTGTGCCTCAGAGAACCCCCTAGGGAAACACAGTACAACAGATGAGAGATTGCAGCTACTTTCATCCCTTCCTAGCAGAGGAGAACGTATGCTGAGAGCTTCCTTAAGTTGGCCAAATCCATCACTTCATGTCATCTCCTCGGCTTGAGCCACAACCGGCTTGAGGTGTGCTTACAGCCGGGCTCCTGGCTTCCCCGGAGCTGTCCTGGTTGCAGACTGCTGCAGGCTCTGTGAGGCGACCAGCCTCGGCCAAGGAGCCCTGCATTAGTCAGAATGACGTCCTGAGGTGACAGCCATGAGATCATTCCCAAGCTTAATGCTCAGCCCTCTCCATCAGGAGGCCAGTGCTGCTAATTGCACTGCTGAGTCACCGAAAGTAAATGTAGCATGAATAGAAACAATAAGGCAAGTCCAACAGGCTATCTAGAGTCCAGCGGAGCAAAGGAAATCTCGCAGCAGCTGTGAGACCGCAGGGAACAGGGCAAAAAGCATCACCCTTGCTACTGAATAACATTCCCCTCGTGTCTCATTGCTTCCAACTCGAGCCCAGCCTGACTCAGGTGTTTCCTTCCCAGAGCCCACGAGTGGCTATGGGACACCAAGAGCTGCCCCAGGGAAGGGAGCTGCAAGCCCCAGCGATGGCCAGCTCCCTGGTGTAGCACTGCCTGTGAAGTTACTGCCCTCAAGTCAAGTGTGCTGCGTCCCTCGTGTCCTTTTCTGAACGAAACGGGTCTTGGGAATATAACTTCTACTGCTCACAAGAGATTTGCTGCCAAGAGCCCAAACCTTTACCTTGAGTAAACAGCAAGGTATATGTACGTCCTGTTTTTTTCCTTCAAAACCTTGTCTTTAAACAGTTTGGTGCCTTTATGGTCAGCACAACCAAACCCCAGCAAAGCTGTAATACTGCAGAGGAAACTCCTGTTGTGTATAGGTAAACCTGGAACCATGCATTTACTTCCATTGAGGTTGCCTTTGCCCTTCAGCTGGTAGAAGAAGAATAATGAAATTTTAGGTTTGAGGGCATGCATGTAAGTATGTATATGAGAGAGAGAGAGAAATAATCTAAAGGCATAAGAAATAGCTGGTGTGGAAGCTTGTGGAATCTTATGCTATTTTCATATGCCGAGTGACAACTATATTCTTGGCCCAAATTATTAATTGTGATAAAATTAGTATTTTTATTATTCTAATTTCAGTCTGGCCAGGCTAGGAGTCCAGTCCTGGTGTAAACCTCACCTTGCTAGATGCTAGACAAACATACATCTAGAAGGGTCCTGTCTTACTGCACTTATGGCCCTAATTCCCAACTACTGGGCAACGCACCGAGTATTAACTGGTACGCCAGACGCCAGAGGTAATGGGGATTTGGGACACACACAAAATAGGTTATAGGTTTCAGGTGAAACTTAAAATGTGAAACTGAGCTGCAGGATGAAGAGAAGAGATCTGGGTCTTTGTGTGAGAGAATATCTTCAAAAAGAGGATTCTAGGCAACTGCTGTTGCATGCACTCCATCAGTGTGATATTTAACAGTTTGTTACCATGAAGATTGTAGGAACAACACATCTGACACCCAAGCATCTCTTGCATCCAGGAAATTCCTCCCTTTTAAAGAAAACATATCCCTGTAAGCCCAAAACTTTGGTTATCCCTGAACTAAGCAAGCCTCTTCATGCATATAATTTTCAAAAACATAGGAGCCATCTTTTCTCCCCTCCTTCCTCTCCTCTCTGAGTCATACTTTCACATTTCCTCCAGTGCTCGCTGCATGCTTACTCCCACATCTTTCAGCCAAAAGAAGACAAAATTGTGCAAGCAGAAGGACCCACAAGCCCTGGTTTCCCGCTGGCAGGCATCCCGTCTCCTTACGCTTGCCCCAGAGCAAAGCCTCAGCTGCCCCTTTTCCTCTTCTGATTTTGAACCCCTTGGAAAATCTCCTCCACCACTTTCTCTCCCCTCCCATGCCCATCTCCTGGTGGCGCCAGAAGACACGCACTCTGCAGCCAGGGCTGGGTTCGGTTCGTGCCACCAGCAGCTGTGCACTGGTCAGGTAACACAAGGACAAGCAAAAGGGATAATCAGCTTTTTTCAAGGGGTCACGATGGGTCACGATCTTAGATCCCTCTCCTGTCCACCTGCTCTGGCTTCCCCAAAACTGGCCAGACCCAACCTGCCCAGAGGTGCCCAGCCCCAACGCAAACCTGCCTCCGAGCAGTGGTCGTGATGCACTCAGCCCCAGGCACGGCTCAAAAGGCACTACGGACAGAGCCAAGGTGCTGCTGGGGGCCGAGGCGCCAGGCCGCAGCTCTGCCGTGCTGGGCGCAGCCGGAGGAGCCGCGGGGAAGCCGGGCTCCACGTAGCTCCAGCAAATCTATGCTGAGCTGGCGTGAGCAGGGGCTTGCAGCTCGGTCAGATCTGGGTAGATTTGCATGGAAATGACAAAGTACCCCATGCTGTTCATCTACACTCCCATTCCAGAGCGCACAACACAAAAATATTGCCAGATTTTACCTATATATATGTGTATGTATATACATACACACCCAGATGTATACGGGTGAAACAATGTATTTTCCACTGCCCTCACTTTCAAAAACAATGACAATGTTTTGGATGAAATTTAAATAGAATAGCAGCTTGAGGCAGATGTGCTTGGCAAAAGGAGAAGCAACTGGAAACAGACTCTTACAATGGAAAATATTGTGCACGCCTTGTAACAGGAGGTGCCACCAGCTCTGCCTAAAGCCATAAATTACTCATTTCAGCCCCTGTATCTCACAAGATTTTCACAGGAATGGAAATAAAATCCCTAATATCCCTTCCCCGAGCAGGAAGAGTAGCGTAGCTGTCGTCCAAGCGCAGCTGCAGTCCTAGCAGTGCCCCAGCCACGTAAAGCCAAGTTGGACCCTTTCAGCTTGACTCCAGCCCCGGCGAGCTCCTGCCACTGAGGCCCCACGAGCACGCGGGGAGGCTCAGGGCGCAGGAGCCACGCACACCCGTGGTGGCCGCTGAGAGGCAGCCCCTCGGCTGACCGCCCTCGGCGAGGACCTGCCGCCCAGGTGTGCCTCCAGCCTGGGCGCCCCGGCAGCTCCCCCGTCCTTATGGCAGACGTGGTGCCGGGGCCAGGGGCAGCGGTGCTCTGGTCAGTGCAGCACGAGGAAGTGCAGCCCCCTCAGATTGTGTTGGGGTGCTTGCAAGCTCGGTGATTATTTTGTGCAGGGAGGCCTGTGCACCCCTTCCCTCCATCCTGACGATGCTGAAGGGCTTCCCCTCAGCATGGGGCTGCTGTCCCCCACCCCTCTCAGGCAGAAACCTTCCCAGCACACAGCACCACTCGCCAGATCAGGCTTTTCCTCAGCTGAGATGTCCTGCTGAAACTATCTAGACCATTTATTTGATCTGTGAGCTGTCATGCCCTCAGAAGCTCAAGTCTGTGCCATGGACATAATCTTCAGGGTTATAAGCCTGGATTGACGTATCGTCTATTTAAACTGCAGCTGTTTGTATTGCAGCATCCTGCAGGTTGAATAAGTTAAACTCCTCTGAGTACGCCTAAGACATGTGAAATAAAAATGGAGCTGTAACTTGTTAAAGTGTCACTGCGGGACTGGGAACAAGTTTTGTTTTGTGAAATTAAAGGGGCGCCCAAAGGCATCTTGAACTACTTCTGCCACCAGAACCTGCCCCCCAGCACACCTGTCCTCCTGAGGATGTTCTCCATTTAGTGCCCATGCTGGTGCCCTCAGCATTGTCACCTGTAGCTGCAGTTGTGATTTATTTTTTCTACAGCGCTGGGGGTGGGTGAGTCACTCTGCAAAACATAAGAGGAGCGAGAGGGGCCAGACACCATGCTCAGATATGCCCTGGCAAATGCAGGCGGTCTCTTCCGCCTTCAGGGAGCTCTCCCAGGATCCAGTCACCACAATTTTCTCGTAGGACAGGCGACCAGCCCAAAGGCACCCAGCTCCAATGGCCTCAGGGCACACAGGGTATTCAGATGATGAATCATTCTTGCCTAAACAGCAGGAATCTAGAAGCCGCTGGAATAGAAATAGCAGCAAATAAAGGCATAGCCATGCTCTCCATTTCCAGGAGCTCTGAGCATAATATCTCAGAGCTCCTAAAACTCTGTGTAGTGTCCTTTGCAGGGCTTTGCTGTCCATGAGGAAAATTGGGGAAGATGGATGGTGTGTTACATCTCTTCCGCAGCAAGTTACACTTGGGCACCGTATAGGACCTAGCATGGATCTCCTGACCAAGAGAAATCCCAAGGCCTCCCTCACCCTCAGTGCCCTCTGCACAGCAAGGAGTGAAAGGAGAGGCCGGGACAGCCTGACCCAGCACACCAGCTGACCTGCAGCCAGTGAAGCGGTCGCTAAGAGGATATCTATGCTGTCATGTTACTTCATTGCTAGCTTGCTCTTGCTCTTGGACCAAACCACTGCCCATTCAGCCAGGAGGTCTGTAGGTAGGAAATGCAGGCATAGGGTGGAGAGCAGCCTGAATTTGAACCTTATCACTACAGGTAGTGAAAACACAGTCACTTCAAGCCACATGACACGGTGGGATCAATGGTATGCCTGGGCACAGCTAACAAAGGATGGTAGAGTTTTCACCGACACAGCCATCGCGCTGGAAGTGCCTTGAAGCAACTCTCAAGGTGCTTTCAAAGGTATGCCAGAAGATTTTTTTTTGAGTTCCCAGGAAACAAAGACAACAGGAATCACTTTCCTTCCCTTCTCCGTTGTGTAGATTATGCACATAACACAGTGATACTTTGCCTTATAGGAGCAGATTTACAAAGAGATTTAGGCACCTAACTTCCTGCCAAGCTCAATGAAAAGTAGGGTGTGCAAACAAGAAAGAGCTTGACTCCCAAACTTCCCGATGGGTCTGGCTTTTCTCTTTGAACATTTGCGTTCCAATGTGATTTCATTTCCTTCAGCCTCTTGTCTCTAAAAATATTATGAATAATGATTCAGAGGCAGAAAAAACCTTCAGTGCACTCAGCCAGTTGGGCAGTTCTCTCACACATGCATAGACATACCCCAGAGGTGATCAGCTGCAGCACTGGAGGGTAAAATCCAGCCCTGGTTATCTTAGCCTTGTGTGTGGTAGCCAGTGACAATTATATTAGCCAACACTTTAAAAACCCAGCCATACATGCTTGACATTGAGTGTCTGCATCAGTGAAGACCACAGGCTGTCTATTCAGTGTGCAAAGCAATATCCTTGGTAATTCCTTCTAAACTCCTTGCCTTTAATGTCCTGGAGACCTTTCATTCTCATGTTAAGGGATAGTGTCAAATGGGAGAAGCTGATCAGTTTTTGCTGTGCCCTTCTTAATCTGGAATATGAGAGTCAAATGCTTTTCAACTCTGCTCCTTTCTCAGGTAGAAAATGGTTTCTCTGGCCATAGTTTTTACAATTTCTCATGCTATGGGACGTTTCTAGGCAGATCAGTTCTTTTTCCCTAATAGCTCTTGCTGTACCTTTAAATTGAGATGAATCAAACTGCGGGCAGCGAACCCATGGCTGAGTCAGATAGAGAAGCTGGCTTCTAGGCCTTATTATCTCTCGAAGTAGGAATGAGAAAGATACCAATTCACTTGTGTGGACAGCCTTGGAGATGCACAAATGAAAAGTGCTAGAGCCATGCTAAGCATTTGAATTGCAGAGCTTGATGGCAGGAGTGAACACCTAGCTCTTCTCCAGGCCACGCTGCAACAAGAGCAAGGCCATGCAGGCACATCCGTGCAGCACCAGCACAGTGACACCCCAGCTAGCTCGACACAAGCTTTGGCACCAGGGGCAGCACAGTGATGTTACTGTGCCGGTGCTCCCAGGCTAACTTACCCAAAGCCACAGCTGGACACTTTACCGTGCTAGCACTATAGTGCACAGTCGTGGCATATTTTTTCCATCACCTGTTAGCCCAACAGACAGAAATACAGCAAACAGCACTAGGAAGTAAGCTCCCCCCATCTCACGGTAACAATGCTGTTGCAAATCCCTAGGGACGTTTGTAAGCCCAAGGTACTTCTGAACCTGGTAAGAGGCTTTGCTCAGAGTTATGCAACTTAACTGCTGAGATTAATTAGGTGCCCAAAGCAAATGGACTCAGTCCTAGCAACAGGTTATCAGAGTACCAGCACTAAACCAGCTGCACAGAAGTATACCAATGTCACAAAAGAAAAAAGTAGGTTATATCTGTGCAATAGCTTTCCTTCGGCTGGAGCAGTAGCACCAGATGCAAAGATGTGGAGGTGGGTGAATAGGCCAGCAGTATGACTGGATACCCACGGCTCCTGGGGGAATTGGGCCAGGTTCTGCCATAGAAATGCAGCCTCATTGCTCCCTCTGTGCTGACTAGAAGATGCACAACCCACTGTATTCAGTTTTTAGTTGTAGATATATTGCACACCTTGGTCTGCGCTTCTCTTTCCTGAACTCCTACCAAAATCCATCCCCCATGGTTTTCTGCATGGATTCGGGACAACCGATGTCATCAGCAGGACGATCTCAGTGTGTGGCAGGGGACTGACTGTCATGCAATGCCTTCCTTGCCAAAGCAATCCCGGTTGCTGAGTTCCAGTCAGCTAGCGCAAGGTGAGTAGGTATCTAAGTATGCATAAAGGCATAAAGAAAAACGTTTCACCATGATTCTTAAAAGCCAAAAGAGCTTACAAATGCTCCCGGCCTCATACAAAAATCAGTCTTCAGACTTTGATTACTTAGCTCTGCAAGTATTAGGGCTCCCATTTTAGAAAGGAGGTTAAATGACGTGCCCCAACAGTCACATATGGCAGAGGTGAGGTCAGATGAGAGATCTGGGTTCCTGTCTCGCCGGCCTGCCAGCAGGACGGTAGGCCATACTGACACTATAATTATATATTCCCCTTTTGCCCCTAGAGCTTTTTACTAGAGCAAGATAATTAAGCTCTCCTTCTGGCTTTCTTCTTTTAATGAAATGGTGGACATAACACAGCTTGGTATTTATTAACGATAATGAGTTTTTAAAACAATTTGACGCAGCAACTCACCTTTCACTTGTGTGGTTGTGGTGCATGTCCAGCATTGTTCTCAATTTAATGATGCCACGCGTCTCGGGTCAGTCTCCTTTAGCAAGCAGTCTGTAACATAAAATCCAGTAGCCTCCATTTGCAGGCAGGTCATTCTGAATGAAAAGCAGGTCCAGGCTTGAACTAACATGAGCAGATGTAAGCTTCCCCCTCTGTTTGAGGTGCTGATGGTGGTTTATTAATTTTTAGAACAAGGTCACAAGTTTACTTGCCTGCTGAATCTGAGTTAGCAACCTTGCATTTGTAGGCAAGTAAACACAAGCCTTCAATATCTGACACTCCCAATGTTTCTTAAGGGGGAGAAGCAAAAACGTAAACCTCACATTTACAAGAGCCAACTGAGGTTACATATTAATATCTCAGTTGCTTTAGCTGAGATGGTTTGATTAGTGCAGATCAGCTTTCTGCTACAAGGGGCTCACGGCCATCGGGATCGCACCGGCAGCTGCCGTCTGCAGAAGAGGGCAGCCGGCACCTGCATGGGACCCCAAGGCAAAGTGAGCTCTCTCGCTGGTTGTCTTAAAGGATTCTGGTTTCCAGTGTAACCCCTCCTGAAGTTATTCTGCTGCTCAAGAAAGATATGTCTGTGAGATCTTCTCGGTTAACTGAGGCAGAAGGCCATAATACAATTTTTCTTCCCTGCCAGAACAGATTCTCCCCTGGAGAGCTCTTTCCCCCGGGGATCAGGCCTCCAAAAAGCCCCTGGCCGGCGCGCCGCCCAGGAGCAGCATCCGCGCAGGGGACGGGCGCTTGGAAAGCGTGCAAGCGCTAACCACGATGATGTGACACTTGCGAGATGAAGAGATGTGCCTTGGCGCACAGCAGCTTGCACCATGCCCGCGAGCACCACGGGGGCTGAGGCCAGCGGCCGTCCCGGGAGGCGGCCTGCAAGCCCGGTTTTCGGAGGGCAGCCCTCGGCGTGCAGCGCCTGCCGCAGGAGCCTGCGCCCTCCGGCCTGCTAACCGGCTGCCAAAAGGCTTTTTCCTTCCCCACCTGCCCTCTCAGGGCCTGCTGCCCCGCGCTCCCCTGCAGGGACGAGCGAGGTGAAGCACAGAAAAGCCGGGGGCAGCTCCCACCCGCGCCAGCAGCAGCGCCCAGCACGCCGGTCCCCCGGGATTACACACCAGAGCAGCGCTAAGCAGCAGGCGAGTTCTGCTGTTCCGACAGCGTATTTATTAACAAAAGAAAGAAAAACTAGACAGGATGGTTTATAAACCGCAGAGGCCCAGATATGGCTTGCCCTAATCGGGGGGCAATTTCACTCAAGACCACGGAGCTGCACTGGCTGATACCCAAGCTGAGCTTAGCAAATACCATTTAACTTTTCCATGAGACATTAGTGAGTCTAATAAATCCCTGCATAACACCTTCATTAAGCAGGATTTACTGTAATATACTATATACGCTTTATGCCTCACCTGCATAAACAGCCATGTTAGCGCTATAAATTACAGCATTCGTATTAACGTATTGCAGGCACCTCAACCAAGGTGAAATGCTTAATGGCTTTCAGTAAGCCCCAGAACTGCAGAAAGTGTGGAACGAGAGAGAAGCTTCTTTAGAAGCTGACACAGACCGTAGCAGGGCTGTAAGCCTTACAAAATCATTCTCCAAAAAAAATAAAGAGAAGAAAAGATCTAAACCTCCAAAGTTTTGCATATTGCAGCATTAGTGCTAGACTTCAAGGCTTTGCAACGGAAATTGGCTCCGATTTTTGAGATATGCATTACATCATAGTCTTCTTTTAGGGCATTATGTCATTCCTGCTGAGACGCATTATCTCGGCTTGGTCCAGCATTAGCGATTTTTGCGGGCCTACTGCAGTGTTCCCAAAGCACTGCTGGGAACCACAGATTGAAATCTGAAACGTTTATCTTTTACAAAGCAGAAAAAGAGGAAAGATGTTAACATCAGGCATCATTTACTTCCTTAACCCTCTCCTGACTCTGATTCTTACTGGAGCTTGGTTTTGATGCCTTTGAACATGCTGAACAAATGAGGTAACCTTTAAAAACTCACGTTAGAGCAGGCATAATACAGTGTTTCTTCCCACTCTCCGAGAAGTGCCCTTGCAGCTGCCTGAATAACACCTCCCCAGTCTTTACAAGATGTCAACATGAATCAGATTGTACCTACACATACTGACAAGCTATATTCCACAGACATGGTTGGAACATATATTAAGAATAAAGGGGGAAGGCAGTGAAAAGCTTTATGTGACTTGACTCTTATTAAAATTTTTATATTGTATCAAGCAGCCTTGATATTTTATGTTTCGGCACGTACAGAGATCGTGCACACACAGACGGATCCCTCACATCCTGATCCTTTTGAGGTCACAAAAGCAGAATTCCAGGAGGTTTATGCTAGAGAGCAATTTTTATGCAGGGAACCGAGCAGATATTATCTCTTCTGACTTCAACCATGAAATTAGAAGCCCATTTTGTCTCACTGCTTCCAGGGCAGGATTAGAAGCTGTGCCATGGAGGGAACAGACAGGTGCTTTCAGGACGAAGCAAGGATATTCCCCAAACCCCAGAGGATCCCAACACCTCTCTCTCCACAAAAGCCCAACGATCCAAAGGGGCTCTGGATGGTGAGGGGAAATAGGAAACATTCAACCATGACTAATTACTGTTCCCTCCCTTATTATAAATCGACTAACACTATTCATTGGAAGGCTTTTTTATTCTGCTCCGTTTTTTACTTGAATTGTGTTTTTCAGTGATTCGTCACATTTTGGTGCTCTCTGCTACCGTTGCAGTGTGTTTTCTAGACAGGTTGTAACAGCAGCTCTTTACATCATACAGAAATGATTAGCAGCATAACCAGAACTCAGGAAGGCAGGACATCATTTAATCCTGCCAGAGATCTTTTTCGCATTTCGACTGAAAGCTTTTCCTTTTCCTAATTTCCTTTTGGATTGCAGAGCCTGAATTAATGCCATAAGCATAAGGAAGGAGAACAAGTCTCCAGGTGTACATAATACCTACTGTTCCCATCCCAAACTCCATGTTTATAAGGTCACTTTCTGGCCCTAACAATCTCCTTTCACAGACAGAAGTTTTATGATTTGGGGGCCAATTACTTTTAATACTTAATATTCCCAAAGGGATACAAATGGTAAGCCGCCTTGCCAGTTCCTGCTGCACTTCATAGTTGTGATAAGGTATTGCAGATAAGTCTTCACTGGATGTAAAACTGTTACCCACAGGTGATAAAAACCAGCCTGTTTTGTTAAAGAACTAGTCATGAAAGGGGAGCTCCAGATATTTTCACCAAAAATATGCTTGTTGAAGGTTTTGGTAGTTTCATTTCACCAAGAAAAGATGAAGAAATGCTGTAATAATTCGTCCTAGGGAAATGCACGTCATGACAAACCAGTGAGTTACCTGCCTCTTGAAGAAGCAACGAAGAAGCCACAAATGGGTGGCATTACTGGCAGCTGCACTTCCTAAAAGGTCAGGGAGTAATATTGTGTGTAACATAGTGGGAGCCATTAGATTTGCAGAGGTGAAATGCTGTTAGAGACTGGTACTTTATGGGTACTGCATGGTTCAGGATGAAAGGTCACAATTCACCAAAACAGGAGAATATACTGATCTGAGAGATCCATGTTTCTGCAGGATGCCTTAGTTAAGGTACTCAGCAAAATGCACTTAAAATTCAGAGCAAGTAAATACAAATACTTTCGCTCTGGACCCTGCGGACTAGTAAAACTGCAGTCACAGTGTTATAAAATTACAGGACCAAACTCTACTCTTAATCAGTGTAGCATAAATCTGGATTATCTCCTCTGACTCTAGTGGGGCTACTTTAGATTTATGCAGGTTTAAATGAGAGCATAATTTGGCCAATGGCGCCTAGTGATGGATTAATACCAGAATGAGCTCATTAGGGGGGACGCTTGCAGTTTTCTTGTTGAAGACGATGTCCTTTGAGCTGTGCAAGGAAGTGTAGCTAGCAGGAGGAGCTAAACGACAGCCTGCACAGGGAAATGCAAGGCTGTTTGCCCCTCCTCAGGCAAACAGCTCCTTTAGGCTGGGGAGACGCTGAGGAGGGATGCTGTTGCCTGACAGCTTCCCTTGAAGCTGCGGGTCCACCCAAGCCCTCACTCCCCTCCCCGCCACTCTCTTACCTGGGGGAAAAGTGACTCCCCCTGCCCTGCCACATGCCCTCCCTGACAATATGATCCCTCTGGAGTTGATGCCCATCCACCCCCATGACACCTTACACCTTTTCCAGACCAGTTGCCCATGCCTCCTGGACACATGCCTCCTCCACGTGCTTTTGCATGCCTGAAGCGCGTGGAAGTCTAGCTTAGGGCTTCCAACTTGTCAGCATCCCTGTAAATACCATGGGCAGTAAGGACTAGGCATGAGTCCTTTCCAGCACAGAGCGTAAGGCAATGCACAAATGCAGTAGCAATTTCACACTGTCGGAAGATCGTGGGCTCCATACCGTGCGTGCTTCTTGGGAATATACCCTGTATAAGTAATTCCCTTTAGCAGCAAGAAAGACAACGAGGCCAAAGGTGAGCAGTACCAGTGTATGTCAGAATTAGTGGAGTTCCCCGCCTTAAATATTCATTTGCCTTTTGCCCTTTTCACTCAGACATCCTCAGACATAATTTGCAAAAGGATTCTTTTGATTTTAATTAACTTTGAATTCCTTTTTTTCCCAAAAGTGTGAAATTATAAGCTTGTGCCTGATTCCCCACTGCATTTCTCTGGTTTTACAAGTGTGTGGCTCTACTGATTCTATTCTTCACTGAATTGAGACTCACTGGAGAAATTATGACAGGAGAAGACCCTAGCCTGCTACAGCCTCAGTGAGAAAGTCTTAACTCAAGGGGCCACAGCTCACAGCTGTAACTCTAGGCTAGATGGGGAAGGAGTCTTTTTGACAACTAGCATATCTGTTAAACAGAGATTTTTGAAAGAACTGGGTCAAACTTGATGATTTTCCAAGGGAAAAAGAAAAAGGAAAAAGTATTTCCAAGATCGAAACTTTTATACTTTCAACATTCAGGGTTTTATTTTGGAAACGGTGCACCATTTTCATCCAGTGTTGAAAAACGAAAGTTTTCTGCTCCTTGTTTTGAAACACCATTCTCCCCTTTGATACCAACCCAAGTGTCCCCTAAAATGGGAACAAGGTTATGGAGAACATTAAGCAATGCCAGAATGAAACTGAAATATCTCTAACAGGTTAGCTAACATTCTGGCATTAGTCCAGCTGAAATTTTTCAAGCTTTCTTTATTAGATGTTTTTTCCAACATTTTTGGTTTTGATTGTCTGCAGAATTATAAAGTCCATTTCTCATCCAGCTGTGCAGGCAAACCAGCATCAGTTCAGCCCACCTACCTGCTCTGGGCTGAAGCCCATGGGACATAAGAAAAGCCCAAGCCCTTATTGCATGCGTCTGAACTTGCCATTCACTGCAGAGTGTTATAGATTTTCAGACCACAGGCACAGAAATCCCTTTTTGCAGTACATCTAATGCCTAAACCACCACTTTTGGCTTCCCATGCAGCCTCGTGAGCATGCCATACCCCAGCCATGCCCCAGGATCCTGAGGAACTAGCGTGTTCATTAATCATCCATCTAGTCTTGGAGGTAATCAGGCAGAATTGTCTCTGACTACTGAGCTTTTCTGATCTAATGAATATATCTATATTTAGCCAATTCTTTAAACTACGTGTGATATCTCCCATTACAGCTTATTTTCTAAACCCACTGCTTTATGGTTTCACCTATTTACTCATTAACTTATTTTCCAAGAATATTTTATAAAATAAATTCAGCTTCCATGTAGTCATTCCCTGTTATTTAAGGGAGCTGTGTGTTATTTACACAAAAACCAATATGAGTCCAATGCAAAACCACTGCAGCCTTTCCCTTGACCTTGGCCAGCTTTACATTAGGCCTGTCTTGAAAAGTAGGCTCTCATCTCCTCTACCAGAGCATTACTGAAGATAGGAGTTTTGGGAGAGGGCTCTTTTTTGGTAGGCTATCTTGGTTCTCAGTGAGGGTGATTTTAGGCTGGCTCCATGTGAGCAAAATAGGAAGAATTTTAAAACTGTGCCTGTAATGATCTATCATTCATTTTATAGCCTTGCAACTTAAAGGCTTTTAACTTTCAGTTTTCAACGGAAAACTCACTCCAACTGAACTCTAAGGTGGTCCAGACGGAGCTTTTAAACCTCGATAGAAGGCTCTGAGGGGAGGTGTGGCAGCAGTGCTGCTCTTTGCTCAGTGTGACATGAGTGCCTGGACAAGAATGTACTGGCATTTTTACTGGCATCCTGGAGGTGAAAGCTGCTGCAGTATTATATTTCAGTGTAGCAGCGACCGGAGCAGACACGTGCTCCGTGTTGCATCAGCTTGCCACGGGGACAGGGTGGGCAGGGTGGCAGCCAGGGCACAGGAAGAGGACACATCGGCTGATACAGGGAGGGGCAGCACAAGGGAGCTGGTAATGCAAGGCCTATACTGCAGGGACCTCACTTTTTATCAGAAATTCATCACGATCAGAAGAAGCTGTCTATGGTCGGCAGCAAAACGCAGGAAATATTCCCCACTCACCCCCCACCTGGATTACATGGAATTGCAAGGGGCTGTTGTGTCATGCCGTAAATAGATGCAAATGGGGACAGGCTCACACTTGAGAGAGAGAAGGGCAAGGGGCATCTTTGTGATATGTGGAAACAGCTACCAAAGCCCTGTCATATTTAGACTCCAGTGCTCCCGGGTAAGCTGCGAGCTAGGCAGGCAGCCAGCACTTCATATGCAAAGTCCTCCTAGGCCAGCAGCAAAGGAAAGGGGTACATGCCATGTCCCCTACCTCACTCTTCTCAAAAAGGGTACCAGATTTGAACCAGCTGCAGCATGTCTGCTTCCTCAGTCACCATCCAAAGTGCTGCCTAGGACTGCCTTTCCCCTCATGCTGAGGGCACACTCCGGCTGCCCTGGAGGCTGCCAGAACATCAGGAGGTTAGGTATCCCATGCACAGCCCCCTTCCAGCCTCCTCTGAGGCCCAAGGGTCCAAGGACCTTCTGATTTGGGGTCCAGGAGTGCTCCTTTGCCTTGCCTGAAGACAGCAGGAAGGCACAACCATTTTCAGACCTCCATTGTACAGGAAGGGACACATTTCAAAGGTGGTAGAGGGGCCAAAATATTATGTTACGGCTCAGAGAGCTCCCTCTGATTTCTCCTCTTTACAGCTGTTGACCTTCCCTTTCTTGCTCTGACACTTCCCGAAAAGGAGACACTTGGTGGGGTATCTCAAGCACAGTGCAGGAAGGGAGTCACCTGGCGTGCAGTAGCATGGAGACGTGGCTGGTGGGAAAGAACAACATCTCTAAGCCATTGAGCAAGGGTCAAGACCTGGTTAGGAAAGCCAGCGCAAATAAGAACCACCTGTAGCAGTTTGCGAATCGTTCCTGGGGACATGGTGTTGGAGTTTGCAGCTCTCCTCCCGGTGCATGGGTACCATGAAGCAGGCAGGTTCCAACAAGGACTGAGTGAAGTCTTTTTCCCCTGCTTGTCCCTTTGTCTCTGCTGGGTCACGCTGCATGGGGGCTGTAGTACAGCTCACTGGCAGAGCTGCAAGACGGCAGGATGATGGGAGCCGAACTGACACAGTTTTGAAAATGACCTCATTGAGGTGAAAAGATCATTTTTCTCTCTTGACATTTTCAACTACTTAGTTGCTTAATTATCTGTTACCAGAATGTCTCCCTATAAGCACCAGCATTTTCACCCATTAGCAATTAGCGAGAACAGTTATTCTACTGAACTTTGTGCAGTTGAATAAATAGATTAATACCCATCCCTCTAAGTATGACTATATGGGGCAGACTCCCAGCTGGAGTAAGCTGACTTAGCATTATACATATTAACATTTTACTTTTGTATTTAAAAAGCAATTTGAAAAGAATAAATATTTTTTCTTTATGAAGAATGACTTCATCTCCGCTTATTTGGGTATTCTAGCAACCATAAGCACTTTTGTCATGCAAATAATTTCAGTAGCGATCCAGTGAACAGATACATTTCTTCTTTGCCCATATTTTTGCTATTACTATATGCATTTTTATGAACAGCAGCCAGTAGAAACTGCCTGAAATATGTCAGGCTAGAGTAACCCTTAAGGAAACCACCTTCACATTAACATGTGATCAAGTCTTCCACCTCCAAAGTATCATAACAATTTTAAGAGAACTTATAATGAAGTTACATCACAAGTAATAATTTCACTGGGCCATTAAAACTTGCCAGTGGAAGAGTCGTACCACAAATGTAATGCAGTAATTAAAGCCATTTTATCATCTGCAGACAAAATACCTGTCTCCAGAAGCTAGAGAGTCATGTCCTATCTTTTAGAGCCTTTGTGATACAGCAAATTTAATGTTTGCTAGTTAGCTATTCCTGTATAAAAATAAAGAACAGTGAAACACTAGGAAGAAGGGCTGAGATGCATTTTAAAAGAAAGAATAGATTCTTATAAAATGCCTGCAGAAAAAACAAATTAGAGAGGAATCCCCTTCTCTGAGTTTTCCCTTACAGTGTTGATGAGGCCTTTAGAATCATGTCTCCAAGAACTGAGCTGAGCTCTTTTAAAACTGTTCCAACTTTGTGCAAACATGCATGGTTTCTCTCATTAACTCATGAGATTTCCTTTCTTAAGAACTGCTCCCTTGTTACAGGAACTTGCCTTTTTTTTCATTAAGAGAGAAAAGGAAGAGAGAAAGAGAGGAAGGGAGGGAGGGAGGAAAGATCCTCACGGCTGCACAGAGCCCAACGTGATTTTGATTAACGTTAGGAGTTAGGCAGGTCAGCTACATCCGCATGTATGTCTGTGATTACAAAGCAGGTCTCCTCTAGCATCACCCGCCAGCCCGTACAGAAAGGACAGAAAATTTGCACGCGCACGTGTGTGTGTGTGTGTGTGTGTGTGCGTGTGCGTGCGTGTGTGTGTGGTGTAGTTCAAGCAGAGAAATGCGAGATAACTTATCAGATATCTCACAGCTTGAGGCATGAGTTAACCTGAGACGCCTTTGCCGTTAGCTGACCCAGCTCATGTGGTCTGGGCATCTGAACCTGGCCTGCGCATGTCCGAAACCAGTCGCAGGTTTAATCCTTTTGCTGCCAGGCACCCTGGGGCACGCACAGCGGGTGCGCGACCACCGACCAGCACGGCACAGTGCAGCGCAGCACGGCACAGCGCGCACATTGTGGGCACACGCTGCATGAGCCCACGCGTGTGTGCGGGGCCACCCACCCAGTGTGGCCGGCCTCGTCACCACCACCACAGGGCCTTGCGGGGCTGCCGGCACCAGCGTCACCTCGAGGAGCGGCAGGGTGGCAGCGGTGGCCACAGGCGCCGCGCTGGAGAGGACCCACCACCAGCACACGCTACGGTCTGCAGAGGGGGCAGCACAGGACTAGCAGAGGCCCCAGGCACGCAGCGAGGCTCGACTCAACGGCTGGCAAAGGTGGTGCTATGTGCAAGTTGGCAAACTGCCCCTGGAGCAGCCGGGCAGCCCGACTGAGGGCTACAGAAAGGCTGGGAGCTCAACGGAGCCGTGGTCGGACGCTGACCTGGCCAGCGAGTGGCTGGCAAGGTCCGCAGAGACTGATCCCTCCCCTGAAAGTTTGATTCAGTTACCTGTAAAGAGGACATTAACACTATTTATAGCTATGCACTAGAGCATGAGGATATTTATTTATAAGCAGCCCGTGTTATTTTAACCCTTGCCTCCTGGAGTCAGTTCCTCTCCTCAGTGCTGGCGCCGTAGCGTTGATGCCAATGCGAAAGCAGACGACATTCTTCCCAAAACAGGCTCTGGAGCCCGTGAATCCTCATGTAGATGTCCAAGAAAAGCTTTAACACAAGTTTCCTGATCCATTTGCTCCTCTGGCTCAGCGCCACTGGTGTCCACCTCAGCAGCTCCTGGTCCCCCCAGCCCTCTCCCTTCACCACTCCCTCTCCCACGCTCAGTGCAATGGCAGATGTACTTGTTTCTGAGGAAAGTCACCTTTTTCAGAAAGATGTTTAAGGTCACATAAAGAAACTGTAAAAAGCGGTTCCTGAGAGCAGCGCTTTCCCACAGAAAGGCATCTGCAGCAGTCGGGGGAGGAAGGGAGAAGACTACTAAGTCCACCTGAAGCTGGGGAGGGTTCGCATAGACAAGATGGATTTATGCAGGAATTTGGCCTTCTAGGGACAGAGTGACAGGAACTTTCTAAATCATTTGCTCACAATGCCAGTTTCTCTCTCATCTCACAGAAGCCAGTGGGACAGGTTCACAAAAGTGAAAACGACTCTCAACTGTCATCCCTCAGAGAGCTGAACTTCAGTGTAGTCCTTATTGCTGGGATGAAGACCTCACCTCACACAAAATCTTATGGAAAAGTATGCTGGAAGCATTTGGTAGTGACAAAATGCAGGAGTACCTTTCTGGCAACCAGGGATCTGTTCATACCTTTTTTTCAATGAGCCCCACAATTTCTGTAGGCTTTTCTCCTCTAACCTCATCACCACACCAGCAAATGGCTCCCCATGCAGAGTATCATCTTTGCCCACAAAGTGCTGAGCCAAGGTGGGGAAATCCCAGGAGCTCTTGTGGGCCTTGGGAAAAGACGCAGCAACTCGCAGGGACACCAGGATCTACCAGCCCTGAAGGAGTGAATTTTACATTTTCAACAGTTGTGATGATTGGTTAACTAATCACTGTGATGCAGATATACTGGATTTTGACCTTACTGTTGTTAGTCCTTTTATACTATTTTTTCTGTATCAGCTTGTTCAAAATGCAATAATAAATACAAGTTTCCTGAGCTAGTTCTTTAAATAACTTTTCCCAGTTGTGTCTGTTCTCTCCACTATCGTTAGGTTTTTTGGCTATTCATATCTTGGCTGTTCTGGGAAAAAATGTTTAATGCAAGAGCATAGCTGTCTCCTGCTCCCTCAGCTGTTCTCTCCTCCTGACTTGCGGGAAGAAGCGCTGCAAGGTCTTTTTGAAGAAAACGTGCTTTGCCAGCAGTGACCAGAGTCAGGATCATTCAGCAGTGTTTCAAGGGCCTCGTTCTGCTGTCATCTAACAGGGACTCTCCTGCAGCTGAGGAAACGCAAATCTCAGCACTGAAGGCCTAGTTAAAGGAAAAGGGAAAGGTCAAAGGAAAAGAAATGGGGACTATATGCCTGTGCTAAGAAATACTGCAAAGTCTTCCTACTGACACCCTCTTTGCAGTGCTCAGGTGCAACAGTGACTTCCTCCCTTGTGTCAGGAGGCAGGAAAAAAACAAATAAAGGATGGTGCTGTTGGTGCAGGCCTTCGACCTGCCCCTGAGAGGTTCCCTGGTGCAAGACCCTGCAGGCTGATGTGGTGTCTCAGCTTTCACCACTCCGACCAGGCGGCTGGCACAGACCTAGGTTCTGACTCCTTCATCCTTCGCTCTTCTCACCACTGGGACAGCCTGGAAGGTATGGATTTGTCTGAGATGTGTCCTTGCAGTTAAGTGTTCCCCTGGTACTTTTTCCCATTCATTCTGAAATGTCTTCCAACAGTGCTGACAAGCTGACGTTTCTGGAGGCATCGTATTTCAATAGCTCTAAGCTTAACAAATGAGTAAGGCATGAGCCATATGTTCAGAACAGATTTAGGTAAATTTGGAGAAAACCTGTCCCTCTGGGAATGTCCCTTTCCTTACCGTAACCACTACCATGTGCCTAAAGTTAGACTGAATTCCTCTGAGTCTTGAAGCTGACTGTATCCTTCAGGGTAACAGCTGCATCTTCAGGAAACACAGCTCAGGTGGTGAGGACTGTGCATAATGCACTGTTAGCTGTGCATGGCTGTTATTCCTGGTGCTTCACCAGGCTGTGTTGACTCCAGCTGTAATTCAGCTACAGGTTGCCTCAGCGGTGCCCTGTCTCTGGCTCTTGTCCTAACCTACATACCTCTCCACAGGCCAAGAGGTCCCTGCGCAGCAGCAGAGGTGACACAGGGAAGGATCTGCAGACCAGCTGGTGAGGCCAACCCATCTACCATGCATGAATTACCAGCATCTAGCTTCGCTGAGTCTGGGGTGGCAAAGGTGAGAAAAGTAAAACCCGGATCAAGATCATCAAGAATTTCTCAGACACATCACTGACAGCTACTGAGAATCAGCCAAAAACTTTGGACTGGTGATTTACTAACAACTGTCAAAAGCAACCTGATGAACCCTTTGAAGGATGAGAGGACCCCCGTCTCCATCTAGTTCAGTTTATATTGATTCCCCTTCATCATCTAGGGGAGCTGCAGTTGAGTTTGCTGGCATTCCAGCACGATGCTAGTTACATATTGTTCTCTGATGGAGAGAAGAAAGGAAATGGGTGAGTATTATGAGCTGGAGCATGCAAGTCTCAGTTTACATACCATCCTTTCTTGCTTGTTTATTCAGCTAAGTTAATTGGTGGTGGCAAATGCCTGATGATCAGGATGGTCAGGGGATGACGGCAGCCTGGGAATATTTAATAGACAATAGAGCTGACACCAATTAACTTATCTCCAAATCTTTGCTTGTGTACTAACTTCTAGAGGAAGACCAGAGAAGTAAAGTGAAATGGCAGATTAAGCCTTTAATACAAAATACTCAAAGCCGTGAAGTGGTGCCGGTGAAGTGAAAGTACATGCATGCGTAAAATATGCATGTTACCATGCATGTCCCTGTCAACCATTCTGCACGTAAGGCTGCAGGCACCTGTGGATATGTCCATAGCATGATCCTTTGAGACGATGGGCCATGCTATTGGAATTTCTTTTGGAAAACAAAAGGAGGGGATATCCTTAAAGTATTTTAGTGTGGATTTATATTGTTCGTGATCAGGAGCGTTTGCAGCATTCCCCACGTTTTATGTATAAGTCCTGCTCATGATTTATCACCGTGCTTTACAAGCCCTACATCTTAAAGGTGCACAAGCTGTTTTTTCCTGGTTTGTGTTACTTAGCTACTGATTATGCTGGAGATTGAATTTATCTTAAAATCTATTCCAAGACATAACACAACATTTTGGGTTTTGTCGTTGTTGTTGTTTTCTCCACTAATATAGAAGCCATTGCTTACACGGTAATTCTGTCCAATTTTGACATCCACATTTCTGAAAAGATGCTGAAAACCTGAAGAGAGTGCAGATAAGACCTGTATAAATGATTCCAGGGTTGGAAAAAGAGAGGCTTCAGGAGTTTGATTTGCTTAGCTTAGCGAAGAAACATTTGATGAGACTCCTTTAAGCAGTGAGAACACTGAGTCCTAGAGGCCCTTTTGAGCTCGAGGAGAAAGTCACAGGCAAAACTAGTGGGTGGAAATTTAAGAAGAAAATTCAAGTAAGGAACAAGTTACCTTTTTTAAACAGTGGGGGTGGCAACTTTTGGACAACCTACCAAAGAAAGTGATAGCTTATGCAAATCAAGCAGATAGCTTTTCAGCAAGTTTAGTTTTGTCCAGGAAAGTTAGAAGAGCATGTGGATGGCACACAATGACCTGCAGTGTAGAACAGTCTAGAGGAAATGGCCTTTCCTTGCTTCAGCCTGTATGATTAAAAAGTGCTTATTCTGCAGGTGTGAAAATGAGTTCAGACCTACCACCCTGACATCTTCTTGTTCTCACTGCAAAGCCCTAGGAAAATTCACCCGGTAGCACCTCTGACGCACTGAAAATCATCAGGCTTTGCACCAGAAATGAAGGCAAATAATTTAGTAAAGGTCGAATACTAATCTCTGAATGCCACAGGCAGCCTTATGCCTGCTCATCTTATTATAAGAAATTAATAAAACCATTACCTCACCAAACCTACTCTGGACAGATGGTTATCTTGCTAAATAGATGACTTGACACTAGATCAGCTTCATGCTGAGGCAGGAGTCCAGAACACTTTTGATTTGTCTTCTGGAAGCCACTGCAACCACTTTGTCTCCCTTCTAGGAACAGTAGGTCTTTCCTATTCAGACACATAATGATGGAGGAGATTATCTAACAGAAGTTGGCCACTTGGCTCCTGAATAACATGGACGTTAGCTACTTCTGCAGCAAAAATCAGAAGTTACCACAGTGAATCACTGATTTAGGACCACCAAGAGGAGATGCTCTTTGTTTTTATAGTACTTTAGTAATCACAGGCAAATACAGTTGCAACTCTTTTCTGATACTGCTCCTTAGAATTATTATTTTAGCCTACATAATTCCTATCCAACTCCTGATTTTTTGGCAATGCAAAGCAGTAGCTAGGCCAGGAGTTAATGATTATGAGATAAGCATTTATCTCACTTGGTGCCATGTCGGCTTGTTCTACTTTCAAATATTATTTGCTCTTATGCATGCTGTTCTTCTGCCAAAGCTGAAGACAAATTACTATTCTTTTTCCAAGAGAGAAAGAACTGTGACTTGATTCCAATTAACAATGTGGATTTTAAGTATAATCTTTGTATTGCTCCCTTATTTTACGCCCATTTATCGCTTTTGCTTACTTGTCATTTGTTACTCTGTACCCTTCCAACTCTCTTCTCATATCTGAAGATATACTTGCTGTAGAGATGTCTTGAGAAAAAAGTGCATTTTCAGGCTCTTGTCTGAAAAGACAGGGGTCCCAGAGGTTATATTGATTTTCTAGCATACTTGTGCACATTCAAGAACTGTCCCACTTAAAACATTCACTAAGTAGCTTTCTCGTGCACTGTGCCCGGCATTCCCTTTGAGTTTGTCCTTACCTTTCATTTTTTGTTCTGCATGATGGAGCCTCAGGTTACTGTCAGGCAGCCAGAGCTGTTTACTGCTTCCTGAGTGCTGCTATTTGCTGTGCAATTGAAGATGGCAAGAGTGTGAAGGACCAAAAAAGAACAACAGCCTGTGTTCATTTTATTATTTTTCTAGGGATGGTTTCTTGATCTCTTTGCTTCCCACTGTAAGTGGATTGATTCAGAGATCAAAATGGAAGGTATTTTCCTCCATGAAACATATTCCAGTTTACAAGAATTTTTCTCTCTGAAAAATTTGGCCACAGAGATATTGCCACTGTCATATATAAGGCACATATGAGAAGAAGCAATGAGCAGACAGCTATATCCCACCTGTGTTTATTATTTGATATCTAACTGAAAACTGGAATATGAGTAAAACGCAAATGTTGAAACAACTGAATTACTCAATCCTTTAATATACTGAATATTCAGTAAGAAACGTAAAACATACCCTCACTCTATGAAAATATTAACCGGTACATTCAAGAAGAAAAATAAGCTGAGCTGAGCATCTTAATTTCTGGCTTTGCCAGCCACTGCCTTCCAGACCCAAGGTCTGCCTCTGTGTGGTTCCATGAAGAGAGGGATATTACTCCATACCTTTTATTTTTGTGTTCCTTCTTTGATCTACTGTTAGTATGATTTTAATTCCTGGGTTCCAGGCTGCTCTTGTTTTTTCCACTGATCCAATGAAGAGATTTCTAAAATTAGAAGACACATTTCTTTATAAGTAATAATAACCTTTGGTTGATTAGTTCTCCATTTTAACATATTTTACAGACATTAACTGATTAATCTAACTGGTACTCCTGTGAATCTCATTTTTTATTTGTCCCTCAGTACTTAGCATTTTCTGCAGACTAAACTGAACAGTAGTTAATGCTTTCAGTTTTTTAATAGGAAATGATTGTCATCCAGACTGATTCACCCTACCAGCCCCAAACAAATATTGGCTACAAATTTTGTCATGTGTTTGCTCTTCAGTCGTGAGATAACATGAGACGAAAGGTAAGTCTGCTAGTGACTTACTTCATCATGCATTTATCAAACTGCAGTACCTACGAATACATACAAAGCTACAGATTTAAGTTAACTGGTTTGATTCATAAAAAGGCGTTCTTTGAAAAATTAAGTAGCTGTTTAACTTCTCACATGAATCTATGAATCCATGTTTATCTCTTTCCAAAACTGGACTATAAATAGGATGTGATCTGAGTTTTGTAGCAAGAAGGATTCAGAATGAAAAATAAGTAGTAACATTTCTAGCAATGAATGCCAAATGTTCAGAAACCGCAGCAGATAAGACCATTTTACCAAGAAAGGTTATCTGCTAAATGATAAGCCCTAAAAATCATTTTTTCCTTTTCTAATTTTCTCTGGAAAAATAGCAATAGGGCCAAGGAAATAATCTAAAGTTCATTGCACATTTGATATAAAATCTGCTTTAGCCTGTTTTCTGCCTTGAGGTGTATAATCAGGACTAAAAAATACACCATAAAATCTCAGCAAGAATATCAGAAATGATCACATCTCACTGCTATTTATATCTGCTTTTTCAGTTCCTCTTGTTCATATTGCTGTAGTGATGTCTAAAATAGGAAAATCAGTTGGATAGAAATGTTACAGCTTATTCCCACTCCTTAGGAATGAATAAAACCTTCTGAGCAGTCAGAATCCTGCCAGCAGTACCTGGAGTCATGCAAGTGTACGCTGACCTCCTTATTTATAAATAAACTTTGGGATGAGTCAAGATATTGAAGGCTTCCTTAAATCCCAGCAAAGGCATAGCTCTGAGGGTGGCAAAAGGAAAAATTGCCTGTGATGACAAAGTACATTTCACAAATCTTGGGTAATGCCTTCAGCACAGAGCATGTCTGTGTCTGCGCACCTAGGCACTCCTCTCTCAGCAGCAGTGCATGAGCACATTGTGGATGCATACTTTGCAGTGATGTCTATTAACTGCTAGTCTGCAAAAAAAAAGTTTGAACTAAGAGAGCAGGATCCAACCCACCTAACCTACTGGCCCGTCCTATTCCAGATGCCTGACAAGACAGGCGTCTGAAAGTGAATACCCGTGCTCTGTAGAGCAAGCAGAATAAGGCTTTTGCAGGCCCCCAGATGCATCCTGCCTGCGTAAGTGTACGCCACTACCTCTGCCCACATCATGGATGGAGCACATAGACACTTTAGCAAGACTGCTTCACTAGGGGCCTAAAACTTAAGTGCAAGTTAGGTGCCAAAGTCAGACACCTAGGTTAGGTCAGCAGGAACTGAGCCCAAGAAATTAGTGATCGATTATGTCCATCCTTCCAAGTGAGTGCAGTTCACCAAGGCCTGTCAAACTCATCAGCTGCCTCTGTGCTAGGCAGCTGTGGCAGCACACCTTGCTTACAAACACTGAGCTCACTGGATTTTCCAAACACGGCTGAATGCAGAAGAGCACAGCCCCTTCACGTGAGGGCCAGCTTCTCTAAAGGCACCAGGGAGCTTTCAGGGGTTCAGGGCCCATTAAAGATTGTCTGCCAAGGACTAAAGGAGCAGGGAGTCACCTCAAATATGTTAATTCCAGCCATCTAAGCCTTGTAGGAGGGCGTATTCATGTACCAGTGACAATATACCAAAGGCACGCACAGTATCATGTTCCGTTTCAAACTGGCTCTAACGTTTCTCCAATACATATACAGGCTAAGGAGCTTTCTAGGTAGACGCTGTTGCCATTCTTCTTTTTTAAAATGTGTCTTGTAATGTCATTTGATCCTTGCAGTTCCTGTAGGGGCAACCGACGCTGCTCCAGGCAGAAGGCTCTGCTACGTCTGCCAGTGACTCAAAAGCTGGCACAGCCGCGACAGCCAGTGACGTCACCCATCCACCGGGAGGTAGCAGGATGCCAGCTGGTGGAGTTCGGCATTTTCTCTCTGAAAGCTCACCATTTCTGTGCAGCGCTTCTCTGCAATAGCTGCAGCCCTAGAGAGGAGAAGGGCGACAGTGCTGAGAGCACAGGACAAAGCGTGTGTCAATCATGGCTGCATTTCAGGCAGCCCTGAATCACTGTGGGACTCAGCTCTGAGCGCAGCATCGCTTCCACATGCCTGAAGCTGCGCAGGATGCACAGGAGGACATAGGAGTTTGGCTCACACTGTTAGTGGGGCCATCTGTTAATAGACCTCCTACTTTCATGAAATGTGCAGGAACCTCCCCCTTGACCTCTCGCAAATTTGATTTAAACTGACAAACTAGTTCAGAAGTCACCAGAGTGACAGACAGAGGCTGAGACTGCGTAAGCTCCGTCTCCCCAGGAAAGCAGGGTAAACAATGGGGGAGTGAGACAAAGCAAGTGGGGGGACTAAGGCTTTCCCAGGACATTATAGATCAAATACTTGTTAAGAGTCTAGCGACAAGCCAGCTAAGCAACATGGGTGAACATTAGTCATCTGGCAGTAAATGGATTCTGACTTCTATAATGCAGAAAAAAGGTGATCAAGAAGCCCCGAAAATCTAAAATGAGCTCTAAAAAAATCACATCTGAAAACAACGCAGACAAAAAATGGAGAAAACAATACCAGGCTACAAGGAAGAAAAAAAAAAAAGGTACACGTATTTCTGCTTCTAAAATAGACCTGGGCTGCTTCTGAAGTTTCTTGCCATTTCTTAGACTCAGAAATGAACTGAAGGAAAAATATGCAAACTCGGAAAGAACATACATTTTTTAAAATGTTTGTCTGTTTTCTGGAACATGAGAGAACCGAATAGCTCAGTACTGTGTGTTAACCAAAAAAGGAAATGGCAAATGAACCAAAGGTATTTTTGGTGGGAACTAAACAAGTAAACGACAATAACAGCAAAGACCTGTAATACTGAAAATAGTTTATTGTGTTTTACCTTCCCACCTCAGTCATGAAAGCAGTTCTGTCTTCTAACTGTTTCGTTAGTTCTACCTGCCGTGAAGTAGGTGATAGATCAAACTGTAACCATCCATCATACCATCATCTGGGAAGGATTATTAACACTGTACTCTGCAGAAAAACAAAGGTGAAAGAAATACTGAAAAGCAGTGCTTAGGTTTACAAAATAAGCATAATTATTTTGTACACTCCTTCTCAGCACTCAGATATTTTCCTTTCAAGCTGAATAGCTTCCCTAAGCACTGTGCAAGCCGTAATCCTGCTTGTCTACTGGCTTAGCAAGAAAGCCTCTCCCCTCTGCCCTTCCTTTCCTGCGCTCATTCCCGTATGTGGCTAAAGTTGCCAGGAATGGCTTATAGTTAATACAGAACATCATGAACTTCTTTTTCCGTGTAGCATGGAGTGGAGACATGTTTCCCCCGGCCAGCTCGCAGCTTCATTTCACAAGCAATTTTGGGTTTGAAACTCTATTACTGACGCAGAAGAAATGTCATGCTTCTATCCCACTCCGGCACTGGTTCTGAGACAGCTCTTTTCGGTACCAACATCCTCTGCTTAACACATCCTCCCACCTTCTTCTGTTTCTCTTCCAGACAATATGAAAATCTGCAATCAAAATTGTGCAAAGTCCCAAGAGTGCAGTGGTTCACCTTGGCATAGGGACCCTACTCTGTGCACAGATAATACACTCTGCATTAGGAGTCTGAATATGTCTTTCAGGAAAACGTTTCAGCATTAATTTTCTTTTTCTTTTCTTTCTTTAGAAGAAATCATCTGTTTTAGAGGTACCATCCCCCGAGGTTTTCTTCAGACTCCTCATTTCTATGTCTGGTGTGCATCGTTACTTGAGGTAATGAGATTAAAATCTGTTCAGTTTTTGAGGCAATACCACATCTGACTTCTCTGAAAAGAGAAGACTCAAAGTTTGACATCTTCCAGGGATTAGGCCAACTGCTAACTGCAGCAGTACCGTGGGGGGAAAAACAAGCAGAGACAAGGTACTAAAAACATAAATAAAAAAAATAACTAACTAAAAGAGAGGCAATAGAGGAGAGGACTTGTGCTTAGTGATGTGACAAATACGTGTGCGAGGTGAACACGGGTAGCGGTGTGAAACGAACCTAGGCCAGATGGGGACACCCAGCCAGTTAAGTAGACTAGCACTTTTCTAAAGAAAGTGGAAGAAACCAGCAAGGCAGTGATATACAGGCTGGAGCTAAGACATGGGGATTTGTTAGGACTGGCACTGGTCCTAGCCATCTGGCTTGTGTAACCCAAGTCTGCTGTGGCTGGGCAACTAGATCTGGGTTGTTTTCAAGCTAAGCATCCAAAAATCATTTTTCAGAAGCAGTTGGGGATCTCCAGGGCTTTTTCTAAGAGGCTGAAGCTCATGCAAGTCGGAGCCCTAGCTGGTCATGAAGTCCAAGCTGAACGTATTTAAGTAAAAGCTTCAAGTTATCTGCATGCAGGGCCTATATCCCATTGCCCCTGTTTAAGCAGAAGGCAGTTCCCTGTCCTCCCAGCCAAAGGTGAAGAAGAGAGAGGGTCATCAACCCAGCAGATGGGAAGGAAGTGGTTTGGATGTGGGAGAGCTGGGATTCGAGCAGGCCAAGAGAGTATGCGCACAACAGGCTGTAGAAAGAGTACTCAAAGTGGAAGAGCTGGGAAACTAAGGGAAGGAAACTGTACAGTTGTCACGGTGTGCAGATAACACAGGCCAGAGAGAAGTAAGACCGAATATCAGAAGCAGTACCTGTCCTCTCTTCCCTGCCCACTGATATACTGCTTCTCAGACCTCAGCCGGGGATGGAGCCCAGGCTGGGAAGTCAGTAGAGATTGCTCCTCCCCAACTGGAGAGGATTTCCAAACCTAGACAAGGCAAGGGAGCAGACGGCTGAAGTGCCTGCCAAGACGAGCAGCAGCCGGGAGGCTCCCCAGAGAGGAAGCCATAGCAGTGGGGAGCTCCAGTGGGTTTTAATAGGGTGTCCAGGGACTAGCTGTAATTTCATAAATGGTCTGGAAAAAGTGACTCACCACTGCTCTGTAGCACCCTAAACTAGGCTCTTCTCATTTCAGTTCCATTGCTTTCAATATTACAAGTGTTTCCACATGATATCAGATCTTTACAAATGCATGAGAGAAAGAGAAAGGGCTGAGCCAACTTCTCACCCACCAGACATCAGATTTCCAGCAAAACTTTTCTATTTCCAAAATTGTTCTCCAGTGTGCTTCAAATTACCTTTAGTGACCAGAGCTGATCACTAGTGCCTCAAGAACCAGCAACACTCATATGATGGACAGGTGATTCATTAAACATGCGTATGTAAATGTAAGCACACTTCCATATTAACCATCATGCTTCTCCTGCCAACATCCAGTTCCTTTCTCAGCACCAATCATCTGGGAAATATGAAAAATGAATCCCTTTCATTTCATGCTTTACGTTGATAACGGGTTCAGGCTGATCAGCTTTAACATATTGGGATTACGGTGCTGGTTATCATAGCCTTTGGGTTTTTCATACCTCCCTGTCAAGATTATCCTTTTTCCCTTTCCTGATTACTTTATATCAATCTACACCTTAACTGCCTAATATTTTTTGTTTCTAAAGAAGGACCTGGAGTTACTGCATCTTCACTTGGTGTTTACTCTTTTCTTTGGTGTTTCCTCCAAATCAACATACTGACGCCCTTCTGCCATTGTCCCACTAGAAGAATTCACATTTCAACGGTTTCTATTACAGTTTAAGGAAGAACTTGCGATAACTGTGTGGTGCTTACAGGCAAAACTGGAAGAATTATTATTTGATATATATTTTTATATAAATGTATCTTCTATCCTATCTCATCTCATATGTATGTAAGTTTAAACAAGGCCAAGTCACTATTTAGCTGCCCACAGCATGCCTGCTTAAAACATAAGCACTAGGTCAGGTTCTTAGCTGATCTAAATGATTATCATTCTGGTGTCTTCCACTTTTTCTTGGAAAGGAAAGGTCTGCCCATTCCAGAAGCCTCATACTAGTTTCCCCTTTGATGCCCATTCCATAGGGGTTCCTATCCCTTCCCACCTAAAACATCTGTTGTGTCTACAGGCTGAAGGTATTGTTTCAAGACAAGACGGAATTAAAGGAGACGTGATAGCTGCCTGCAAGCGTGTAATTAATATAAACACTAACAAGAAGGACTTGTGGTTTGCTGCATATTATTAGCATTAACAACAAAGACAAACTTAAGTGAAGGACAACCTTTTCTGAATAACTGAGTATCTGGTGGAATCTGAGTTCGATATATTTAGTCTAGGAGAATATGTATGGTTTTAAAGGTGAGCTTGATTACCTATGGAACAATTTATCAAAGATCACTGTAGGTTCTTTATTGCTTGAGGTCTTTAAAACAAGACTGGAAAGTCTTCTCAAAGTCATGCTCTATCCAAGCATAACTGCTTCATACAAAAGGCAATTCATAGAAATCTACATTGGATATCTGTGAGAAGTGTGACCTGAAAGTCAGTGATGGTCCCATCTAGGTTCATGTCAGTGAATCTATCAGGTGAAAGGTCCCAAACCGGATTCAGTGCAATTAAAGATTTACACCAGCAGACCCTCTGGCCCGGGAGAGTGAGTGCAATAGGTCCAAACCCAAGACACAGTTAAGGTCTGTGGAAAGGTTCTCTTTGACATCAGAGTTTTGGATGAGGTCCTTAGAGGGTGGGAAAAGTGCAGTTAGTATGCAGTGACCAGGCTTATCACTTCCAGCAAGTATTAGGTGACACTGCCCTCAGACGGTCAAGACAGAGTAGGTAAACTCTTCCTAATTCTTAAAACAAACTTTAAGGCAGGTCTTAACAACTAGCTAAATACATTTCAAGCACTGTCAATAAATTCATAATTTCTCCATCACACTGGACTATTGAGGAAAATGGTTATTTCTTTCACCAAAGCGTCCAGTAACTTGGAGTACAAAGACTCCAGGTTATGAAACCTGTGGACTTACAACATGGGTCAAGGTAGGGAGTTAGAGAGACAGGCAGCCCTAACACTCTTCCAGCTTCTTTCTCTTTTTACTAAATTCAGACTAGCAGGGAGAACAATATGCACTACAGAATCAGACCTTCAACTGAAAAGCAGGAACAGAAAGGAAATTAAAAGGAAAAATACTCCTCCACATAAAACCTTTGTACCATAGCTAAATTTGTCTAGAAAGTTAACATTAGAGAAATTAAATGGGCACTATGAAGTCCTCCATTAGTTGGGAGAATATTATATTAACATCAGATATAAAATACAATTAGATTTTTATAGCATCTTTTATGCTAAAGGTATCAAAGTGCTCTGCACAGTTTGATATTGGGAGTGCAGTAATGGGTTATCACCAGAGCTCAGAGAGATCGAGGGGTGCCAGGCAAGCAGCCCGGGGCCCTTGGCGAAAACAGACAGGGCTGCAGGAGCACATCTAGGCTCCTTCTGTGGATATTGATATTTACAGGGTTTTCTGCAGAATCTGTGCTTTTTTTGTCATCCCAGAGATGGGGAAGTGGCCTGTCAGACCCAGCACAGGGCTATCTTCAGGGTCATCCTCGGCAGCAGCCGGCTCAGAGCCCAGTACCAGCAGGTTTGGGGGGGTGCTGGCACCGACGCTCCCTGACAGCGAGGGCAGCGCGGCCACCGCCAGCAGCTCGGCTGGCAGCCCTCCTAGCGGGAAGGCAGCACTTTCTCCTGCGCGGTTATATTTGACCCCAAGGATGAACCTGGGGAATCGCGCTGGGGAATCGATTTCCAGTTCTGAACAGGCAGATTCTCACTTTCTGTGAGGTTTTGTGCTCCTCTCAGACGTGTGCTGTCAGCTGCCACTGGCGAGGCAGCGGGCCTCTCCCTTAAGGAGGCCGCACCACCTGCCTCCGGGCGCACGGTTCCCTGCTGAGCTAGGGGCAGAGGGGCTCCCGTGGCGCCACCGTCCCCCTGCCGCCCTCGCGCTACAGGCTGCCTGCGCACCCCTGCTCCCGCTCCCCTCCGCGGGGATCAGCGGCCGGCACGGGGCCTGGGACACGGCATGGCCTGGGGGCCCTGGGGAGGACGGCAGGGACAGGCAGGGCTGCAGGTGCCGTCCAGGCGCCGACGAACCCTGATGCCCACGTTTGAACCAGACACAGCACGTGCCCCAAGGGGAGGACCGGGCTGCCTGTTTTCGGTGTGTGCTGCAGGAGGGGGTGAATCGCGCCCAGAGCGCCTGTTCGCCTCCTCCGGCTGCGCATGAGCCCCGGTGAGCAGCTCACATGCAGGCATCTGCACCGGGGAGGTCACAGTTTGGGAAACTGCAGGCAACTGTGACATTGCCAACTCCCTCGGCTCTATTTAGAAGAACCCGAATTAGGGAGAAAAGTGATATCCCATAAAATGGGGGCCAGAAACTCCTCTACACAGCTGGACATTCAAAGGGACTCTCCTGAAGCCCTGGATGTTTAATCTGGAGTTGTTGAGGTCAGAAACAAGCTCAGAGCACCCACACTGCGCTGCAGTGAGAAACTGCCGTCTTCCTTTCCTTACCGGTGAAGTGGCCCATTGTCCCTTACTATCTTCTTGCTTGTCCAGTGTAAACCACAAAGACATTTCAGTCCAATCGACTAAATTTCCATGGAAGGTTTTAATATAAGACCAAAGGCGAACCAAGTCCTGAAATCCTCTTCGTATATCTTCTGAGAAGGCTAGTAAATAAAATCACATCTCCTGGCTAAGCAGATAAATGCTGGTTGCTGTTTGAAAACAAGGCTGATGGCAGGCAAAACGTGCCCCTTTCAAATGCTCTCTATAAAGTCATTCCTGTAATCAAAAGAAAATTAATCCTTTTACTCTAGATAACGGACTTAGCTAGCCAGTGATTTTACTGCTTCACACAAAGGTTCTTTGAATTCAGAGATGAAAAGCGCCAGAGATTTTGAAATGCCTAAAGAGCATTGAGCAGAAGGTACTTGGAGGGGCAAACCTTTTTTTCTTAAAAAAAAAAAAAAGGGATGTAGCTTCTGAGGAAATAAGGATACTTTTCCATCTAGACTTAACGTTATCACTTGTTGTACCTGTTGTATGCTGGTCTCTCATTCAGAGACTGAGCCCGCCTAGCCACCAGCCACCGGACAAGCGTTACGAAGGGGCGAACGCGAAGAGGTGCTGTGCAGGTGTAAGCTGGCCATTTGCATGGGACCTCCTTTTTGCTGGCGTGCTGCCTGTACTGCCTGTAGTGGGGCAGAACGGTGTAATTGAAGAAATTCTGTCTCAGACTACAAGAACCTCCAAACTCTCCCAGTAATTGCAGAGTTAGGCAGATGCCCACAAGCTTTTGCATAGGAGCTTTTCACTTAGTTTAACTGATCAAGAAATATACAGGACAAACTCAGCCTTCTCATTAAAAAGAAAAAATGACTGACTAAACCAAATAAGGGGCTCAGAGTAATTCCAACTCTGACTTCCTCTGCTACCTGTCACCTCCCTGAAATGAAAAATTCAAGTCTGAAGCACCTAAATGCAGATTTGAGGAAGAAATATATGTACCAATGTCTGCAAATGATAGTCTTGATAAATCCATTCTCCAGCATCTTTGTGAAACAGGGGTAATAGTCTCTCTCACAGTAGGGTTCTGGCAATGAAATAATATATTGAATTCCAAAGCACTTGAAACCCTGGACAATTAAGAAAGCACTTGTCCCTGGCAGAAATTCAGTCCCTCTCCTTCAGGTTTGCTCAGGCAGCTCTCCCCCACTTTTCCCCACACGCGCATATTTATGTCACCACATCAACCATTACCATTTTGTTACTGTTTTGTTTCCTAAACCCAGCCCACAATGGCCAGGCTGCCGTGGGGCTGGGTAGGTGCTTACTACTGAGGGCTGAGCAGTTCGAAGGAAACAGCAGTGCCAGGGCTGAGGCTCTGAGGCACTAAGCACGGGTCTGTCCAGCAGACAGTGCTGTGATGACAGCTCCTGTAATCCTGCAGACCTGCAGCAGCTTGCTTACCCAAACCTGCTCCAGTATTATTGCAAGCAGTGTAACAACAGTGTCAAAATCCATCCAGAAGGCTGCACGAGGACCTAGGCAACTAGTCCTCATTAACCCGCATGTGACCGTGATCTTGTTGTTAGTTGTAGCAAAACTAGCTGGTTTATAATTGTCATTATCTGCTTTGTACCACTACAGCAAATTTTAACCCAGTTAAACAGCCGCTGAGTGATCTTCCCTGGCTTTGGGATAATCCTTGCGTGCCACCATGGCAAACTCCTGCCACACCCCAACAGTCTCTGGGTGCTGAAGAAATTCCTCTGAGCCTTGGAGCATCCTTGGGCTTTCCTAGGAACAGTTGTCCTCAGCAGACTGATTTCTTCAAGAAGAGAGTATCTCACCACAGTTTATGTAGTAAGAGGCTGGATTCATTCTTAGCAGCATATCTGCTAAGGCATGAAATGAAGGCCACTGCTCTACTGCTGCCTTGTTAGTCTCTGTACTGGAAAAAATCTGTGGTGCACCAAATTTGTCACCGCCTCCTCTGCAATGCCCTCCTGGAATGAAAGGCTGAATCAGGCAAAGTCCACCCAGTACGCAGTCCTGGGAGACACTTGCTACCATACACAGCATCTCTGCTGATTGTAGGAATTTCTCCTACCAGAGGGTAATGGAGAATATAATACACTACCCATGGCAGCTTGCTTTTTGTCCATGATAATGTGCCTCTAGACAGGTTTATCCTACCACCACAGCTGTGCACAGGGATTGCCCATGCCCCTGACACCAACTCTCTGCTCTACAGCAACTGCAGAGCTTTTCTCTTTTTTAAAAATTATCAGGAGGGTGGGGAAAAACAATAGGAACAACTACTAAAAGGAAGGCTATTTTGTTCTTTCATACATTTTGAGTTGTTTGTTATTCCATATTTCAGCATTTATAACCAGTGTCTATGGTACCCAATGGTTACTTCTGTCTTTGCTGTTTAGATGCCCCAGTCCCAATGCGTCCGCAGGAGCGGCACAGGCTCAGGCACCCATTCTGCACCAGAGCGCCTTCTGGTCACTCTACACCCAGCTAGGGCTGCCCTCTGTGCACCACAGGAATCACTGGCGGAACCATTGTTTTCAGCAAATTTCTTTCCATCGTAAATGCTTCACTCGGAATATTTTGTGGGAGAGTTTCTGCAGGTGGCCTTGGCTCTGTAAGGACAGGATCTTAAGGATGTCTTTGTCCCCACTACACCCACAGGCTGGCCCAGAGCACGGCAGGAGGGTAGGCTTTCACCAGGTGGCCTTGGGGTGGTGCCAGACACTGTCAGGAGCTCCCTGAGGTCAGCTGGGCATGGGGGGCTTGAAACATCAGAAAATCATGTCACAAAAATACTGAAATCTAAATTGCATGCTAACACTTAAGAGAGCGTTTGAAGAGAAATTTCTATAAAGCTTTCCCTATTGACAATATGTTGCTTTTCACTAGGTCCCCAGCCATCATTTTTAATATGACTATGAAATATAAAAGCAGATTGCAGTTGCTTCCTGCTCCATGGCTCCGATTCAGTGACGCTCATACAAACCCGGAGAGACACCACCAGCTTTAAAATGGCATTTTACCAGATTCATGATCATGAAGATCAAAGCAGAATCTGGCTTGTATAAATTGCTTCTTAAAAAAATATATTATCCCCGAAGCCAGCAGCCTATTTTGAACTACCGCCTGTGTTACAATGACTCCAGTGATTTTATTCCCAATCTAACCAAGACCAGGATCGGTGCCTGAGACTCCTCTCTTGCAAACTCATCCTACCCTATTCAGAAACCTATTATTCATTGTGTTAATATTTTTTCTTATCTTTTCTTACACTGATGAGAAATTAGAATGCTTTCTTTCTCTCCTATCTTTTTTTTTAAGTTAACAGGCTGCAATATGGTTTTGTATAGATAGAACACCCAATATATAGGCAGTAATTTATTCCGAAGCAAATGTTGAAATGTGGAAGGGTAGTGAAATTTATCATGGTTTAGCCTATAAATTAATTGCAGCTCTTTAATGTAACCTATGACAAAAATTGCTATTTATTGGACTCTGATCGAAGTGTGGTGCTACAGCCCACAGGCTGATCAACATGAAAGGAGGAACCTGAAAGGCAAGCAGCAGCAGTGGGGAAGGGATTGTGTTCTTTGGGATACCCACACATTTCTATGAATTCTTCCTCTACCCAATGTTAATTACGCTTTTTCTTTTCTTGTCTTTCCTTTTTTTTCACTCAAATAGCTGTCACGGTGATGTGGGATGGAAATTGTCTTACTTTTGGAAAAGGGGTCACCTGGAAATAAAAACCTATTTCCTGACACACGCTTCTTGAACAAGACCTTTAAAACAAACCTGCACTAGCAAGGTCTTCCCAGCTAGCAGGGGGTGGGTATTGAGTTTATGACCAAATCTAACAAAAAGCAGATGAATAAGCATTCCAGAAGAGAGCGAGGAAAAAAGAGAAAATGACAGGCGTTCCTTGGCTTGGCTAACACCAAATTGCCAAGTAGAGGAAGTGGTTGAATCACATTTGTGCTCAAGCCTTAAAGGTCTAGATAGCTTCATAGCAGCTCTTGTTCAAACCTGCCTTAATATCTCGCAGTCTGTGAAGGGAGGATTGCTCAGTAGACTCTATAGTGTAGGATGTAAATAAGAGCTACTATGGCTAATACTCATGAGATCCCTCCGGGTACTCCAAACTTGCTTTTGGACGGCTGTTCTTCTCTCCTGTGGTTCCTGCTTTAGAGCAATTTCCTAAATGTTTCTCCTGGGTACCACTGTCAGCAGTGGCAGCGGGGGCAGAGAGCAGCACATGGGCATGAACATTAACCACCACAGACAATGCCAATTCAGATCAGCCCCAGTTCACGTATCCCACATACCCCCGTTTGCAAGTCCTGCTTTGAAGTAAAACCTGTGCCACAAAGTTTAATCATCACCTTTTCACCACATTTATAATGAGGGCTGTTGTCAGAATAGCTGCTCTTCCTAAGGCTTTGCTGGGCCATCTGGTCCATTTACCTTCACTTGACACAAGGACTAAGAGGGATGGGAGAGACATCTCTAAGCCATGATCTTTGCTCTCCTTCATCCTGCTACAGCTGGTAGCTGATCTTTGATCAAATCTTTTGCTCTTGCCAAATGCAGGAGACCCTGGCAAGGGCAAGGCAAGACTTCTTGGCTGCTTGTGTAAGGAGGCTGCCAAACAGGGGCTAAATTTTTATGTACTTCCATAGCCAAGAAAGGTGAGTGGTGAAATCACCAAAATGGCGTGGTCTTCTACTCACATTCCTGGATTGCCCAGGAGGGCTTCTTCCACATGAAGGGTAGCCAAGAGCCTGCCTGTTATGGCATCCCAGGGTTCCCTACATCTCAAAGCCTAAAAAAAGCTGGCTGCCAGGCTACCCTTGGTTGAGCTTTAAGCTAGCACCTACCACTCTTGTAATTACCTTCTTTTAATGCTCTTGCTTCTTGAGTTCTTCTTCAAACTTGTCAGAAACTTGCCCCAGGTATCCACAATGTTATATGCCATGGCTTTGCAGCATTATTCTTGAGCTCACAGCAGTAATATGTGCCTTTCCTAACCTGAGCACCTTGCAGGAGATTTAAGCTTTTTTTAAAATGGAAGTAATTGAGGGGTTACTAAATTGCCATTTTAAATTTTTTAGGTGAGCTAATGGTTTTGCTGTGGATTTGCAGACAACACTGGAGCCATAGTACATGAGCAGACTGAGAGTACATCCTCAGCGGACATTTACCTAAGGTGGCCAAATCAGTTTCTGCACTTTCCAAAGGGGCAATCCTATTTCAAACCCACAAGCTCTGAGTGCAGAGCAACTGCTCGTGGTCTATCTCTGCATTCAAGTACTGTGTCACCAGGCCTCACTGATCTGCAGCATGCAGCAGCACACTGATGGGCAATATAATATATATGAAAATGAAGGAGCAAAATATATGCAAGGCTTCAGTGGTGGTGCAGGGGGGTGGAAAATATCTTGTATAGTACATCATTTCACTGGAATTTCTCATTTTCAGGACGTTGGTTCTGACATTACTGGAGTCATAGTGTTTAACGTCCCTATAGTGGCATTCCAACATTTAAAAAAAGAACATCTGTGGCTGCTAGCCAGGAAAGCATACCTCACTGCTTTTGACTGGGCTGACTCTTTTAGAACCGACATGTAGCTGTGTCAGGGACAAAGCTTCCAGCCTCTGAGCTGGCAAGTACCTGGTAAAAAAAAAGTACAATAAACAGGAGTCCCCTCCTTACACATGCACACTTAGCAATGCTGCTACAGATACCAAACACCCTGTTGAAGAATACTACGTATTACTGCTAAATTTTGTATCTATCCCCTCTGTTTGCATTTAATTACTGTGAAGGGATTTAAGATGTGCACGGGAAGGAAACATTTGTTTGTGAGAGATGAATCTATTGGTAGCTCCTTGGATTAACCTGTTAATTGAAAATTCACTCTTTTTATTTAAGGTCATTTCTGCCTGTGCTGTCTCTTTACAGTTCCTTATCTTGCCAGTATTAGTAGATGCGGCAGCATTGTGCTGAGGCTGGTGCTGTATATCTTTCAGATGGAATTAGGATTTGATATGGGGGAAGTTTTGAATGGACTCAAATGACACACTCATTCTGATTATACTATTTTCTCCATTGTAAATGGCCTCTCTTTGGAAAACCAGGCACCGTTATCCACTTTGGGAAGCACACCATTCCCCAGCCACTGCTTACACATTACAGTCCTATAACAAAGGCTTTAGAGCGTGCTGGGACAAGGCAGTGCAAAACTGAAAGGCAGAAATAGCTTTCTGAGGATTTCCATGGATGTGACTCCCTCTCCACTTGAAAGCTTCAGGAGATGGATGAGGAATTGCATGAGTGGGGGGATTAGCTCCACCAGTACACTGTTGGATTTGCCAAATACTGCATTTCACCTTCAAGTCCTTCAAGCGTGCTCCTGAGTGCTTACTTTGGACCTGCTGCTTGTGCATCAGCTGTTTATGAGCATATTTCACTAAGCCAGGGTTAATTCCTGCTCAGAAGACGTCCAGCAGACCTAGACAGTTAGTGCCAGCCTTCAAGAAAAGCTCACACTGTTGGTCTGAGGTGCAGATGCTCGGAGAAGTCCACTGTTGGCAGAGGCAGCATCACTGAGGCCTCTCCGCCACTTTTCTTCTCTCTGAACCTCAGAGTTGCCTTCACCTGAATAGAAACAACCTGTTCAAAAGGCAGAACAAGTTTAGCTTTTATCTGCCTTGTGCTGCCAGAAAACTGCTACTGAAGACAAAGCACAAGCCAGGACATGGTCTAGGAGTCTCCAGCTTGCTCCTAGGATCTCCTCTATGCTGGAGAAACCTTTTTCCCTGCAGTAACCCTATCAGAGAAGCTAAGGAGACTGGACTCCCACTGCTAGCACTGCACAATGCAGTGGGCAACCTGGGCTGTGAAAAGCTGTCAAGCTGTCACACTCCTATGCAGACCCACCCCAAAAACTTCCACAGCAAGGCATCCACATCCTTCCCAGCCTATACCAGCCAGCAGGTTCTTGTGCTATTGAAACCTTCATTTGCTGAATGAATTTAGCTTTTAAGCCACCTTCCTGAGCTGGATATGAAAATTCACCTGTGACATAAGCAGTTTTTAATTTTGTCACTATCTATAAAACTCACTTGAGCCCGATTAGGGACTCCTTCTCCTAAGCAAAATCCAGAAATCCCAGGAGGCCCACCCCACTCATACCACGACAACTACAGAAAGTTTTTCTTTCCACGTCTACTTTTTTGGAGTTCTGAAATAGAGAGAGCAGCTTTACCTGCCCAAAAACTAATGGAAAATCTATAGCTCTTGGAATGAAAATTGCCTTTATCCTAGACATGGACTGGAGAAACAGAGTAATGAGATGTGATAAATATTCAGATACTGAAATATCCAAAAGGTTAGGTTGTATCTTTTTTACACTTTACCCTGTTTAACAGAATGAAGACTTTGGCACAAAATATTTCTGTGTTTTGGCAGTAATGCTCTTCGTCCTAGTCAGTTTGGATTCACCTTCATCTGAGCTGGAGAAACCCAGGCAAGTATAATAGCCAGAGCACTGAGGACCAGAGGCATTTCATATGGCTGGGAATCAAGCATCTAAGTATTTTTTATCTGAGCATCGGTCTCCATGAAGAATTATGAGGTGCAGGTTATAAAGCACTGATCTATGTATGTATCGCCTACCTCACCCTCTTGCCTTCCTTCTCTTTCTTGCAGTGGAACTGAGGAGGATTTGGTGACTTCTTCCTTTCCCCAGCGAGCAGGAATGCACAAAAAGAGTAAAACGGCTGTGCAAATGCTATCACAGCATGGGATTTCCACAGAAGAAGTCAGGCCTTCAGTAAGGACAGCAGCTCAGCCAGTCTGGGATTTCAGTCTGCCGGGTAATGACAAGCTTCTCTGACTGCTGGCTAAGGTGAAGCCAAAAGACCTCCAACATTTTCTCAAAATGGCAGTGACAACTTTGAGAAATAAAAAAATGAAAAATTCAGCCATTCTGCCAGAGCAGATAGAGGCAGGACTCAACAGCACAAGCTGGGAGGAAATGACCCCTTGGGATGAATGAGGGTTGCTTGTGCCCCTGCACAGGGCTCTGCCGTGCCCAGAGGGAAGAAGAGACCACACTGGTGCCACCACACAGCCCAAGAGCCACAACAGGCTGCAGGAGGAAACCTCTGCAAACCACCTACTCCTTTTCATACACTGGAGCCCACCTGGGGCTTTCTTATCCCAAGGTCGCTATTGTGCCCATTATTGCCAAATAATGGGATGTGTGGGTCTGTACGGGAAAGGAGCTATGTGGACTTTTAGCCAATTAATTTCAGAATTGATTCCCTCTGTTGCCGGCATCCTCTACAGCCAGCAGGGCTCTTCTCTGCAATCCAATGCAATGCACACACCTTTGAAAAATGATGCTTTCAAGCCTGCCCTGTGGTGCAGTAAATTTGAAAGTGCTCTTAATAATAATAAGGATCAACATTGACTTTAATGGTCTTCAAACTCTTCGTGTAATTTCATTAGCTACCCAACACAGATGCAAGCACGGGTGATGTCATACTTTTTCCCTTGCCCTGAAACCTGAGTCAGGCGCCAGAGATAGAAACCAGTTTTATTGCCTGTAATCGGATTAAAGCTTCTGGCAGCTGGTGATCGATAGGTGATTGCTGGAGTAATCTAGAAATACAGAAGGTTCTTGTGAAGGTGCAGCATGGCTCAGATTGAGGCAAGGGTCTTGCAGACTGCATGCAGAGTTGAAAATGCCGTCAGATGCCTGTAAGCAACTAAATCAACACGAGTAGTTTGGTATTTAACAGCTTTCCTGTCAATACGACACCAGAACACAGTGCAGTTTCACAGCATCAAGCAAGCTATGTTTTCACGCTGTGGTGATTCCCAGAACTCCCCTTTCTGATGGAAGACCATTTACAGAGATGTACCATGTAGGTACTATACCCCTATCACATGGGCAACTAAACGCTTATCTCCATGTGCAAGTTCTCTCCTGAGCCAAACTCCTGCTGCCTTCCTCTGCCTGGTACAGTGAGCACCACTGAAGGTCAGAATTTGTCAACACTTTACCACAGGTTGCTATTTTTCCCAAGAGCAGGAAATAACGGTGGTAACCTTGTGATTTCTGAGGATAAACAACAATGTAATGACTGCCACCCCACCTCCCAGACCTCAGACCCAGTGGACTGCAAAACAAAAACGAAAAACCAGAACAGCACCCAAAGAGAAATGACGAAGCTGGAGAAGTCCATGGCCATTAATTGCTTTAACAGGACTTTTTCAATAAGTTGATAAGATGCAATTACCTCATCATCTGAATATTGCAGCAGTAAAATCAATGCTACTTAAGGAGTCTGACAATCAATTAGCCACTCTCTCGATATTTGTGAAAGTCAAAGCAATTCTGTGTAAAACATTGATTCATGCAGAGATATCATTAAAGCACCACAATACTAGTCCCCTAATGGATATTGAGAAAATTAATTTATTCCAGCCATGGAATTCTGATAAAATCAGACCTCTGAATCTTCCTCTTTAGCTGGATAAAGTTTATTTTTCTAGACTAGAGTTCTTCAGCAATGTCATCAGTGCTGGTAAGTGGCATTCACAGAAGCCCCAGCACATACCTGCCTAGCAACACAGAATATAGACCAGCCCTCTGGATGGGCTCATTGTGTATTAACATAACACCATTATCCCGTTGATAATGCTAGACAATGTGATTTTGGTTTTAGTTCAGTACATCTGATTAATAAATAGACCTACAAATATGTAACAAAATAAAAATCAGGGTCACAAAGGCCCAAATCATCAAAAGCATTTAAGTATCTAACATCTTTTGATTGATGCAAGAGGCTGACATCTAGCTGCCTTTCAGTATCCCTGAATGTCCTGTGATATATGTACACTACAGATGTCAAGCATGGGAATAGATTGCCTTGAAAGGTTGTGGAATCTCCATAATTCAACATTTCTTAAGAGCAGATTAGACCAACATCTATCAGGCATAACCCAGGCATCATTGCTCCTGCGCTGCAGCCAAGAAATGGACTGCACAACCCCTTGAGGCTCTCTGGCCTATAACTCTAAGAAAAACCCTGATGCTCATTTCATGGTTTTCTGATTTTATACAATGTCAGACTGGGCTTTTATCAGATATTTAGATAGCAATTCTATATTAATTTAGACATAATAATCACACCTAGAATAACGTGGATCAGTTTTATTTCTGGCATGACTTGACTTCCCTGGAATTATACAAGGGGTGAATTTAGTCCTGCATTTGGACAATTCATAATCTATCAACGTCTTGCATTAATGTGCATACTGAGTTATTCTGCCATCATTTAAAACAGTGGCATCACTAATGAGACCATTAACTATAGAGTGCATCTAGTCACATTGGATTCCTGTTTTCATTATTTCTGTCTAAGGTTAGTTTTTACCTCAGTCAGTTAATAAATGCCAGGGTAATGCTGGCACAGAAAATATGCATCTGCTAATTTTCATTAAGATGTCAGGGAGAATGGTAGTAAACAGACAGATGTGATTTTTTTGTATTACATAGTCCCTATAGATAGAGCAAAACTAAAAGGTGTATTCTCATTTAGAATATAGTACATGCTATTACTTTTTGCATGTTATTTCTGAAATTATCTGAGCTGAATGAAATTCAGAACCTATTTAGAACCTAGTCCTGGAAAACACATCAGCTCCTGCCAAACTTTAAACATACATGCAATTGCACTGAAAACAACTGTTAAATTTAAGCCCACACCTGAGCATTTGCAGGACAGATTACCACGGAATTTCAAGTGAGATTATAAACACAAATCCTGGTCCCAGCTCCCTGACAAATTAACAAAGCTTGACAACCTTTTCATGTTGAACTGGGTTGTAAGTGAGTTTGAGGTCAGACAGAGGAGTTCCCACTGAACGCTCTGTTTCAGATTATTAGAAAAACAGATCCGACTTTTTAAATAACCTTTAATTCTGGGCTTCTGAGAACTCAAAGATTAAGACAGAAGATGGGGAAGATGACCTGGCTCCAGCTGAAATGGAACTTTGAGGGCAAGCTTTAGAAATAGCATCATTTTGGGGTGTTTTTGTTATTACTTCTTTAGCAAAAATGAAGCAGACTTCAAAAGATGAAAATGACACCTCAGTGCACCATGTTATGTGCAAGACTGGCAAAATAGAGTCTGATTATAGAATATCATCAATTGACTATCAGGCAAACTCTTTATTGACACTCATAAAGAATAAATATTAAGCGGCCAAAAACACTGCAATAGTCAAGATAAATTACGATCTGATCCCTGCAAATACAGGGTGATGCTTTAAATATTCAAAATATATCCCAAGCAGTGAGCAGGCAAGGAACATTAATTCTCTTGGGCCCATCAAAGGAAGAAAAAATGATTGCAGCTGAAAAAAAAATCCCGGAACAACAGTGATAGCAATGGCTACATCTGTATGTTTGCTGACAGCCATGCACCAGTTCAGACTCAAACTCTCCATCAAGTGGCTTGTACCACACTTACTCCTGGGTTTGTCTCTGACCCATGCCAGCTGCATCCATGCTGTCCTTGGTCCTCTGTCTTCTTATCACTCTGCCCTCCACTGACAAGGCCATCCAGTCAATGTACCTTCTCTGATTTTGTCATGCCCCATGCAACCCTTATGTGTTCTCCTATAGCATAAGAAATGTCAGGGAAGAGGATGAACTGATATGTTTCTATTCTAGGAAACAACTGTTCCAACATCAGTCAGTATGGATTAGTGTGTCCTTCACTTTCCATTACTCAAAGCAATGATTAAGGCTGACTATCTGGTATGACCCTCAAAAGCCATCAGCATACAATGTAGGGAAATATTTACATCTTTGTTCTCTAGGTAGGTCCTCATATAGTAATCTGCCATTAAACAGTGTAGTTCATACTGTGATGTGAATATATGAATTTCCATCTCAGGTACAGCAGTCTTAGGGATTGCACAGATGAGACTGAGGAGAAGAGGGTTGACATTTGTTACCATCAACAGTGATATGACACCATTCCTCACAAAATGACCTATGGGCTGCTCCAGAGCACATCAAATGACTGTCTCCCTCAGCCTACCTGGAGAACTGTGCAATCCTGTCCATACCTCCACCCCTTTCCAAAATGCCTCCTACAGTAAGGTATTCATGAAAGATGATGTAAGAGTTAGATGTCTCTTAACCAGTTCCAGAGTCCTTTATATAGGGGAAACGATGCACCAGCTTTCTTACCTCTAGTGTAGGGTGGAGGAGCAAGCAAATCCAGCCCATTGCTCTAGTTCTTGGTCTGTGGGACATGGCAAGAGTGGAAATGGCTAATTTGTTAGGTATCACTCACAGTCCCCAGTGGTGCTATTGGAAAAGGCCTTTCTTAGCATCCTCGTGCTTCTTCCTTTGTCACTTGCCCCAGCTACATTCAAACTGACTATGGAAGAAACCCAAGGAAAGGACAGTACCTGCATGGGGCCCACTGCAAAGCAGAAGGATATTGGAGTCGGGTAGATGGCACTGAGGAGACAGAGTGTGTGTCTCCAGCCTTTTAAAAAGCCATGTGGATGCAGGACTGGCTAATACCTGAATATCTCTTACAGACTGACACCAAGCGCCTAGGTAGAGTCTCTGGAAAGAATCATGTTTTCTGTATTTCTTTGGCCTGTCACGACTTCTCAGGGCAAGACATGAGATGCTTGTTACCATCCAACCCCTCCCCAGAGACATTTCCTAGTGATACAAAGCAGCAGCAGGAAGGTCACACTAATGAGCAAATAGATTCCTTACTATTCATCTTTATGCAGTGCTGTAAGTGTATGTGGAGCTTCATGGATGAGTAAAACACAAGATAAAATGACTTTTTCTAGTATTTTCCATGTGCTGTGCAGCTTCACTTGTTCTCAGGGATTTCACATGCAGAGTGCTTGAGGAATTTGTTCATCCTGATACACCCTGGGACCTCCTTCCCCTCTTTTCCCCCTACTGTCCTCATCACCAGGCCACGTACCTCTGCCATTATTCACCAACTCTTGGCTTGTATTTGGTTGAGTTGTGCCTGGATTCATCTCTGCAGGAAAGGTACCCTTATCTATCTGGGCATGCATGGGAAAGGACAGGGATGGGTGACAGCACCTGTCTGAGGTGGAGCGGGAGCTGTGCCCAGCAGCAGTGACACAGGCTGCCGTGCTGCTGCACAGCCCTGCTCCCAGCAGTGGAGCCAGAAATCAGCCTGCAGGAAAGACCTCCTGTTTGCCCTTCCAGAGGCAGAAGTGGGAAAACTCTATGTAACCCAGATTAGAAGGAGCTAAATTGTGTGCTTTACCCCATGATTCACCTCCCAGTAACACTGCAGGAACAGGACTTCAACACATGCATCAACTCTGCTATTAGGAGGAGGGCGTTGCTGTCCCTGTCAGCCTATGCCGGGGACCTCAGAAGCAATGCAGCCCCACAGCACAGATCTCAGGGTGGGCTGGACAGCCTGGCTGGGCACCCTAGGTGCAGAGTGGAGAGGGTACCTCATTCCTGGGGGAGGGAGGTTTCCTGACACATGTGTCTATCATTGCACATGGCCACATACTTTCAAAATGGCTTTGGGAGCAGTTCTCCTGCAGGCCAGGAGTTACATGTTTGTGCCCAAAGGAGTTCCCACTCTAAGTCAGTCACAACCACACATCGGCTATAGCTCCCCCAGCAGCTGGAAACTGAGCATCTTGCAGAGAACCCTTTACAGGGTACGCTGTTACAATTAGCATTACGTGCTGAAACAAATAAGGTTATACAGTAATCTCCACTATTTTCGAAAGTCCCTGAAACTGTAACTCTCACTACCACGATTTTTAGCACTGCAGTAACACAAAAGCTGGGAGGAGAGGGAGAGGGAGGGAAGGGGTGAATGTATGTAGGACAAACAGTTCTTGTATTTTTTGTTACTTAAACACTTTGTTATTTACAAATGTGAGCTCAGGCTTTCATGGCATTCTGATTAATAACTTAAGGCCTAATTTAAGGGTTCAGAGAGCAGTTGAGTGTTATTAGATACACCGTGCACACAGCAAAGTGAAACAGTCCACATGCCAGTATCTTCTATAAAATTAATAGGCTCATTAACCTCAAGCAAGGTCAAATGCAAGAATCTAGATGCATACACGTTCTTCTTTTGTTCTTTCAGAAAAATCATCTTGTTAATATTGGGAGAGATTTAATAGAAAAAGAAATGATACAGAGAGAGGAAAGAATAAGCAGTAGGCAAACCCAGCGACGAGCAAGAAAACCTAAGAAAGTGCCATTATTGTGTTAAGAATGGCAAGCTGATTCCATTGCTCTGTCTGTGGGGATGATGGGGGCACTCCAAAATTGCTGGGCTCAGCTATTCCAAATAGGATACAGTTAAGCCTTAGAAAACCATCTCAGGGAAAGTCCTCAGCCTATTGAGATCATATAGACTTTCATGAGGCCTGGATTTCACCTCCAAACTCCAGGATACTTACCAGAGCCTGTAAGAGCTCAAGCTCACTTTTCTTGAGCTTTTCCTTGGAAGACAACAGAAAGCCAAGCTGAAAAGCCAAAACAGAAGCATGAAGACACTCTGCATTCATAGTGACTACAAGGACTGGGTACTGGATGCAGCCAGGCATACCTTTTATGCTAGGACCTTCCCAATATATAATATACAAATTGTTAAGGAATCTGTCTACAAGTAAGAGTCCTTAGAGTTATTTTTGGGTTCATTTCCTGGTGTCATCGTTAGGGCAGAAGCAATTAACTCTTACTGTTAAGGTAAGTGATTTCAACTACGGAATAAAGGACCACTTAAAAATTAAGGCTTCAAGTAAGGAATCACTGAAATAGGGTCATTTTGAGTGTTGAAGGTGCTCAGACCTCATTCTGGTGCTTGTAAGTGCACACGAGGTGGGCTGATTGTGCTTTCAGCACACTCTTTGTAAGAGTGCTGATTTCTCCCGGATGTGGATCACAGTTACACCTCACACCATATGCAGGAAAAGGTAACTCAAGAGAAAAGTCTATGTTACAGTTCCTGGGCAAACTAGAATTCAAAATTCTGATAGCTGACCCTCAGCAGTAGCAGTTAAATTCAACAGGGAGCTATAATTAGATCATAAATAGCCATTTTGGTTGTGATTAGCAGCATTGTGTTCAAATACTGGGTAAGAGGAAAATTGCAGGCTTGTGTGGGCTGCTAGTTGGACAGTAGTACTAAGCAGAGCCACACTTAGCATCATTACAGCAGCCCCGACAGATTCACAGTCAGCCATTCTCATCCAACCAAGGAAAAGACGGGCTCTGTGCCAAAGGGGCTTTCCATCTTTGACATTTCACTGCATGTGCCATCAAATGGCTCAGCGCAGAGAGTGGGAAGTTTATTAGCAGCGGCTGGAAGAGTTTAGACAGCTGTTGCTTTCCACTGCCTTTCTGAAAGTCTTGGAGCGTCGAACTGTTGCACAGAATGTTATCTCCAAAACATTGATCACGAACACTTCTGCGGGGAATTTGACTTTGAATACATAAAAGGTTACAGTGAGGAGGAGAAAAACTGACTGTTCTCATTGCCATGGTGGAACAGACCAGACAAAGTGGGCGTTGTGCAGCAAGCTAACTGGATGCAAGCTAGACATCATGAGAAGCTTTCTGACAGTGCGGGTAGTGAAGCTCTGGAACAGGCCACCTGCAAAGGTGCAGAGAGCCCAGTACTGAGGAATGGCAATCACGGGGCAAGGAGATGAACCTGGTGATCTCTTGAGGGTCTTTGCAGACTTACAAGTCTCTGCATGGCAGCATGGCAGCAAAACCATTCTGATACTCAAGTCAAATCATCTTAATAGTAGCACACATATTTTTGAAGTCAGATCAGAAGATCAAGCTACAGAAAATTCACTTCAGACACTTTTCCAAGAATGTGGATGCTTGACTTCAGCGTATGTCAAACGAGGACCGTATCTGTTCCTGTACCTCCTAGCAACCCTCTTGCTATATACTCAAATGCTCCTTTTCCTTACTCTGTAAGGACTTACTAGGTCTCTCCTCCTGTGCTCTCCTGCCTCCACACAGGCTTCCAGCTAGCTTAAACCCCCAGTGCAAGCAGCTTCACATCTTTAGCTGTATTGGTGATATTTGGCAAAGTGCTTGACCTGAACTCTGGGATCCCCTACAACTTAATGGAGAGACCTCAAACCCAGCAGGGACTGGCATCTCTTTCTGATGGAAGCTGGATATCTGTCTCCCCTCCTAGGTGATCATTACCAAAGCAGATCCAGTAGCCAGCTTTTGGAAAGTATATAGCCAGAAATCGTTTTGTGGCAGAACATACCTGAGATTTGACTTTAGAAGCAACTTGAGCAAAGCAAAGACTATGGAGGGGATGCTGTGTCCTACCACAAGATTTAAATATGGGAGAAAAATAGAAGTTTAAATCAAGAGAGATATCTAGGGAAAGACCAAGGGAAGTGCCAGTAACAATCCCCTGGAGGAATCAGGACCAGCAACCCTGACAAACCTGTCGCAGGCATTTTAGTTTCCTTGAAAGGTTGAAACGATCTTTGACCAGACTGTTTTTAAAGAAAGTCTACTTAACCGAGGCAATTTTTTCCAGTGCTAATGAAAATCCCTTCATGATTAATTCAGTATCCTGATATTTGAAGAGCACTGATGTTGTGGTATTATATAGCTATCACAGAAAATTACCACTTCAGGACAGATGGTGCAGTGGTGTTGATGAGTAACAATTAAGCCCAATCATTAGGGGCTCTTCTGCTCATTGAAGACATGCACTGAAGACGTGTATGTAGAGTAGATATGACTTGTTTTCTGCTACAGATATCCTCACAGACTTTTTGGAGAGCCCTATTTCATCTTTAGAAGATTTAATTAAAGGGGCTGTATCTGAATTATGACTTTTGATTCTCTTTCCTAAGTGTTAAATGCTTTTAGAAAAAGTTTAACCTAGAGTTATATAGTACTTGTAATCACTGCTTTATAGCGAAGACTATGAATTTGGTGGTCTGATCCATTATATCTTCCTGTTAAGTTTCCCGCTTGTGAACAACGAGATGAATCAGATCTTTAAAACTTTCTATAGAAATAAGTCCGCAAAGTCATGAGGAAGACTCCCAACTCTGTCCGGCAATGGGACAAGTGTGTTGTCATTTCAGTACAATATAATTTTGGCATTTGTAAAGCAAATCAACCAGCAAGGATGGTTTCATGGTATTTTCTCAATAGACAAAGAACAGAAAGAGGTTTGAAATGTCCTATTAGACTGTTAACAGTGACTCAGTACAGATTTGAAATGCGGTAAGACCCATCAGGTGCTAAGAACAGACAGGTGACGGGCATCTCCGTACCAAAAGGAAGTCAGCTGGTGATAGTTCTGACCTTAGCTTGGTGGAAATGGTTGCCTGCACAACGCAAGTCTGCATTTACCTGCTCTAACATACCTCTCTCAGGATCTGCCATCAAGCCACCACAAGCAGGACCAATGGGCCGTCCTGTTTTCTGACTATGGTAGGATCTCACCTGGGAAATCCCTCTGCACAGAGAATTACCTGTCTGCCTGCCTGGAACACTCCAAAGGAAAGGGGCTTTGTGGGGAGCATGGAGGAGCGAGGGTGTTGTGTGGTCAGAGTGCTGCACGCTCTGCTATGCAACAGCCACGAGTGACACTGGGAATGATGCTGGAGCCGTACCAGACTTTAAAGGGCCATTATAGCCCATTGCCTTCACCAGGATCAGCAAAGAACCACACGGCTGGGGCAACCAAGGCACTGGTCTTGGCATTTATATCCAGAGGATGCACATAGAGACAGAAATCACTGAACTGGATTGTGGTGGTAGGCTCGAAATCCCGCACAAGTACATAGGCTGAACACTGAGGTCGTTGGAGAGACAGACTCCAAACAAGACACGGCCAGGAGTCCTCCAAGCCAAATGTCCCATCTAATACTGTGGTAGCTGAACAGTGTAGTGGCAGGATATTAAATGGACACACTTAAACAAATCTTTGTTGGAGGACAAGTCCTGCTTGCACCGTGGGTCAAACGAAAGAGTGCAGAGCACTGCTTGTTGCAGTTTGCACAGGGCTTGGAGGGAACAGCAGAGATTTTAAGAGGGAAGGCTCTTAGAAGAGGGAGCTGACTGGCCGTGGTAGAAAGACTAGATTCAACTGCAGCCTCTCAACAACAGCTTCTCATAACAAAAGAGACAGGTTGAAAATCAGGGGTTCCTCTATGTCATGTGTGGCGGGTAGTAACACAAAACATTGCTGGAGGAAGCTATGTGAATACAAAGCTGGGTGAAATATCCATTCAGATATTTACAGAGATATAAGCAGAAATTCAATTGCTTCATAGATGATAGTGACTATTCATCACCAATTTTCTGATGAGAGCCTATAGCCTATGACAGGGTCATGCTCACCCATTGCCCTCTTCTCCTGAGATAAAAGAACGTGTGATATCAAGGGGACAGAAAGCATATGTTAAATAGCTCACTTGTGCCTTGCTATTATCCTCCTCCTTCCTACATAATAACCTCCTCTTCTCTATTTATATTCACATCTATATTTAATGCTCACTGAAGACTACAGACTTGTGTTTGATGTTCCGCTGAAGACATGATTCATCACAATCCTCATTTTTAGTAATGGAAAAAGGCTGTGGTAGAAAAAAACAGATGAGACTGCTTTTCATCTTTGGTAGCCATGTAACCTTTGTGTGAACTTGGAAAGTCATACGAAGAATGGCAGGCTCAGCCTGTCGTGCGTGATTCACAAAGTTTTCTGAATGCTGCGCGATCTCCCCTAGCAATATCTGATCTCTCCTCCTTTAAAGAACACTCTTTAGAAATACAGAGCAAATCACCCATTCCTTGACCTACAATTTCTGTTGTTGTTTTCAACATGAGATGTAAAAGATATTCTATTTACTATAAAAAGTTTTTTTAAAAAACAGATGTTATCATTTATATGTCTGTAGTCCTAAGAATGAAAAACAAGGAGCATAGGTCAATTATTAACTTGTTTTTCATGCTCTGCCCTGCAGCCAGAGCCACCAGTGTTATGACTGCCAACCAGCTGGTCGGAGGGCAGCATGGCACTCCCTTTGAGGCTACCAACAACAACCCTCTAAGAATGACTTAGGCAGGAATGGCGCAGGTGCACTGAATGCAAATAGCCAAAGAGCTTCTAACATAGACCACAACACAAAATAGTCTAGTGCTCCATTTATTCTTTCTCACGAAACTAGCTGGAGCACCAGTCTGTTTTGTGTCATTGGGTATATATGCACAGATTCTCTTACACATTCTTCAAATCTGATAGCATGAAAAATGCTGGTGCTCTTGGGGTTAAAATATTCCTACGCACAGAAGCTAGTTGAAAACTGCTATTTGCCCAAAACTTTGCAAATCTTTTGCACAGAAAACGTATTTACCTCTCTTTTTTCCAAACTAGCTCATTTGCCTCAAAATAAGTAACGCCAGCCTGGGTTAGATGACACTATAATCTAAGAATATAATTTAATGCTAACTTTTAATAACAAAAATGAAAGATTGAAAATCCACTTCAACACCTGAATTCATTAAATTGAAGTTATTTTCATTCTTCAAAAGAAATCTGCGTTCTTTACAGAAATAGGAAATAGTATAAATGACCTCCAAATTAACAGTTGTTTTTAGGAATATTGCAGCTTTCATTTGAATTAAAAACTTTTTTAATTTCTGGAAAAGAAAAGCATACATCTTTCATCGCTCTCTTTCCTGCTTTCCACAAAGGAAGCTCAAAGAGCTTTATCCTGAGCTCTTCTATATCAGCAGAAAGACATCAGAAGAGCAGGCTGAAGCAGCACCTGCAAGGTAGTGAAGTCAGACCAGAAGGGGTGCTTTGGGGACACAGACGTGCTACCCGTGAAAGAGGCAAGTGGCAGTGACAAGCTCATCTGACAACCCGTAATCACACCTCAGGACCATTTGTTTGCTCAAAATTGCTCCTTGGTACCCAAAATGTTTTGGAGCTGTTTCCACCTTAAGGAAATGACACGCAGCTCTTGAACGCAGCTCCTCACGGCAGAGAAATGAACCAAAGTCTCAGCCCAACACCTCTTTTGCTGGTGACCAGACAGGGCGCAGCGCAAGCCACAGCTGCGCTGTCCGACGTGGCAGCCCCGCAGCTGGGAGCAGGCAGGCTGGGGAGCACAGAGACTGAGCACAGAGCTTACTGCCGTCTGGGAGCATTTTGGTAAGCGTGCCCAGACAGCTCAACTCCTCAGGCCTCAGATTTCGCCTATGTGCCCTCCGCTCCGTATTGAGTTCTAACTTTGCAACCTCAACAGGAGTTCAGGTCCCACAGAGACAAAGCCTGTGACTTTCCTTTGCTTCGCAGTGTCTGTCACTCTTAAACGGGCCGTAAAGGTCAGTTCTGCCTAACATTAAGACTGCAGGTCCTCATTTCTGCTGTCTACAGTGCCAGCCCCCACCATGCCTTCTTCTTCCCTCTCCTCCTTCTTTGACTGCTTATTCCAGCCCTTACACAGCCCCTCAGCGAGCGCACAGCTGCAACCGGTGCAGCTGGTTGGGGTGGCCACAACTGGATCAGGGGACTAATCAGAATTAAGAGTAGCTGGTTTGTTGTTTTAGGCTGTGTTTCAAGGGGATGGTTTCTGTGACCCACCTCACCCTGCATCTGCCAAACTGTGCCGCTGGCTGAGGGAGCTAGGACTGGGAGAGCGGAAAAACAGTGGGCTGAGCTGGCACTGCTGCCAAAAGAAAGCCTTGGTGAAACCATTAATTGGGACATCTTGGACTGGGTACCTCATGCAACATTTCAAATCTGCACTAGCTCTCACCCAGGCACTTCCAGCAGCGCCGTGGAGCCCTGTGCACACATCCCCTCTGCCGGTGGCCTTACCTCGTGACTTCTTTCCGTACCATATGCCATTTCTCACCTCCCCTCTCTTCTTTCCAATTGCCTTACATCTCCCCTTTCTCTTGCCATCACTCACTGTGCACCTGACTCAGGGGGACCAGGGTGAGGTGGGATGGCGCAGCACAGTACTGATAGGACAGGGAGGTCCTGGGGAGGGAGGCCGTGCATCAGCAAGGTGGCCAGCCAAGTGGGTAAGTAAGTGCAAAAGTCCAAAGCTCCTTGCGCTGAAATAACTGCAGTAGAAATCAAGGAGGTCATATTTTACACGTGAAGCCAACTGTCAATCCCAGTCCCAGGCCTTGGTGTCCTGCGCAGAGTTATTGCATCTGGCTTGCGGGCCCTTGAGAGAGGCAGCCAGCACCCGTGTCACCATGTCATGGGTCTCCTGCAAGCTCCCTTCTGCCAGCACAGGCTGGAGCCTTTCCAAAGGGCTATATCCATGTGAAAACAGCTACAACAGAAGGTCTGCAACCCAGCATCTCTCTGGGGTGGCATCAGGGTGCTGCATCTTTTTGGATCCCAGTTGGATTTGTAACTTGCCTCTCATTGCTGACACCACTAGCAAAGGCACTAATTGCTCTCCCTTCCATCAGCATAGGAACTTAAGAAGCACATGAGGGAACACCTGACCTGTGCACCCCAGAAAATATTCTCCCAGTTTCAGGGAGAAACTAAAAACAAAATAGATCAGAGGTAGTTCTGTTTTCCTGCGACCCTCATCCATCCCCACATCCCTATTAAAAAGCAATGATTGAAAGCTATTTCCTTCCTTGTTATTCCTGCATTATAATTGTTTGCAAATGCTATTTTTTTCTTTAATTACCCCTTCCTACATATACATGAGAATGATAGGATAAAGAACAATCCAATGTCGCAATTGAATTACAAAAGCATTGCACATGGCTGTCCTATTAACTTCATAGCAGTGATGTGTTATAAAATGCAAAGTGCAGAAAAGGGGGTAGTAATTTGTTTATAAATATGTTAATTAGGTGGAGCAAATGCCATACTGCCTGAGAAAAGCAAATCACTGATTGCAAAGTGTGCCTTCTAGCGTGGATTTCACAGGGCAAAATGTAGTTAATAAAACTACCTTTATGTTTTGTATTACAGCTTTTTAGCATAAATAGCTAATAACCAATTTACATTAATGGTATTGGCACAAATGTAAATTAGAGTCTTTTTGTTTGTATTGCTGAAGTGCAATTCTATTGCCAGATGATTGTATTTGGCCATTTCATTAACTAAAGAGATTTAGGAAACAGATACAATTCCAGGCCCTGCCCAAATAATATTAATATGAAAAAGAAATTGTGCTGCACACCTGGTCTCATGAAGAACTCATGTGCCTTATGGACGAAACTCTGTTCCTCCATCACACACATAGATATAGCAGGACCAGTTCTTGAATAGGCTGGTACTGTATCAAATTTGGTTACAAATCAAGGTTTTCCAGTCTTATGCGGCTTTTCAAGATTTCAGCTGTTTTTCTGTTCTAAGTCATGCGTGCGAACCAAGGTGTTGTGAAGCTGCTTGGCATCCACACTAGCAAAAAAGTGAGCGTTAGAAAAGCATGACCATAATCTGTGGCTGTTCTCTTGAAATGGGGAGAACTACTTTTAAGACTGTGCTCCACCTGACTCTGACCAGAAGGTGGCTCCTGTGTTTCCCAGGTGCCCACTGGAGCTTTCCCCTTGGGTGAGGGGTCCAGGACCCCTTGGAGCTGGGAATGCAAACCCGGGTCTTCTGCATCCCAGCTGAGCATCCCAACCATCTGCTACACTGCCGTTTCTCTCTAGAGATGAGAAATGTGGTATCAGAGCCAAAAAATATTCATTCCACCAAAGTTTTCAGTCATTGAATCAGTCAGTTTTGGTGACTCTGCATTTCCCAATGGAAAAAAGTATCATTAAATGATTCAGCCACGCACCCGGGCTCCCTGGGCACTGACCTCAGCAGAGAGATGTCGTAGCCACACAGAGATGGCAGAAAATGGTGAATTTGGCCCTGCAGCACTTCCCTATCTGCCCCCAATTTGGGATAGGGAGAGGTCAGCCTTCAGGACGGCCACGGTGCCAAGGCCCCGGAGCGGCTGGGGAAGAGCCATGCTGGGGCTCGGTACAAAGTGCTTTACTCCACAGTCGCAGAGGCTCTGCTCCGTGCAAAGCAGCTCATATGGCCGCAGTAGGGCTCACCCCTCAGTAGCGTGGCTATGTCTGAGATTGCAGCTCTCTCCAAATACTCTTCTGCTTGTGAATGATTTAGAGTACACTCTTCTTCGCTATTGTGAAACCATTCTCCTGCTGCTAAGAGATGTGTATTATATTTTCTCAGATGTAGGAAGTGATGTGGAACCTTATATGGAATTTACACCACAGTTTCTCTACACTCCTGGGATAATGGCTTTCCAGCCTGACACCTAGAAAAAGAGACGATTGCTACATAATGATTTTTATGGGTTTAGATGGCAGGTAGAGAAAGGGGCCTTTACACCCTACTAAATCAATGTTTCTGCTAGCCAAAGATCAAATGTAAATGTTGGCAAATTACTGGCAATGCACATGAAAGCCACACAATCCAGTCTGCTATAGCAATAGAGGTTTTCCATTTCAGGCCTCATTCATCTGGGACCTTTCATATTCACAGGGTCTTTCTTTAGTCATGCTATGTAAGCAGCTACTGTATATACCGAAAGCCAATTTTCCCATACACTTAAATGTGCTGCTGGAGGGACAATAAATCATGAATCTATTTCCAGTTTCATTACCCTTTATATGATATTGATACAAAAGCATCCTTTCCCCTCATCTGCTTGTTTCTAATGTGAAGACTAGAAGAAAGACTTTTCTTTACACTAATTGGCATTTGCTTTCTTTTCATCAGTACAGAAGCTGACAGTCATGTTCTATAGCAAGAGGATTTCGGAAAAGGGATGCCTTTGTATTGGTTGTGTGTTGTTTTACTTTCAGGTATGGAAGGCACTGTGTTAAATTTCGCTGCCAGTGACACTGATATATCTTCTCCAGAAATTCACTGATGAACTCAGAAAAAAATGGATACATTTGCACATGATCAGCCTTTTGAAAGAATCATGATGTAAATATATATATATAATATATTCATCAACAACAGCTCCTTCTCATCTTCAATACGAGCAAAGTCATTCTATGCAGATCCACAGAATTACAGCAGATCTCAATCTTGTACTTATCCAGCACTGCTATAAATCAAGAATAATTTCATAGAGTTCATCAGATTCAATGGATGCAACTCCAATGCAAATGAGATCAGAATCAGGCCTCTTGACTTCTGGATTCTTTCCCTACTACATGCACAGAGCGTAATGAACTGTGTAAATGTAGTAGGCAATATAATGTTATTCCCATAGCAAACAAAGTATTAAAGGCAATTAGCAAAAGGCTAGTGACACCAGCATGGCAACATCAGTGTTATGAATGGTCGAGACTTGAAAGAAGCAGAAGAGGAGAGTCATTCCTCTGGAGACCTGGCCCAACGATGCAGACATCGGTGTTAGGTGGGTGCTCCAGGCATGTTCTAGTTTGGTAATTACTTGAAGTAGTTACCATCTGACTGCAATTAAGTGGACTATGTGAAAGACTATATGGTTTCACTCCCATTCCTAAGCAACAAGACCAACGCTCCACTTGGCTCACGTGGCTTTCTTGCATATTGTAAGCCATGCAAATACCAAATTGAGCTAATTATGATTCTTGTTAAACTTATACAGTCTGATCCAAATCCTTTTATCTGCATACAAAGATTGCCAAGACATTCCATGGGCTTTGGATAGGATCTAGCAGGATGAATGCTGAGTTTGTAGGGCCAGAATGAGCGGACTACACCAGAGCAATTTCAGCATAACTCTGTTAAAGTCAGTAGGGCTACTCTGATTTATGCTAGTCTAACCGAGAGAGGAATTTAACCATTAATGGTTTGCAATGGAATACAGTATGCTTCCTATTTTACAACATCCTTAAACATGTTTTTTTTTAAAAAGCTCTAATTATTTTTTTTTTCAACTGTAGCTGTTATGTGTTCTCCTGATAGTTTTTCAGAGGTAAGATAACCCATTTAATGAGCTCATGATTTCTTCTAGTAAAAATATTCGTTACAACCTGTAATAGCACGGGAAAGCTTTTAATACAATGTAGCCTTTCAGTCAAAAAGGGCTCTTACACTTCAGTGGGATTTTGTTCTCACTTGACGTCAATAATGTTGCCTAAGAGCAAAAGAGAGGGGATTTGGTCAATTATACATACATTTTTACAGAGCCAGCTTGAAAGTGACAGAAATAATCATTAATCGTTAATGAAGACCAAAGGGAAGATTCTGGGGTACAGAAATAACAGAAATTAAGGGAAAGCTGGGAGGACTAAAAATGAACGATTGCAAGAGCCACGACCTGGTATGGAACAGTGCGTTTGGTAGTGCAGTGCTATCAATACTCTCTTATGCCAGTATTTCTGTATGAAAAATTTTACAAAGCTTTATTCAGCTGCTGCAACCTTGGCTCACATTCAAAGAGAAGGTACCATCTGCTCGTCCGAGGCATGAATGCGTTAAAATATTGGGTTAAATCGTGTTTACTTATCTTGAGGATGGCTGGTTCAGGCAGCTCCAGGACACGGGGAGCTGCCCAGTCTTCTGTGCTCAGTGTCAACATCCCCGGAGGGCCGGGCCGCCGGCTCCAGCTCCAGCTCCAGCTCCGGAGGGAGCAGAGGTGACGCGGGCTCCTCGCAGGGCACGCGCCTCCCGCTGCACCACAAACAGCCCGGCGGTCTGAGAGCTGCGCACGCGGTGCCCTGACACACAGGAGTCGCAATATTTTACAGGTAAATAAACCTGTCTGCCAGGAAAGGCTCGTCACTTATTTTTGAAAGTGATACCATACAAGGAAAAAGCCAATGTCTTTGTCGCTGGGAATAACGCTGTTTACAAGAAAAGGACAGCAAATCAGGCCAGCCTTCCCAGAAAAGCCCTACTGACAGATGAAGCTTAGAAAAGTTTAGCTGCTGATTCGCTGCTTCTTGCAAGCCCTCTGAAGCTTTGAATGCCTCAGCATCGTGTTAGAAAAAAAAAAAAAATCGCATGTTGCATAAACCTACCTTAATCTGGCAACGTTTGCAAGCGCTAAATCCCTTTTAAAAAGGCTTTTAAAAAAGGTACTGAGGCACAGATCTAATAGCTCAGATTTGGTCAGTCAGAATCAAGGGCAGGTATGGAATAGCTATTAAAAAAGATTAAACGGTGCGTGCATCAAACCCAGCAGAGGTGGATGCAGTGGTATATGGTACGGTTCAGACTGCCACGTTTGCCTACAGTCACTGCATTACCAGCACTATGTTCTACCTTAACTGCTTTGTGAAAGTGCTTTGGAATAGGTAAGTGCAAGAGGAGCTATATAAAACCAAATTTTGTTCCGTTCTATTTAAAAGTTGAAGGCATCAGTGAAAGAGGATAAATATCACTCCTCGCTTTATGCAGATGGGAAAATTCATCATCAAATGATTGATAAGCCTTATTGCCAATGACGCCTTCAGGGTGTCACTCTGTACCGTTGCACTGAGAGATATGACGCCGAATTTGCATCCAGGTCACGAAGGCAGAGCGAGACACCTCTGCCAAGGTGTCCGTGTGTGCCGACGGGGACGGCAGCTCCAGCCTGGGCTCCTTGGGGGCCCACTGGGGCTGCCAGGGGGGGGGGGGACGGCGAGCAGCTATCTAGTCTCTGGGCCAGGACATGCGCCATAAGGCTGCCCTGGCCCCAGGCCCCACGCGCAGCCCAGCTCCTGCCTCAGCAACTGTGACAACGAGAACGTGTAATTTCAGCAGAGCGAAGGAAACGGACTCCACAGACAGGCCGTGCGATTGGAAAAGGTAGAGCAATAGCTGTCCTGGCCCTGGGGGTGCTGCTCTGCGTGCTCCTTCTCCAGCAGAGAAAAAAGTTCTCGCTTGCGACCTTCACAAACCCGTAGGACGTGCGGGGACAAATAAACTGTCTAAGGCGATTTTATATGCCTGGAGACCTCTTCAGCGTCCATTTGCAATACCTAATGGGCGAAGTGAGGGAAATACTAAGCAGACACTAATCCCTCAGTGACAAAGCCGAATGCAGCTCGGCGCGAGGACAGCACAGGATTTACACGCAAAGACAAATGGAAGGGAGAAGCTCCCTCCTCAGCACCGGTTTCAGGAGCAGCTCACAGCCCAGACAGCATTACAGCTTCGGGGAAAGCGACGCTTTAACAAATGTTCTCAAAGAAACTTCTCACCGCGGAGAAAATTATTTCAAAGAGAAAATCCCGCAGTAGCCCAGCAATTTCCTGCCGGCGGGCAGACCAAGCCCAGCCCTACCTGACGAGGCCGGCGCGCTCCTCGTTAGCAGGGGCGCCCGCGATGAAACCCCCGGGGCTGCTGCTCCCCGCAGCCGCCAGCTCCCCTTGCTGCTGGGGGTCCCGCCTCGGCCCCGCGCCACCCGCGCAGGGGCTCGGCCGCGCTGGCACGGGGGCGCTCCTCGGCCCCAGCCCTCGCGCCCGCACGGCGTCCTGCAGCCGCCCCAGGAAGGGAAGCCTGGCAGCATCAGGCGCGATTTCCCAAAGTCAATTACGCAGGTAAACACCAGGCTGAGATTACATTGAATTATGGGTCTTTCTTATCGCTAGCTCCTGTCAAGTATGGTGACGTCTCCCTTGGCTCGTGTCAGCCGTGCGTCTCGCCTGGTGCTGGCAATGCTCCTTCTCGGAGAGCGGAGCCAGCCTGTAAAACCTGCGCCCTGGGCCATGCAGCAGGCAGGCGGCACGGCTACCGGCCACGCTTGCCCCCGGCCGGAGCAACGCTTTGCGTTTCCAGCGGACCCTCCGCGCGCCCTCAGGCAGCTCTCTGGAGGGCGCGCTGGCGGGCGGCCGGCCGGCCGGCACAGCGGCCCCTGCGGCACGCTTACTCATCCCTCTCGCCTCGAGGCGGCGGGATCTCTAAAACAGCTTCTTTTGTGACTGCGCTGTTGCCCGCAGAGCAAACTTTGTGTGCTTCGTCCGCAGGAGGATACTTATTTCTCAGTTCTACTGTTTCAAGTTCAGCCGGGTTTAAGCTGCCGTATAAAAGAAATCTCTTTCATTTGAAGTTGCTTATGGGTGCGTTTCTTAGAAACGATAGAGACAAAGGAGCGAAAGTGCCCTAACATATGCCAGTCTCGAGATGGGCTTCATTAAATCACAGGCGTAGAAAGTTTCACTGATAGGGACAGCAGTGCTATTTCTAGAGAGGGCTCCCTCCAAAGGCTGCAGGGTGGGAAGAGAGCAGCATAGGAGCCCCGGGAGCTGTGCCCTGCCACCAGCGGCTAGGGGTCCTACAAGGCGCCTGGGGCAGTGGGTGCCTGGGGCAGTGGGTGCCCAGCGCAGCGGGTGCCAGCGCAGTGGGAGCCCGGCTGCTCTGCGTGGCCATCTGTGCCTGCTGCACCTGCACGCACAGCCGTGTCCCCCCGACAGCCAGTGCCAGGGCTCACATTCGCCGCTTTGCAGGCAGCGAAAGCAAGAGGAGAGGAATCTCGGCTTTATCGCTCACCATGACGCCTATTTTCAGGCCCTGGATAACATTAAGGCTCTTCTCTACAATCTCTCTGACTTTCCCCATCCTTTCTAAAACCAGGCCTAGACAGCAGCCTCCAGCTCCATCCCCCAGCACCGACTGCCCCAGATAACAAAAGCGTAGCCAGCAGATATGATGCGATGCATAGAAAACATCTCACACCTCTGCCTAGAAAGGGTCTAGTCAAACGAACACCAACGGTCTTGCTGCTTGCTACCTCTGCCAAGTTTCCTCAGGAGCAGGAACAAGGAGAAAATGCAGGTTTCCTTACACAGAATAGCTCTATTCAAAAGCAAAGCTTGCAAAGACAAAAAGAGCTCAAATCGTTCCAGCTGTTAGCACTGCCCCAGGGCTCTGCCAAGTCAGGCAGGGCCCATAAAGCAAGTGCATTCGTGTGTTATCAGCCTCTTGGTGAGACTGTCCCTCACCCCAAGGAAGTGTCTCTTTACATGGTCTTGGGGGAAGGATAGTATGATTGTTATAGTATGAGTTTAGGATTTAGGATTTCCTGGCCTGCAATAACTGTGTGATCTTCAGCAAGTCACTTAATATCTTCCTGGCAATTCTTCGTTCTTTAAAATTATAAGGATAAATGTGCTTCCCTGCTCGCAGTAGGTTGTGAGGAGAGACGTAACTCAGACGTTGAAGTGCTGAGACACTGTGATAATGTGTGTATCATAAAAAGAAACAGTCTCCTGAATACATTGAGGAAGACAGAAAACAGGTCAGACCTCAAGGAAGAGCATATGTCAGTCTAGCAGAGCAATGTGCAGTCAGACTTCTCTACAGCTTTTTCTTTTCCTGCTGTGAAGGACTAAAGCCATGGCTCGCTAGCATCATCCACTAGTCACCAAAGCAACAATCCACAGTCAACTGTATCAAAACCTTTGGGCAAGATCTTCACTCTGCACTAGAAAGTTACAGTAAAACGGTCGTGGTGCCTGTTGCCTGTTATACGCAGTGGCCACAGTGCATGGGGAACTGTTTACAGAAGAACTAGCTTGCTGTGATGACCCCTGATGAAATCTCAGAATCAGAAAGGCTGCCTTCATTGTGGAAGAGAGGATAACCCAGACTCCATCTGCTTACCAGGAAGGCTGGGTCTGGATTCACATGAGGGCTGGAGCAAAGGGCTTGTTTCGAAAGACAAGAACGCTGGAAGGCCACAATATCTGAGACAGACAAAGCGATCCTCAAGTAAAATGGATAATGCTGGTCAGAAACAACCTCAGGTACATCACCTTTGTGTCCAAAAATGACCTCTTCCCATTTTTGATGAACTCATAATGAAATGAGTTCATTACTCGTTTGTTCTCAAACAGGTTATTCTGAGCCCTAAGAAGGCCAGTGCTGCACATAGTCAATACAGTGCAGTACATATAAGCTTGACCTTTATGGTGGATGAGGCTCTGTGACTTTTCAGATTGACCTTTTTGCTGAGACTTTCATGTGATTATAATGCTGATAGCAAAATTGTTGTCATGGTTGGGGGTAAGAATCATGTTCTCAAACAAAACGCTCTGTGGCAGCTTATAGTACCAAAAGATAAATAAACTCAAGAAAAGGAAGTCTATAATTAGGAAAAGGGAAAATTCCATGAACCTGTAACAGAATTTGGTACAAAGTGGCTCGTGAAACCTTCAGGGGGCCATGAGAAAAGCGTTAGCCCAGGAAAATAGACAAAAAGAGTTTGCGGTAAACATGATGACAAAATTAGATCGATTAAAAATGCAATCAATCAGCCTTAATACAAGAGTGTATGAACCAGGAAGAAAAAGATAAAAAGCAAGACCAGAACTCAGCACTCCACTAGTACAAGAATTTCCTATTATGAGGAAGGTATCAGAATTCGATCTAACTGGAGCAAATCAGTGTATCTTTGTCTATTATCACGCAAAACAAGAGAAAAATAAACTCAGTGAATAACAGCACAGAATATCGGTCTATGTGAAGTTCAGACATGAGGACCAATATCGCAGCTGCTGCTGCAGCTTCATCAGGCCAGAGACTAGGTTCTTCCGAATGCACCAACCCCAGGTTATGCACTGGTGTAAAGCAACACTTTTGCCTGTGTTTTGTTTTTATGAGAAATCCTGTCCTAAATGTAAGACAGTATCATTAAAACTAACATTCTGGAAAAAAAATTTTCCTTTTGATCATCTACTTTGAACATAGAAAAAGACAAAGAGTAACATTCTCTCGGAAAATAGAGCATTTGGATCATTTTTCTTCTTTTTCATTCTCTTAAAAGGGAAAGGCACTTAAAAATGGTGAAGCATCATTTTAAAACAGATTTATCAGCCTTTCCAGTTTCCCTTAGGCTTTTATTGTCATGAAACTTTGAGCATGGAGGGAATAATTTGTCCCACGTAAAGAACGCGCCTTGTGGGGGACCCAGGCACAGTAGAGTCTCCTATCCCAGAGCTCAAACTCATGGTTTCTCTCTGCTGGATCATTTTCAACTGCCAGAATCGTGATCCTTGTTATCCTTTAATCTTCAGAAGAAAGGCTGGGTCGCAATCCTTATTCATATGATGCTCTGTTTACACTTTTTTGGATTTTTAGAGGGTGGGTTCGCATTTCACCTACACTACCTTTCCAGTGCACACTGCTATACAGGAGCCTTGACGTAATAAGACCCATTATTTCTCCATAAAGACATCTTCCCAGATGAGCTTTCTGATCTTCCTCTTGTTTGTATTTATGATTGAAAGTGTAATGTACCCAAAATGACAGTGTAAATCATTAGAGTTTAATCATCAAAAGTGTTTTCGCCTCTGAATAATCTTTGGCTAAACAAGCCAGTGTGATGACTAAAGAAGACAGGGCTTTTTATGGACAGCTTGCATGTGCCCGTGTAACGTAGACAGCAAGTGCACATGTAAGATCGGGTCACATATTTCATATTGGAACAAGCAAAATGTGGTGCACAAATCCAAGCACTGTTCCATTGTATTCCAGCACAGTAATTGTTCCAATGTGGGAATAATAGGATCTGAGCCAGATCGACCCACCTGGCAAAATTCAGGAGGATCCGAGGCTCACTCGGATGTGGGATTTCCCTCACATGTTTGGAATTGCTAATGGCAGATAACATACTGCGTATGTTATTCAAAAGGCAATCTGGCCCTGCAAGAAGGTCAGCAGTTTGGATCTGTGACCTTGACAGCCGGAAGAGATGAATCTCTCACTTCAAGCAGTTCAAAGGCAAAATAGTGTATGCTTGCTAGAACTGTACGAATATTCCCAGTTAATAGGCTACATTAATGTCTAAAAGTTAAATTACGGTCTTTATACTTTTTCTGCCTTTCCTCTAAATAGTCGTCTCTGACTGTGCATGTATGGACAAGAGAGATTTTGAATTAATAAATACGGTATTATGGCCTGATCCTTTAAGCAATGAAGAGCTGAAAGGCTGATTTGTGTTTCAGTCCTAGGCACACTGACAACAGGGTAAATATGGAGCTTGATGCAAGGGATTCAACTGTGCAACTGACGTTAAAGCTTTTCGGAGCCACAAGAAAAACAAAATGACATTCTCTTGCTTGGTCAAGAAATTAAATACAGATTGTGACTTATTCAAAGAGTTCAAAGTAAATTACTTTTTCCATTGAAATCAATGAGAAGGACTTTCTATTTCAGTTCATCAGACCTGCTGCCAGCTGAGAAAAGTGACTTTATCTGGGATCTTTATCACCATTTGCTGTCCTGGATTGTTGGGTTTTCTGCTTTCTTTCTTTGACTGATTGATGATTGGTCCTATAAATGCAACATTCATTTTTTTCTAAAGCCAATTCAACTGCTTTCAATAACTGCCTAGAATTTTGAAAAATCACTGGAATTTTCCTTTAAGACATTGTAAATGCCAGAACAAAGACTAATATTAGCTGAATGAAACATCCAAAGCACACATCTTATTTCCCAACAAGCCTGTTAAAGTGAGATTGCAGCCAGGATGAGATCTATGCAGACATTCTGACTAGGCTTGACTTTTTATTCAGTGACCTCTCTGAAAATGACATGCATACTTTGACTTTGTCTTCATTTATCCCTGTTTGGTTAAGGCTGGTATCACTTGAACGGACTTGCTCTTTTTCCGTTGACAGCAGCAGTACCACAACTGTGCACAGTCACTTAGAAGCCACTACAGAATACGAAGTAGATGTGCCTAAGGGAGATTAGGCTGATGTCTAAGCTGCATTCACTCAAAGATGTCAACTCTATCTGCTTGCATGTACTGATCCTAAATTTTGTTTTAGGGGATTACATGTTGGTATTGCCATCTCCAAGATCTGGGCTGATTCCCAGCCTGACAACTGCCATTCTTTCTTAAAACCATGTGTCCATACAAACATGGTATCTTTTCCCTTTACTTTCTGTATGAGATTTGTAGCTGAGCTAGGGCTGGTATAAAATTAGCACAGTCTTAGCCTGTGTGCAGCTACACCACCTCAGGCAGGCTGAGGATCTGGCAGCTGAATCACAAGGGCCCAGTTTCTAACCTTATTTAATAATCATCATAACATTTAGCTGTTAAGTAGCCAAAGTAATTAACCATATCATTCCAAACTTCCCGTGCCCTTTGGTTATCTCGCTCAGCATGGTCTTTGCTGCGCAGCTTGTCTCATGTGCTCACTGTGCCCGGTGAGTGATACACCAGGGCATGTGGGGGCTCTGCCCGGCTGATTTCACTCTGGGGTCATTCGCCCCAGAAGCTGTGCTTTGAGACATAGAAAAGATAGAAAAATGTTTATGTTTGAGGTGGTGTGAATGAATGTGCCCTGGGAGGTAAGTGTGGAAGCAGAAGCTCATGGTGCAACCAGCGTTTTAAGAGCTGTGAGAGCTGGGTGCAGCTTGCAGCAGTTTCCAGAGAGAAGGGACACTGAGAAAAGCAGGTTTGTCTGAAGAGCATTTGCACTCCTCGTTTTCATGCTAGGCTGGGCCAGCCCTGGGGATAGTGGATGCTCCTGACACCACGAGCACACACCAAAACCTCCAGTCAGCTGACAGTGAAGAGTGGCAGACTGGACCTGTGGGGCCATGGGGCAGGAGTGCCCCTGGCAAAGGCAGAGACTTACCCAGAGTGCTCGCTGTCCCCTGAAGGAGAAGGATGCGCTGGGGAAGTCTCCACATCCCTGTGCTTGATGATTACTTCTTCCCAATGCCAAGGATGCGATTATCCAGAAACGTGTGTACCAGCGCAACCCCACGTCACCGGCCGGGCACTACGGTCACCTCGGTGCTCGTGAGCCAGGGTTACCCGCACCGATGCAGCCCTTGCCGTCACAGCCAGTGCAGGCAACCAGAAATGTTAGGTCCAGATCAAAGAGCCCAGAGACATGCCAGATAATTGAGCATACCTGAATGGGAGGCGTTTGGATCTAACACTTTGGCAGAGGCCTAGTAAGAGGATACTCAAGGGTTTGCTATCAGTAAACTAAAGGAAATTATTATTTTCATTTGTTAAGGACTGTTCTTGTAATGGATTTGTTTTACTCTTGAATTACAGTCTCCAGCTCAAGGAAAAAAATCAGATCTATACTCTTCATTGAAAATCTTGTTTTGGATTAGGAGGGAGACGGAGAAAGGGAGACCCAGATCTCTGTTTTGTAGAAGGAGCAAAGGACGTGAAATACATCAAGAAGTGGAATAGGCAACAAGTTTATGGCAGTTACCAAGGATCTGGCCCAACACCTATGTCAGCTGCCCAAACAAAATAGCACAAAATGCTCTCTGATAACGGAGGTTTTGATAAGAGACAGAGCGTGTCGTTTAATTAATACGCACGCAGGACACGCTTAATGGCAGTGATGGTGACTGCTGTTAGTGGACAAGAGGAATTTACTTGCAATTGCTGGACTGCGGGACTATGAGTCACTGAGCGGAGAGCACCACATCCAGCCCTCACCGAGCTCGCCTGGTTTCTGTGGAGGTCTGCTAAGGATGAATCTGGCCCAAGTGCCACCAAGTGCCTTGCCTGCTTTCCAGTAAACACTGTGCTCATTGTTACTGGGTTGCCACGTAGCAACTGGATAAGAGAGGCTGGCTGGCCCTACCAGCCGCCTGCGCTCAGTAATGTGTGTCTGGGGTAACTTGCTCAGAGTGGATAAAATCACCATCCCACAGAGGACCACTGCATTGCGTATGCTCCAATGTAGCCTTTTTTAAGGCATCAAAGCAACCTGATTTCACCCCAAATGAGATGTGATCTTCCTGCTGAATTCGACCCAGTTGTGCCTGTTGCAAAAGCGATAGCAGTTTGTTTGTACAGACCTATTGCCCTTCAGTTCCCCTTTCCTTGGAAGAGGGAAGTGCCTTTTTATCGCAGGAACTCGGTGTTTATGGTATGGAGTGCACCCAATAAGCCAGGAAGTGCCAAGGAGTGATGAAGGAATTTTAAGGCTGTAAGATTTTATTTTGATCATATCGTCCACGGAAGCACAGTGCTTCCAAACAACAGCGATGATGATATAGGTTATAGGGTTTTTTATTATCATGTTTTTGGCACCACATAGATATTCAGGGCAGGCTAGTGGCTCAAACACTGTTCAGGGACATTAAAGGCATGAGTTCAGCCCAGCCACAAACTTCCTGGAGATAAATTGCTCCGTCTGTTTTGTGACTCATTCTCTGTCTATGAAAAGAGAGCTACTATCTCACATGGATGCTGAAAGAATGAAGTAGCCTAGTGACTGTCATGCTCTCACCTATAGCGGTGGTGAAGCCCAGGAAAGCTCCCACAGCTCCCACTCTTGCTATTAGCTAGCAACTTTTCAAGGACCAACTACCACTCCTGAGTGTTTGGGGCATTTACCCCTGGTTATATCTTGACAGAGCTTTTAAATATACCGGTACAGCTGAGGTTATAAGACAAGCTCTGCAATTACTATAGTGAGTTATAATGTTAAAAAAAAAAAAATCCAGTAAATTTCATTGTTTTTCATGTTTCATAAATATGCATAATAAAGTAAGAACTTTTTCCTCAAGTATCAGTTTAACTGATACCACAAATTCTCCACCTAGAATATAGTTCTACATGCACAAAAAGAATAAAAAGGTCAGAACTGGAAAACTGTCTATGCCATGAACACTAAAACAATAAATACTGCCATCTATGCAAATCCTCTGAAAATGTACTTTTGCTCTTGATTTTATTTCTACACCATATTTTAAAGAACTCATGTGAGAGAACAAATGTCCCGCCTTTTACCACTAGAAAAATTGCTGCAACTTGCAAGACACAAAATAGATGCCCCGTTCATACAGAAAATTCATACAGATTATTTTCAAGCACACCCCTCTAACGGTTCAGAATCACATTCATGTATATGTGCCTGTATGCATCTATTAATTTCACTGTAAACTTTATTAGCAAATAGAAATGTTTAAGTTATAAAATGGCAACAGCTGTATCATAGCATGACTCCCCATGACCATGGCATCACTGGGGGGTTTCCCTTGGTGTGTTTTTCACAATCCTTCCCTACATCCCAGCAGCAATCACGTGAGCTGTCCTGTTCCCTCAGGCAAAGCTGCCTTGAAAGGATGAGCGAGCCCTCGCACGCAAACTGTTAGGACAAGGCCAGCCCGGGCTGCGGCGGGCGCCCTGTGCACTGCCAGCCCCTCGGGCTGGCGGTGGCCCATGGACGGGGATACGCACCGGGTTTCTGTTCCCCTGCCGTGGACTGAGAGCCGGAGCCCGGAGCGGCGTGTCCAGCCTCAGTCCCTCAGTGTGCCCAGCACAGCCTGGGGAACAGGGCTAGCTTCATACATCTTCTATCTTTTTTTTTGAAACCTCCTGCTAACCTTGGGAAGCAAAAAAAAATGTAATAATGAGAGAGCCCTCTGCTGGTAAATTAACTTCTGACCGGAAAAGAAATGACAAAATTTGGCTCCTGTTGGGTTTCTTCTCAACTCCGTCAGCAGATCTGTAAGGTTATACAAATCAGCTATGTTTCATAACTGCATTAAAGGAACAAGGACATCTGAAAATCTGTGTGCTGGGAAGAGAGTGGTGAACAAGGTCCCCAGGTTAGGGAAATCTAGTTAGGACAGTTTGCTGCTGACTTCCTGTGGCAGATTTAACTATTGAGTTAAAACTCTCTGACATTAGAGGTGACATTACAGTGTAAGTCAGCACAGGATGCTGCCCACTGCGTGAGATGAAGACTCTGAACGCAGGAATTTCAGGCTGGGGAACGGAAAGAGAGGACATGCTTCCTCCCCTCCATGTGCATGCACTGATTATCCAGGTATACTGCATATGCCATGAGCATCAAGTTCTCATACAAGGCATAAATCTGGCCTGCCATTTGTGCTACACAGACTATTAGCAAAGTTCTGGGTATGAATGTTGCTTTTACTAATCTCTGCATTTTAGTCATACTGCAGTAGATATACTGACGTATCAGTTCTTTTAGTAGAGTATTATTACCTTTTAAAAATGAATTTAGGGTTGAAACAAACCTGGGGGGAGAGCAGACATCCAGTTAGACATAAGTGAGCCATGCAGTGGTGCTGGAAAGAAACCATTGCTGCTTTCTTCTGCAGACAAGGAGGTATCATATCACAGGGCAGGAAGGCAATCCTTTTCCCATATACCTTTATCATAACCTGTCCTGGGATTTTGCCATTAGTTTTGACCACTTTGCTATCAAAGCTCTATTAACAAGTGAGTGCAAGCCCAGAGGATATGGGCCTGGGAACTGGTTCCAAGGGGAGAAGAAGCAGAGAGCAGGCATTGTCCCTGTTTGCCAACCCATCCCATCCAGCCATTTCGCTCGGCTGTCACCACTTCCCCAGGGGCAAGGACTGCCTTCCTAAAGTAAGCTTGTATCAAGCCTTACATATCAGGGCTTTGATCCTCATCTGAGCTCCTGGCCACATCAGGAATTCATATTTATCTTTGCAGGGGGAAGAGGTAAAAGGGGAGAGGGTGTGGGAGCTGATGAACAGGCTGTGGGGACAAACACCAAATATGAAGAATGATAATTTGCTGTAGTCAAATGAGGTACGGTACAGAAAGGGAAAAGAAATTGCCAGGAAAAAGCAAAGGAGATGAGGAATGCTAAGCTGCAGCTTGGTCTCCTTCAGGTATTTCTATTAACTTTCTCCATGAAGACCATTTACATTTAAAAATGTCTACAGCAAGGGTTTGCAAATCATCGACCTGTACAGTGTGTACACAAAAGAAGATGTGTAGTAAGCATGGTCCTGCACTGATATGGGGGAGAGGAGGGTTGAAATGACCCAAAAAGCCCTTCCCTCTGCCTTCCTTGCTCCTCTGCCCTGCAGTGCCAGTCCACTGGCAGCTGCGAGTGGGATGGTTTGGTGTCTCGTGCTTCTTGACAGTTGACCACACAAGTTGGAGAGAGAGCAGCACATCCATATTAGACTGTCTCTGAAGAGGAAGGAATTCCTCAAGACCACAGCTGTGTAAGCACCTTCAGTATTCATAAGTTGCATTAACCTCAAGCACCGTGTGTTGGGGTATTGATCTAAAAGCCACTTGATAATATACGGATAAATACTGCATTCATAATAAAGTACAGTGTGTGGCAAGTGGAAATATATGTAGGAGATAATGACAACTTGTTGCAGTTTGAAATAGCGACAAAATGTGATTATCAGAGGTAAAAATACACTACTAATCATTTGGCAAGAGGTCGAGCATACTTCAGCTTCATGGTTCTCATGAAAAGCCTGACAATAAAAAGCAGAGGGACGCTACCTTTGGAACTAACTGCATGAAGGCTTTTTTCGCACTAAGATCAGCTTTTTATGTTCATCTATTGAATTTTAAAACAGCCAATTTGGAGAGGGAGACTTAATAAACTGACCTATTCTCTGCAACACTGGTTTCATATTTTTCATCTCTTTCCTAATATAATCGATAGTAAAGGAAAGATTGGGCTGTAAGTAAAATTGCTCATGTGGGCAGTCAATGGCATGCACTGAAAGGATGTTTTAAACACTCTTAATAACAATTAACTTCTTAGAATGGCGTGTTTCAGCAGCCAGCTGAGCTGCATTTAGTGCACGGTCAGCAGGAATCATACACCTCAGATCATACACCTCTAGAACTCCTCAAATGTCTCATTTTCGAAGAAATCTGTTACACTGGGTATTAATTTAACAGTGGTTAACTCCTTTTTGCAGGAAGAGAATACAGGATGCTCAGGCCTTGCTGCAAAGAGAAGACTTGGGCCTCACTGCAGAGAGGGCAGGGTAAAAGGTGCAAAAGGAGCGGTGGACCTCAACAGTCCATATTGACGTTTATTGCTAACAGGACCCAGGCAGGGAACCCTGACTGTATGATCTTCCACTGAGCACATCCTCCCCTAAGGTGGCTCCACATGTGAGAGGGGCACCATACCAACACAAATTTCCCCGACTGCCGAATATTCTGGTCACAGGCCAGCACACAGGTTTCTTTGACCCTTCAGGTGGGGGTCCTGCAAGACTTGCATCCTGCAAGATGTAGCTGAACATCAGTCTTTGGGTTCAAATGTTGCTCTGGGAGCAGCAAACACTCATGTTTAAACACCTGCGAAGTGTAATCACAGAAACTCTATTTCCTAGGGAAACCATGTGAGAAATGCACAGCTCCTTTCACGAACTAGAACTATTTTATCTTGTACCTCTTTTTACAGGTCTATACTGGGTCCCAGAAGTTTGTCTACTATTTGCAGGTAGTAGAGTTTTGTATTTTAAGGTTAGTATCTTGTTCCAGGAATTGAGTACAGATCTCAAAATGGATTTTATTATTATTATATTTTTTATAAACAATGTAAGATTTTCGCTAAAAACTGAGAATGTTTTCCAGTTGCCAGCTATTTTGTGCCAATTCATTATTCATAATCCTGATTTGAATTTTTAAGACTTTAAGCCAAAAGCTAGTTGTGACATTTAGGAGTGCTGGGCTATTGGAAATGAACACAATGCTAGCGCAGTAGGCCAGATTCATGATACTGCAATTACTCAAAAGACAGAGCACCAGCGGTAGCCCTCACGCCCCGGCGCTGACTTACTTCTCTTTTGCAAGTGATTTCTTGGACCCCATGACGCATCCTAACAACCTCCCTTGCCCCTATCTGCCAGTGCTTGCAAAGAGGATGCACCTTCCAACAGTGATAGCTGGTCTATGTTGCGGAATGTGATCAGAGGTATCAAATGATACCAGACTGGAATCAGATACCTTCACAGTCTTTTAACCGTGCCCTGAGACATCCACTTATGAGCAAATCAGGATTTTTATTGTTATCTAATTGACAGCCAGACCTCAGTAATGTGTGAGCAGTTGCTGGACTGTGGTTTAACTAAGTGCCAAGTGGAGAGATACTGAGATTGTTTCACACAAACTCCCTTTGGACCAGAAGCAATAAGGTCATGTTCACATGGAGGGTCTCTGCGCAAACGTACCTCTCCATTCAGCAGCTTAGGGAACTCGGTGCTTTATCCAAACAGTGTCACTGAAGCTTTCTTTTCCCCTTCACTGTATGTTCTTGGGCTTGTTTTCTGTACCTAATACATTACTTGCTTACTTGCTTTAGCTATGTTGTCCCAAACTCCCTCCTATTCTGGATGGCCAAGCACTATGACTGAAATAACCTCAGACCATGTAAGAACAATGGAGGAGATATTCAAAAGCACAGACAAGAGCTAGGTTCTCATTTGTGTCTTTGAAAATTCCCCTCATTAGTATTATAAGCATATCTTAAGAAGGATGCCTGATAGTTACAGCCCATCTGGCATCACGGAGAAAAGAAAGACAATGTTCAAATAACAGGAGACCTGTTCGCCAAAAGCATATGCTGGAGGGTTGCCAGATTATATCCCAGGTGTTGGGTGCACGTCCTCTGGACAGCTTTCTGTGAGCAGCCCTTGTTGCTGTATGTCGGACCCTTGCTCATACTGAGCAGCACCCTCTTTCTAGCAAAGTCTCACAGAGGTCAGTAAAACACTTTAGAGAGTCTAATGAGATGTACATCAGAATCAGTTCTGCAACACAGCACCCACTTTTCAATGTCTCCAAAACCACCTAGGAAATGTAAGGTTCCTCTTGCTTTCTTTTTCTGGTTTCCACTTGCTCCATGTAAAGAAAAGCTCACCTCCGCACAAGCTTTGTTCTATAATCCACTCTCCAGTCTCTGGTTTAAAACACACCAGATTCCAGCTATAAACTGCTTCAAATATCCTGAGAACTTCTGTAAAGCACAATGCAAATCTGAAAAGTTCAAGCCTGGTGCTAATGCAATAAAAGAAAGCGAATATGATTCCAGATATACAGTTGGTGTAATGCCTTTAGGAACCGCTCCATCAGTTTGATTTAGAAAATGATTGTATTATGTTAAAACAACTAAATTGGATAAGAGGGAGAGGGATTTGTTGACGTAAATCTTGTCTCTGGGTTCCAAACCCCTCCAACTAAATGCAAATAAGAAAATATATAGAGAGAGAACTGCCAATTTCCCCCAAGGAGATGCTTTTTCAAGGAAGTAAAAGTCCATATTGGAAATCAATCCACTTGTTTATAAAGCAAAAAACCTCTACTGGAAGTCAGCGGGAAGGAATATTGGAAGTGAACCATCAAACAGAAGAGAACAAAGGAAAAAAAAAACCACCCGAACTATATATCCCAGGCTTATTGTTTTCAGATAATGGTCCTGGCATGAATCAGGAATAATTTGACATGCGTCAGCTGAACATCACCAGCTCAAAGCAAGAAAAAGACAATAGAAGAGAAATCAAAAATAAGGCCAGTGGCCTTAGTAAAGGTCAAAATGAATAACCAACATTAGGAAAAAACAAGGCAGGAATTATGCTAAGCATCAGGAATTCTTAAAATATTTTCCACGGACCTAACAGTGTGCACTAGTGGCAATCTTCATCCTACCAAATGACAACAATAGATATTCCCTTTAACATTTCTCCTGACAGGATCGTCCTGACAAAGGATATCAGCATAGCGGGAGCAGGGAGCCTGGGCAGAGGCCAGAGTAGGAGATGAAGGACTGAGTTCCCTTCTACTTTCCCCTACCCCTACATCTCCCAAAAATGGGGGGAACAGAGGCAGGGAGAAGAGCCCACTGGAGGCAGCTTTCCCCAGAGAGTTTGGGAACCAACTGTGATTTCACCAATCAATGCTACCGAAACACTCCCAGCCTGGCTCTGCTTACACCCAACCTTCTGCTTAAAGAGGTAATTGAATATGGCTTGGCTGAATTAAATAGAAGATCTGGGAAATAACTGCAGCTTCATTCTGTAGAAATTATGGGAAATATTATCAATACATACATCTGTATAATGCTAAACAGCTGTCAAGAAGTAAAAAGAAACAAATCTGGAACGGCACTGTTACACAACTCCATATAAGATTCTTTCCCTTTAACCATAATTGCTCCTTCATCTATTACACCAGCAGGGAAACCTTCTCCCGAGGTGGTGAATTAACTCATCAACATTATTCAAAGTTTTGATTGCTGAGCAATAGCCAAAGTGTGGTTGGTCATTGTCCCAATCCCCCTGGGCTGGGGGGGTGCGAGGCTGGAGCACCACACGCCCACTGGAGGCCAGGCACGCAGGTTGTTCGCAGCACTTCTTTTAGGTAGATGTGGGTGTTAACGGCCCCCTACGTGGCTGGTGGAGGTGTTCCTCAATGAACGCTTGAGCTATGCCCTGGGCCATTGGCTTCTGGGAAGGTGGTCCTATTTAGGCATTGCTGACCTGGATGTGCCTTGATCTCAGCCTGAAATCACCCTTAATTTGAGCCAAATCATCATGCAAGTAAATATGAGTAATGCAGTCATAAGTCCCAATAGACAGCATGGTTGCAAAGATAATTATGGATACTGGCTGATAGAAATGGAAAAATCCTGCTTAATCTCTTTGTCCCCAAGGCAAATTCACAAGGGCATGTTGCCCTTGCTGAGACGCCACAGCACCTCTTTGACCCACTGCTTTGCAGCCAGCAGTGGCCAAGCTGGCTCCTCCACCCCTGCCTTCCCGGGCCACTGTTCCTGGGCTGATCGCAGCCTTCTCCCTGGACTCCTGACCATTCCCACCTCTTTGGAAAGGCTACCATCTTCCTGGCAGTCTGGGCAAACTCGTTTCTTGTCCCAGGGGCACATATTACCACCTGCCCTAGCACTTGACTAAATCGTGAGCAAATTGCTAATCTCTTAAGGAGTGAAATGCTCCTTCCTGCTCAGTACCCTAAAGGACTCCCCTAAGAAGCCTTATCATACATTAAATCTCACACAGTCTATGACCATATAGACTAGTCCCCACACATCATACAGACATCTAAATTAAATTAGTGACGGAAATCAGCATCCCCTCTTTCACCAAGAGCAAACAAATAGCAGCAAGTCTCTTGGGTATGACAATCCACTTGGAAGAGACTGAGGCCAACTGTTTTTTGGAGGATGGCAATGACAATTATTCTAAGAAACCAAAAAAAAAACAACAGCTCCTCTAGCACTAGGGTATAAGCTAGAGCTGTGAGCAAAACAAAGAACAGCAAGAGAGTGTCCTTTCATTCCCTTTTACTGAGGCACAGCTCAGCCTTTGAAAAGAAGCATACTCTAAAAAGAGTGTTTTGAGCCCACGAAGATACAAATAATGCTAAGGGCCAGCCCTCCCACTGACCAAACAGTGCACGGGGAAGGTGCCAGGCCGTGACTGAACTGGGGTCCCAGCAACGGAAGCACCGGAAGATACACTGCACTCACATCCTTAGGTGGTAGTTAGAGGGAGAGAAGTTGATGTGAGAGCTTATAACTAGCTCAGAAAAAGGTACATTTACAAATACTAGAAGAATGGGTTGGTGCAGAGAGAGAAAGCTTTGTTTCTTTCCTTGGCCATTGCTGGTTTAAACCAGAAGAGCTGGAGTGCTGTACTACTATAGCATTTCAGCCCTGGAAAGGACCAAGGTTTCCTCACACCCGGGGCAGTGGACACTGAAACAACCAGAAAGCAAAAAAAAGCTCACCTGCCATTAGGCCAATATTTTATTAAATAAATAATATTTAAAAAATAAATAAATAAAGTCTTCTTTTCTCCTTGGAAGCCAGTTCCCTCTGATGCTCACAGATAATTCTTGCATTGTCAGCTCATATTTAGTGATTCTTTCCAGGGGACCAAAAGAACCTCATTAGCATTAGATAATTTAGGCTTCTAATATCCTGCTTAAATTGTGACCGTGACATAGCTTGAGGAGCATGAGTGAGTACGCACGGTAAATGCAAAGAAAAGCTAAGTGCATACAAGTCTCACTGGGTGTCTCACAGAAATCCCTGTGGAGAGAAATCATCTACTGCTGCCTTAGTGCAAAGGCCTAGGCCTGTCACTCAAGCCATAGCAACTCTTTTTATTCACAGGGGAGGGAGTTTTTCAAGATAGCAGGCATCAGCAAGTGCAGTGGACAGAGGAGCAGCATGCACCTTGCAACATTTCCTAGGAGGCAGCTCCTGTGCCAGGGGGAGAAGCAGGAGCAGCAGAACAAGGAAGGTTAACACCCAAAGAAGAGCTTCACTGGCCAGCTCACACCTTTAAAAGACCAGCCTCTGTCACTGCATTACAGCTGAGATAGTTCACATTGTGGAAAAATGCCCAGCAGACTCCCTGGTGCCACTGTGCTGTCTAATGCTGGCTTTCCACTACCCACCTCTCTGCATATGCACAGACAAGGCACCTGCCAGCTGGGACTGCTCCAGTAAGAAAGGTTCAGCTTTTAAGACAAGTGCTATCTATCACAACTCCAGTTTCCCCCTAAGATGAACTTGGCCTCAACCCATCACTTGTCCTCTGACCTTCTCCCATTCCTGCCTAGTGCCACTCCTGCATGGCTGTCTGCTTCCAGTCCTGCACTGTCCGGGATCAAAAATACCAGGGAGATGCTTCTGAGAGGTTCTTCTTCCTCTTGGAAATCCTTCAGGCAGCTGCAGACTGCTGTGAGACTTCTGCAAGAGAGAGCAAAATGTGCTCATCCAAAAGCTGACAGGTGCTGGAAACATTTTCACCTTAAAATATCCCATTGCTGCCTCTACTGCTAGTGAGAGTCAGCCCTGTGCATGGCCAGCTTTTGGCCCTGGTAACGATTTCTTTTCCCAAGGTCACCTGCAGAAAAACCAGAAATAGGAACAAGATATCCCTACTCCAAATCTCGCACTTTAATCACGTGGCCATTGCCTCCCTCTTTTGCATTTGCCAATTTTATACTGTCCTGTATATAGCGACAGTCATGCTCTACAGCACCAGTCTCCTCCAAAATGAAAATCAACAGAAGTCACCACTGATTTAAAAACCGAAGCAAACAAACTTTTCACTAACTCCAACAATTGCTTGGAAAGGATGAAAGCACTCAAGACACCCACACAGAATCAGGTTTCTAGGACACTAGCCATTGTATCAGGACTGCACTACTTCCCCTTATCATTTCCATTTTTACACGCTGGACTCTTGTATCACACTTTACTCGAGAGCATATCAGGATCTAACATTCTGTACCAGCCCGGGGAAAATAGGAGGGGGAGCGAAAGGGCTGTAACCACCAGCTCTATTTGTGTATCAGCCAGACCTATGCTGCTGGATAAATATACCATATGAAAATCTCTGGGAGAAGAGCGATTACGCTATGAGTGGCTTATCTGCGTGATATTTGATTAACAGAAAAGGAGCTAAACAAACAGTGATTTCTCTTCGGCAACCTGTCCTATTTCCTCCTTGAGAGGTAGAATACGAAAAGAAGAAAGCAAAAAGGTTATTTTTAGGTAGAGCGAGCTCTTGCTGATGACCTGTTCCCGCATCCCAGGCGGCTGCCACCTGCCGAAGGTTTGGGGAAGGAGAGCGTCGCCCGCGGGACGCAGCCCGCTCCGGGGGGTCTGGCACCTCCCGCCTGCAGCACCGCGTGCCCAGGGCCCTGCCACGGGGGGCGGCGGAAGCAAGAGACAAGGAAATAACCTAGCCCTCTTGAAATTAATAGCAAAACTTCTGCTGATTTCAGGATTTCGGGGTTGGGGTTTCATCCAGAGATTTTATTAGCAAAGACCTCCGTTTCTGCCTTCAATTACTGCAGCAGCAAAAAAAATACATTTCAATTAACACTCACATCAGTAGCACATGGTGTGAACTACTGTCAGCGATAGATGCCCGACCCATCCTCCCACAGAAGTGTAGCCACCCTATAACACGGCTGCAGCCTGGGAACCTTCCTTCGGCGCGAGGCCACCATTTTGTTGCGTTCCCAGTCTCCGGGCCGGAGCTATAAAGCACCCACCATCCACTGTGCACGCTCCTGGAGCCAAGAGCAGCTGCAAGCTTCTCCCGTCACCTGGGCAGGCGTCAGACGGGGCCTTCAAAGAGGCTCCCTCCCGGGCAGGGCAAGGGGACCCTTCTCCAAAATCACCTAGGATCGGCCCGTTTTTCCAAGGAGCAATTCCTGCCTCTCGCCAGGCTCCCCGGCGGCTCTGGGCGCAAGCCTCAAGTCCATCCACCCAAGGGTGAATCCTCTTTTGAAAAAAAGCCTGTGGAAAATACTCAGGAGCATATAATCCACCCCCCTTCTTTTGTCTTGTTTTGGGGGGTTTTTTGCTAGAAGTCTGTAAGTATAATATATGTATAACAATGATGTTATACAACAGTGTATGTGCAGTGAGGAAAATTAGAAAAGCTCTTATTTTCAGAAATTACCTGTGCAACCCCAGAATATCCTCCTCACCTTAAAGACGTATTTCCCTTATAAAACTGAAATGTCCTGCTTGGATGTAAACCATTTTGTAGGCAGCTTGGACATTATATTTTTTACATCAAGATGGGGATTTCAGTACTTCTTGGGGGAAACTTCACACAGACATCTCAAGGGTTTCCTTTCTTTTCCTTTTTCTCAAGTTTTCTGTGTGCAAAATCGAGAGTCTTGTTTTTCTCTTTTCTCATAGAGAAAAAATGATCCTGATTCAAAGCAGCACTGAAATACAAGGCTCTGCCAGATGTTACATAAACGATGATGTAATGCCCAAGTATTTCATTACACATGCAGCTCTGTTCTTCAGCTCAGCAGTGATTTATTACATTTTGTCAATCCCATTTTATGTACCCACATAATTTTTACATCATTTTTCTTCATGACATTGTTACGTTCTCACAGAAGCACATAGAGATAACATCATAACAGTGCAGGCAATGAAGTTAGCATTTTACAAATAATGTTACTAATAAATAAGTATACCAGTGAGGGGGAAATGGTCGGTCTGAGAGAGTGAAAAGCAAATTTACCTTTGAATAATCTGATGGGGGAAAAAGGCCATGGTTCCAATCAGAAAACTGAGTTGGTATCCTCTCGGAGCATCTTCTGCCTTCATGCAGAACAGGGAGAAAATGCTGTTCTTGTCTCTTCTTAGTTTAATCGCACGTTCTCTTTGTTTTCCTAATGTGCTCAGTGTGCTGCCGGCTAGATCTGATACACCAGCTGCTTGGTCAAATAGATTAATCAGCAAGCACAAGAAGATCAACACTCAAAATCTATTTTGACCCTGAAATTACCAAGGCATAGGGTATATTAGCTTTTTTCTAATCTCCCATCAAGGTTTGTTATAAAAAGCACACCCAGCAACATCACTTCATATACCGAGAAAAAGAATTCCAGAAACTATGAACTGAAAAGATATGAAGGTCATGTCAAAATAATGCAGCAGGAGACTTAAAAGATGCATTCCTACAGAAATATGGTTAGAGAAAATAACCCTTCTAGTGAGCAGAATACCCAGAATCTTGTCAGACGACTGAAGCCGAGTTCTCCTACCTAGCAGCCAGCCACTAACCTGTATCACATAAAACGTTGCAGTGAGCAGATGCAGTTGATAATAATTTAAAATTTTCTTGTTCCAAGGAGTACAGGGCCACATTCTGTTTTTGCTATGTCACTAGAAAATCAAAATGATCTTCTGTTTTAAATGGGGTTATCCCCCTTGCACATGGAGTCTCCAACGGACAGCATTTGTTATTCAGGGGTTAAGGTAAGGGTCAGCAGAGCGCTCAGGCACCTGCTTACGTCTCATTAATTTCAATGGTTAAGCTCATGCTCAGAAATTCAGCTCAGCCAAAGGCTCATTCTGCTGCTCTTCGTGATATGCTTGGGCTTTATCCTAAAGCCCATTAAAATTTGTCTGGGGCCACCCACTGACTGCGCTGCCTCTTGGATCTCACTGCAGAGTCATTCAACTGATGGCAGGGCTCCACAGAGACGTGCTTCCTTTACCCTTACAAATAGCTGAGCGTCTCCCAAATCTGGATGTCAAAACTAAGCAATCCAAAAAGGAAACTTTGCTTTCTGCTCCAGGACATCTCTGAGTAGATACCTGGTCCAGAGAATACTCTTGCTGTTTAAAACCGGTGAAGAGGTGAGCTGGGGTTCATTTTGAGTCCTTGCACAGCTTTCAGACCGTTTGCAATCAATTCTCTAGTTGCTTTCCAGCAAAGGCAAGCAGAGAGGAAAAAAGAAGAAACCTCAACACAATACAATCTCACCACCCCCAGCACACCCCGCAAACATGCTCGCCACCTCACGGGACCCTGTCTCTGAGGAATTTCTCATGGTTTGACTTTAGAAGCTGTCACTGCCCTTTTTTGGAGGGGAAGGAGGAAGGACTGGATTCAGCTGTTCCAGACAAACCTAAATAACAGCCACGTGGAGGGTGTATGGAAACATCCTTAAGAAAGCATGGCACACATGAGGATATAACCCTTCAGTCGGTGGGCACAGGCTGCTTTTCTTTTCTCACTGGAGTCCAAAAAAAAAAGCTATTATCTAACTAGCCATGAGATTCAAACTCGGGCAAATAGGAGTTTGATTTCTTTTCAGATAGAAGAGATGTTACAAATGAGAATTTTATCTTGCATGGAGGCGTGACAAAGTATGAGACAGAATCCTTCTTGATTACAATCTTCCATCATTTTGATTTTATAATTACTGAATGGAATCAATCAGCTTTCAATTGTTACCTTGGCAAAAGATTAAAACATCATTACTTGTCATACATATTTCACACTTTAGCAAATTTTAATAAACTGAATGCATGAGAAATAGCCATATTATCTTTCATGGCACTGGGATGCTAATGACATTTCTATTGATTTTAATTCACATTTGTTGGTCAAAATTACTCAGATTCAGGCAAGGCATGGACTCCCATAATCAACACTAACAAATGAAGACTGCTGAACACTGGAACAGCTAAAATGGAATCATTAATCAGAAATATCATAAAATAATTGCCAATGAGCTAGGGAGGTCCTATCTTCCTAATGATCATCTTTTATGCAGTATTGATCCGTTTATAATCTGTACATGGTGGTGATTTCTCCGCAGGGTACCGAGCGGGAAGCAGGAGCAGGTGCCGCAGCAGAGGTGGCCCGGTGCAGGAACACGGCACCGTGTCAGCACACCCAGCCCCACGGCTACTCCCCTCGTTTTGGTGCTTCTGCAGCAAGGCAGGGAAAGCCTCTTGGCTGCCGCGGTGCTTGGGTGCATGGCCGCGGTGGTCGGCTCCCACAGTTGGCTCCTACGGTCAGTCTAGCAGTGCTCAGATCGCAGCCCCCCTGGGAGACTGGGGACTGTCCTTGAGCACACAGAGATGCAGCTGTCTGAGATGCAGGCACCCCAAAAGATGTCCCTCTCCCATGAGCTGAACCTCCTCCCTGCCATGCTGGCTCCAGACCCACCAGCGCCAGCAGAAAGCCAGCCGCCTTCATGGAAAATCTACATGTTGGAGTTAACTCATAGAAAACTGGTGGTCTCTTGAGCCTCTCTGCCCACATCCTGGGGTCACCTGGCAGCTCTAGACTGCAAGAGAGAGATCAAGCTATTCGCATACTTTGCTCAACGCAGTTATTAGACCCAGTACATCCCTCATCAGCGATGCTGCGTGGTTTCTTTTCAGTACAATCCTGTGGTTCTTGTGCTTCTGTGTTCACAATATGCTTGGTTTTCCATATAACTTTTATTGTCTTTCAATCTTTGAGAGCATCTTGTATGCCCAGTGACGTTACAGGTGCTTCGTCTTTGTTTTGCACCATCCTTGATTACCCCCATCCTCGCTCTGCCTTGCAGGGACTGCAGAGGTGTCACCGTGGCTTGGGAAATTCCCTTGCACAGAACCTCAGCTCACACCAGCGTCCTCGGCATCCATATGTCCTTACGTCTTGGCACAACCACTGCCTTTGGCCACCACTGTCCTGCAGGACCAGCATGGGCACCAGGTCTCGCACCCGCGACAAGAGCCCTGCCAGCATTTGGCAATGGCACCTTTCCCACGGACAAAGAGATGGGGAGCAGGTTTGGGACATCTTTGGGAAAAGAGTAATTGAAATCAGCCTTAAGCTTGAGTTATTCTTCTACCACACTATCTGTGGAGAGCTAAAGGCTCCCTCTCTTTGAGTATGGAGAGAAAAAGAATCTAGTAAGTGACTACAGGGTGACACAGTATGACCTGCTGCAGCTTCAGAGCCTCTCTGTCAGAGCTTTCTCCTGCTTTACTCCACAGAGGGGCTTATGTGACGAGCTTGTGCTCAGTCTAGATCTGGATCTGAATTTTCCTAAAGGTTGGGGTAGTGCAGATCCCAGCTGGGAAAGATGGTCAAATACCGCAAGACTACTACTGAGCTTGTCTCCACTGGGCAAACGAGAGTAACTCTGCTGCTGTTGACTGCTGTCCATGCATGGTGGGCACAGGGTAGAGCACACTCACATGCTCCACAGTGGTACCTGTTACACCTGCAACACAGTATGTCCTTTTATTTTTTTATTATTATTTTATTATTATTTTTGTAGTAAGACCATGACTTCCTAAGTTCTCTTGTATTTTCCTGGGTGTTTGTATACATCTAACAACCCTGATTTTGCTGGAAAGTTCTAGATGTTTTTTTCATATAAATTACAGAACAATCGGCTTCTCTTACCATGTACACTGTGATTAAACCAATAGTCTAAGTTATCCACTAGCCTAAATAACCCTGTCAATTAAGAATATCAGAGATACTCACTCCTCAATACTTCCAAAAATCAAGCCAGACTGAGACACCAACAGATTCAGAAATTTAACCTGAAGGATGCAGTTTTGAAAATCTAGTTTGACTAGCACTTCTTTGCTGAATCATATTTTGTTGTCCGAACTGAAAGTGGTGCTTTCTCTTTCCATTTCTTAGCAAGACTTAATAGCAGGCTGATGTAATTGAATTACTCAGACTTCATTACTATTATCAATACATTACAGAACATTTACTAATATACTCTGAAATGTTATAAATAATTAAAACTTAAATACATTTGTTGAATTAATACAGCACATTTTGTGATACACTTTTTCCTGCTTCTCCTATGGTCCAATACTGGGATGCTATTAGCCCACAGGCCTGCAAGCTTTTAAAAATCAACTTATCCCTAAGGCCTTGAGAAGAGCCATTAACACCAATGGAACTGGACACAATTTTAAAGTTAAGCATGTGCAGAAATGTTTGCAAGATCAAGATTTAGCTTTCTTATCAGCTACTGATTTCCTTTAGCTCCTCCTTCAGTCAGTAGAGTAGGTAGGTTTATCATCTCATAGGGCCACCTAACAATAAAGTCTCATGTCTTGGTTGTTTTAATGCCTGTACTCACCGAAACACACAATTCACTGGTTTACAGCAGAATCTGGCTAGTCACTGAGCCCATTGGTAAAGGCCTAACTTAGCTGACTTACCAGCTGATCTTTAGCATTACCACTAGAAACCTTCATTGTCCATCTCCTCATCATCACCAAACATTAACATCGGTGGTTTTATGTCTAATAGCAGTAGTATATGTCATGTCTTTAATGTGTGAAATGTAAAACTGGGTGTAGTAGCACCGTTAAATAGATTGTGATCCTCCTGGTGGTGCAGTGGTCTTTGTATAAGAGGCCTCCAGCAGAGCAGTATGGAGGTACTGTTGCATCTGTTTAATAAATATTATGATCTGAGATCGAGCTTTACCAGGAGCAAAAGACGCATATCATCTGTGGTAACTCTTAGATACCATGCTCCATCCTGCTATGCACTGTATGCACACATATAACAGTCTTTGCCCAAAAAATTGCTCACTAATTTGCAATGCATCATACAGTAGCAAATACAAATAAGACTATACTTCTCATTCACTGCAAATAATTTAACTACATAAAGAAAGTGAGATATATGTACTTAGAAAATAAAATGTGGTGCGTTCTGTGGTATATTCCTGCTGGAAACAAAGGACAAGTTCCCTGCGCTCCCTCTGTATATAGTGATTATCAGTTACTGTGGGAATCTGGTTCCTCCAAGAATTGTGTTCTGTGCACAGGCAAACGAGCTAAGCTGGGGTTTAAGTCTCACTTTCACAATGTACAGTATTGAAATCCAAAGATACCAGGATGAACTGAGGAGATCCCTTTAGAGTTCAGCAGGGATGAGTAGATGTTTATGGCCAGTGAGGACAGCAAACACAAGAGAAAGATGCACAAAGCTGCACCAACTGAGAATTTGACTCTTAAGTGTTTTTAAAATGTATCAGGAGTACAACATTTCAAGGCTGTTCATATCGGCCTTTCCTCATACTTTTCCTCCTTCTGGAGGATGTATCTGTTAGTTTAAGTAAGACATTCTCATAAACAGCAGAAACATTTGAAAAGCCAATACTTATTTTAAGATCTAATTCTACTAAAGGTAGAACATAAATATCAGACAGGAAAACTGAACAGAGCTTGAAGCCATAATCAAGGGTATCACAGAAACAGTCAGGGCTCTGGGGCACACTGGCCAGCAATGCCAAAAAACAGTGAACATGGATTGCAAATATTGACCTTATCCCACTCCAGAATGATAAAACCTGCTTCCCTTGTCCACCCTCACTTCTTGAGAATAGGAGATGCCGCAATCTCAGCTGCCTCAGCAGTAGCACACACTGCACTGCTCTTTCTCACTCCTTCATGCTTAAAAAAACCCTTTTCCACACAAAGCTGTTCTTGCCTTTGCCTTCGGTTTGGGGCTCCAGCCAAGCTCTCCCAAACAACTTGCTCACATCCATAAAGCCAAGAAATTCTCGCCTCTGAATTTCCTCAGCAACTGGTGAGCAGCCAGCAAAACTTTCTCTGATATCAGCCTACAGGTTTTCACATCCCCCCCAGGAGGACGTGGCACAGGGAACACAAAGCTGCACTAGCTCACCAGCAGCATCTCCCTCCTAATCATTGCAGGTCTGGAGCAATCAGACCATCCTTCGTGTCCAAAGGCATGAGAAGAGACACTAAGTTTTATCTGGTTGATGATTTGTTGATTAATGACTTCCTACCAACCTAGGCCACTTACTGCATGTCTGTTATGGCTGATGTAACATACTGTGGTAACAATCTCAAATCAGAAGGATACCAGAACTGCTCCCCTAGGACAGAATTCTCCATTCCTATTCCCATGTAGTGGCCGTTCATAAAGCTTCAACAAGCCTCCAAGCGTACCTTGAAACGCCAAATTTAAACATGGGTGCCTGACTTGCAAAGTAAAACGAACGTAGAAGAGTTTACTCACTATATGTTTCGGTCTTCAGAGGCCTTTTGTGGTATCACTGTTTAAAAAAATCAATAAAATTATGGCAGTGACACAAAACCAATAAAGCAGATATATTTAGAGCTGAGGAATTGCTCTTACACTACATCGGTCCCTAAGAGAATAAAATGTGTTGCTAAAATCAAGCCTCATTAAGATGTCATGTACTCTGCCTGCTCTCCTGTCCATGGTCACTGGCTACCAGGGCTGCTCCACTCCAATCCGTTCTTCTTTAATGCCGTGTTCACAGTGGGTGAAATATTGGCTTTAAGTCACTGTGAGCCTTTCCGTGTACTTCAGCAGGGTCAGGATTTCACACTCTGAGTTTCTGGTGGCCATAGCTCGGCTGGGAGGCCTGTTGGGTGCTGCACCACCACCCGTCGTTCTCTGCCTTCCCTAACCCTCCACGTACTGGATATCCCCAAAGCTGAGTCTGCAGCAAGAAATCCCTGCCTTTCCCTGAGCCCATGGCTCATGCATAGGTACGTCTACGGACAAGGATACATATATATATGGATGTACATCACCCACTCAAAGGAAGGAACGATGGAAGTACATACAGCTAAACCAGAGATTTTGGAGATGTATGGCTGGGGGCCTCAGGACCAGGGGCAGCCAAGGGCAAATCTGACTTTCTCTCCTAACTTGTTGATTTTGCTTTTCTCTGTTATAACCATAATACACTTTTAACATCTTTATGCATGTATGTGAAAGTGTCAGTTCTGTTGTTGTTATGTATTGCTAAAGCAGCTATAAATGCCTTATGACTCAAGGATCTCCAGCCAGAACAGAAGAGCTTAAAAATGGAACAAAATTGCCATCCATAATTTAAATGGGCAGCATTCCCGTTGAAAAATGCTTTTCAATTTAAACTCTATTAACAGGAAATTAGGAGATCTCCCATCACAGTGTTATTGTTTATTTTAAAATGAAAACTAAGAACATAAAAATACTATTGCACAAATGTTTGATAGACCCAGAAATAAATTAAACCATTTTATTATGTTTTTTTTTTACCCCCAATGTTTATCTAATGGTCTCCAGCAATTTAAAAGTATGCAGAAAAAGAACAATTAAGGAGGTAGTGCAAATTGAAATTTAGGGCCAAATCCTTGTTGCTCTGAAGTCAGTGACAGACTGCCATTGATTTCTGTATGATCAAGGTTTAGACTAGTGCATTTGGATTAACAGTAGAGCAATCACAAAAGGGCCTAACCCTTGATTCTTTGCACAACCAAACTTCCACTGGGGTTGAGAGGAAATCACTATAATCATCATATGTAAAACAAAAATTGTCAACTTGCTGCCTGGATTCACTTGTAAAAAATATATCTAGATATAGATATGTTTTTTTAATCTAGATATAGATATGATATTTTAGGGACAAACACGTACCTACGTTTGTGTGCAGCTGTGGCTCTGGCTGTGTGCACACATGTGTGTAAGTATCCATTTGCACAGCCAAGGTGGTGTGAAGAGACTGAAATATAAATCAGAAGTTGGCTCTGGGATTACAGCCCCTGTTAATAGTTACCTGGGCAATGTAGGTCGGTTCAGTAAAGCAGGTAACTCAATATTCCAGCACATGGAATCAGCATTTTTATGTGCAGAACAGCCAGCAGCCTGAGGCATAGTCCCAAAGTGTCCAGAACTACCTGATCTAGAACTGACCACATCCCATGCCTTTTTTTTTTCAAGAAAGATTCTGGAAGTTCCTCGTTTCAGTCTGACTAGAAATATAATAATATCAGTCTTCCTCATTATACTTGGATTCTTCTAATGTCTAAAGACAAGACATGCAAAGAGATGCGAAAAGGAGAACAAAAAGGCTAACTAGAATTTTTCAAGAAAAATATGAATTGCAATCGCATTCACAATTAAAATGTTTCCAGTCACTGCAATACAGCCAAGAAGGCTCTCAGGTTTCTTTCGTTTGACTATTATTTCTGATTTTCATATGAACTGTATAGGCTCTGTCATTCCTTGGCCTAGATTTCATCAACGTTTGCTTTTCCCATACTGTGTTTTTAGCAAAGAATTGCCACATGTTTACAGTAAAGAAACGTGACTTCTCCGTATGAGGCTGCTTGTTTTTCTAGGTCATATCCTTTGTCATATGCCCTGAAGGCTTGGTCTCCGTAAACCAATGAAACTCTGAAGAGTATAAATAAAACCTGATACTAAATAACAGTGTCAAAACACTTAGGCAAATGGGACAATGCCCTTTAGTGAACTACCTTTTGTAGGAGCACTCCTAAAGAAAAAAACAAGGCAGTAAGATGATGTTGAGCCTCCTGTGACTTCAACAGCAAAATATGCTTCCTCTCCAGACTGTTGCGGGCCATATTTGGAGCGGCCTCAGCTCACATCAAGGCCTGGCTGTCCTTTGGGCAAGTGTGCCCAAGCCTGGCTCCCGGTGAGCGATGCTTGACACGGCAACGTGGTGCAATGTAGGCTACTCTCAATTTGTTCCAACTCCTCTCTGCTTGTGAGTCCTCATTAGCAGCAAAAGGCAGAAATGACCCTAAACAGTCTGGTTATAGCACCCTGGCTTGACACAGACCTGACAGCAGCACATCAGAGAGTGCTCGTTGCCCTGATCTTGGCTTTGCAACACGGGAATGGTGAAAAAAAACAAATGCTTTGGAAAAAGGGACAGATATTCACCTCCCCCTGGCAATCGGTGTGCCCACGGTAACACAGGTCAGCTCTGGTGACCATGGGCCCAGCAGCCTGCCCGGTCTGACATTTGCCAGGGCTCCTGCCTGCTGCCCACCACGGAGGGGTTTTCCCAGCCCAGGGACCCCACAGCCGTTGGAGAGGCTTGACTCCAGCCCAGCGCGCTTGGAGGATCTCACCCGGCACCTGCAGCAGCTGCTCCAGGCTCCTTACAGTGGCAAAGTCCATGTGCACAGACCAGCTCGTGAATCCCTTATCTGTCAAAGAGCAGTGATGCCCCATGCTTTCAGTTGCATCCATGCTTTCATTAAAAAAAGAGAGAGAGGGAGAAATAACACTATGAGCAGCTGAACTACTGAAGTCTGGTTTCCTGTGGCTTTAACGCTCAAGCTTGGACTTTCCAATTAGGCATAAACTCCAAGTGAAGCTTTCTTTTATGAGGAACATTCAAAATAACACTTTCTCATGTAGATTTTCTGCAGGGCTTAATAAGGGGTGAATCCAGACAGCTGCCTTTCCCTCAAAGGAGCCCTTCATAGTATCTCTCCTCTCTATCCAGGCATTCATTTTCACAAAATTAGTAAGAAATTAATGCTTCTATGTCTCTGGCTGAAATTAGTCTAAAAGGGCAGGTAAGTCGGGAAAACTTACTGGGATAGATACACACTACAGGGCTACGACAGCCTTCTTTTTGTGGGAAAAAGGAGAAAAAATGATGTGTTTTAGCCATTACAGTAGTAATGCTAAACTTCTCGACAGGAATACATACAAGGGAATACACGTGGCTTTACTGGTGCTGCAGAAGACATCAAGATGTCAGACGTATCAATTGCCCCAGTCAAATCAACAAGGTTTCCCCATGAAGCCCAGCTGCAGACACAGGTTAGTGCAGCGTGCCTGGCGCCAGAGGCAAGACTCCTCTCCGGCAGCTCAGGGCAGGGCTGGCTGGAGCCTGCCGCCCCCCTCTTGGCCCCCAGCAGCTTCGGCTTCTCCAGGGCTGCCCCTTCGGGGCTGCCTGGCATCCCAGGGTCACTGCAGTTCATTGGCGAGGGTGCACCATGGCCCTGAGGGACCCAGCCACACCAGGGAGGCTGCGGCCGCTGCCAGGCTGAAGCTAGTTTGGTATCAGATGCATTAGACATGTCTACACAGCAGAGGTGAAGCAGGAGCGGGCCTGCTTTGCCTTTGTGGCAGGACGAAAGCCAGGTCCACTCGGGAAAGCATGTGGCCTCAGTAGTCCAGTGTGGCGCTGAGCTAATAATCTTTCTAGAGAGCAGAATACATCTGCTCTGGCTGAGCATCTCTCCACATCACGCTCCTGTTGAGCTGCCTTACCTCCCACCAGCTCTGAGGACAGGCAGAGCTAGCTCAGCTCTATCCAGCCTGCCCTGTGGCTGTATTTTAGTGGCTGTAAGAATCCAGCTCTCCATGTCATGGCACATTTCGAGTGCTTCCAGCTGCTCCAGACAGGAGGAAAATGAGCCTCAGTAATAAGTTCCTCTAGAAGGACTGAGACATGACATCTCTCTCAGCCTTTAATCCCAATAATTGTTTATCAGGAGACAGAAAGCAGCTTGATTGTCTCGGGTTCGGACTAACTACTTAGTCCAATGTTTTTTCCTGAATGCTGGCAATCCCGCTCTTCCACATCCCATCTGTCTTTACATTCAGTACCAAATCCAAACCTGGTACAACAGGCCACTCTTGATTTCAGTGGGTCTGCGCTTGTGGATGCCAATGTCAAATCTTGTCCTGCACTGCCTGTACTCGTGCAGAGCTACCCCTCGGCTGCTGTCGTCTGAGTGCACACAAAGCCACTGTTCATGCAGGAGCACCCGCTCTGGGTGAGCTCAGTGATCCTGGGCTCTTCCAATAACCTTGACTAAATCCTTTCTCCTTTTCTTCGCTAAATCCACCTACTGAAAGAAAGGCCACTTCAAAGTGAGACTCTCGCTCGGCCTGACATCATGGCATGCTGAGATAATTCAGGGTAGTTATGATAAATGTTCTGACTACTGGCATCAAGAAACAAACAACGGGCTCACAGCAACATAAGATTAAACATGTTTCCACAATTATCTGGGGAATTGTCTTGCTGACCGTGTCCTTTCTTGCTATTTTTAAGGCCTGCAACAGAGAACCGTAGATAGTTGTGTGAAATAGAGCTGTTGTGCTTCAGCCCCACAAAAGGCAGGGAAGTTTGGCTGTGGGAGAGTTTTCGCCTGTCAGGTAAGAGCATGTTAGCAGCCTCTGCACCACACGTGTTGGTACACTTGAGAGGGACGCAGCACTGCTTACAAGGGCTAATCCTCGCTGCTGGGAGGGTAATGCTGCACCACTGGCTTGGTGGAGGGAGGCTATGCTCAGTCAGGAAAGAACAAGCCTAGGTGGCAAAAGGATTTGCAGTGAGGGAAAATGTAGCCTGCCAAGCCAAAATGCAATGAAAGCCTTGATCCCAGCCACTGTCTGTGCCAAAGAGCCTGGTATTCTGTAGTCCAGCCATGAAAACATTAAGCCTTGCCAAAGAGCAAGTGGGAGCAGATGGAGCAAGCTGTGGAGTACAAAACATGAGCTCAGAACTGTAGGCAGGACCAGCTTATGCAAGAAAAAGAAGTAGTTTGTCAGAGTACCTCCATCTTAATTCAACTGTTTCTTTCCTTTGCCATCCCCTGGTGCATTTCTTCCTTTGGCTTCCATTTCCATTGCTTCTTCAGCAAGGACATACTACTTGGTTCCCTTCCTGCCACAACACCTGTACAAACCACCCCTTTGGATCCATAGCCACTCCTTGCATTTCCTTAAAACAGCCGACCACCCTCCCCTCCATTCTGCTTTGATCTTGTGAAACCTCACAGGCTAAATAAGCCGTAAGTAGTTGTGCCGATGAGTCTCCCTGGAGCCAGACCTAAACCCATACCCCAAGGCCGCCTTAGGTAACCCACTCTCTCTCCTATACTGAACGCACACCCAGGGCCATTCTCTGACACTTGAGACCAGCTGGAATATATATAAAATAGAGCCTATTCCCTCTGCAAAGGGTGCCCTCATGGCAACTGCCTAACAGGAGTAGTCCTGGCCTAACAGCCCCAGACTGCGCCCAGACACTGGCTGAAAAGCGGTAACTGTCCTGGGCCACATGTGCCAGGAGCTAGTCTAACCATTTCACAACATAAGAGACTTGAGTTCTGTGTCCAGGAGCGGTCACCGTTTAATTTACTAGCTAGATTCACTGCTGCTGGATGGGCATTTTTCTATTAGCCTATTTTCTAACTGCAGGTAATTTAACTGGCTTTGTGTTGATCCCCTCCTGACATATTTTTACCTGTTGGCCGATCTTAGCTATTGACAGAGCAGTAAAGGTCTTAGAGATATTCAGTTCCTAGAGTTTTGTGAAAATATGCAACTAGGCAGATGAGAGAGACCCAGATTAGTGTCCCACTAGGGAAAAGTCTTTTAAGTCTTGAGAGTCTTAATGAGTTTGACTAAACTACTATACATTAGAGAATCCACATAGATTAAGACCACCATAAATGCCTCAATAGCAGGAAAAGTTTCATTCAGGTTTAATTAACGATTCATTGGTTGGAAAGTCATTCTAGACATGCTACGTATCATTACTAATTATTCCTTTTTGACAATAAAATGTTCCTCTTAGTGCCTTTTCATTTCTCTTCCTTCTTCCCCTCACCTTACCTGCCTTCATAAGGATATTTTTTAAATCCAAAAATGTGTTTTATTCAACCCCCTATTCCAACACAGGCAAAAATGTATCTTCAGCATAAGTCGTCATTCTCTGGGGATCAGACCCTATTAGATATCTTGTCAAAACAGGACATGAGGAATACCAGTATGGAAGTTAACAAGTAGTAGTATGGGAAAAGAAAAGTGGTATGTCCCAGGACAGCATAAAAGAAAACATCTGCCTATTCAAGCAGTACATATACATTCACATAATAGCTCAACAATGGTCAGAAATCCTCCACTGTGCATCCTGATAAAGTGGAATGGCTGTCCCCCAGAGGCCTGCAGAAGAGGAGATGAATGTGTAATGTGAATTCTGCCTTCAATTTATGGCTTAATTTTAAAATAACTGGAAATAAAACATGAAGAAGAATATCACCCACAGAGAGTAGTCTGAACTCTGCTTTCTATCACTTTCCCACAGCTTCCATTTATCTCTGTCAGCATAGAGAGCTTTCTGAATATGCCTGTGCTGTGAGCTAAGCTTGGGGCCAGTCTTGCTCTCAAGGCTGGACTTGTCCACTATCCACTTTTTTAAAGCTTCGAATCCAGACCTCTGCGGCCCTCCGCAGCCAGGAGCTTGAACGCCTAAACATGGGTCCAAGCAAGAGGACCCATGCTCACACCATGGCTCACACCAGCATGAGGCCAGACACAGTGAGGCACAGTCTGCCAGAACATAGCTGAAATACAGATTTTTTTGTAAGCTCAGCATGAGCCCGGGCAGTGTCTGTGGGGGTGAAGCAAGCAGGTCACAGGGCTTAAACCTTCTCCCCAGACTTGCCTGAACTCACAATGTCTCCACCATCTTCCTGTGCCTGCATTACCAGCTCTTTTCAATTTTCCACCAGTGTTAGAAGCCAGAGGTGGGCTGGTATAGACTGACCATCAGTGTTTTTGTCTCCATATCATCCAGAAGGTTGGAAAGGACAATGTTCTTATCGCTAATGTTTATGTGACTGTGATTCCACCATTGCTGCCTTCGTCACACTGGAGTAGGGGGAATTTGAAGTAAGATGCTATTGAGAGAGGTCTCTGTGGCTCAACAGCATGTGTTTCTTGTTACTTAGAGCTGTCACAGGGGAGGGAAGATGATATAAAATAAGACCTAACTGAAGCTGCTGCTTTAGGACGGAAAGTTAGCATCATACATTTGTCTCTACTCGCACTAACCACGCTTCATGGGTTTCCTAAAGCAGAATTTACTTTGTCAGCAAAATAGAACATGTGTTAATTTATATCCTTAGGAAAGAAAGCAGTGAATCATTTCTAATGGTTCAGGTGTTCTATTCTTAGCACCTAATTAATCCAGACTGGAAAGTTGCAAAAAAAAAAAATCTGAAATAGTTTCAAATATTTATTTCAGTTTTATTTTTAAGTAAAATAATAATGAATGAGAAATTGACCTTGTGGTTAAACCACTGGCCTGGGACTGAGGTTCAGTCACCGACTCATCTCCCTGTGTAACCACATCACTTTGCTGATTTTTGTTGTATGCCTTCTCTCCACTAAACCTTTTAGCAAACCACACATGATCTTGGGAGAGGCTCGGCTTCTGCATTCCCTGCTGGCATCAAAGGACCAATTCTTGAACCAGCTCATGTATACATGAAGAAGTAATCAGGCCTTCCCAAGTCAGCACAGAGCAAGAGAGCCAGAATCAGACAGGGGAGGCGGACAAGGGAGGCAGCAGGGCCAAGGAGGGCACAACTAACTGTTCAGTGCCCTCCACTGCAGAGGCAGGAGCGGAAAGAAAACTGTTGCTATAGACCTGCATTTACAAGACCGAATAACAAAATCTGCTTATATCCAAACAAAAGTTTTCTGATAATGCAAAATTAAACTGACAGGAAGCAACACACTTGTTAAAATATAGTACGAAAGATGCTTTAGGATTTGTTTTATGTAAATTTGAATACGCACTATATTCTGTGACCAGTTTGATAAGAAACTGAACTCTCATACCAGCTCAGTTAGCCTGTGTGTGTTTTCTCTACTCTATTTTTCTGCTACATTGCCCTCAACTAGTAATTTCCCAGTAAAAACACAACAGATAGTTTATGTCTCGTTACAGGAAATCACAAAAGCCTCTAAAGTGACCCTGATTTTCAAGAGCTTTCCTAATTTTCCATCAACCTTTCTCCCTTCTCACACCTGCTACATAGTTAATATTGGTGCTTTATAATAAGAATACTGTGCCTTTGAAGGCACAGTAAGGTTTTCTTGCTAAGTGATTTCTTTTCTCTGAATTATTTCAACAGAAGCTCTTCTTTTTCTCTTATATCATTGTAATTGTTTACATAGAGGTTCTTCTCACATACAGTAGTGCAAGAGGAGACCCACAGCAATCCAAGTCACTACAGTGTTTTTTAGAGACAGCTCCCCTTCTTTGATCCTGAAATTGTACGCAAATTGCTATGGATCATTTTGCTGCCATGACTGAACTGAAATCCACAAACTACTGATCTCTGCATACTTCCCTGAAATGCTGCTTTCTGCTGTTGTTTTTTACTATCCAAAAAATGAAAGAGTGAGGGTTGCATTAGAATCAGAAGGACGAAATACAGAAGCCAAATCTTAGCAAAGTCTTTGTCCTCTCATGCTGAATCAGAAAGAAAAGACATTTTCTGCCATTCCATTTATTTAGTTAATCCCAGTGAGCTTTTCCTGGAATAGATATCTATGTGGCCATTACTCAATAAATACAAAGCTATTAAGATATTTTCTAAACAAAACTCCTAATGAAAGCACAACTTGGAATAAATGCCCATCTACAGCACAGCTCTGTCAGAGCTCCCCCACCTGGACACTCATCACACTCCTGAGCTTGATTCACATCCTCCTGGAACCAAGGGCTCGGTCTGAATAACCACTTCTGTGTTTTGGTGGCCTGGGCACAGACACACGCACAAATTGTTTTGTTCAACCCAGAGGCAACACACTTGATCTTTCGTAACAGAACAAAAGCCCAAAATTAAAATGACTGCGCAACTCTTCACTGGGCACAAAATTAAGTACTCTTGCTTTTGGAGGAGAAGGGATTTCTGTTATTATCAGCCAGAGTGCAGTCTTGAAACAGCAAGAAAACAAAACAAAAAACAAAACAAAATGAGACAAGAGAAATATGCCATTTACAAAACTGACATGGTTCCATTTTTGCTTCATTTGCCCCAAAATCTCTTCTAGTGAAAAGAATGAAAAATGTATCTTCCCAAACTTCTCTCAGTCTTTCTCTCCGAAGTTTTCCTCAGTCAGACTGGGCTGCAACAGTCATCAGGTCTGTAGCTTCGCATGACATTTCTTAGGCATGTGTTCTCTGTCTCTTACTACGTCACATTTTCATTAAGTGATAACCTGAGGACCACTGCTGACACTCCCAAGTACATTTTTCCCAGGGCTCTACCCTTTTAGATACTTTGATTTTATAAGACAAGTCTTGTAACGCATGTGATATTTAAGCAAACAGAAATATGGGTTTTGAGAGGCTTCTCAAAAAAAAAAAAAACCCTCAAAAGAACTCTTTTAGCTAGCATACTATATATTCAGGAGTAAAATAATAAATGTTTAGATCTCTTTTTATTACTTGATTTTCTCAGCATTTCTGCATGTTTTCTGGGATTAAATCAGAGACCTTTCAAAAGTTCAAGAATTCCATGTCCTCATGTATGTGGCTTCTTTTTTCAGTCACAATGTCTCTGGGTCTGAGTCTATTCTTTCTGAGCCCCCAGTTTCTCTTTCAGCTGGCCCTGCAGATAAGCCACACTCCACTCCTATTCTGGTTAATAGTATTTATTTTCACCATTCCCTTGAAGGATCCTGACCAATTTCACCAGCTGTTTTTTCCTCTCCATTTTTGTCTGTTTTTCAGTTACCCTCCTCTTGTGTTTATGGCAGGGCAGTAGCCATCTTTGTGCAGCGCTGTTCCACTTGAATACTTGAACATCCAAGTTTAACAGACCTCGCATCGACCTTGTTGGGGAATGATAATGTGTATTTTCACACCTAATGGAGACACAAAACATTTTCACACATCGAGTTTACAAGCTGACACAAAGAGGCCTCTCAGCCAAACCAAATACCCACACAAGACTGACAAGCCAGGCACGGGTTTCCAGTATGTCAGGATCACAGGACAGGTCCACACACATGTAAGGTCACATCCTAGGTATGCTTCTGCACATACAGGATTGTAAAGCAGAAGCAGTCAATGTAGCGGAAAAATTTGACCTTCAAGAGGGCTCCTTGGAGACAAGGGTGCTGCCAGGGTGCACAGCCTTGGCAGGCGTGCCCTGCCACCACTCCAGCCCAGGACCCTGGCACCACCAGCAGCCAAGGAGAAGCTGCCAGGCACAAGTGCTTGAGACATAGGCTGTGGCAGTGCTAGTGGGGGCCAACTGAGTGAACCTGGAGTCCAGCACAACGCAGGGCTTGTACGTGGTATTACCAAGCAGGAGCAACAGGCAAGCTGCTCATAGGTTGCACCCTGCCCCACCACAACACATATTCCCATCCTTAAAAAGTCTCATGGATCTATTCCTGCATCCCCTTGTCTTTGCAACGCTGTCATTTGACGCACACCCTCTATTTTCATGTTGGAGGATTGTGGGGTTTTCTCCCAATTTTGGTCCCAAAAAACTCTCCCCTGTGCCTCTCTAGTCTTTTTCTTTCCCCATCTGCACGGCTCTGATCCAGCAGGTCGACTCTTACTCTCTGCCAGCTCCCACAGCACTTTGTCTCCCTGCTCAGATCCTGGACCATTCACCCACTTCTGTCAAGAGCCCAAGGCTTTTTCAGGTTGATAGCACTCTCTCCTGTGCTGTTTGCCAACACCTCCCTCTTCTGGACACAGTGCATACGGCATGTATGCAAAATCCCCTTTTTCCTTGCCTACAAACCTATTAATGTCTTCTGTTTTGATTTATGGACTTCAGGAGATGTCAGGCTGTGAACTGTGGTGTCTTGAACAAGAAGCAGGACCTGCAGTTTAAACTTTTAAGGGCTTTTCAAAACGCAGCTGAAATGATAAAGCCTGCATTTCCTTAAATAGGCTTAAATTTGTATGCTGAGGTTCTCATCTGCACTGAAAACAATTTACAGGTAAAAAAAAAAAAATCGGCACAGTGAAATCTTGAAGCTTTTGTTTTCCAGCAGCCATACTCCTCTGTGCTCTCATCCCTTCATACCTTCCCAGTTAAAGGCTACCCTAGATTATTACTTGGAAGAAATCTAGTTGCAGCTGGCCGTTGCTGAGACTCATTCAACACATGATGCCAGCAGGAGCAGACTTAAAAGTTTTGTCTGAGAGATATATGATTTGTCTCCCTTTCACCATGCCATCCATTCCCTGCTCATCCTTCTTTCACTTACCAATTGATTTCTATGATTTCTTTTCCCTGCCTCGGACCAAAAATCACGTGTCAGGTTGTCTAAAGAGGAGGGCGTTTAATACATGGCTGGAACAAAGCTGTTGGCTCATAATTTCAGTATTTCCAACCTACTGCCTCAATTTCCCCACTAGTTTCAATGGGACATTTTTGTCCCCCTTGCTCTTCTGTATCATCTGTACAAACTGTTATACACTTTGTGCTTCACTGAGGATGTTCCTCCGTTTCATCTGTGGGAGAAGTGACCCCCTGTGCAGAGACTGTATTGTTATGCTGGAGGTTGGGTGAAACTCACCGGGCATCACAGACAAATAAATATGGATAAATATCCAAACTCAGGGCTATGGAGAACTGCCCACCTTCCTGCCCATTACCAGAAAATCCTGAGAAGTGACTTAGTACACAGCTGAAGAAACAGCCCTATAATGGTTTCACAAGCAAAAAGTGCATCAGAGATCTTTAAATCTGAAGCTGAGATTTTAGAGGCTGAAATGTCAAGAGCTGGGAATGATGATCTTGACTTTTAAATTGCAGTTCCCTTAAGAATCACATGGTTGGCCCTACAGTACAACTTACTGTAAGGCAAAGGACATATATTTTCACAGCAAGAAAATAGGAACTTGACCTTCAGCACTCAATGCTGTCCTGTAAACAAAGGGACTATGTTTAATCCAGTGTCACTAGAAATGCCTTATGTAACCAAGACATACACGTGGAAACAGCAGATATAACACAGAACCCATGGGAGTGAACCCGTGTCTTGCTTGACCAGCAGTTGAAGCCCAATCAAGATGCTTTAGGGAGGGCTGATGGCAAATGGCAGATGCCTCTGTACAGGCAGCTGAATCCCACCCGGCAAGACCATAGCCCAAAGAACTTGGTCTAATCCTTCAGCTGGTCTAAGGCTGACATGAGATCCTCCATCATTATTGCAGGAATGACTATTAATTGTTGTCTGCTATTTTAATTTCACCTAATATTACTTAAGCTGTACTGCTGGAGACAGACTATCTCTAGCTATTTCTAGCCCTCCATTGTGAAGGATACTTGAAAAAATGAGCTAGATAGAGGATGAAACCTTTTTGATTAATATATTTAAATCAAATGGCTAATCTTGCAGACAAAGGAAAGGGGAACTCTTGATCTAGTGTTTAGTTTCACATAGCTGTACTTTCAACAGATTAATCATTCTAGAAATTCTTCTCATTGCTACTAGCAGTACTTCTTGGAAGCGTTTCCTCTTTGATATTTAAAACCTATTTAGGGCATTAACTTTGAGATTCAAAGGCAGCTTCTCCACCAAAACCTTTTTTCCTCATGTAGACCGACTGTGGCAGACAACTGAGGCAAAGATCTGTGGCTCTTGCTGATTTGTTCCCCGCCAGCCTGTACGCAGAACATGGGAGCCATTTATTTGCCCTCTGATTTCTCCGAGCTGCTCCCTTCAGTACAGACCAAAAATCATCCTTTCCTCCAAACTAAAGCGAAAAGTTTTGCGCAAGTTATACTGTATCTACCAGGGATCAGCTTACACTTTTACTCAGTACACAAAAGCTGCAGTAAGGCTGGATCTAGGAACAAAAACGAAGAATCCTGTAAAAATCTTTGCAGCTGCCAAGCTCCCAAGCAGCAGGGAACGTGCCGGCTAGAAGGCAGCGCCGGAACTCGCCGTGTGCTGCACGCTGCCCTCCCGGCCGGCTCTGAGAAGGCCCTGCCAGCGTGGCAGCCCTGCGGGGCGGCCGGCGCGCAGGCCGCGCGCTGCAGGCCGAAGCGTGCGGCCCCGGGCGCCCCGAGCAGGGGCTGCGGCGGCAGCGGCCGGAGGAAGGCGGGCAGGGCGGCGCACGAGGGACGGGCGGCACCTTCTCCTCGTCTCGTTCTGAAGAACCGGGTCGCAGCGGCTACCGGACCGCACCCAGCGTGCGGCAAGGGCCAAGAAAGCCCCAGTGGCCAACTAGCGCTTGCACGGATAACAACTGACCACAACGGCCCAAGGTAACGGGCAGGACGCAGAAGCCGAACCCCGGCCGGCCGGGCAGGCGGCGCGGCCCTCCCGCGGGCAGCGCGCCGGGCAGGCCTCCGCCGCGGCGCAGGCCGGGCCGGGCCCTCCGCGCCGCCCTCCCGCTGGGGGCCACCACCGGGCCGGCGGCGGAGGGGGGGAGGAGCCATCCCACCGCCCCCCCCCCCCCGGCGCGGCAGTGAGCCGTTCCGGCGGCTGCGGACGTGGCGCATCCCTTGTGCCCGCCCCTTCCGCTCTAGGCGCCTGCGCGCCTGCGCCGGGGTGCGCGCGCGAGGCGGCGGCGGCGGCGGCGGCGGCGGCGGCGGCGGCGGCGGCGGCGGCGGCGGCGGCGGCGGGTCCTCCTCTCCCCCTCTCCCCCCGCCCAAACCGCGCCTGCCTAGCGGAGAAGGATGAGGCGCCCCCGCGGCGGGGGAGGCGGCCTCGGCGGCTCCTGAGGGCCCCCCCGCGCCCGGGCCCGCTCCCCCGGCCCCGGCATGGAGGAGAAGTACAGCGGCCAGGCCTTGGCCGCCGGCGGCGTGCTGGGGCCCGTGGATGTGCCCAGCGCCCGGTAACGGCCGCGGGGGGAGGGGGCCTCGGCCCAGCCCCGCGCGGGGGGAGGGGGGTCCCGGTCCCGTCCTCCCCCTCCGCCGCCGTGGGCGCTGCCCTCGGCCCTGCCGAGGCGCTGGGAGCGGGGCGGCCTTTGCGCGGTCCGCTAGGGCCCGCGGTGCCGGGGAGGCGGGAGGGTGCCTTCGCCCCGCCGTGCGCCCCTTCCCTGCGCGGGTCGGCAGCCCAGAGCGGGGTTAAATGGGCGCGGTCGCTCAAGGTGCCTGTTGTCTTCCCTTTTGCAGGCTGACTCGGTATATTGTGTTGCTGTGCTTCACCAAGCTTTTAAAGGCCTTGGGGCTGTTTGAAGCTTATGATCTTCTGAAAGTGGTCCACCTTGTACAGTTTATCTTTGTAGTAAAGCTGGGGTGAGTGCGCTTATGGCGAAGCCGTGTATGCTCCACTTGCAGCCTCTTTTGTCTGTGTAATTTTTTGTCTGTGTCAAACGTATACTTTGCATTATATTTTGTTTAGATTAGTTGGGGAGGAAAAGGCGTGGTGGTGGATTCATTAAATGTTCTGATCCCAGTGTTTTTGCTTCTTACGCGTGCTCGCTATAATTTCAGAAACTTCAAAGTCTGTGCTATTTTGAGTAGATGATGCTGTGGCAGTTCTGAGCACAGGAAGCTCAGCTGTGTCCAAATTTTCTTATGAAAATTATAGAAGACAAGTTTTCTTCTTTATCATTTACATTTCTGTAGTTCCTGTGAGCTTCAACTGCCATCTTTCCCTGATTGGCAACTAAAGTGTAGAAACTAATATCAGGTATTACAACATCAGCGTTTGCCAGCAGGCAGACACAGTCGTGCTTCACGTTCAGCTGATGCATTGTGGAAGGCGTTTCTGTAATAAACTTGGCAGAGTTGTCTATCACATTCTTCCCATTCATTTAAATTTTTGTTTACATTTCTAGGCTTCTCACTTGAGTGTTCCTAAACACCATAGCTTTTTCTCCCTTTCACTTGTCCTTGGTCATAGTTGAGAAAGGAACATGTTCTTTCATGCCATTTCTAGCAAGACTGTGTATTCAGTGTTCCGTATATGGAGAAGCTTTAGGGTATATCTATCTCGCCAGTTAAAATGTAGTATTAGTATTGTAACCGCGTTTCTCCTCAGGACTTTTCTATCTGAGGAGATCAGTTATTTTGGTCTTTGTAAATCATGCAAAAAACTCTGACTGGCTATTTTCTGAAGAATTTCTGTGTAAAATTGACCAGAACTGAAATTCACCTACGTGAACTTTTTAATTGATACTTGATATAAGTAAAGTAGTAGGGAGAATACAAATAGTGAGTGTGATCAGTGTTGTCTTTTAGTGGAAAACATAGAGGTAGCTGTTTTGTAAATTGAACCTGATGTGAGAAGGGAAGGACTTAGTTACTTAGAGCTGATCTGAATAAAAAGCTGTTTGCTAACATACTAACAGAGAAAATCTTCTCCTTTTAACAGGTCTGCATTTTTTATGGTTTTGTTTCAAAAACCATTTTCTTCTGGAAAAGTGGTAACGAAGCGTCAAGTGAGTTGACATATATGTAATAGTCATTCACATCTTTGTGGATGTTCTTGATGACATGGCTCTTACCAGAAATTGCTCAGAAAGTGGGGGAAAAGGTTAATCCCTTTGGAAAACATGGCTGCAATTTCCAGAAGTGTTTAACTAATTATGCTGTAAAAAATGATCTGCGTTTTTAGGTTTGTCAGCTGTCATGCAAATAGTTGACAGTGTGGTGAAAAGGTTGGTCTCTGATTCCCCACAAGCATCTGTTTTGAGAATAGGATTTCGAAAAGGAGCTTTTTCTGTCTATTCAACAATTCCAAAATGGCAAATTCTGGACTGTCAGAATGCAGAAGTGCTCCAGTTGTGCCTCCTTCATGAGAAACTTCTTTTGCATGCTGCGTTGTATTGAGGGCCCAGCCTAATTGATCTTCAGACCTGTGTTGAGATTCCAGTCTGCAGAGAAGTCAGACTTGGGCTTGAATGGGACCCTGCTATTTGAAAGAAATAACCTTTCTCTTCTTTCACCTGTTCCCTGTTTATCGTGTTTATGTGCAGTTGTGTGCACAAAAACTTTATACGTACACTGATAAGAGCAACCATTGTGCATGCTAAGTAGGGAGAATCTGAAGGACGGCCTCGGAACGTTCCCAGTGTTAGCTGCTTGTATGTTTGATGTTTTGGCAGAGCTTTAAAGTGTGAATGGAAATAAATCGCATCTTTGATTTGAATTCAGAAAAATATGTCTGTTTAGGCTTTTGGTTTTGCTAGAAAGTTTTAAATTCTAGATTTTGAAGGTGTGATATTTGTTGTAGGCACCTTGTCGTCTTAAATGTATTTCCAAAGGTTAACTCTTCAAAAACTTGCATTTAAAGTTTGCCATGTATTGAATAGTCCCAGTTATATTACAAATTACTTCCTGCGGAAAGAATTAAACACACGCATAAATATTTGGAGATTTAAGGTCTTAGTCTCTTTATCTTGGATGTTTTAGCTAGCATTGTGCGTATTTATCAGCTACATACAATATATTACAAAATAAACAGTTTGTCGTAGAGACTGAAGAACTGTGATCATTTGCCTGTCTAAAAGGCTGGGGGTTGTTTGTGGTTTTTTTTTTTTTTTAAAGAGATCCCAAACCATACTATAGAGCCTAGTGCATAGAACCTGATAGGAAAGAAGAAGAAAAAACTCTGATTTTTATTTTGTCCAAACAAACTTAACCTACTTGGCAAAGTAGGCAAGAGGGGGATAATCGTACTCAAAATGCTGCAGACTTTGCAGGGCATGTTTTCCTCTCCAGTTCAGGAGCCACTGTTCTAAAAGAATGTTAACAACAGGATGTTTATTTTGAAACTGGAGAAAACGTTAATGAAATATCTTTCTCTTGCAGTGGATCAAAATTTTTAAGCATGCCGTTGTGGGATGTATCATTTCACTCTTGTGGTTTTTTGGCCTTACTCTTTGTGGACCACTAAGGTAAATGTGTATGGTAAATAATGCTTTATCTTTTTAAGCTAATTTTTGTGACCTGTCCCTGTGTTGCCTGTTGTTTTTCATTTTGTATCTGTCAGCCCGTGATGCCAGCCACTTGCTTGCGTTTTTGAATTTTAAAATGGCATTTGTGCTTTTTCCTGTGAATGCTGTTCTACTTGGAAAGAACTACATAGAAAGATCTTATTATTCTCCTCATCCTTTCTTTGCCAAGATGCCAGTGACGTTCTTGATAGTGCTTAAATTATTGATATGACTGATTCAATAAGATTACTGCCTAATGTGCTGACTGTGGTTTTCATTGTTTCCCTAGTCTCATCTCTATAGTCACACTTGTTTACTTAACTGTTTGAAATCCATGAGTTGGCAGCTAGTGATAGCAGTGTGCATTACTGTGTCAGGTGACTAGAATTCATTTCCTCATTTGTTGCAGGACCTTGTTTTGGTCTCTGATCTTTTGCCTCTGCTGTGTTGCAATTGAGTAGCATTTGTGCAAATACTCCAAGTAAAATCACTTGTGGTATTTGTTAGCAAGGCTGACTGAATTTTATCATAACAACAAAAGAATAATGATAGAGTAGCAAAAACGAAGGTTAACAGTTTAGAAAAGTGAGAGAATGTAAGTAGAGCCTTAAATGATGCGTTTTTTCAAATCAAAACTTTATCTTTGGCACAGGAGAAGGCATACCTAAGTATAAGAAGACTTCTTTAAGAAGTGCTGTAGTATCTTTCTGACTGCTGATAGTCTCACAAACAGAACCTGTGACACAGTCCCTAGTAGGCTTGTATTGCTATAGTGAAGAGAATGGCAGAAGCGTTTAGTAAACTTGACAGAGATTGTTACTTCTGTGTTCTGCTCTGGAAAGCTGTCAATACAGCTTGTCGGTTGGTCATTGCTACCTGGAGGAGACAGCATGCAAGTCAGAAATTCACAGTTTTAGCCATTAGGAGGTTCTGAGGGTGCATAAACTACTGGACCATCAACACCTCAATAGGCAGAATGTAATGTAGCAGAACAGGGCTTCTTTTCTGGGGGAGCCAGAAAGTAGAAACTTTGGTTTACAGGTGGTATTGTCATGGGAATATTAATTTCACCTTGAGAAAGTTATCATCTTGTGGTACATAAAGAGATTACAATTTAAAGTAATCCATAAATGAGTAACTGTAATCTGTTACTTGAGCCTAGGGCATTCTCTTTGTGACGTGTCTGGCTGTCACCAGCAAGATCTATTTCTGTTGGAAGCTTTGGATTTGCAGTTATTCTTTCAAATATTTTAAACTTCCTGTAGAAAATGCAAGTTAAATCTCTGATTTCCATTTCACTGAATTTTAGGTAAAATAATATATATTAAGTTTGTGCAGCAACATCCTTGTAAATGGGCATAAGTGCTTATGTCTATCTTTTCTTTTCTTTTTTTTTTTTTAATAGGACGTTGTTGCTGTTTGAGCACAGTGATGTGGTTGTGCTATCACTCCTTAGTGTTCTGTTCACAAGCTCAGGTGGAGGACCAGCAAAGGTAAATATATATACTGACATAAGTAAAAGCTGTTGTATGCTATAAGTACAAGTATCTTTACCCAGAACAAACAGTATTTCAGACCTACATTTATAAAAACTGCAATTTTTAGTTTAGGAAGTGATGAAGTTACAAGATGTACTATTTGAAATAAGAAAGATGGCATACTCTGAGGGAGAAGGAGTAGGTGAAGCTGTTTAAGATCCATGACAGACATGTGAGAAGGGTTTTTTTGTTTGTAGGCAGAAAAAAACCTTGAATGTGGGTGTTCTTGTTCTTTGGGGGGGTTTTTTGTGCTTCAGCATTCTTTGTACAGGGATTTTGGGTTCAAGTTGACAGAAGGATGTACGTACCTGAAGTGGTCTTGGCCTTGAGGCACTAAAGTCCAGGACTGAAGCCTCCAGATTCTTGCCTAGACTCTTCAGTGTTCTGTGGCTTTCCACATACATACACTTTTTTTTTCTGCCAGAGAGTTCTCTGATTAAGTTCTGCCTGAGCCTGTCTCTGCTGAATTCTTGGCCCAAATCTTGCACTTAATCAGAGATCTATATATGAGGCATCCTTTACCTGAGTCCCATTACATGTTCAGTTTTATAGATATTCTCTAATTCTGCCTAATGAGCCCTAAAGGTAGTGAGCTCATCCCAGCACCTAGGAGCCATGGCCACTTTCACTCAAAAATAGTAATAGTTGAAGGAAGCTACCTTAAGATATCATATACCAGAGACTAGAGTATTGCTGTGTAAGAGGCAGTCTATCTTTGGTGCTGCCCCAGGTTTTTTGAAAATCTCTGTATTGTAGCTTCTGTTGGAATGCCCTAACCACTTGTAAACTGGACTTAGAACAAAGTGAGTGGCAAAATCCTCCACTCTTTCTGATGCTCTAACAAAAAAAAATGTTCAGGGCCTCCCACATAAAACTATGTAGAAGATATCTATTTCCAACCAGATGCTCAAACAATAAATGTAGGACTTTGAAGAGGTTCTTTGTCAATCTGTATCTTAGCAGCTTACACTTGCTAGCTAAGCTGCACATCTAGTAAGGCCAAAAGGAGGGAATGATAACCGTACCTTCTGAATGTTTAAGCTTTGTGAAGTCATCTAAAAGCTAAAGGGAGGTCAGCTGACTTTCTGAAACAAGAGTGTGGTAGCTGTATTCGACTTCAGATAAATTATCGCAACTATAGTTTTTAGCTGTAGATCTCAGCGTTTTGTGAAGATGGTAAATATGAAAATTGTGATATTCTAAGTCAGAGTGGTGAAAGCACAGGGAGCTGGGCTCCCTCTTCCTTTCCTGCAGGACAGCACTGAAGAACTCTGCTTCCTCGGAGCATTTGCACAGTGCTCTAGCCATTGCCTCCCATTGGACAAAATTTGACACTTGCGCCACTCTTAAGCTGAGACTTGTTTATAGCCCCTTGATACCACCAAGTATTAAACCATCAGGCTGAAGCAGCTATCTGTGTGTTCTGGCAGAGGTACACCATGAAGAAGGAAACTCCTTAACACACAGGAGACTTCATAACATACAGTCTCCTAACTCGTTGCAGTGGTGGTTTGCCCCAACTTACCTGGCAAATCTGAAAACTTTAAATTAGTATAAAATCATATTGTCAAGGTCACTTTTTCCAGAAATGTTTTTTTCTTTTGTTTCTCTTATTCAACCGAAACATGCTTACCTTGATCAGGAAGGAGGGAACTCTCTTCCTGGAATCTTTAACGCTGATCAATTACAGCATGCCATCAAAATGTTTTGTTTTTTCCAGACAAGAGGGGCTGCTTTTTTCATCATAGCTGTCATCTGCTTATTGCTTTTTGATAATGATGATCTCATGGCTAAAATAGCAGAACATCGTATCCTTTCTTGTTATGTGTGGGGAGAATAAAAATCTTAAATGACAACATCTGTCAAAAGTGTTGTGTTTATGAGTACAGGAGCAGGGAGAACAGAGTGCTAAGTTGAATGCACGGAGTTAAATATGCATATATTTTCCTTGAGAGGAATCCTCACTTGCAAGACTGCTACACCGTAAGATTTTACTCCTATATCTAAAAACTCCTGATATTTATAGCCAATTGAATGGCACTGGTTACTTTCGTGATAAAATCTATAACTGTGTTCTAAGTTAAGTGGTAGTTATAGAACCCTTCCCTGTTTGCTCATATCAGACCACTTAGGATCGCTAGAAGCGTTCTTGGTCAGCTTTCTTCTTGGAGAAATTCTAGAAATAATGACTATTGCCTAATGTCTTCAGTAAATGGTTAGCTGGTCTGGCTGGCAATCTTTCTGGTATATCCAGAAAGATAGTTTTGTGCTCTTATTAATATGGTAGTTGTCTCAGTTCAGCCGCTAGTCTGAAAAGTGATGTGAAATAGCCTGCAATAGCTTCAGCAACAATGGAGTCTGAACTGCAAATGGAAGCTGACTAACTTGCTTCTTAAGCCAATGAGTAAACTGGAAGTTGTTCAGAAGTAACTTTCCAAAAGGTCTTCTCATAGTTAGGTATATTGGAAAAAAAGTGGTGCATCTAAGGATGAACAGTAACACCAAAGCCCATAGCTGATAGCAAGGTGAAGGTAAACTTCTCAAGGATGAAAAGAGCATGGAATTGCAGATGCAGGTGTTATATTCAGAAATAACTTTGATTAATCAACTGAGTTTTCAGTGAGTAAATTCATTGTTAAAGTGCTCTCTAGTTGATTTCTGAGAAGCTATCATTGCTTCAATATTTGCTGGATTGCGCTTGTTAATTAGTCTAACTTTCTAAAGTTTAAATATTTATAAACCCAGAATAAATGATCACATTTTAGATACTTCACTGCTATAATGCTTTTAGTGAAAATGAATCTAGCTTTTAATGCTATTGAATTTATTCTTCTACGTCTAGTTGCCTGAATTAAAGTAAAGTCATGTATCATGACTATCTTCTATGCGCTATTTGAAGAGATTCTCCCTTAAGATTTTAAAATACTTAATTTTTTCAAATACTTTTAATATTTATGTGTTGTGGAAATATTTTCTTCCTCTCTGAACTTTAGTTCTGTGGTCTTCTGCTACCTGTATCTGTTCTTCGGTTTAAAAAAAAAAAAATCAAAATAAAATTCTTCCTTAATTTTTTTTATTTAGCTGAAGGGCACCATGACAGTGCTCTTACCCATGTTCTGTATACAATCATTGCTTTCCTGGGTGTTGCAGATCACAAGGTAAATAACTTCTTGTATTTTAGTTGGCCGTTATTTATCCAAGTTTTATTGGTAGGAATTCCACCGGCTCAGAGTGGGGAGTTAAGCCAAGCTGAATCAGAACCAACAAGAAAGTTCAACATACGCCATATACCCCAAATAGAGCCAGCACTGTGATTTTTACATCTTTATTGGATAAGAACCACTTCAATTTTAGCTAAACCCAAACTGGGAATCAACTGAAATGCATAGCAAGCCAAACCGTACAATAAACAATGTTTTGTTGCTGCTGCTTTATTCTTTCCCAGTCTTTGCTTTACATTAGGGGCCTGTATTTGAAGGCAAAGATTCTGGTACTTCTGTGTCTCAATAGTGCAAGCCCATTATAGTTGATGGGATGAGTAACTTAGTATCAGAATCTTACTGTGTGTGATTGATGTGGGTGTTTGAGCTTGTCTGTTAAGTTAGTCTTGTTGCTAAAGTGAGTGTATTGGGGACTGAAATGAGGAGAAAAAAAAAAACACACTTTCTCAGCTGCTACAGATATTAATGTGAAAATAAGTTAGATATTTGAGTGAGATCCTGGTTAACTATGCACAGAGCAAGTGTGATCTAAGAGTGACAGGAGGCTGTTTCTGTGTGTGGAGTGTCTTGTGATTCATGTATGGAAAAATTTTGAATGAAAATGTTGCAAAGTAGTATCTGAGGGTATGTATAAAGGTAAGCGAATGAAAAGGTTGTGAAAGTATTAGAGAAAGGCTGAAGTGACATGACATTTTTGAGCTTAACATAGGCTTTCAACACTGTTTTTAGTAGAAGATTGGAAACAGAGTTCTGTGTGACTTGTCTTTTTCCCTTTTCTGGCAGTTACCATGTATGCCAGTTAATATTATTGAGAGTTTTAAGCTTCAAGTCATAGTAGACTATTACAAATAGCGCTGAAGCATAAGCATGTCTGCTGTATTGCTGTTTTTAACCAAAGAAAATACTCTTGTCTTTGCTTTTTGTTGATAAGGAAAGTGTGTTGTTATTTTTTTTAAATGTAAGTATTAGGGTTTTTTGGAGTGAGGTATTTAGCTCATAAGAAATGCTAATAGGATGCCTTCGTTTCCAGGGAGGAGTGCTGCTTCTGGTACTGGCATTGTGTTGCAAGGTTGGTTTTCACATGGCTTCCCGAAAGCTCTCTGTAGATGTAGGTGGAGCCAAGCGTCTACAAGCTTTGTCTCATCTTGTTTCCGTCCTTCTGTTGTGCCCATGGGTCATCGTCCTCTCTCTGACAACAGAGGTAATACAGCAAGTACACATTAGCAAACATAACTCATTTTCTGTAATGTTTTGGCTTGTGAAGAACAACTTAAATCTTTCCTTTAGAACATCTTTAAGACTACCAAGAGTTGTGATCTTTGCTTTTCTAATAAGCTCTGCGTTTGAAATTGCTTTTCTGTATTTGGTGCGCATCTTTGCATGGTAACTTTATTTCCTCTTTCTAGCTTCAGACATTATATTTTGGATTCTTTGACTAACGTTGCACGAGGATTAATGATCGTATAAATACAGGACTCTTTTTTCCTGAGGAATATATATTGTAATTTAAAGACACGTTCATTATGCCTTCCTGCTTAGGGAGAGTAAACCAATGCAGATATATTTCTTTTAAGCAAATGAAAGCATTTGAAATAAGCTACTGCAGTGCTCCTTAGTTATATGTATCTTTCTATAGTCTGAATGTTGATTTTTCTCTGATTAAAAATATTAAATTATTTTGAATAGCAGTATTTGTGCTGATGTACTGTTGAAAGTATTTATAACGAAAGTGCACTAGATTTAATGCTGCATATACAACTGATCTAATGGTGAACAATCCTGTTTGAAATATGTTTTTTGTTGCAGAGTAAAGTGGAGTCCTGGTCTTCCCTCATCATACCTTTCATAACAGTCATCTTTTTTGTTGTGATCTTGGATTTCTACGTGGAGTCTATATGCTCTGTCAAGATGGAAGCTTCCAAGTGTGCTCGATATGGATCCTTTCTCATTTTCATTAGTGCACTGCTTTTTGGCAATTTTTGGACACATCCAATAACAGACCAGCTTCGAGCTATGAACAAGCCACCATACCATGAAAGCACAGAGCACGTCCTTTCTGGAGGAGTGGTAGTGAGTGCCGTTTTCTTCATTTTATGTACGTATTCTTATTTATCTTTTAATAAATATGTTAAATTTGCCCATATTACTGGGAACCCATTCAGAAAATGACTCTGGTCAAAATTCTTTTGAATGAGTTTTTATGGATTTCTTTGAATAGGTGGGCATGCAACTTCTGTTCTGTTTTGCTGCCTACAAAAAAGGAATAGATCAGATCTGTTTCCCTGTGGAAGTGAGGATCTAATCTAATGGTAAACCTCCAGATGAGGTTGATAATCACTTTGCTGCCTTAATATTACATGTAAGCTTTGAACACTTGCATTATAAAATTGCTGTGAAGCTTAGAAACAGGACAAAAACTTCAATACGTTTCCTTGCAGCTGCCAATATCCTGTCCTCCCCCTCCAGGAAAGGGCAGAAAGGCACCCTTATTGGCTATTCCCCTGAAGGCACTCCTCTGTATAACTTCATGGGTGATGCATTGCAGCAGAGCTCTCAGTCACTACCCCGGTTTATTAAAGAGTCACTGAAACAAATCCTTGAGGAATATGATTCCAGACAGATCTTCTACTTCTTGTGCCTAAATCTGGTAAGTGCATGCTTTCTTCCAAACCTAATTGCATAGCGCAGTAAGAAGAGTGGCTCTAAAATTTCCCATGTTTGTTTGTTTGTTTGTTTGTTTTTTAAGTGACCCTTGATACAGTAGTCTCACTAAATGGAATCTTAAAACAGGAGATTCTTATGCCAATCTTACTGTAAGTGGCAGGGCTGATTGATTTGTTGTCACAAGGGGATGCTGATTTTATGTGTAACTCCTATACCCGTAAGTAAATACTCGTATAATGATTAGAACAGTAGGGTCTCACTCAAGATTGAGGAATCTCAATGTTTACCAGCAGATAACCTGAAACTAGTGAGGCCTTCAAGGATGGGGAAAACAAAACAGTACAGTGGGATTGAGTAGTGTCATTTTTGGAATAGCCTTTTATTTCTAGCTTCTCTTTCTCTTTCTTTCTTTCTCTCTCTCTCTCTCTCTCTCTCAAATAGGAAAAAGATCATGCAGCAAGCAAAACTGATAGGCTCTTATAGTAATTTTCCAAGAAAATAGGGGAGAAAAACTTGAAGTGTCTGTTATAACTTACAGAATTGCATTATGGAAACTGAAAGATGGGAAGGAAGAAAGGAAAGTTTAAGTTGATAGGCAGATCAATTAATAAAGAATAATTAAAACATACTGGAAGAAATATGTATTAAAATGTTTCCTTGCATACCCTTCTCAAAACTAATTACTAAGATTTAAACAGTCAACTAATCAGCGAAGACATTTTTTTCCAGAACAAGCTGTTAAATAATAACTGGAAATAACTTTAACTGCATTTTAATAAAATGACTTTCTGAACCCTTCTCGCTGATTCATGATCCATAGCAGAATTGATAGTCATTTGGATATAATGTGTGAATTTGCTGTAAACAGTGCTTGCTTTTTTGAGGGCTCCAAAATCATTATTAGATAAGACAATATTGAACTTTCCTATGCAAATAAATCAGAGGAATACATTATTGACAACAATTAATTTGGTCAGTTGTTGGCATTTCTAAATTACTAATTATTTCAGCTACCCTGCTGATGTGAGCAATTATTTGATATTCTATCTCTCTTGATAATTTGATATTATATCTGTCCGCATAGAGTGCTTAGGCTAGTGTAACAAGTGAAGAGCAACTACCTTCTTTTAAGTATTTATAACTTGACAGGATGTATACTTAAAAATCATGGAAAAGGTGTTTGTATTTTGTAGGAGATAAAAATCTCTCATCTTTAGGGGTTAGGTTTTTTGGTGTTTTTTTTTTTTTTAGCTCAACTAGATCTTTTTTTCTTCATTTAACGATTTACAGAGGCTTTTAAAAATGAGCCTGTAAGTAATGACTTCCAGGCTTCCAAGTAGCTGTGATAATTACACCAGTTTTGCCCTTCCTAATTGATTGTTTCTGTAGACAGTGTAAGTGACATAGTTGTATAGATAGTGTTGCTTTTATGCTAGTAATAGATATAGTCAGAGTTGTTACATTGTTGCTTTGCACCAGGAGGTGCTGGTTTGTTAAGGTCTCCGTAAGAAAGGCACTCAGATTCTGTAAAGAATCTCATAAAATTCCATTTATTAGAGCTGACACTATCAGAAAAAAGAGGATTAATATGGATAATCTCACATCCCTTCAGGGACTAGGAACCTCAAGTTGCGCAGTACCCATCAGGGCGCAGCATGCCAGGCGGATCTAGTCATCGAAAGGTTATTCCATTTTGGCCTTTTAAGCTCTCATAGGATTTTCTTAATAAAAAACAATGCTATTAATTTCTACTGTCAAACGAAAAGGATGTTCCCATGAGAAATTGTTGCTGGACTTTTAGATAAAGACAAGGACAGGCAGGTGGTGTAATCACAAGTACCAGGTGGGAGCTGCCTACAGGCTCCCTCATTACAAATAGCCAGCTAAGTTTATCCGGCGGCCAAGGGTTGTGTGCAGTACAACACAGGCCTGAAGGCTCAACTGTATGTGCAGCATAGCACAGCACAGGCCTGTGCCTGCTCAAACTAACTGTTACGTGGGTCACTAATTTTTCAGTGCACACTGGTTTCCTGGTTAGGGTCACTACAAGTATCTAGTAACAGAATGCTTACACTGCACAGTGCTATTTGCAGTCCTAAATGAAAATATGGGTTTTCTGTTGTAGCAGGTTGTTTTTTCAGGTCTAAGGCTTTGGGGGGGGTTGGTTCAAAAATGTCTCATTGAATGTCTCATTATGTACTTGGAATATATTACCAATTTGGTTTGGAGGAAGAAGAAAATGGTTTAGAAATATTTTGAACAATACCTTTGAAAGCTAGCAAGTGTCCTTTGAAAGAGCTTCATGGCAACTACCAAGACATTCAATTAGAATGTAATCCTCAGAGAAGAACTCAAACCTTTTTTCATTTTAGGCGTTCACTTTTGTGGAGCTTTTCTATGGAGTGTGGACCAATAGCCTTGGTCTTATTTCTGATGGATTTCACATGCTTTTTGATTGTTCTGCTTTAGTGATGGGGCTTTTTGCAGCTCTAATGACAAGATGGAAAGCAACTCGCATATTTTCCTATGGGTATGTATATTAACTTTTTTAAGGACTATCTGAAAAGTTTTCTACTTATTCCTTCTCAAAATGTCCAGCTATAAGGATATTTTCAGGATGCTTTAATGATGCGTCTTTCTTGCATGGTGTTTTTCTTTTTCTTTTTTTTTTTCTTTTAAACTATTTCTCTTTTCTTTTCCATTCATGTTGATAGCAGTGCCCTCTTACCCCAGGCAAAAAAGTGTTCTGAAGTCTTAGCACTTCATTAGCATTAAGCTCTACAAATAAAACTTTATCACTATGAATGTCATTTAGCAGTTCTCTCTGTATATATGTGTGTGTGTGTGTGTCGAACAAATACATGTTTTAAATCAATGTTGGGACACGGGGATTTTGCTTCCGCTGAAATTCTCAAATTGTGTGACTAAATTCCATAGACATGTAGTAGTTTGAAGCCCTAAATGTGCAATGTATACTTAATATATTATTTTTAAATGAAGTATTTACGTTGTTGAAGCTTTGTACTATTAGTGCATGGGCAGTTGCAAGCTAGCCACCTTGGGGCAGAAACATGGAACCTAGAAATTAACGCGTGATTTTGTGGCATGGAGGCGGGGGGACAATCTCAAAGTTCATAATGCTGTATTAAATGTATTATAACTTTGAAACTTGTTCAAGGTAGCTATTCTTCATTCTGAAATGTGTGTGTATATATATGTGTTTTGCTTTCAGGTATGGGCGTGTAGAAATTCTCTCTGGATTTATTAATGGACTCTTTCTAATGGTAATTGCTTTCTTTGTCTTCATGGAATCAGTGGCCAGACTGGTAGATCCTCCAGACATAGATACAAATATGTTAACGGTAAGTTTTATCATTCGGTTTGAACGTCGCTTTGTACTTAATGGTTTGTTTATGTTCATTTAAAAAAAAAAAAGAGAGAGACTTAAGTTGCTTACCTAAGAGACCTAAACTATACTTTGACTTTTTAGCATATAGTTCCAATGTTCCAATTTTAAAATCCAAACCATATTTAGTTTTAAAGCATGAAACATATAGAAGTGAATTTAATTTAATTTTAAAAGTTAAATTGATCTTTTTTTTTCCAAGGAGGTTACAGCTCTAATCTTTTTAGATGTCAACCTTTCTATAGTGAAAGGTGCTAAGGAAATAATCATTCTGTACAAGACTAAATTTAATTTCTGCTGTTAGGTGTGTCAATGTCAATTATTGCAAAAATACGTTTGCACTTACCTGCAATTGAGATACCTCAAAAATCAGCTAGAACTCAGAAAGTTATTCTGTGTGTGTTACTGTGACATAAACAATCATGGAGCGGTCAGTAGCCAACCTTAACTGCACCTGTGACTTGCTACCTTCCACAGCCTCTTAAGGGACTCCACTAAAATTTTTAGGCCTCCATATCCGTTCCTCCGAAATGCGGCCATTCACTTCCTTCACCCGCATTGCTTTACAACGTGGAATTCTGCAAGTCCAACCCTTCATTTTTCACACTTTCAGTTCCACTTGTTTTCTCCCCCTAAATGCATGAATTTGTGCTGTCTTGCTCTCTTCAGTAACAGGAAAAGATTTTTGTGTAGGTAATACTAGACGTATGCATTGCTGGAGTCTAGGCCTGGATTCCTTCCTCCTTCCCCCCCTGCCATCTTTAATGTTTGTTGTTCTCACTATTGGGTTTCCCCCCACCTTTGGCAGGGCTCAGGCTGTGGAGTTTTTTTACTGCTTCTACATGAATTCTGTCTGTATATCCAAGGAAAGGTGTAATAGCCCCAAGTTGGACTCTCTGAACTCCTTTATTAGCTGGAATTATTCTCTTGCACTTTGCTAGTTTTTTTGAGAGAGCGATAGAAAAATATGCAGACAAATAAAAAGAGCGACTCACCCTATAAAGCAGCAGTTGTTATCGTTCCTGTATAATCTTTTCATTTTGTGCAAATGAGTGATAAAATACAAACTTTGCTTTGCTCCTGTGAACCATTTTGTCTCTTTCTGGAAACGAATAAAATCAATCACTGCTTCCTAAAAGTAAAGTGGCTACCTTATCCCAGTGTGTTGATAATAGGTTTTGCATTTTGGTGGTTGATACTGGGTGGGTTTTTTGGGAGGATGGAGAGAAACAGGGTTTTTTGTTTTTTGATTTTGTTTTTTTTGAGAGGAGAAGAAAATTCCTTCAAAACAAGCTTGTACAGGAAATTTTGTTGCTGAGGAATCCACATTAGAATAATCCTTCTACTGATGCTAAAATGCTTCCACAGTTTGTTTTAACTAGCTGTATAGTGTCTCAGATTACCTTGTTCTAGAAAATAAACTTGAGCATCTAGGAACATGTGCTGAAGTTAAGGGCATTTTTTTCTCTCTTGCAGCCAGTTTCTGTTGGAGGGCTCATAGTAAACCTTGTCGGTATCTGTGCCTTTAGCCATGCACACTCCCACGGGGCTTCTCGCGGAGCCTGTCACTCGCATGATCACAGCCATTCTCACCACGGGCATGGCCACAGCCATGGGCATGGCCATTCCCACAGTGACCATGGGCACAGCCATGGACATTCCCACGGGCCTTCTGGAGGAGGCATGAATACCAACATGAGAGGCAAGTACAGATTGCTGAATCATAAATAACATAACCTGGGCTTCAGCAGACTTTGATTTTGAAAATTAAACTGAACTATACATGCTGCTTAGAATCTTTCTCCAGTGGTGGTCTGACAACCTTTTAATGTGGCATACAAGAAATTCTCAAACTGTTAATTCATTAATGAATTCATTAATGGTTTGAAGAAACATAAGAAACATAATTTGAAAAAACTTATTTGCACTGCTTTCTCAGATTCTCAGATTTGTGTGGTATTTGTGTTAGTGATTCTTAAGGATAAATAAGGGGGGCGGGGGGAATTTTCCACAGTTGTTATAAACCCTATTGAAAACCTTTGGAAGTCCTTTCTTCTAAGTTCCACCTACAAATGCAAGTGCAACGTCTCTGTCTATAAAGATATTACCATACTTTTAGGTGTCATGTGACAGCTGGTTGCAAAAACACTGGGGGAAGGGATGAGAAGAACAACCACCAAGGCAGACCAGCAATCTAGAATATGTTTCTGTTTGTGGTTCAGAAGATTAGATTGGAAAAAGAATATTTCCCATCTAAAATGGGAAACTAACTGAGAAGGGCAATGTATAAAATCTTTTTCCCTACTGGTTACAAAATATTTACCAAGTATCTCACTTACTAAAATCAATAAAGGAATGAGGTGTTTTGTGTAAGCTTCTCAGAGCTTAAGCATTTTAGCTATAGTCTCATATTTCATTGGTTATTTTACATCAGTCGCAGTTTAGTCGACTCTTCTGTTGTCTTGCATTTTTATAAAGTCTGCTCATCCTCTTACTGTTTCAGCATTCTTTTACATCCTGATACTGAAGAAGCACTAATCTCACGAATGGTTAGAGGTTATTTTTCAGTGTCCTTTGAGTGTACGCTGAGAACGTTGCCATTAAAGCAATATAAAGGATTATTCCTAGCAGCAGCTGATAGACAATCTACTTAAATTGGAACAGAGTTGGAGTATAAATCCAAATGATACATTCATATCTGTCAACATTAGCAGGTCAAAGGATTTACAATGATCTTTTTATCCTCTGTTAAGCATCAGTGAGTCCTGATCCCTCTATCACATATGCTAGATGTTGCAAGTCCCATCAACATTTAAGACTGTATTTGCATGTTTGGCTTAACTGGCAAATGCCTGACGAAATCATTGCGTATAGAGTAAAAATGGTAATTTATACTGATTTGTAGTAAAGCATTAGGACAGCAACTGTTTTCTTTTACTTTTGCACCATGTTAGGCATGTAGAGTTAGTACCATAAACCCCAGTGTTTCCACTAATGAACATAGAAATATATTTCTAAACTTCATTTTAAGAAAGAAATGTTCAACTTAATCACCTAGTGTATTTTGTTTCCAGGTGTATTTCTTCATGTGTTGGCAGATACTCTTGGCAGTGTTGGCGTTATCGTATCCACGATATTTATCCAGCAATTTGGATGGCTGATAGCTGATCCCCTCTGCTCTCTTTTTATTGCTACGTTGATTTTTCTCAGTGTTATCCCACTGTTGAAAGATGCCTGTCAAGTACTTTTGCTGAGGATACCTCCAGAACAGGAGAAAGATCTGCACGCTGCTTTAGAAAAGGTCAGAACCACAGTTTTAAGTGTTTTCATATGCAAACATACAAAGTTATAACTGTTTTAATAATCATTTTGTAACTGAATAATCATTAAACTCGAGTAGTTCAGCATGACAGCTACCTTTGCCTCAGAAAACTTTTTGTCTCATGTTGTCTAAAATCTATTTTGCAGAGAACGGAGAGAATTAAGGGTTGTACTGACGTAAGGGTTGTTTTTTTTTTCTTTTTTTTTCCCCGGAACTAATGGTTTTACTCATTGGCACCATATACTGCCTTTTGCTTTGGGGATAGCTCATGATTTCAGACAAATATGGTAACAAAGTGGGAAACCAAATTAATACTAAAAAAAATAAGTAGCATAGTAATTCCCAAAAGCTAACAGGCCCTTTTTCAACTTTGTGCATACAGTTCAGGCTACAGGATTATATCTTGAGCCTGTAATTGCAGGTTTTCGTATTTGTCCTGTATCTTGCTGGACATGCTGACTCACAGTGGGTGAGGTAGCAAAAGCAAAATGAAAAAGGAATTGTAAAAACAGCTGTAGTCTTTTCTCTTCCTGTCTGCTGTGCCAGGGTGTACACTTTACAGCAGCATTTAGCCCTCGTTCTTGGCTCATCTGAAGTTCCTGCCCTGAATCCCATTGCAGACCTCAGTACAGAGATCTTGTCTGTCAGAAAGCTAGTACGAGCTCTTTGAGGATGCCATCAACGAGAGTTGGCAAGGAAGACTATCCTGATGTTGCGTGTCATTTGGGAGAGGGGCAGATGAGTTCTTGTCTGCCCAAGGAATAAAAAGTGGAAATTGGTTAGAAGAGACTTGTGTAGTGAAGGGGAAGTGCATTGCAGATTAGGGGTTTACCTTTTGATGAAAGAAGACAGAAAGTAATTCTGCCTTATGAAAAAAATACTTTTTGAGAACAATTGAAGAGTAAGTCCTTAAAAGGTAATAGGAAAAGCATGAAAAAAACCTACATTACCATAAACCAATAAAATCAGTTTTAAAAACATCTTAAATTAGGGGGAAAGACGTGTGTCTGAATTAAGTCTAGCTATGATAACTAAGTAGATGCTTATTCTGGATATTGAGGTAACAGATGCCTTGGAAATGATTAAATGCCCAAAGCAACTTTCTAGTTGCTTCTGGTCTGTCCATTGATGTTACTGTGATCTGTACACTAAATCAGTTTTTCTCTCATCCTATTTAGCATTGCACTCTGCAGGGCTTTTCATTTAGTTTGTTTTTTTACCTCTTATTTTTGACAGTAGCAAAGCGGCCTCCCAGTACTACATATTTCTACAATTTAGCTGGAAAGATGCTTTGCTATGCAACTTTGTTTCCCTGTGAAATATTTGCTAGCAATACTCATATGCATACAGAAGTTTAGACTAGGTTCTTCAAAGTAATTGTTGGTAATGTAATTTCTTTGCAGATTCAAAAAATAGATGGAGTCATATCCTACAGAGATCCTCATTTTTGGTGTCACTCTGCAAGTGTTGTAGCAGGTACAATACATGTACAAGTGATGTCAGATGTGATGGAACAGAGAACTGTACAGCAGGTGAGGTGCAATGGTTTTAGACCCTAGTCATCTGCTACCTCTCCATTTCTTCACTCTGTAACCCTATTTCTTTCACAGACTGAACTGTGAAGCGGCTGTTTGTGATTATTTTTGTAGCTATTAGTTAATGTCTTAGAGCTGATTTCTAATGCTGTACTTCCTTCCCCTTGCCTGCTCTCCTGAGATTATTTACATAAAAAGTTGTTTACTAAAACTTCTGCCAAAACAAAAAATACATCTGTTCCCTCCCCCCCCACCTCCATCTCTCCCTCACCCCCCCCCCCACGTTCTGCTAAAAGTGGCAGTACATCTGCTCTTAGAAAAGGAGGAGTAGGTTGGTTTGGTACTGCAATGCAGGAACTAAATGGGAAATGGGGAGATCTGGATGCTAGTCATGGGTTTATTAGAGGTTTATTAATATGATCTATCTGTCCTGGGTTTCTTTTTTTCTTTCTTAAAACACAAAAGATGTTCATTTCCTTATACAAGGTGCTGAGAATTAGCAGTTATGCTGAAGTCACAAAGCCATGCCCTCTGAAGCTTATCCTGACTTTCCAGAAAATTGACTCTCTGTGATGATAATTTTTTCATCTATAATATTTCAGCCTCAAAATACTGTAAGTTATTGTTATATATAAAGTGTAGTACTAATGTTAACCATACTAACTGTAATACTCAGGTTACAGCTATTCTTAAAGATGCTGGAGTAAACAACCTAACTGTTCAAGTGGAGAAGGAAGCCTATTTTCAACACATGTCTGGCCTCAGTACAGGATTTCAGGATGTCCTTGCAATGACTCAGCAATTGGAATCCATGAAATACTACAAAGATGGTACTTACATCATGTGATATGAAGCTGTGTTCACCAGGGGGGACGTAACCAGGGAAGCTCTGGGATTCCATATTTGTATTTTTTGTCACAAGAACTTGCACATACCTGTACAGAAACAAGTGTACTATATATATGAATTTTTTAAGCATAATATCTTTATTAAGATTGGATCAAGATGCTTTTATAATGGAAATGAGATGGACTAGAATATCTGCTGTATATGTGGAAATAATGGAAATCTTAAATACTCGGTGTTTATTAAACAGAAATCTTGCGACTTGTGGATGAGCACAGATATATTCCATACTTTTTAAGTATGGAACATCATGATTATTTCCTTTGCTATGGGAAATGGAAATAGTTTAGGTTGCAATAGAAACAATCAACTGAAAAATTTTTTTCATTCAAACGTAGCTTGAAGACTCTTTGAATTAAAAAAAAAAATACATGTTTATTATGAGGAGTAAAAATTAAACAATATGAAGTCAAGGTTTTTTTGCAGACTTTGTTATATAGGAATGGAAATATACAGTTTTTATATTACATCTGCATATAAAACTAGTTTCTAAACTTAATTTTACTGCATCAAAGCAAATAGATGTTACCATTTCAAATTTATCTCAATTTTTAAGGATAAAAATCCACCACTCATGTTAACAGCGAGTAATTGGGAGAAATAACAATCGTAGATGCTTTTCTTTTCTTGTACTATTTTTATTTAAGATTCCTGGACAGACTTAGTCAAAACCACTGTGTAAAATAACTGTTTTGTACTTTTTGTATGAATAACTGCAAATGCAATACTTCATGCTTAAAATTAATTCACCAGTAAGCATCCACTTTCTTTCATCCAGCTAAACTTTACCTCTTCAAGACAGAATATTCTGTCACTTACATGTTTTTTTCCTCCCTACAGAGCAGCTAATTGGATGGAGTTCATATTTACAGATTTTTTGTGATAAGTATTTCATAACTTTCAATTGTGCCAAAATCTATTAACTTCCAATGGAAAATAGGTTAAGGAGAGTAACTGGAGAGCAGCTGAGTGACCTGGCAATGCAATCGTTACTACTTGTGGCTTGCTGATTACTAAAATGCTGTTCGTTAGTTGTTTTTTTTTTTTCTTGACTTGTTCAAGATCGGCTATCGGATTAAGCGGCTGAATGACTAGCTAGGCAAAAAGAGAAGAGACTTTCCATTTGAATAGATGACAGGGTTATCTATTCAGGGTTAACCTGATCTAGGTTTAAAAACAAGAAAAGAAAAAAAGCTCAAACTGTACCATAATACAACAGCACGTCTACTGCACTTAATTTTGCCACTGTGTAGTGCCCAAGGGACAACTGACTCCTGGTTTAGAACGCTGAGCTACGCCAGCAGTCTGGGACTTTGGCAAGGTGCTGAAGCAAACTGGAAACTGAGACTTCTTGACTGAAAAGAGAAGAGGAGCGTTTGAGAAAGAATTGTGCATGTTGGGGTCGAAATACTTGCAGAGAAGACAAATCTCCGTCTTTAGGGAGAACCTGTTAACTGGGTAAAAACAGCATAGGTCTTTGGAGGTAGTTATCGTTATATCTGTTAATCTGTCTTCCTGTGCATGTCTTTTCTTCTTCCTGTTTGAAAACCCTTAAGTATTTTCCTTTTAATTCAGCTATCAATTCAGTGACTAGCAAGAATGAGTATATCTTTCATCATTCCATATATCATACTAGTCTTACTCTGTCATACTGTTTTCTTGTTCTGTTATTCAGGATAGATGCCAGAGTTGTTTTAATAAATACTTGAGTTGATGCTAGTGGAGCTCAGTATAGTGATGCAGGAGTCACCTTATTTATCAGATCAGATTCAACAGAGATGCATTTTGAAATGTTCTCTAGCAATTCTGACTCTTGTGATCAGACTGTTTATACAATCTGTAGAATTTCTTAGAGATCTGTTAAACGCGTTTTCATTCCGTTCTCTTCTCCTAGTGCTGTATTGAAATTTATGCAGTGCAGGACAGATTTCTTTAAGGGGTTGGAAAAAACTGTTGTCAGAAAGCTTCTAAAAGTTGCCTTGCTTTCAAGTGACTTATTCTGAATCTTGATTGTTTTAAGTTCCTTCTTAGCAGCTCCTTTCCCAGGCTGGCACTGCAGAACCAGCAGAGTATCTCAGTAGCGGTATGGGAACAAGAAAGCATGTTACTTCACCTGCTGATCTTACTGCATATTCAGCTTGTACAATGTACGGTGTAGGGGGTTGCCCTGGGAACAGGAAATTATTTGTAGTGGAAACTAATGCCTTTTGCAGTAGTTTTCGCACCTTCCCACCTCTAGGAGGCTCAGGTCAGTTGGATAACAGTGCTACAATTATACTTGACTCATAAGAGATCTTTCAGTTTATGAAACCATTTTTTTTCAAACAATAAAGCTTTAGTTAATATTTTTGTTTGCCACTTATGTTTGAGGTGGTTGAAGCAGAACTGACAGTATCTCACCAAACTGAGCATTAGCCCCATCTTGGTCGGTAAATAAAAAGGGTGGTGATTTTTCTTTTTAAATCAAATTATTTTAACATAATTGCTAAGCCTCAATACTTGTCACAGCTTTCTCCAAGCCAATGCAGATTTCCCAGTTCAGCCCCAGGCAATAGGACCCAAAACCAATTAGGGTAGCTGGGAGCATGTTAGATGATCGTGTTTTGTCAGCGAGGATCAGCTATGATGTGCTGCTCTGCACCCTGACAAATGTTGCGCAGCTTTTCAGGTTTTGCCCAACAGGCGCACAGTGTTACCCTGGTTCTCCTGACAGGAGCAGAGCACTACAGTAAGCACAGGCTGCCTTCGGTTAGCGTCCCGGAAGCTCTCATCTGGTGGCCGTAATCCTCCAAAGGCCTTTCTTCAGGCTTCCCCCCGCGATCTATTAGACCTGTGCTGTTTGGGCAGTTGTACAAATCGCAAGTATAGGCCAATTGGAATATTTTAATAAGTACTTCAGTGTGGAAGTTCCTATTCTAGTCCTTTGATCTGTATGCAGACAGTTACAATGAAACAGTTCTGTTTTAAATCAGTTTCATCTTTGAAACTGCAGCTACGAATTGTACATTTGGCAGCACGCAATATGTGTATATACACTGAGAAAAAAAATAAATTTATTTTTCAAGGCTGTTTTAATTTTATGTAGCGCATCGTGACTTCCCTGGATTAAAAACTTAATCGGGATGTAAGTAGGAAAATGCTTTTAAAACGCTTGTGCCTTCGCAGTTCTGCCTTTGACCGCAAGCGCCCGCCCTCGGCCGCACCGACCCGCCGCGGTGGCAGGGGCGAGCAGCCCAGACCGGGTTCCCGGAGCGCGTCCCAGCGGGACCCGGGCCGCCGCGGGCACGTGGCCGCCGCCCTGCGCTGACGCGGCGCCTGGCCCCGCCCCTTTTTCGAACGCTCGGAGGGGGCTACGTCCCGGTCGCCGCGGTAACGCATTCGGGCCGGCTCGGCAGGAGCCAATGGGGCGGCGGCGGGCGGCCAATGAGCGGCGCCGAGTGCGAGGTTTAAACGAGCGGCGGGGCGGCGCGGCTCGCCTCCGCTCGCGCTGCCCTCGCCTCCGCTCCGCTCCGCTCCGCTCCCGCCGCGGCCATGGCGCTCAGGGTCACCCGGGTAGGTGCGCCGGCCCGGCCCGGCCCGGCCTTCCCCCGCTGGGCAGCGGGCTGTCTGCCCCGGCTCCGCTGCGCGGCGGGGCGGGGGGCGGCCACGCAGCCCTCCGGGGTGTCCCCGGCCCCTAGCCCTGCCGCGGCGCGGGGCAGCTGGGCTGCAGCCGTGCGGCCCCCCGGTCGCTCCTCCTTCCTCCCCCCAAACCCTCCCGCTTGTGGGGTGCAGCCGTACAACGCTCCCGGCCCCCCCTTTTCCCTCCCCTTTCCCGCTTGGTGGGGGGTCGTGGTTCCCTCCCCACCCCCCAAACCCTCCCGCTGGTTGGGGGGTGCAGCCGTGCCCCCTCCTGGTTCCCCCTGAACCCCCCCAAACCCTCCCGCTGGTTGGGGGGTGCAGCCGTGCCCCCTCCTGGTTCCCTCCCCGCCCCCCAAACCCTCCCGCTGGTTGGGGGGTGCAGCCGTGCCCCCTCCTGGTTCCCCCCGAACCCCCCCAAACCCTCCCGCTGGTTGGGGGGTGCAGCCGTGCCCCCTCCTGGTTCCCTCCCCGCCCCCCCAAACCCTCCCGCTGGTTGGGGGGTGCAGCCGTGCCCCCTCCTGGTTCCCTCCCCACCCCCCCAAACCCTCCCGCTGGTTGAGGGGTGCAGCCGTGCCCCCTCCTGGTTCCCCCTGAACCCCCCCAAACCCTCCCGCTGGTTGGGGGGTGCAGCCGTGCCCCCTCCTGGTTCCCCCCGAACCCCCCAAACCCTCCCGCTGGTTGGGGGGTGCAGCCGTGCCCCCTCCTGGTTCCCTCCCCGCCCCCCAAACCCTCCCGCTGGTTGGGGGGTGCAGCCGTGCCCCCTCCTGGTTCCCCCCGAACCCCTCCAAACCCTCCCGCTGGTTGGGGGGTGCAGCCGTGCCCCCTCCTGGTTCCCCCCGAACCCCTCCAAACCCTCCCGCTGGTTGGGGGGTGCAGCCGTGCCCCCTCCTGGTTCCTTCCCCGCCCCCCAAACCCTCCCGCTGGTTGGGGGGTGCAGCCGTGCCCCCTCCTGGTTCCCCCCGAACCCCCCAAACCCTCCCACTGGTTGGGGGGTGCAGCCGTGCCCCCTCCTGGTTCCCTCCCCGCCCCCCAAACCCTCCTGCTGGTTGGGGGGTGCAGCCGTGCCCCCTCCTGGTTCCCTCCCCACCCCCCAAACCCTCCCGCTGGTTGGGGGGTGCAGCCGTGCCCCCTCCTGGTTCCCTCCCCGCCCCCCCAAACCCTCCCGCTGGTTGGGGGGTGCAGCCGTGCCCCCTCCTGGTTCCCCCTGAACCCCCCAAACCCTCCCGCTGGTTGGGGGGTGCAGCCGTGCCCCCTCCTGGTTCCCTCCCCGCCCCCCAAACCCTCCCGCTGGTTGGGGGGTGCAGCCGTGCCCCCTCCTGGTTCCCTCCCCGCCCCCCCAAACCCTCCCGCTGGTTGGGGGGTGCAGCCGTGCCCCCTCCTGGTTCCCCCTGAACCCCCCAAACCCTCCCGCTGGTTGGGGGGTGCAGCCGTGCCCCCTCCTGGTTCCCTCCCCGCCCCCCAAACCCTCCTGCTGGTTGAGGGGTGCAGCCGTGCCCCCTCCTGGTTCCCTCCCCGCCCCCCAAACCCTCCCGCTGGTTGGGGGGTGCAGCCGTGCCCCCTCCTGGTTCCCTCCCCGCCCCCCAAACCCTCCTGCTGGTTGAGGGGTGCAGCCGTGCCCCCTCCTGGTTCCTTCCCCGCCCCCCCAAACCCTCCCGCTGGTTGAGGGGTGCAGCCGTGCCCCCTCCTGGTTCCCTCCCCGCCCCCCAAACCCTCCTGCTGGTTGAGGGGTGCAGCCGTGCCCCCTCCTGGTTCCTTCCCCGCCCCCCCAAACCCTCCCACTGGTTGGGGGGTGCAGCCGTGCCCCCTCCTGGTTCCCCCCGAACCCCCCCAAACCCTCCCGCTGGTTGGGGGGTGCAGCCGTGCCCCCTCCTGGTTCCCCCCGAACCCCCCCGCTTTGGGGGCGGGGGGGTGCAGCCATGGCCCCCCCCCAGCCGGGGGCCGCGGTGACACCCCCCCCTCCCCGCAGCACACGCGGACGGCGGCCGACGCCACGGCGAAGAGCAGCGCGCCCGCCGCCAAGCGCGGGGTCCCGGCGGCCGCCGCCAAGGCCGGGCTGCGCCCCCGCACCGCCCTGGGCGACATCGGCAACCGCGTCGGCGAGCCCCAGCCGCGGGCTGCCATCAAGAAGCCGCCAGCCGCCGCCGAGAAGGTGGCGCCGCGCAGGGCCCTGCGGGCGGCCCCCAAGGAGGAGCCGCCGCAGCCCGCCGCCGAGCCGCCGCCGCAGCCCGAGCCGCAGCCCGAGCCCGCCAAGGTACCGCCCGAGCCCCGCCATGCCCCGGGGCGGCCCCGGGCCGCTCGCTCGGGGCCTCCCCTCGGCTGAGCCCAAACCTCCTTGTAGCTGGAGTCGCCCTCTCCGACACCCATGGAGACGTCCGGGTGCGCCCCGTCCGAGGAGATGCTGTGCCAGGCTTTCTCTGATGTCCTGCTGGAAGTGAAGGACGTAGATGTGGAAGATGGCACTGACCCAAACCTCTGCAGTGAATACGTGAAGGACATCTACAACTACCTGAGAGACCTCGAGGTTGGTAGGAGTCATTCAGAGTCACAGGCAGATCCACTGACAGCGAACCTGTCGTTACAGGGACTGGCATTCACTTTCCCTTACAGGATTTTAGGAAGCAAGAACAAGCAATTTCTTAACTTAAAATTCCAGAGTAAAACTGACCAGCCTGATAACGCTGGTCATTAGACCAGTCGGCTAGTAGTACTAGTACCCTGATCTTTCTAGCCAATATCTAATAATCAAACTCAGAAACCTCACGCTCTGTGTCCCAGGCTTATGCGGTGTGCTTGTACTGAGCTCCTTGATAAGCCTTGCCTTAACATGACATAGCTCAAGTCTCTGCAACATCTAGCCTCTAACTGGCTGGATCTCCTACTAACCCTATTCCTTCCACACAGGAAAAACAAGCTGTCAGACCCAAATACCTGGCAGGCCAGGAAATCACTGGGAATATGCGAGCTATACTAATAGACTGGCTTGTGCAAGTACAGATGAAGTTCAGACTCCTGCAGGAGACCATGTACATGACAGTTGCTATCATTGATCGCTTCCTGCAGGTGAGTATAGTGTCAAGGAATGCTTTTCCTCTAAGCTAAAGCACAACAAGCACTGATAACATCATACATGTGGTTGGATGTGTTGACCCTAACAAAAAAAATAGCTGACAAGCAAAGAGCTTTTTAGTCCTGAACTCTGCACAGTGTATACCCATCTCAACTAGAAACACTGACCTGGCATATCAAAGCTATTTATTTCTCTCCCTGACTTGATCTCAATAGCCTGTCCACAGCCCTGCAGAGGCTAATAGAGGTAATAAAATGCTGTACAGTTACTCTGTATATGCCAGTGCATAGTAGGAACCTTATGTTGGCTACCTTGAAAAGCTGAGCCAAGTCATTCAGTCTCACACAAGTCTCTACTGCTTTCTACTACAGGACAATACTGTGTCCAAGAAGATGTTGCAGCTGGTTGGTGTCACAGCTATGTTCATTGCCAGCAAGTATGAAGAAATGTATCCCCCTGAAATTGGGGATTTTGCCTTTGTAACAGATCACACTTACACAAAGTCTCAGATCCGCCAGATGGAGATGAAGATCCTGCGAGCCCTGGACTTTGGTCTGGGTCGCCCTCTGCCTCTACACTTCTTAAGGAGGGCTTCAAAGATTGCAGAGGTAATGCTGAGAGCTGTGGTGTTACTGTCAGCGTTAACCTGAAGATGCAACGCTTGGCTGTTGCAGCTTGTTAACACTGTGTAAAACTTTGGTTTGAGTATTATAACCATTTAGCAACTGAACAAACAGTTCAGTCTGAAACCCGTTTCCGTGTAGAAAGTGGTCTTATTTGTCTGCTTTTTCCCACTTGAGCCTGATCCAGCCATACCTGAGTGAAAATGCCTGCCTGGTACTAGCAGAGGATTGTCAGACTGCTGTTGAAGGGAATAGTCCTAAGATACAAGCAGCTGAGCACTACTCAAAATGGCTCCATGATTAAGCCACTTAAACTTCAAGCCTACAGCTTGAAAAGCGTTTAATAAGGAAGTATTTCTTCCTGCCTATTTAAACAAAGGCAACTGAGCCTTGACACGATGTTTTTGCCTTGGAGACAACGCTCAACTCAGACTTATTCCAGGTGGACTTGGAACAACACACTCTGGCCAAGTACCTGATGGAGTTGTCCATGGTGGACTATGAAATGGTTCACTTCCCTCCTTCCAAAACTGCGGCTGCTGCTTCCTGTTTGGCTCTGAAAGTTCTTGATGGGGGCGAGTGGGTAAGTCATGCTCGTTGGACACCACTTCCTAGTTTGGGACTTGGTGTACTCATGTACCAGCATAAAATGCCACTCTAGGCCAAGTGCGTTCTTGTCTCCCCTTGACCCATAACGGGGGGACAGAAGTAGGGCAGTTAACAGTTTCCTGTGAGAAAGGAGACTGCAGCTGTCCAACCCCAACAAAAGATAAAATCCAGCAAACTCAAATTGTCCTAGTAGTATCGTCCAATAATGTCCCTTCCTTTCAGACACCAACTCTACAACACTACATGACTTACACTGAGAGTGACCTTCTTCCAGTCATGCAACATATGGCAAAGAACATAATTCTAGTGAATCGGGGCCTTACTAAGCACATGGTAAGCTTCTCATGGTAAAGACGGGGAGTGGACTTGGTTACGTGTCAATAATATGTGGTTCTGTGACTTGAGCCGCTGATACCAGACTTGTATCAGACCTGCTCCCTTCAGCTGAAGGGTCTCTATCTTGCCAAGGTGATACAAGCCGGCACAAGCTTACCAGAACACAGAATTGTTCTGGGTGCCTGAAGTCACTTGGCCTGGCCACCAAGCCTCAGATTATCTGAAGCCTGCTAGTAGAGTGGCTTATGTTTATTTATGAGCAGGCTAAACTTAATCTAACTATCTCTTTGCAGACTATCAAGAATAAATATGCCAGCAGCAAAAATGCCAAGATAAGCACTATTGCACAGCTGAACTCTGCTGTCATACAGAATCTAGCCAAACCTCTGGCCAAAGCACCGTAACTCCTACACCACCAACTGGGCAGGATGTTGGCACTGTGTGCCACTGTGTACATAATGTATCTTATTTGTGTGTTAAGCTTTTAATAAAGCATCTTGTTGCCTTTTACTTTGTCTGTAGTGCTTATTTGTGCGTGTTGTGCTGGTCAAGTTGTTTTCCCCCTGCAGCTGCTGCTACCCCAGGGCTGTGCTCTGCTAACTGCTAGGGCCGAGGTAGCTGCTGCTAGGTTAGTCAAGTCCAGAGTATGACAGTTGCTCCAGCGCAGCTCCAAGCTACTTAAGTGAAATACTGTGCGGAGACCTGTGTCTGCCTGCCCCCGGCAGTACTAACCCCGCTCTCCCGCGGGGGCTGTGGTTACAAACCCGCCCTGCCCCGCTTGGCCCCGGCTCTGGGAACGCAGCGCCGCCGGGCTGCTGTCCGGCGCCTCCTGCAGGCGCCGGGGTGAGAGCGGGGCGGGGAGCCGGTCCTCCCGCGGGGGGCGATGGCGGCAGCGGGCCGTCACGTCACGCCGCCGGCCCAGGCCCAGCACCTCCCGCCGCCGGGCGGCGGAGCGCCGAAACGCCGATGCGGAGGAAGAGGCCCAGGAGTGGCAGCGAGCGCGTCGGCGGCTCGGGCGCCCCGCCCTCCCCAGGCGCAAGCAATCGCCGGCCGCGCTGGCCGATGGGCGCGCGCGGGCCGTTTGAAGGCTCGGCCATGGAGCCGCCGCAGCGGGGGGCGCCGGGCGCGGCGGCGGGGGGCGCCGAGGCCGGGCCGACGGCCAAGCTGGACGTCCTGACGCTGCTCCGGTCGGTGCTGTGGGGCCGGGGGCGGCCTGCGGGGTGGCGGTGCCCGGGCGGGCCGGGGAGCCGCCGGGTGACGCCGGGGCCGGGGCCGGGGCCGCCCTCCTGGGCTGCCGCTCTGGGTTTAACCGTCGTCGCTTTCCCTCCCTTGCAGCCTGAGGGAACAGATGAAGCAGCAGCTCATGGAGTGTAGCGCCACAGCTCAAGCCAGTAAGCCTATCCCTTTCCCTAGCTCCCTGCAGCAAACCCAGTGTGCTTTCCCTCAGCGTGGTGCGTTACAGTAGTAAGGAACGTGATGTGACGCATGCTTGTATGTTTAAAATTATATTTTCTTAATTTATCAAAAGCGCTTGCTGTAATATTAATTTTTTTCATAGACTAAGCATCTGACTGCATGCTCTTGATAGCGCTTATAGACATGTTTGAACCCTTACAAAGCTGTCACATAAGTATTCTCTGCCCTTTCTCATCTTGGATTTTTGCTTTAGACCCCTCTAACGCTGACAAAACTTTACTTTATATTATTCACACTATTACGTGTGATAACGGTTTTCAGGAATCCGATCAACTGGGGCTTAGGTTTTACAATACAAAGTGTTTGGCAATAATACTGAATTAAGGTATTCTTGTTCCTGTTCTGTTTCCATTATGTATCTCCTCCTCCACTGAACTAGCCAGCTGCATACACAGCAATGCTGTGAACCAGATCTGGGATCTCTGAAAAGTGCTAAATAGAAATATTTTAAAGCCTAATTATTTCTCTTGTACAGCTGATTGACAGTGCAGCCCCACTAACAGCAAAAGGGATGGTGAGGTGTGGAGCTAGGGATAAGAAAGACCTTGTTAGTATAGGGATCAAACTACTTATCCTTTATATTCTGTAAATTGGATTTTAAAATTTTCTGTGTTTTAGTAATATTCTTGCTTTGCAGGTGAAGAAAGTTATCCTGACCATATCATAGAAGAAAAGCTAATCAAGACGTAAGTCATCTGATGATTTCAAGCTTTTGACATAGTTTAAAATAGAGAAGAGAAGGGTTGGGAACTGAGCTAGATGTTCTCTTTTCACTCCTTTTTAATGAAAACTCTGGATTAACTATCAATAATTTGCAAGAGTCTGATGAAAATAGAGGATATGAAAAGAGAACGTGCAGAGGGAATATTTTATTCAAGCCCCTAATATAGTTGTGCATCTGATGTGCTTGCTAAATTTGCAATCCTTCTAAGCAATGACTAGACTTAACTAACATTATTCCATGTGCCAAAATTTTCCTGAATTGAATAATTCGTAACTGACAGGCAAAATTCTTATCTCAGGCATGGAGAAAGCAAGTTCAAATTTACAAGTGTGAGGTTGCTTTAAAATTTTTCTTGTTCCTTTCACACTGTTGTTTTTGTTTCAGTACCACAGAAGATTTGGAAAGAGAAATGGAGGAAGTAAAAGTCTCTTTCCAAAACAAAACATTGGTGTTACAAAGGCAGGTGTTTTTTTCCTGTTTATTTTGGGGGAGAGGGGGTATGTTTGCTTGTTTACATGTGTATAACATGCATGTATTGTTGCATGATGTTTACATGTGCATCATGCATGTACATGTAATTCTGATTAAAGTAGGATTTCAGAATGCTACAGTGTGTGTTACAAACATAAAAAGACTTTAGTACCATTGAACCAGTAGGAATGAAGATGGAGACACCGTACAGAACAACAAGAAACGCTCACAAACTGACATGCCTGAGCTCCAAAGGTCCTGCAAAACTGTATACGGTCAGCCTTTTCACATCACGAAACGTAGTTGTTGGTTATATTTTTAAAATGCCTGTGAAAAGGTAGAGATGGTAGCTGTTATATTTCTCCTATGTTATGTGACCATTTGTTTGGCTTCCCACCTTTGTCCTTTGTCCAGCTTCTCACCTTTCCTCAGCTTCTCAGACTCTGAGATTATTGACATCTGATGTATGTTTGGCAAGTGAGAAATGCATTGTCACTCCTACAAAGAATCATTAATATGTTCTTATCCTGAGAGTTAAGAAAACCACAATATTTAAGCGTTGTGATATTTTGAAAGTGATGGGTATTTATATATATATTTCCTATGTGAAAGTCAGCATAAATGGAATGTTGAAAATCTCTCTTTCAATATTTATCTAAATTCACTTTTCTTAGTTTCTCACCAGCTCTGTCTCTTTTCTCTACACTGTGCAGGATCCAGCTTATGGATGCTCTGAGAAACAAAATGAAACAAAATGATGACGACTCACGGTAAGGTGTTTTGGGGGAAAGGATGGCCAAAACGAAAGGAAAAGAACTGACACAGAAAGGAAAAGAGTTGACACAGCTGAATGAGACACATCATGGCATTATTTCATTGTATCGTTTTAAAAACAAACTTTCCTCTTCTAATTTTGACTGCGTGATACGCTGTCCACCTTCTGGCTAGAATCAGCGTGATCAAATCTCTTATACCCAGAGTGGTTTTACATTTAGGCTCTGAATTAACCAACCTTTGATTACAGAGACATTTAGGCTTGTTTCTCACAAGCCGCATCAGCTCCAGAAGCACCGCCGTAGTTGTTTGTACGCTAGCTCCATGATCTTGGCCGCACTTGTTGTGGAACGCAACTGATTTTTCCTTTCTTCTTAGTGCTTTCATATTTAAGTTGGGCTGCAAGAACATATATTTGATGTTATATGAATTTTTGCCACCTTCGAGTTCTGTCCTTAGATTCCTGGTGATCATCTTGATATTTGAAAGTTGACTGTATATGGGGTGCTGTATGAACAACGGATGTGGAGCACCTTTTCTTCCATAGCTAGGAAATAGCAAGTAACTTTGTGAACAATGGATCTAATAGTACCTGGGTTTAGGTGACTTTGATTGTTTTTGGTTTGCTAGTGAGAACTGTTGGGAGTTAGGGCTTTTTTTCTTTAATGCATGAATCATCTGCGTTTATAATATGTGAGCACATATTACACGCTTGTAACAGGGCCTTGCCTCTGCTTTGCTGCTTTCATTAATTTATCACTTAGGAGCTTAATGTCTTTGAAAAAGAACTGAAGGTTTCAAACTTGTTTGAAATTATCTGTTAATATCTTACCCAATATGAATGGATGAATGCATACGAAGTGTAATATGAGAAATTTCCTTTCTGTAGGAAACAGCCAAAAACACTCTGTCTCCATAATGTCTCTGTCACAGGCCAGAATTCAGGAACTCCAATCACTAGATGTTCTGAGGTGGCTCGGCTGCCTTGATGTCTCCTAAGCTCTATGCTTTCACTATGCAATGTTAGACAAACCTAACTGAAACATTGAGATGGAAATAAGGAGAATATTTAGCCTCTAGAGCTATTTTTAGTATGCTAAATATGCAAAAGAAATGGCATAGTTGTTTCAAAAGTAAAAAATAAAAATATGCTTTATTTTAGTGTTAGAGGGGAATTTTTTTTTGTATAATGTAAATAACTTCAGTTAAAACATTTGTGCTGTTTTCATATATTAACAGTTTTAAGGTATATATTAACAGTCTTAAGGTGTGCAAATCTGTGTTTCCTTCCTTAGACTGATCTTGGAAACTATGAAACACATAATAATGCTCAGCACAGCCATACTTGAATCTCAGCAGGTAAGTGTCAGTTGGACCCACTTTTGCAGTTGCACAGGTCTGCTTTCTTCAGTACGGCCAGGGTGCAATTTGAAAATAACAGGAATGTAAAAGTCATTTGAAGGTAAATATGTGGCCCAAAGCACGCAGTTGCTGCTGGTGTTAAAATTACTGAAATGATTCCTTAAAGTGATATGCAAAAAGTCTGCTTCTAGAGCTCTCCTTAACTACTTTTGTGGAATAAATTAACATCTATCAGTATTAATTGGAGACAGAAACTTTTTTTTTTTCCTTCAGCAAGCACGTGAGATGGAAGAGAAATTGAATGACATTAAAAGGAAAAGACTCTGTAAGTGTGTTAAACTTACTTTGTTTTATATCTGAAGATATAGTTTGTAATTTAGAAAGTGTTTCTTTTAGCACTATTAATTAACATAAAATCACTATGAAACTGAATACAGTTATAAAACTACTGAAAAGAGGATTATGAAGTATGTAAGAAAAGAGCTGGCATGTTGTGTACATGGCAGCAGGGACTGATGTGTTAGAACAGAGATGCAAGAAGATACTTAAAAAGAATGGAGTGTAAACTCCCCAGTTTACTACACCTCACTTAGGCTTTTTTAGAGTGTATTCATAGTAAATCAGTCCTACAACAAGGACTTTTTGTCAGATTGCACCTTTGTGAAATGTTTGTAAAATGGGAGGCCACTTAACCTGCAAAGAACTAACATGATAATGTATATCTTGGTGTTCAGTATGCCGGTTAGAGTAGGTCAGGACTCAAATTTACATGTATTTAGATTTGCTATTCAGAACTTCCCACTGTGGTATTATTAGGCTTGCCAGCAATTTTAACCACTATTAATTTGTGTTTGTTTCATCCATAGAAAGTGATGTACATGTTGCAAGTAAATAAACCAATAAGTCAAATATCTGTCTTCAAAGAAAAAATGAGCACCCTAATATCTTCAGAAATAAAGGAAGGAATGCTAAGTCATGAGGGGCAGCATTTTTTCCAGTGTATGAATTGTCCCTTAATGCTTTTACCCCATGTAGTTTTGAGTCTGATTTCCTAAGAAAACTGGAAATAATCACTGATGTTGTCCATGTCCCTTGCATGACTTTGGACCTTGGTTTGGATCAAATTTGAAAAAGAGGAAAAAGAACTTAAACTTTTTCAACTGTAGAAGTTGTGACAACTGGAGACAGAGTGTAGGACAGATATTCAAATTAGTGTCCCTGTCTGATGGAAATACAGGCAGTACACACAGTACCTTGTTTTGCCAGCAGCCAGGGAACTAGTTCGTATATATTGACACCAGGTAGCCACAGCACATGTTGATTTTTGTGTGGAAGGGATATGTTGAGGTACATTGCAGGGAAGGGATGAGGTGAGAAGTTTGGATTATTGCAATGGAAGTGCCTAAGATGTCTGTGGAAAACAGTGTTTCTTCAGTTCCACTGCACACAGAACGACTTGTTAATGCTTCATTTTCCTAATAATGGAATAGTACTAAAACAAGCTGGAGGAAACAAACTACTGCAAATTCATACCACAATGAAAAAACAAAAGAAGGAACTAGCAAGTATGGAAGTGGGTGAAATGCTGGAGAAGATACGTAACAACTTACAAAAAGAAAAAGAGATGACTACCTTAATTCAAAATATATTCCAGGTAAAAAGTCATAACTTTCAGAAGCAAGTTTGCAGTTTTGCATCACAATCAATCTAACCTACTGTATAGTAAATGTAACTTCAAACAAGATTAAGATATACTGTGTGCTTTCAAAAACTTTAAGCAAGATGGTAATGAAAAAACTACTGCGCGCAGAGATAATTTTATTGTTTTAAAGACTGAAAATATGAAATTGTCCCAAATTGTTGTTTGGAAAATTATGTATAGAATTTAGAAATGGCCTATCGATCTCTCTTTATCTCTTTCTGTCATCCATCTAAGATACAAAAATGTTGTATCTCCTAGGACAATTACTGTTGCAGAAGTGGCTGTATTTCCTTAATCTGAGAGTCACCCCTTCATCCCCCCCAAACCAGTTTCCCAGTCTCTTGTTGTTTTTCCTGAGCATGTCTTAATCCCACGATGCCAACGTGCCAGGCTGCCCCTTCTGAATTTGCTCCTTCTGACCACAGGCACTTCTCTGGTTCAGTGTTACACACTGCAGCACTGTGAAGGCCTTGGCCTGCCAGCCAAGGCTGAACTTCAAATACTTTGAACGGTGTAGTCTTCATCCCCTTGGTTACCCATGTATCAGATGCTGCTAACTAGTCTATATCCATGCAGCTGGCTGGCAGGTCATCTGGTGTTTGTGGTCACGCAAAGTGAGGAAGAAAATGTCATGATTTGGGATGGGGAGGAGTGGAGGAAGGGTCTGCAGCATCCTGTGCTCGGAGGGGTCCTATTAAAGTTCATATTCCCTGCACTGCAGTTTGGTATTTGCTTCTCACCATATGACCTGTCCTAGCTTCCTTCACCTGACCCTACAGATCAGTGACTTAGTAAGTATGAAGATGGGAAGCAGAGCGAATTGCAGTTGCAGTGCTTGCAAGTTTGTCCACAAATGGCTTATGAAATCCCAGTTAAGAACACACATGGCTTATTAAGCAAAATACAGACTGGGGAAAGATGGAGCTTATTTGAGAGCTTTGGGTAGGAGACCGGATATAGCCATTCTGTAAATTTGTATGATCCGAAGAAATTTAAAGGATGGAAAAAGAGCCACATGTTTCTGTGTTGCATGCTGTACCTACTAGGAGTTTGCAATGGAAAATTATGTTACATCTCACGATGAGAATGAGAAATTAAACATTTCAGTGGATTTTGGATTAGATTTCTGGAATTATCTTCTATTTTTATCTTTCTGAAATCTTCTGAGCCATAAGAAGTAGAACAAATCGTCTTTGCTTAAATTTATTAATTTCCATTTTCAGTCTAGAATGGCAGGGTGAGGATGTTAGAAACTGTTGACTTGTGTTTGAGGCAAATTTTATGTAAAAAAAAAAAATATATATATATATATTCTCAACACCTATGTTTTGAATGGGGATGGTGTGCTAGCACTACGAGGTGGTTCAGAAGTTCAAACTAGCTTCTTTTTTTTTTTTTGCCTATATGTTGACAATAGGATCTAAAGTAATGCTTCCCCTTCTCCTCTCTGTCACCCTCCTGCCCATTTGAAACACTGCTATGAATTTCCGGGGCTTCTAATATAGAGATTACAAAATAGATGGCCTCTGAGAGATTTCAGTAAGAATATTTCTTTTTAAAGGCATTTGTTTTTTAACTAATAATCTTTCTTTTTGCAGAATATCATAATTGGAAGCAGAGTTAACTGGGCAGAAGATCCATCTTTAAAGGCAATTGTTCTCCAGCTTGAAAAAAATCTGTCTTTTCTCTGAGTAAGGAAAAATGGCGTTTAATTTTATATACCGTATGTAACCAACATATGACATTTGATATCGACTAACACGTGTCATGAAAGCACATTTTTAAGAGTTTGAAAATGTAACCTTTCTGGAAGTGCTTCCTCTCTAAAGAGACTCAGAATGTGGCCACGCAACTCTTTAGAGTGAAATTTATACAAATGTTAGAACACTTAATGTAGTTGATGAAAGTAAGTGAAGAATCACTTCCTGGCTGTTTTAGCCCAAGAGCTCACTTCCATCGCAAATGTAGCAATGACCCAATAAAGAAGAATAAACTATGTATTACGAGCTTTTATGTAGAAGGGGGCCTGAACCAAGGCTGTACTGTTCCTGTGCTGCCGAGCTCCTGCCCAGGCGTGGGAGCAGCGCCCCTGCAGAGCTCTTCCTTTCTGGCGCAGAGCTGAGGCAGGCAGCAGCGCCCAGCTCAGCCCCACGGAAAGCCTGAACTGGGAAACTTAACGTTAAGTCAGTATCTTCCTACTTTTTTTTTTTCTGAAAATATTGTATATAATTTTAACTCTGAAAAGTTTATATGCTTAGCTGTAACTCTCACTTGTGACCGTTAACGTGATGATCATTGAGACATCCTGGAAGAGGTACAAACTGTAGATCCTGTCCTACATGGCAAAGTATGTCAAGCGTAGAGAAAATGTAGGTAAAATGGAAGATGGAGCGTGATGCTGTTAAAATTAAGCAACTGAGCAATATTTTAAGTTTATTCATCCATTGACATTCATATTTTTACTTCATCGTAGAAGAAAATTGACATGGTAAATCATATTTCGTGTAAAGTTTTGGATTAAAATATGGTTCTTTTCATTTTATGGGTGAACGTCTGATTTTAGACGATGAACCTGACATGCCTTTATCAAATTCAAATCAAATACCGACCTACTCTAAGCAGGTATTTAGCCTCAGCCTGTTGTCTTCCTATGTCGCGGGAGGCAGGAGGCGGCTGGCCCTGGCCGCGGGTACCGCAGCTGCCCGCCGGCGGCTGCCGCGCCTCCGCCCGGCCGGAGCAGGCCCCGCGGCCAACAGCGCCCCGCCGCCCGCCGCGCCCCGCCCGCCGCCGCAGGCCCCGCCCCCGCGGCGCTGAGCCCCGCCCCCCAGGCCCCGCCCCGGGGCGTGGCCCGCGGCTGCCCCTGAGGCAGGCGGGCGGCGGGGCGCGGGCGTCGTGGCGGCCGGGGGTCACCATGGGCAGCAAGATGGCGGCTGCCACCAGGGTCGTTCAGGTAACGGCACCCCGCGCGCGGCCAGGCGCGGCGGCGGCGGCGGCGCCCCGGGCACCGGCGCGGGCCGCGGGCCTCGCGCGGGGCCGCCGGGGCCTGAGGCGGCCGGGGCTGCGGGCGCCGCCGGGGCGGCCGGTGTCCTTGGCCGGAGCGGGGGGCGGGGGCGCGGCGGGGCCCCGCGGCCGGCGGAGCGGCGGGGGCGGCGCGGGGCGCCCGGCGAGGCGGGGAGCGGTAACCGCTGCCGGGGGAGAGGAGGCGCGTTAGCTGCCTGCTGCGCTCGTTTTCCCTAGAGAAACAGGGGCTCTGCGCTTTAATTCGTTTCACTTTCCAAAAGCACTGCGGTTTGTTCTGCTCCTCTTCCCTCGTGCGTGCTTGCCTTCGCCGGCAAGTAATCAGCGTATGTACAGTACGTCCTCGGGGTTCAGGACGTTTTGTTTCGCTGCTCTTGCTGTCCAGTCACTTGATCCCGCTGCCTACTTCCCTTCTGGTACAAAATGATGCTCTAGGGAAGCCTGCGAGCTGCACCTTCTGTATAATCCGTCAGGAGGGGAGGGTGTTTGCCAGCATCTTTTTAAGGCACCCCTCTTCCCTTTCAGGTGAAGGCGAGGCATGGAGCCTTTGAAAAGAAACGTTGCAAAAATAACTGTGTAGAAGTAGCTATCACAGTGGCATAAATGGAATTACAAAGTTTTAGCACAAGAACTGTAGGACTGCTAACTGTGTTCGGCCATTGCACGTTTGTTCAGCTGCCTGGACAGGACTGACTAGTTCCATTAAGAAAATGCCATAGATTAAAAAAAAAATTTGGTATTCAGAGCCAATCTGTGACTGCTGTGAAAAAAGTAAAGGAGCCCTTATCCCTGTGCTGGACACCAGGATGAAGGAGTAGCTTTGAAGGTGAAACTTCTCCTTGGGTAAAATTAAAGCAGAAATAAGTAATAAGGTTATCAAAATGGTGGTGCACAAAGCAGCACTATAGAAGTGGTCAATTAATGTTATGTTTTCCATTTTACTATTGTGAAATTAACATTTGTCTAGAAGTATATTTTTCTCTTCCTGTGTTCTCCTGCTACCTTGTCTTGTTCTAGGTAGTCAAGCCACATACTCCCTTAATTAAGTTCCCGGACAGAAAAAGTATCCCCAAACCTAAAAGTAAGTATTTCATCTATAGAGATAACTTGCACCACTTTTCTTTGCATTAAGTATTTTATGTAAGAACCAGGACACGCTTTTTCCAACTTCGATTAAATATTCAACTGATTTTGAGTGGTATTTCTAGAACATAGCTTTAGTTTGGAGACAGCTCTTTGATGCTTCCATTACAGCTGTGGGGAAGAAAACTGTGTGTATGCACATCTTGGTCGAGGCAGATTCGTGAAGATTTCTAGTATTGTTTTCCTACTTTTGATTTATACACAAGATCCCATTTTTGCAAATACTAATATCCACCTGGAACGTTTCTGGCAAAGTCACCATGAGAAGCAACCTTGGGTATTCAGTGATGTTTGCAGAAATAATGTGGGATTTTGCTTGGTCCTCCTTTTCCTAATTGGAGCATGCAATGTCTGTGGCATTTAAAATCCTGATTATAGCTGGGAGGGCCAACCCGCTGTGCATTTTAAGAAATGTTTTCCAGTGCTATTAGTTAATACTAAGGAAAAAAGCGATTTCATTGCGATCTTTGGCACATCAATCTTTATACCTATAGCTATGCTGATATTCACAGAATACCAGGCAGTTATATTTAGGTAAAAGCTATATGAGCTGGGTGTTGTTTTAATATTCCGTTTGAGCCAATATAGCATTTGAAACTAAAATAACAGATGTCTCATGAATCTCTGCTGTATTATTCTCATTTTTTAGAAGTGACGGCTGGTTTTAACTCATTCTTTTTTTTAGATCTTTACCTATGAGATCTTTTTTTTCCTAATACTGCCAGTTAAGTCAGCTGCACCACCTTTCCTGCCAGTTTAAAAAACGTGTTACTTATCTCTTGTTCATCTCTGCATCAGAAATTTTCTGTCAATATTTCTTTTAAGTGTGTTAGACCTTTTTACCTTGATCGGGTTCTGTTACTTCAAAAGTAAATTGCAATCTACCTCACTTTGCTTGAACATTGTAGCAATAACAGCATTTTAGTGCACCAGATTCTTGCTTCCACACAGCCAGAGCTCCGCAGATCAACACTATACTTTCAGGGACTTGGGTGTTTGAAAGGCCAGGCAAACTCTTTTATTCTATTACTGCAACACGGTGGTCTCAAACGGGGAAGGGAAAGCTGTAGCGCAGGCTATCTGACGTTAAGCAACAGCAGCATAAGATGTGGTACTTCTGAATCTCAACTTCTCACAGTTGTAATTGGCTACTGCTTCTATTCTAACTACACTTCAGATGGTAAAACACACAATAGAGGAAAATCTTAGGCAAAGCTCTAGACATTTTTGTGGCATATAAAACAAACTTGGAGAAACTGTTTTTCATGTCTTTCATATATAAGGAGCATTATTTCTTCTCTAGGAGAAAATCACAAATATTCCTCTGTCATCACTAGCCAAAGCTATTAATCAGCTGCATGTTGTTAGAAAGTTGACAAACAGCTATTTTTTCTGGTTTTATTTTCTGCTCCCTTTGCTTCCTGCTCTAATTTCAATTCAATGGCTTCTGATTCTGCTCCTTCTCATGGGCTGTCTTCCTTCTCTTACTCTTTGGGACCTTCCTCTCTCTTCCTGCACCACCAGATACAGTCTTCTCACTGAGAATTTCTGCATATGCCTCTCACTAGTGATTCGTGTGAATGTTTGATCGTGTTGGTGCAACTATATGACATCCCTATCCTGCCATTGACTCAGACTCCATAAGGCTGAAACGGACTCCTCCCTCTTCCTTCTCTGTTACCACTGATCTTGGGGTGGCAGACAGGAAACGTGCCATTTAACTCCTCGCATTCTTCGAGCCATCCAGGACTGCTTTATCTTGTTGCTGCTTATTTCATAATTATATAGTCCTTTTGTCCCAACTGTTCAGATGTTGCCTTTGTTTTGCTCATTTCTCAGCTGCACTGGGACTTCTCCTGGAAGTATTCTGCTTTTTCAGGTGTTTCAACCTTCTGTCTAGAGGCCTGAGGACTTTTTAAATAAATACATTGCTGTAAGACTCAGTCCTGCCTGGTGTGATAACTATGTATTGCCATTATAAAGATCAACCATGCTGGGACAGACCTAAGGTCCAAAACTCTTTCAATGCTGACTCTGATCACTGGCCTTTTGTCATCTGTTACATGAGCCTCGAACTCAAGATGACTTTTCTAACGTGAATTTCTTATACCTAGCTCCTGGCCTACAACTGTGAAGTATTTCATGCCCTCCTTGGTCCCTGCATTTCTTTAACAGTCTGATTGCTGATGCCCACTATGTGGTGTTCATTCTGCACATTAATAATGTAATTTGACATGCTGAAATTTATAATATTAAAAATGGGTGCAACACTGAATTGCATCCTGTGGTATTTCATAGTTGTGAGCTTTAACTTTCTGTAAGCCTCTACTCCTTTTTCACCTGTCTTTACAGTCACAGTAAACAAAGCCAAGTGTCATCTTAGTGGAGAAATGTCTGTACATTACCCCCCCACACACACATCTTGAGGGTACTATATGCTTTTTCTGCAAGTACAGTTTCCTAGTGAAAAAGTCTTTGTTAGGGTATGCCCTGGTTTATCTTCTGTTACCACATCAGTATTTCTGCCAGTCAAATATGCTTTCTTCTACTTTCGGAATGTTTTCACTCTGTTCTTGTTATATTTAACAACAATAAAAACAGGTTGGGGGAAGTAGAGGATCTGAAGTCTTTTAAGTATTTTTATAAGGAAGAAAAATCAATCTTCAGTAACTGGTAACTTTTAGTGGCTGCTCATGTAATTATTTTTACAGTCCTAGTACATTTCTGTAAATGGTTTTGCAATCTGCGTTTCAGTACAGGAATCCCTACAAGCAAGCGTGCCATCACACCGTGCTTCAAAAGTGCAGGAGTCTGTAGGAGGCAGATCACTGGCCTTTCAAAATATTTCACCTGTTAGTAGGGTACAAGGTGCACCAGACACTTCTGAATTAGCAAGAACCTTACCTCAGAAATACAGAAGGAAACCTATGTCAGAGGAAGAGATTGAATATATTCAAGTAAGTTTATTGGTTCATATTCTCTGTATTTACTTATCTTTTTTCTACAGGTTCTCTACAGTTTCAGATATGGTATTACATTTTAATTCTTGGTAACTGTGCACTTGGAGCTTTCACAGCTTTGATGCACAGTACTCAAATTACATATTCTTCATATGCAAGGTATCCAGCTCTCACTAATTGGTAGCTAGTGATATAATTGAACGGAGAGATATGGACTTAATACACACATGCGGAAAGTTAGCGATAATCATAACCTACATTACTGACAGTCACTGTCTGTGTTATTACAGCTGTTTAATGTGTAGTATGAGTATGTTGGACAGGAGCACAGGTCTGTTCATAGACTGAAAAATGCTATTGCTAGATGACTGAAGTCCAAAATATTTTTCAGACTAATTTTTATAAATTATTTATTAGTACGTGAACTCATATTTCTAATAGTGGAAGCATTTTACTAAATTAGATTTAAATTATATTCTGTAATATTTGCAATTATAGCATTGTACATGAAAGGCAAGACCTAGTCTGTTCTCTAACAAGATTATAATCACTCTGTTACTCCAAAAGGGAGCACACACAAAATTTGAAGAACTGGAGAGAGAGGTCTGAGTTTTTGAAATAAAAAGACATATAGCTCAGTTAAGTGAGCAGGACATCTGAAGTATAATCTTGTGAACAGAGAAAATCATTTTTCCCTGCATGCATGTGGATAGGGTATTATACCTATTATTATAGGTATAATTAGAAAATAATTCATTTTACTTCTATAGTAGTACACTTCTAGACTTCCAGCCTAAATTTTCTAACAGTTTTGTTGGCATAATAATGAATTGAGTACCTTTTAAATCTCATAAAGATTGTAATGGCTGACCTTGCTTTTGTTTTTACTTTGCACCTTGGAACCTGGGCAGTGAAAATAATTCTAAAACTCCTGTTCACTACCGCTGTGTTTATCAGACCTTTCTAAAAGTCAAGTTTTCCCAGTAGGGGAATTGGAACCAACTATAATTATTGTTTGCAGGTGTTTACCTTTTTGTATTCTCTCTGAAATGAAAGAGCTGCAACTGATTGATGCTAATACTTTGAGACTCTGTGCATGTTCTTTTACAGATTAAAAATCAATGTCTCGATTGTCTGTAACAGTGCAAAAGAATATTTGCTCTCAATTTTCCTTTCTTTTTGTAGAATATATTTAACTGTCTACTTTATTTTACAGCGTGGCGGTCCCGAATAAGTGTGGAAGATCGTTTGTTCACCACTGTTGAAGAATGAAGTATTGTATTCACAATAAAAGCATTTCTGTAATGTTATAAATGATTGTACACTAATAGCTTTAATAAAGACCCTGTAGGAAGGGTGAGAAAGTTGTCACTTAACACACTATTAATTTGTGATTGAGAAAGATTTTCTTTTGATGGCTAACTAGCAATTGAATATATTTGATGTCTACACCATTAAAATATTTTTCTAATTAGCCATTCTACAAACTTGGCAATAAAACTGTCTTGAGTTGCTTTCTTTTTCTTCTTAAAAAGATTCAGATGTCTCTTCAGTAATAATTTTACAGGCAGGAAAGAGATAATGAAGTATTTTTAATTACTGTTAAGACTTCACGGTGCTTCTTAATAGCTATGCAACTTCTGCCTGGTAGTGGAATCCAGTGGGCAGTAGCGTAGCAGCTGCTTCCCCACACTATCAGGACTGAGATTGGGAACAAAATAAAAATAGGCTGCTCTTGGTCTATTTAAATCATTATTTTTTTCAAGAGAGTTATCTGGATCTGATTAGAGTTAGAAGTACATAACGTACCTGATCCCTGGACTTGATTTTTAAGAAAACAACAGCATGTAGTCTTTCGCTACTGGTTTTCACGTGGCAGAAAAAAAAAAAGTGAACCTGTGAGGTTGGACGGTCTGTCTATCTAATGCAGTCACAGTCCGCTGTGTCAGTGTAAGTCATGCTCGTTTCAGTCCAAGTTAACACACGGGGCTGTACAGTGCGGCAGTTCAAGAAAAACGGCATGCTCCTCTCCTGGACGTGTCGCAACCCCTCCTCCTCCTCCTCCTCCTCCTCCCCCCCCTCCCCCCGCCCGGGCGCACCGAGGGCTGCCTCGGCCCCAGGCCAGCGTGCGCCTCCTGGGAGGTGACAGCCCGCCTTTCTCACGGGGCCAGTTCAGCGAGTTAGCTATAACCTGGTCCAGCAGGAGGCGGCGCCTCCTGCCCTCGCACCCCTCTCTGCACCGCGCTGCGGCTGCCTGGGCGCCTTCATGTCAGCCCTGCGGCGCGCCCGCAGGCCGGCCTTCTCACCTCCTCCGTCCTTGTCGTGAACCAGAGCCGGCTGCAAAGCGGCTGCTCGCCCGCAGCCCCATCCGCGGCTGAGGCTCGCCGCGCCCGGGCCGCCAACAGCGGCAGCGGCAGCGGCGCTTCCCCTCCCCTCCCCTCCCCTCCCGCCGCCCCAACAGCCCCCGCCCGGGCAGCGGCCGCGGCTCTCGCGGGAGGAGAGGAGAGGAGAGGCGGGGCGCGGCGGGGTGGCGAGGGCCGCGGTGACGCCGGCGGTTGCCATGGGCGGCGCCGGGGCGGGGCTCGCCGCCGGGCCGGAAGCGGCGGGCGGCCCGGCGCTGGTGGAGGAGCGGTCCTGTGGCCGGGGTCTCGGCCTGCCCCCTCCCCTTCCCCCCCCGCCCGGCGGCGGCGGCGGCGGCGGCGGCGATGGACGCGCGGGCGCGCGCCAAGCGCTACGAGAAGCTCGACTTCCTGGGGGAGGGGCAGGTGAGCGGCCGTTGGGGCCTCGGGGGCGGCGGAGCGGCCGTTGCGCGAGGGGCCCCCGCGGCGGCGGCGGCGGCGGCGGCAGCGGCGCGCGTTCGCGGCGGCGCCGCCGCCGCCCTCAGCCCGGCGGCTGCCCGCCTGCCCGGGGAGGCTGGCGCTGGGCCGCCCCCCGCGCCGCCGGGGCACCGGCGGGGCCCGGCCGCGAGGCGCAGGCAGCGGGGGAGAGGGCGGCAGCGCCGAGCTCCGGGCTGGCCTCGTGCGGGGGCGGCCGCTCGTCCCGTCCCCCCCCGCCGTGTCTCGGCCGCCCCGGGGGGTCACCGGGCGTGGGGGCCGCGCCTGCCGCGGCGGTCTCCGAGCTGGCGGCAAGGCCGCACGTGGCGCTGGTGATTGCTTGCGGTCAGCCCTGCTGCTGTGATCATGCAGGGCGCTCTCTTTTTTTTTTTTTTTTGTTTTTTCCCCCCTTAGTTTGCTACTGTCTATAAAGCAAGGGATAAGAACACCAACCAAATTGTGGCTATTAAAAAGGTGAGTGTCAAAATGCTTTCCCTTTGTGTGATCGAGTGTCTCTTTGCTCTTGCCCTGCCTAAGGATTTTTTTTGGGGCCGGTTTAATGGGTAGCAGGAGAGCTTTAATTCTTAATCATAAATCATTTTAATTAAGTGGTCCAAATCAGTTGTCTCTCTTACTCCTTGCTCCAAGAAGAATGAGTAGCTTCAGTCATGCTACGTTTCTGAGTTTCTTAAGGAGTATTTGGTCTGCAGCTTGAAATTTAATTTTTTTGGTAAATGCGTCTATATCTTTAAAAATACACACACTTTCACACTTTAGGTTTTATTAGTCCTTGATGATGACTTGCAGTTTCAGTCCTTCCTCTTGCTGTCTCTTCCTTCAATCCGAGTGTGTTACTTCTGAATAAGCTCTTTGGAACTGTTGGTGAAGGAAATGCTGACAAAAGCATTCTTAAGTCTGCAGCTTAACTGTGTGAACACAATTGATGAAAACGTGTTTATGCTGTCATAAGTTGTTTCACTTCATACTATCTGAAGACATTGCGGTAAGTTGTTGTATTGAAAACAAGTGGTTGCTTCTACTTTGTGAAGGAGGAAATATGTACTTGACAGTGCTTTTTTAGTAAAAGAACCTAGCTTTACTTAGGCAATTGATCTAGACCAGTAACATGGTAATTTTGTTTGGTATACTGATCCATTTTAGTATTCTCTCATTGTTCCTGTAAGGTTGCTGCTGCTAGTAACTGCTGTGAAAAGCATCCTTGTTTGCGCGGAAATATATTTTCAGTTGATACAACTCTATGAAAATCAGTGAGGGATTCTGGACTTAAACGTCAGGCAGCAGAATCATTGACATCATCATTCAGGTGAAATCAGCATAGACTGTAAGCTTAGGCTGACTTAAAGTCATTTTAACAATACTATCAATTACTTCAACCTCATTTTTCCCTGGGAAGAAGCTTGTCAGTGGTGTAATTTAGCTTTGTGATTACAAAACATCCTATGCTGCCAGTTTGCATTATGTCCCTTTTCAGCCATCATGAATGTTTTAAACTTGGATAAAAGCTAATGCTGTGGAATCCATTCTCTCTATAAATAAATACATAAATTTAGCTGGCTAAGCACTTTATGGTACTAAAACTCATTCTGTCTTAGAGGAGTAACGTTAAGGAATTTATCCACTGTCGGGGCACATCGCTCAACCATAGATAATGTGAAACTTATTTCTCTTTAGATTAAACTTGGACATAGATCAGAAGCTAAAGATGGTAAGTTATTACTTTTTTTTAACAAATTCATACTGCATAACTTGTGCCTTGTTTACTTTGTTTCTGTAAATTGGTGTTTAATTTCCCACACCATAACTTGGCTGAGAAAATGAGCTCAACTCTTTTAGCGTTAGGCTTTAATTCCATGTCGTTTTGTTTTCCCACAATGTCGTAATCAAGGTTTGCCTCTTAACCTGGAGGAACAAAAAAAGCAGCCGAAATATCTGCATACATAGTATATGTCTAAATGTGAAGGCGTAACTGGCCGACTCCTCAATTTAAGAGAAATACAAATATGAATAGAGTAGTGCGAAATAATGATTTCATTATTCATTAGCCATTTCAAAATCGTGGCTAAATAAACTAATATACATCACTGAGTTTAGAATAACTTTCTGCGTTTGTATGTCTTTTTACCTTAAATGTGTATGACAGGTGAGAGCGTTTATCTGTTTTCAGATGTTTCATTTGTGGGTTTTTTTGTGATTTATGCTGAGACAAAAGTTAATAAAAAGATATTAAACTCTTGACTGTGTGTGGATTTGTTTGTTGTTTTGTGCTGAAAATCAGGTTCATAGAGCAGTCTCTTTCGATCAGGTGTTCTGACCACCCACATGCTTTTTAGGTGAGGATATAGTAAGTGAAAACCACTACTCTTGGTCTTCTCTCACCGCCTGTGCGGTGTGGTAGAATTTTGTGTGTGTCCAGGGTGTTGTCCTTCACAGATCCTGCATCAGGTTGCCTGCTTTCCAGTGAAACGTTTTGTTGATCGGCTTTTCCATTCCATCCTTGGGGAAGAATTCCTAAAGAGAAATCGAGTGCCAATCCCAGAATGTCCCAGTTGGGCTGACTGCCACAGAGTCATGATTCACCTGGTCTGCAGTGGGCTGATGTCCTTCGGGGACATGGCATACATGGCATCCTTTCTGAATCTTGGGGCTTGCCTTCCTCAAAGCAAACATTGTCTGCTTGATTCTAAAATAGGCAAAGCAGGAGAGTAGAGTAATCCACGTAGCTTTGCCTAAAACTGTGGTACAGTCTGACATGTTGAATCAGGTCCAAAGTTTGGGAGAACAGGTCTGCTGCTGTTCAGCTCATGCATAGCTGAAACTCTTCTTGCACAGCATACCACAGCAGTGCTCGTTTGCCAATCAGATGTTTGTAAGAGCCACACATACTAGCATCTTTGAAGAAGGAATTGTTACCCTGCAGTAATCATGGTTTGATGCAGTGCAGTGTGACTGCCAAAATGTACCTCCCAGTCTCCTCTTTATAAAACCCAGCTGTTACAGGATTTGAGCTAGCCTGAGCAGGTGTAGGCCACTGTACTTCTATGACACAACACAAGAGCACAGTGTACCTTATTAAATAATGCTAGTTTAAAAAGAAAAGAGAGATTTTTATGAGGCTTGTCATTTTGCGTTCCCCTGGAAATGAAACGCTTTGAGGAACTGATATTTGCAAGAGGTACTTTTTCTTTAAAACAAAACTTAAGCTTACTGTAACCTGTAAATTAAAGGCAATTTTTCTAGACTTGTGCTAAAACTTCCCCTTTTTGCCGAAAGGGGGCATATGTAGCTTCATAATGTAAATCTTCTCACTGCTATGGTGTATAACTTACTTGCTGTGGAAGAAGTGTACATCCACTTGTAGCCTGCAGCAATGTACTTGACGAGTCACAAACTGAAATCCGTTTTTGAGCAGAGAGGAAGTAGATTTTAATAGCGAATCACAGAATAAGAGCTTTATTGGTTGGAGTTTAAACAAAGCTTTTAATTTTTGTTCCCTCTCTGTCATTTTCCTTTCAACATAGGAATCAACAGAACAGCCCTCAGAGAGATAAAGTTGTTACAGGAGCTAAGCCATCCAAATATTATTGGTGTAAGTAAAATGAATACTACTTCTAGAATCGGTCCTTTCGTACTATTTGTGCAGTTTCTCATTGAAATTTAGAATTCATTGGGTCGTAATAATGCTTCTTAATTTTTATTTTTGCTGTTTCTCAAGTCCATAAAGGGAATAAAAGAATTGTTACTGCAAAGGACCAATTTCAGTAATAAATACAAGCTTTCTTCTTTTGAAATCTTTCTACTCTTTACTAAATGAAAGATAATAACGAGGGGGACTGTGGAAATTTAGATCACTGGATTTTACATCTCTCTGGTAGGCACGCAAATGAGTGCAGTGCTGCATTTACCTGATAATTTGCTTCATGTGGCTCTGGTAACTGCTAAAAGCAGGCTTTCAGACGCAATGGCAAAGTGGGGTTCATGTGGCTTACTAGGTTTTAATGCTAATACTTAAAATCTCTGTGGGCAGGAGCAGTACTTGTGTCCTTTCAGTTGCATTTTAGTTTGACTTACTGCTACAAATACTTACCTGGAGCCAGAAATATTTTAAAATTTGCTAATGTAGATAATTTGAAGCTTTTGCAATAAGTGTTAGACCAAATAAGAATTTGTCCAGATATTTTATTGACTCTTCAGCCTGGAGATAGGAGGCTCTTCTGGGCTGTAGACTTACTTTCAAAGTGATTGCTTGAGCTGTCTAAATTAGAGATTGTGCAGAGAAGGACAACTGAAATGGAAAAGGGATAGAGCAGCTCCTTTAGGAAAAGTCTGGAATGCCTTACTCTGGAGAGGAGAAGGCTCGGAGTGGGGAAGTCTACAAAACTGAGGTGGTAGGTCAGGTGGGTGCAGAAGTATTATTTGCAAAATAATAAGGGACATCCATTGAAGATAATAGTTTTAAATCCATTAAAAAAAAATACTACTTTACACCATATGTAGTGAACTTCTCAAATTTATTGCCACAGGTGGTTGTGGAAGCAGATAGCATCAGCAGGTTCAAAAAGGAATTAGACAAATTCATGATCAGCAGGTCCATAAGCAGGTACTAAAGGCAATAGTGAAGTGTATATGTTCTTAGCAGCCCTGATACAATGGTTGTGGATGTTGGAGTATAAGAAGCGTGAACTGCAAAAAACAGCCAAGCCTGTATGCTCATCTGCAAAGCATCTCCTGCTGCCATGGTTTCTGCAGAGGGAGAGCATGAACACTGGCCCTCGCTAGTATAAGCTGCACAGACAAGTATTTTGCGTTTGGGTGAATCACATGGGCTGTCATACTAAGAGTATAAAGGATGAGCCTCACCAAGGAGGATCTCCCTTCCTGATCTCAGAGGTAGAATACCAGGCTAGATGACGTGCTGCTCTTGCTCAGCATCACAACTATATTATCTTAAATTAAAGATGGATTCTATCTTTACACTGCTTAAGAAAGGATTATTTGGATATTCTCTAAAGAGCTTTGCCTATCCTTGAAAGCTTGCTACAAAGATGACTGCATGCCTAAGAGTATCTTTGAAAGGTAGCTGGCAAGCCCAACGCTTAGGACTTCTGAATACTGCATGCTTGCAGAGAAAACATATGTAAAGCTGAATCTGTGAGAAAACTTAGTCCTCTTTAAAGAAGCAAGTAGGAAGTTGGTAGAGCAGATGAGCTTGGATAGAGGGCAAGATATGCATTAGAATATTTGTTGTAGTTAGCATGGTGAAGTTAATCCTGTTTTAAAAGTTTCTAACTCCAGCTTTAAAAAAAAAAATCACAGGTGGAAGGAGGGGCAGTTGTAAAATGTTATTACCATACTTAATAGGATTTTTTTGGAGACTGAGTTAAGGTAAACTGAGTACAAATTGTCATGTTGCAAGTGGAGAAACTGAAACACAATACACTTTCTCAAGAGTTGCATAAGAGAAAAAGTCACAGTCAAGACAAAACTGAGATATCAAATTCCCATACTGTCCTCTAATTATCGGTTCTTCCCCATAGGTAGCCACGTCCTTGTCCCTGCCCCTCTTTCCTCATACACCCCAGCAACCTGAAAATCTACACGTAGATTAAAGTGGTGTAGAGTTTTAGAAAACTGGAAGTATTAGAGTGTATGTTCCATCATGATGGATGTTATTTTCCAGCTTCTAGATGCATTTGGACACAAATCGAATATTAGTTTGGTGTTTGATTTTATGGAAACAGATCTAGAGGTAAGATTGCGTCTCTTATGTCTTGTAAGATGTCTGTGATTTCAGTGTCTTCAAACGCTTTCTGAAAATAGTTGAGGCATCTTACTTTGACAGACTTACGTTTGCCCACGTTAAAAGAACGCTTTTCGTTATGAAGTTGATTAAGATCATGCCTTAAAAATAGTTTGACAATTTTCATGAGTTCTCAGCTGATAATACTTTTAAATACCTGGTGTCAACATGATCTTCTCAAGAAACAGATTATGCTGCCTTCACAATGGTAGTTCTTTGGGACTTCAGTCGTAACACAGACCCTCAGTCGTAGACCAGGATCTGAAGGTACACTTTCTTAGCATACTAGCATAAAACATGTTCATGTAAGCGTGATATTAAAGTACACTGAATGGTGAGCTGAAACTAAAATCACACACAACTGAACATTCTTCTAAATGTAAAAGCAGTAGGTATTTGAATGTCTGAATTTTACTGATGTTTCATTCTTAAAGATCTTAAGATAGTTTGTCTTTGCAGAAGTCGTTGTATTGGATATTTTGATATAAGGTTCTTCGTTCTGGAAGACTGGCCTAGATGACATTTCAAGTCAGATATGCACATATTATCCATACTCTGGACTGAAATAAAAGTAGTTGTTAAGCTAGCCCATTACACATAGGCATTAAGCACTGGGGCTAGCATATAAAATATTAAAAGAAAATGTTGACAGGTTCACTGAAACCAGAGGATGGCAAGACTGGAAAAGTTAGATCACAAAACAAGTTTTTGCTAATAAAAGCTACATTACTGAGTAGACTTGCAAAAGGATTAATTCTGTTTGATTAGTAACTGCAACATTTAGAACTAAGGAAAATACAGTTACAAAGAGGAGTAAAGTGCTTTGTACTACATGATGCTGTGTTACGCAGAGCGCTTGCTTGCGTTATGGTATCACTCAAAGGCCACCGTTTGGGACCACAGTCTGTTGTGACTGGCAGCATACATGAAACTCTTTGTATAGTCTCAAATAACTGTTTTATAAATCTCAAACAACTTAAAGCTTGGGAAAAGCTACTATGCAACTGCAAAACAATACTAACAAGAGTGTCTTGGAGTAGTGTAGAGAACATTTTAAAATAGGATGTTTACATAGAATTTTAAGGTCAAAATCAATGAATGTTGACAATTTATCTAGGCTTGTTAAAATATAGTAGTGTGAGCGTATCTCTCAGTTGTCTTGGAATAGAAGAGGGAACCATTGCATTTGCGGAGATTAGATGCTTAAGCTATACAAGGAAAGAAGTAGGAACATAAATTTGTCGGTAAACTTGAAGAAATAGTCCTTTTTAAGTATGCAAGTTTATGATTTCATTTCAGTTCCAGGCTAATATCCAAACTTTCACAACATGGCTGTATTTCTGTCCCATTTTCTTGATTGCCAGTTAGCCTACGTGAACCTTGCATAACTGGACTACCCATTTCAATTTCTGATCTTCGGAATAGATCGGTTTTTCTGGAGAAATGGTGCAAATAGAGAATACATGGTTTTCAATTCAAACTTTGACTTAAAGGATAAAATAACTTGAGTTGAAAGAAGCAGAGTAATATAATTTTGCACAATAAGCTTTAGTATCAATTTAATACTTTACAGGTTATTATAAAGGATACTAGTATTGTGTTGACACAGTCTCACATCAAAGCATATATGCTGATGACGCTTCAAGGACTAGAATATTTACATCAGCACTGGATTCTACACAGGGTAAGCATGTGCTAAACTGAGAGCCTTTATGCCTGTAACAAAATTGTGACATTCAACAGATTTTGAGTCTAAAATCTAACAGCACTCGTTTTGAAGTTCATATGTTTTTAGTCCATAAGCTCTAGTGCTCGCTGTTATGGAGAGACAGTGACAATACCAGAAACTTTTAACAATTATTGATGCGATTATCCTTTAGACATATATTCGTATAAAGGATCTAAAATTAGATGACTTTGATTAGCGCTGTTACTGTATTGACCTGTACCAGTTCTGTGATTTGTACTACAATTATTTGAAAAATTATCAAGATCTTTTTATTATTCATTTGGCAACTATGCAGTAATACAGAACTATTCTTCCTCCAGCAAAGCTAAAACCAATCTGAAGGCAACCTTTTTAAATCTCTGCAGTTTAAATATCAAAATATTGATATTTAATCAATATTAAATAGCTGATTTTCAGTCTGACTGATTTTCATGTATGATTAAATATTTGATTCCCTTCCCTGCCCCGTGTCAATTTATGACAGAATCAGAAGCCTGCCTTTTGGAATACTGTTACTGCAAACCCGCTGGAGGGATCATTATTTGCCTATTCTTATCAATAGTAAAATAATTAATTCTTTACTTTCTGTATTGATAGGATCTAAAACCCAATAATTTGTTGTTGGATGAAAATGGGGTTTTAAAATTGGCTGACTTTGGCTTGGCAAAATCTTTTGGAAGTCCAAATAGAGTCTATACGCACCAAGTAGTAACAAGGTAAGAAGTATTCTACTTTTGTTCCTAGGTATTGATTGTGTAGCTGTTTTGTATTGCCTCTTCAAACATATCTTATTAAATTAGCATGTGCAGTTTTGATATCTAGCCTAGTTTTGATCACGTCTCGTGTGACGTGGCCGTAGTGGTGAGAACCTCATAACGTACAACACAAGAAAGTGCTATTTGGCAAAGCCTTTGTAAGAACAAGTAGAGTATGTATCTATGAGGTTATTGTATGGTAGGGTTTTCTCTTGAAATGTAAAAATAGTATGTAGCTGCCTATAAGCCTAACGTTCAGAGCAAGGCAACTTTTACTTTCTGTTAATCATGAGACCTAGAATCTTGTTTGTAGGTTAGTCACATAATGATTATGAGACAAGACACCTCATCAAAAGCTTGAGTTCATTCACACATTTTTATTTATGTTATTTATGGCATGTTTATTCAAGGAACATACTCTTTTAAAAAGCAGAGGAGTGTAGAATATGCAAGAGATTACCTTTTGTCTGCTGTAATGCTAATGCTATTCAAAGTTGGGTTTCTTTACACGTTTATCCAAATAGGTGGAAATGAAAGAGTAGTTTCACATACAGTAGGCATCACCTCTTTGTGTTAAATTTGATTGTTCTTAGTGGAAGTAGCTGCTCTAAATAATTGTTGTCAAGATTCATTTTTGCACGGAACTAACCTCTACCCTGAGGTGTGTTGCTATTGAGATTTTTTGAAAGTTGGAAGGAAATCAGCTTTTAACTAAAGTTTCATTTTTTGAACACTTTTTTTTTTTGCTTTATAGCATGCAAACCAGTTACTTGTTAAGTATTTTTCTTTTGCACATCTGCAGTACAGTTGCTTAATAATCAGCTCAGCTGAAATTATAGTTGATTATAGTTGTGCTTACACTTGATCCTTTGGTGAAGAAAGCACAATTTTATTCAATCTTCCTTGAACAAAACTCTTTTTAGGGTAGATAATAGGTCTTCAGTTTCAGTGCCTGAAAAATACACAGGCCAGGAGCAGTATCCGTTTTTTAGTTCTGGTATAGCTGCAACACACAGCGCTTGACATCAGCAAAAAGGTCACTTTTCCTAAGATGATTTTTCTTTGCAGGTGGTACCGAGCCCCAGAGCTATTGTTTGGTGCTAGAATGTATGGTGTAGGTGTTGATATGTGGGCTGTTGGTTGTATTTTAGCTGAATTACTCCTCCGGGTAAGTCTTTAAATGCAAGCATATGTATTTGTTCTTCTTCAGGGTAATGCCGTTCTCACATGTGGTCTTCAGTAGCAGCAAAAGGAAGTTAGGCTACTTCCTAGGAAAAGAAAAAGGGGGAAATTTTCCTAAAACTTGCTAACTGTAAGGAAAATGAAGTTTTGGAGTAGACTGAGGTTCCATAACTGTTGCAGTCAGTGGAAGTCTTCAGGAACAGCTAGGCAAACAATTGCAACAAGCTGTTTACTGACCTTCCCCCAAGGCAGGACTTAGAGTAGACAGCTCTTCCAGTCCTGTGAGTGTTATCCTTTCACATAGCTTCCCATCAACTTTCGTTTGTCACCCTCCTAGAAATCCGATGCCATAGGTGCATGCACACTCTGTCGCTTATACGTTGTTCCCAATACCTGGGAATAAGTATAAGGGATACATGAAGAGTGGGTGATTTGTAATGAATGAGGGATGGGCTGATATTCTGCCTGTGCTTACCTGGCACTACTAGAATAAAGCTGAAGGCTAACATCAAGCTTTCCATTACAATGGTCATTCCCAAGTAAGGTCTACAGATGTAATAGTCCTTAAGTATGTTTTACTGAAGTAAGCCATTTATTATGTGGCTCTTTGGAGAAGACATGAAAATAGGGGGTGGGGAGTGGAGGATGGATACAGTGTATGGATACAGCTAAAAGGATAAGATACCCACACAAACATTTGAAGTACCAGGCAGAAATCGAGCCGAATCTGTTTACTCCTGGAAGATATGATATATACTATCCCACAGGCTATGTGGAACTGGGGAACTGGTCTGGCTGACAATATCTTGAAAAAAAACTTTTTCCTTTTTTGGTTTGTCACCCAAACACGTATGCTCGTACAATTCAGATGGTGATTCAGAAATGGAAATGTACAGGGGTTGTTTAAGCAGTGCTAGTAATGTGTATACAAGTAGGGCATTAGACCTTGGGTAAAAGTTGGGTAAGCTCAAGGAAAGTCAGGAAAGGAAATGAGAAATAGCTGAATTTGTTGATTTCAGATTTTTTCCAAAGCAGAAAATGTGCTACAATTCACAGCCCTCATCAGGGAGCTTTACAAAAGCACTTGAGGTTCAAGTAGCTTTCATCATATCAAAATTTAGTCACGATGCCCGTTAGGGATGTTCATTACGCTCTTCCTATGCTAATCTGTTCAATACTGCCTCTGATTCTTCCTAAAGTCACTTCTGTTCAAAGTCCCTTTTGTTTTGCATTGTATGCCCGATGCACAAACTACAATTTAAACTGGACAAATATCCCCTTTTTTCTGCTGTCTGCCTAGTTTAAACTAGACATGACACTGGTTAGGCAGTTTCTAACATAATGAGTTGGTACCTGACCTCATGTTGTAATCTCATCCCATCGGTCCAATTACCACTTTTATAATCCAACCGCAACTCACTTGCAATGTTTCAAATATAAAACCTACCTTCAGGTAGCAGATGTCAGAAAGATCACTGTGACTGACAGAGTTTTAAACTGGCAGCTCTGCATACTTAAACTCTTTCCTCTCTCATGTTTAGTCATTCTACATTAATTTTGCAGTTATTTAATTTTTTATTTAGTTCTATGCTATTAAGTCAGTGATATCAAGCCTGGTTGCAGGAAACCTGCAAAATCTATTTGGACATTACTGCAAAGCACTGAACGCTCAGTGTACCTTTTTGTGGGAAGTTGGTTTACCAAGATGTTTTGCCTATAATAGAATTATGAGTAAGAGTTCAAAATTGCTCTCTAGACTTGAACTACAGAAGTTAATTCAATCAAAAATGCTGTTGCCTTCTTCCAGGTTCCTTTTTTGCCAGGAGACTCTGATCTTGATCAGCTGACAAGGATATTTGAAACACTGGGCACTCCAACAGAAGAACAGTGGCCTGTGAGTCCTTTAGTTTAACAGACTGACATTAGTTTTACTTGAGATATCTCTATTTTAGCTTTTGAAATTAAATTAAAGGGCATACCAAGATATTTGAATCAAAAGGCCGATGCCTGATCTCACAAAGTAGAGGATAAGCAGCTGAGATCTATAGTTTCTCTTAGCAAATCTCTGATCAATACGGCAGTGTTGTTAGCACTGGGTAACAATAACAAAACTGCTTGGTTTCTCTTCTGCATGTTTCTGTGGTTTCCCATGGCTCACTGTGTGAAGTACTGGTGGTTGCTTAATGTTCTTGATGTGCTTGTTCAACTTATCTGCTTTAGCTTGACAGGCTTTAATCAAAACAGAAACAATTCTGTGGTGTTGTGCCAGGATTCGAAAAGAAACACATGAAGTTTTCTTTTGCTTGACCTGTCCGTGTTCTTGGGAGAGGGAGGGACGAGATATAGGTGGGAAAGAAGAGAATGCTACTACAACAAAGATCATGGATTCTAAAGTTAATTTGCAAACCCATGCATTTCAAAAATTGAAACCTTTATTTTCTAGATAATAGAAGACTTAACAGCGAAGTCAAAAATGTGTATATTTTGTTTTGCTTGTTAGGTTTAAAATGCATACTAGTGTTTGGATGGAGACATCCAAACAGAATGAAGACAATGGCAGTGATCTGGTAACTGAGCAGGGAGGGGATAAAAAGTATATGATTCATCTCTTGTTGACTGCTTGGCATATTTTCCTTTCTCACTCCTTCCCCCCACCCCATCCTAAATAAAAAGTTCGACAGTTCTAGATTTCAGAAGTACCTGAAAACACTCATGATGAACTGCTAATTCTGAGGAGGGGGGCAGTATATTACTGACTTGGAGAAAATGCATGTTGGCTTTGTGTGGATTTTTTCTTTTTCTTCTGCCATGTTGAGCTAGCAAGAGAAAAGCTAAAGCTACTGTTACTTCATTTGTTCACGCTCGCTCTAAAGTTCTTTCATACTTCCTTTCTTTATTAGCAGTTTTTCCTTTTGTATTGGTCACTAGTGAAGCAAGGGAAGAACAGATCACTTAGATAAAGTGTAAAACAACTGTAACAATTGCAGATATGTCTTTATGACTTGCTATTCCTACTTTTTTACAGTGACCAAGTATTAGCAGGGTGCTTTGAAAGATAATTTGCTTCTGCTGTGAAGACAGCCATGCAAAGTGACTTCCTGTGAAAAACTGCACTCTTTCTTAATGTGAAAAATGTACGTCCCCTTTTTGTCTTTGTAGGGAATGACTAGTCTTCCGGATTATGTCACGTTTAAGTCCTTCCCTGGAATGCTGCTTCAACATATCTTCAGTGCAGCTGGTGATGATTTGCTTGATCTTCTGCAAGGCTTATTCACATTTAATCCTTGTGCTAGGGTTACAGCTACTCAGGTATAGTAGACTTGCATTACGTCCTAACGTTCATTAACCTACTGTTAATATCAGCTAAATGGATTTTGAAGCTAGTAAGCCATTTTAGAAATGAAATGTCATATAGCTCTGTCTGTGAAATTCTAGAAACGTTGCAGGTGTTGATTAGAGAGAATTCTGAAAGGCATGAACAATGCTGACTGAATCTACGTTCCCAGTGTAGTCCAAAGGTAGGAAACTAAAAGGCATATGGGTCATGCCAGTTGTTTCGTTTGACAGTCAGAGTTCACTTATGTAAAGCTTTAAACTTAAGGCTTAACGTGGCATATCTTATTCCTTGTTTTTAAGATTTTGTCGTCCTTAATTCATCCAGTCGTCTTTTCGGTTTAAACTGCTTTGATCCTTTTTTTACATGAAGTTTGTGGTCATTTAAACCAGCCTTCTGATCTGAATATTCATTTCTATTATACTCAAGTAAAACTGACTCCAATTTCACTACTTGTTGGAGAGGAGAAACGAAAGACTTTGAACTAAAATCTTGCAAAATGTTTCAGTTCTAGTTCAGAATATGCTTTCCTGCTATGAGGAAGATGCAGCAGTTGACTGTTTCAGAGCTATAGTTCTGTCATCTTCCACTGTTACAGAAGCATGCAAAAAGCAGATCTGCCTCATTAAGGGCAAGACTCCCTCACTGCTTGTTAGACAGTTTAGGTTCCAGTCCTGAGGATTTGTGTGTGTGTGTGTGTGTGTGTGTTAGGTATCTTTTTACTAAAGGAATTTTTCAGAGTATATTCAGGATTTTCTGGTCAGAACTTTCAATATAAGTTCCAATGAATTAGTTTTGGTATGCATTGAGATGCCTTGTATACTAGTTCATATGTATGAAGTCATTTTACAGGCCGTATTATAGGGTGGTTACTTGAATATTGAATATACATGTTTATTCTAGTGTTTTAATTGATAACACCACAGCTTAAGGCAGGAAAGAACTTGCACTGTGATGTATTGGCTTGATTTATAGCTGGCATTGAAGATGATGTAATTGGCCTAAGCCAGAGCAATGATTTCCTAAGGGACTACTTAGGGCCTCTTTTCCTTAACTACAGTTTATGGAAGCTGTGGAATTGCTACAATTTGAGATAGCGTATGTAATTCCACTTCAGGAGACTAACTCTGCTTACTTGTGTTTGCCTTCTACTCTGCTTCAGACTACGCTTTTCCTACTGTTTACACTGTAGAAACAGCACAGTTAAAGAAACATTAGGGAAGGACCCATCTTGCAAGCTAACAAGACAGATGATGTTCTGGTCCTGGATCTGATGAAGACTTTGGATATGTGCTTTAGGATCTTTTAATCTTTCTTTTTCCCTATTTTTCTCCTTTGTCCTCCTGTCTTATCTGTCTATTCAGAATGTAAACTCTTAAAAGCTGGAAACATAACTGTTTGTGCAAGACCTCCAGCAGCGGAGTCTAGAGCTTTGTTGAGATATCTGAGCACAAGTCAGATAAATATAATGGTACGCAATTATCTCTTGACTTCCAAATCAAGCCAAGTGCTATGGTAGCCGTGAAATCCTGAATTGCCTCAAGGCTTTCTTCAGGTACAAGAGTACCTAAGTAGTTTTGAAGTCATTACAAGTGCTTCATTTCATGTTAGCTTCTTTATGTATGGTGCTCAGATGCTTATACTAATTACTTGATTATCTTTCTTCCATTATCATTAAGGCATTGAAACAGAAGTATTTTAGTAACCGACCAGGACCAACTCCCGGAAGTCAGCTTCCAAGACCCAACTGTCCTGCAGAAGCTCTAAAGGAGCAACAAAATGCACTTTTAAATTTAAAAAGGAAAAGAACAGAAGGAATAGATCAAGGTAACATCTTAATGTTTCACCTATTTTAAAGTGGTAGCTACAAACTCAGTAAGAATGTGATACTTGCAGTGTTTCAGGGAAAAAAACTGTCTGAATTGACTGCATCCCTGGTCCACTGCACCAGTTGAAATCTTTTAATGGCTTAAACTTTAGGATAAATATTATAGGCTGAAAATGACTTTTTTGTGTGTTCTAACAGATTTGGTACAAAGAAGGCACTTTTATGACGCTTAGGAAACTATTTGTTAAGAAAAGTGTCTAATTTCTTTAATTTCTGTAATGGGGTGTGGTAGTAAATTAATGTACTTAAGTAAAGAGTAAATTATTAGGTGCTTCAAATTTTTCTATGGGAGAGCTTACTGAGGTGAAAATAGCTTAACTTCCCATCACTTAAACCAAAAAAAAAAAAAAATTAGAAGGGGGGGGGGATGTAATTTTTTATTTTCAATGAAGGATTGGAGAATGTAAATCAATTTCACAAGTCAGATTCCTGCTATCTTTCCTAGACTGAGCAAGTTAACTGTTCAGGCAGCTCTGAGTAAGGTATATCTAGGCATGTTTCTCTGGCCCTTTTTAAAAGTGAAGCCTATTCCCTAGCTTTTACTTCTAAATGGAGCTTCCAGCCTTCCCCAAATGGTAGCACGTGCTCCATATCTTCATGGTAAGAAAACAGCTGAGGGCTCAAGACCTGTATTTGACATTCGTCAAACTTGCTAGTAGAGGGGCAAACATTGGTTCTTAAGCTTGGAGTTGGTCATCTTGGCAGAAGAGATATGCCAGATAGCAGCTGTCAACATCAGCTTTTTGTTATTGCCAATGTGACTCTTGATACAGGAGTGACAATCTTTTGGAAAGTAGATGATTCTGTGAAAGTGTGTTTCTCCTTGAATTCAGAGATGCAGCAGAAATATTAGCACTTAACTTACTGTTTAGTCACCTTGTCCTTTATTGGTCTGTCTCAAATGACAGGTAGAATACATTAGCTCAGTAGCTTAACTTTTCATTCAGATTAGAACTTTTAATCAGTTGATTATTTGCATGCTCTTTTACCTCAGTACTATGGGTCAGCTGACATGTGGTAGCTTGTTAAGTTATCAGAGCTTAGGAAACCAGTTTATGCTCTTTAGCTCCTTTTGCAGTGCCATGAGAGAGCCTGATTAGTGTTTTGGAGTCCATGCCCTAAAATCATGCTTGTTAACAAAAGGATAAGAAAGAGGAAGAAATAATTCGCCGAGTTCTGAGAAGTTACCACTTGAACTTTTGGGTTTGACAACAAGCTCTAGAGGTTCCAGACCTGTTTTGGAATTGGAACTCTAATTGGTTGAATATCTTTCCCAGAGTCTCCTCTTCAGCAAGGGGAAATCAGACTTGTGTGTTAACTGCCAGGAGGTTTGAATTGGGATACAAGTAAGGCATTTAGGAAGTCAGCATTAGTTCTTGAGACCCTTTGAGTATCAGTATGCAAAGCAGTTATCATTTCCTCCAAGCGTTTCTTTAAGCACGTCAAAAAAAAATCCATTATGTTCTGTTATTGCATTAGCTAGGCTGACAGAATCTGAGGGTCTCAAAGGTAGATCTTCCAATGTTAAAGGACACAAAAGGAGAGAGCGAATGTTACACCTAGCAAGTCTGCTACCTAGACTTTCTTTAACTTTCTTACGTGGCATTATTGTCTAAGGTTTTTAACCTCTGAACATGCTTTCGGTATGGAAGAGCAGTTCTACAGTCTTTGTTCAAATAGAAATTGAAGTACAGGTTATTTTTTATTTTATTGCTATTGAAACGTGACAAAAACATTCCAAAGAAAAAAATTCATCCCTAGAAATTTTCTGGATGGCAGAGAATCTTTACAGTGTATTGTCTTTCCCTCAGCTCTATTGAGGTAGCACTCTGGAACTTAGCAGAATGGCCTGAAGTGGTTATTGCTGTGCGCCCTCTTATAAAATCTTGGCAACAGGGAGTGGCCACCAGGAGAGAGAATTTATGCAGTCCTTATGCGAGCTGCTTTTCCACCAGATCAAAATCCTGTAGCCTCTGGGGTGTGTTGCACATATTTAAATCTGCAGAGGCTGCACCTTTCAAAAACCAGCCCGAGGTAATAGTGTTTACAGTCAGGGAAGACTATAACTAGATGGATGACTGCCTGTGAAAAGTATTAAGCATATGTTTCTAACTACTGTTAGCATTTATTTCTGATCAGTGGGGTATACAGGGACACTGATGCTATGATGACATTGCTGTCTGTCTTACCACTTCTGGAAGACACTTAATCAAAAGCAGCACTCCTTCCCCAGGGCACCAATTTCCAGTCTTATTAAACTGCATTTCTACAGAGACATTAGTTGGTGAAACAGAATATAAAAGATATGGCGTTAAACTCATTCCTGAGTTAACACAGGATAGGAATTCTCTGTAATCTCAGGGCTGTTCTACCTTGGCCTGAAAAAAAAATCAGGTCTGAAAAAAATTCAGTCCATTCATACGTAAAGTTCAGAACTTGTATTGTTTGGGCTTTCATTAAATGTTTGCGAGTGTGATTCAACTGCAATGTACTTTAGAGGAGGTTCCTGCTTAGAGGGCAGGCAAAACCAGGATACTTCCATAATAAACTTCATATCCAACCAAGAAGGCAGGTATGTTCAATTCTACCTACTTTATAAATAGCATGTGAAGAAATGAGATGACAAGGGTAAAATAAAAGCAGAAAATTGCTGTTGCCTTGATAATCTCTACGGCTAATGCTAACAAAGAGAGTGTTAAAGAGTGATGCAGAGACTAAAAAGGCTATAATTCTTGCAGACAGCATATTGCTGGGCAGTGACATCATGTAAGAAAAATCACTAAGAGTATATGTATAGTAGGAGGAGGGGAGGTTAAGCCTTAGACTAGTTCAGAATGCCTTTTTCAGGTTTAAAAGTAGAAAGAACTTGCTAGCTTTTCGCACAAGGAGAAATACTTAGAGCTATCCAAACACAGTTAACATTTAAAGGTATGAGAATTTGGGACTCACATGGAGTAGATATGCTAATGCAAGTGGGCTTTGTTTCTGGCAGTCTTTCACAGATTTATTGAAAATAGTATCATGTACTGCTGCACCAAACAGCATTAAGTGCTCAAAGTACATGGATTTAAAGAGCAGTTAGTACTGAGTCGTTAGAATCAAATGAATACCAAAAACTGGAGGAGGGGACTGAACCCCTTTGCTTTGGTAACAATGTAATTTACACTTTTCAGGATTACCCAAAAAATTGATTTTTTGATTGCTGTGGATGGTGGACGAAAATGAGTGAACAAATGACCCGAGTCCCAACCTTTGAAAAACGCTGTAATAGTCACTGGATGGTTATTTTGTAGTATTTTCACGTGTAAAATGTGAATTCAGTACTTCATTACTGAATCTGAGATTTAATTAATCCTATTTGTTTTTTGAATAAAAGTGTTTTTAAAGAAAAGAACAAGATTCCTTTCTCTGATTTGCTGTCTCATTACTTAAACTCATGCTTGGAGGTAGTAACTGACAAAACTGCTTGCTGGCTACAGATTTTACACAGACTAACTTAGCAGAGCCTTTACACTGAATGACATGCTAACCTGTATAGATGTCCACCCTAAGGAGGAAACCTGCAAATACAGCCTTCTCACCTGGAGCTTAAGTGTACACACAAGCATCTGCCAGCCTATAATAGGTGTTGGAAAAACCGTATCCTTATAAAGGAAGGGCAGGATGCTTTTCTGTTCCAGTTAACATGCCAGTGTAATAACAAACAAGTTTGCACATGCTCTCTCAGCAGACGTCTTAATACATAGTTTGAATGTGAAGTTTTTTTTCAGGCTTCCAGGAGAAGTGATCTGAGAGCATACAAATACTGTTTTCTTCACAGCCTCAAGATTGCAATAAGGGATGGAGGGAGAATCAGCTGGGAAAACTATACCAGCCCCCCTGTCAACCTGTGGCTGTTGAGCATTTCATAGTGCAGATGCTGGGCTCAGCTCTCTTGCCTGATTTCCAAGCTGGCTGCGCTGCAAAGTGGCTGCTGGGTAACCAGACTTCCGCAGTGGAAAGAAACAAGCCAGTAGGTGCTGTTGATGCAGTTTAACTGCATGCCCACCCCTGTTGTGCGGTGGATCTCAGGGGCACCTGGTGAGCTATTGTCATTTCCTGCCTGTGAGCTACTTTGTGTTCCGTTTTCTAACGTGGCAAGTGTCTTGGCTGAAGAGTGAGACTTGCAGAGGAAGAGTAACGATCTTATTGCTCCTGTGTGATACTTCATTTGCCTTCTACCTTGAGCCAATGTGAAGTATATTGGCCTTTTGAGGGAGAACAGTTACTAGACACCAAATACCCTACTGTGCTGTGTATTTGTTGCTGGGAATTGAAAATTAAACTTAAATTTCCTACTAAGATCTAATAGACTCTGTAGAAAAAATGTTTATCAAATAACTTTGATTATAGCGATTTTTGCTGTCTATGTAATTGAACATCAGCATCCTGAGTGCAGGCTGGAGGGTTAAGAGGAGAACTGAAGTCCTACTTCTCACAGGCATGTGTTCAAAAATATGTTAATCTGCGTATGGAAGAGAGTTAGTTCTTGTAAACCTAATTTGTGAATGCAGAGAGCAAATTATTGTGCTCTATAAGATTGGGGTTGAAGTGAGACAGCCTAAGGCGTTTTGTGATGTAGGCTACTGACTTGTATGCTTCCAGCCATGAGTCTACCACAGAAGAAACTTACAATTTCTCCTGTATCATAGAAGTTCAGGAGCCATCCTATCTTCCAGCTTGCACATAGCAATTCATTTGGCACGCTCTGCACTTTACATCAGGTTGGGGGCAGAGGGTGTATGCAGTGACTCATCTAGTCGGTCTCGGCTTCAGCTGTGTTCATGAAAGAAGCCTTCTATGTCAGAGACGAAAACTGTTTTGTTCTCCATAGTGATGTTTTGCATAGATAAAAGTATGTGTACGTATAGAGTAAGGAAGAATCAGAAAAAGGATAAGCACAGTATCTCTTCTTAATTTCAGGCTTTTGGTAGTTCACTTTGCTTTTGTGATTTAGGTGGCTGACAGAACTCTGAAAGGAGTATCTCAGACTTCTGGTGGCTATAACTTAATATGCGATCAGATGCAATTAATTATCTAATACTCCTTGATTTGTGACTAGCTTACCTTGCAGACTTCATTCCCTGCTAATAATACTTTCAGCTTTGACAGTCTGTCTTGTATCACAACAACTCCTTGACCATACAGCTGCTGTAATCTGCTTGGTGGTTGTGTTTCTGAACAGAAGCCAAGTCTTGAGCCTGCAATGTGCATGCTTTTGCAAACCCAGGTCTATCTTGTACGTCTGTGCAAACTGGAACACAACCTAAATGCCTGCTCTCTCTGGTTGAGAGAATTTCCCTGACCTTGCTATCTTTTTGTCAGGAATCGCTGCTGTTTCCTCCTGAAAGGTTAGTACCCCTCTTTGCAAACTTGGTGGCTCTTGAGATTTACTGATACTGGGATTTGCGTAGCTTCTATTCATTGTAATAATATTATTGCTTATACAACTTAAGCCTTTTTTCTTCCTTCCACTGTATGGCCACTACAAATGTAGCAAAACTCATTGCAAGAGCATACAATACAGAAAGAGGAGTTGATCTCTATTTTAAACAAAACCGATTTCATTTTCTCACAGAGAGCAGGATTGCTTGTGGTGGCACAGAGAACAAGGACTGCTAGCCATCACATCCTCATCTTGCCTGCCTGGTTCTTGATGGGTGTCAACACTGTGTGAGCTCTGTAGCCTTTATGTTCTTCCAACAAAGAAGAATCAGAACCAGGTTGAGTTATATCATACGGCTGTTGCCTTGTATCTGTTGTATGGCTTTATCCATGCTGTGTTCTTGATGCTGTCAGCGCTCCAGCCAGCGCTGCCAGTTCTTTCTGAGAAAAGAGTTGTTTTTACCTGTGTTCTTTCTTGGATTTGGTGGCTGTTCTCGTTCTCAGGACTTGCTGCAGATGCATCATTCTCCTAACTCCTGCTCTGCTGTTTCTTCTAGTGTGGAGTTATTCATGCTCCATGTGTTGCAACTTAACAATTGCTTTCCAGCTCTCTGCAATTTCATTTGCAGGCTTCATCTGTGTTTTTTAATACTCATTTTCTTCTCAGAGAGAAGGGAAGAATTATTAAAAAGAAGACATAATTTTAACATGCTTTTCTCTGAATTCCTCCGTTCCATTTGTTCAGCCTTATATTTTTATACTTAACTTGGTCAACCTTGTCTGAAGTAAGGTATTCTCTCCAAATGGCTTTAGTGACAAGATAAAATAGGGATAGGTCTGGATTTAGGTTGTCTGGCTGAGGAAGAGAAACTTTTCTTCAAGAGCCAAACTGAATGTTTCAAAGACTCTCAGCAGGCTGTGTTTTGGCATACATCTTGCTCATACCCCATAATGTGGGAGGCTGGGGAAGAGACATGCGTGATTTCAGTCTGGTTTTGGCCCCCAAATCACGGCTTTTCTTTTAATTGTGTTTAAAGGTTCACCACACTAGCTACAGCGCTGCCTAGGAAAACCTTCTGATGATTCTTCTCTTCCTGAAGAGCTGCTGGGAATTACATTTGTCCCTTCTATAAAACCCACCGAGGAGGATGGCTTTGGAAGCAGCTCAGTTCTCACTAGCTTGAGAACTTCAGCTTGCATTTCTCTGACAAATCAAAATCACTTGGCTAAACTTTGTTCACCTCATAATACTGACTCTTCTTTTTCAAATTGCCCCAAATAAAGCTGAAATAAAATCTTGGTTTTAATGCTGTCAAACTATTTTCATATCATCTCTATGTTAAATTAGTCTTTTTAATTATCATTTTCCCATTTGTGGACAAATTATTCAGAAAGCTTCCATTTATCCCTTTTCAGAAACTCTGTTTCTTTCAAATAAAACTACTTGGGTGGGTTTCTGTCTTTTACTTCCAAAGAGTCAAATCAGCAGGCAGGTAGGCTCTAGATGAGAATTTTCTAAGAGGCTTGCTCTGTAGCCAGTAGATAGCCACAACACTGATGGCCTATCTTGTATAGTGCTGTCAGTTCATATTGTGCCTACAGCCTTACATCTGTTAAACCCAACGTTCCTTGCTGTGATGAGAACAGAAGGGTATGAAGGGAAAGGAGGAAAAGAAGGGGGCATTTCACTCTCAATTAGACAGCACATGTTGCCTACTGCAAGAGATTTGTGCCATGTAGGTAGTAGAGATGCTGGCAGTTTTCCCAAAACTGACTTTGACAACAGGATGTGAACTATGTGCTTTGCTTCTGGGAATCCTCCAGTTTGAGCCAGGCTGGTATTGCCAGTACCTTCAAAGCAGGCTTAGGCCATCCTGTGTGGATTTGCAATCCTTGAGGGAATACCGGTTTTCTTTTAAGAAACATATTGTCAAAGTAAATTAACGGACTGTTAACAAATGGTTGTAGCCTACCACTTCTAAAGAAATCTATTACCAAGTTGACAAAAGTAAAACTGTCTTTTTCTTGCTGCTTGAAACTTACCCATACCTTCAGGAGCTTCCTGTGGTTTTCTCACATCAGCATCTTGGCACTGCAGAAGGGCAGTGCCACCATAGTTTTTCCCTTTGTATGTTACTGTAGATATCTATTCTAATCTATAAGGCATAAAATTGCAGAAGTTCAAATGCTAATTTACAGGCTTTAGTTGGTACATTTCCTTAATAAGCAATGCAGATTTTAATCCACTTTGAATTAACATTGGGGTGAAAAAAGAACTAAGCAACTACTTTAGTATATCAAAAAAAGCTTTTTTTGTTTGTTTGTTTAGCAAATTTGCCTTGAAATATCAGGCTTTTTAACACTAAAAGTTTCAAATGCAATAATCTATTTCAAGTTCAACAAGCCCTTTAATACACTGCATTTGATCAGAACGTAGCCACTTTTGACCAGTTCTTAAGTTTATAATCTTTTTTTTCCTTTCATGTTTTTTTAGAACTACTACCAGCTAGAAATGATTAGTGCGAATTACAGAACACTAATTAAGATGTAGTGGAAGATACCACCATTTACATAATGACCAACCTGATGTTCTGGAAAGGCCAGTTACACATGCAGATCTGGCCCCCCAGGTACTGACAATCTCTATTCCCACCCCATCTCAGAGATTTATAGTTGCGGATTGCTCTTTGTTTGCCTTTGAGCCCTTTCCTCCCTTTGGGAGATCATTCAGTGCTCTCTTTGCTGTGATAGTTGCTTCATATGCTTTCCTGCACTCCCCCCACTCCCAACCTTGAAGGTGACCTTGCAATTACAGTAGCAATAAATACTAAGGAATATGAGTCTGTGTTAATAGATCTCAAGCCGATTAATGTTTTTCTAAAGCTGCCACTGGGAGATGTAGTCTCCAGCTCCTAGGGTGACTGACAGCTTGAAAGCGTAAATCCTAAAAGCTTAAGTGTGAAAAGACAGCACAAAATTGAGATTGTTTTTTTTTTCTAAGTCTCATTGGACTCTAGAGCTACTATTGTAATGCTTGAATTTTGTTTTTGTGTTTTGTTTTGGTTTTTTTAAGCAGATTGAAAACTGGAGATGCAAATAAATAAGGTGCAACAGCCAAGAAATCTGAGCTAAAAGAATAACAGGTGACTTTGTGCCCTTAGCAAATACTGGAATTACCTATATGTGGTGTGCGCGCCCCAAATAAGCCATACCCCCACCCTTGTGCTTTGCTCACCAAGCCGGGCATTAAGACACCTCTGAGATGCTGCAGCTGCTAACTGTCACCTTTGCATCTGAGTGGGCTACTCCCACTTGCTTTTTGTCAGGTCTACAGCTGTGTGCTGTGGAGGCTGGTCCTGGCAGGATTCCTAGATACACTGGCTTTTGGAAGATTTCCAGAGGTTCTGGAAGCTGTCGATTACCGAGGAGGATTTGGAGAGAAGTGGTCTGTAATCCCCAGGAAACTTGCCTGATTCACCAGGTGCTGGTGCATATTTAGAAAAATTAGAGGAGCTCATGAGTTTATTATGGCCTGAAGCCACCAAGACTGTGAGACTGCAATGGCCTTGCAGTCACACACACAAAAGTAAAACTCCTAGGTGTTAAATTATTTTTACTACCTGATCACACCCTTGGGTGGGGCTCTCCTTAACGGGAATGCCTCTTCCACAGGAAACTGCTATTCTAGCAAACATCATAGCAGTTAGGTCATTAGCTGTGTAAGAGGTCCAGTTCGGATTTGAGCTGGGGTTTCCAGAACACACACGTGCACTCCCCCTCCTTCCCATAACCACATTTTTGACTGGTGTCGGATTGCTGGGCTCAAGTGCAATATCCATTTACTTAAAAAGCAATTTCAAATCTTGTTGTATTTTAATAGGTGCATAAAGTGTAAATTTGCTCTCTATATATGGGACCATCTCCACATGTAATAGAATCTGTTTTTATTGTCTTTCTGATTGTGTTTACATTTGGAAAGATTTTCTAAACGTCATTTCTCCTGCAAAAACAGCCAAGCAGTATATTTCTCTTTTCCCTGGATGCAGGCTTTTTTGTGCTCTTCTCTTCAGCAGTTGGCACAAACTGACATTTCTTTCCTTTAAATACTGAAAAAAATCATGAAATCACAGTATAATGGGAGCATCATTCCAAATTGCTGCTGCATTTCACAAGGTGTGCACAGAGCAGCATCCTACTATTCTTAGCATAAAATACACTGAGCTGGTTCATAGTATGTGAGTACTGAGGAAGCACGTAGTCTTTGGGTGTTCCTGGTAAGTTACAACTTCCCCACGCTATGCCAAAAAGCTTTCTACTTCAGCACTCATGACTTTCGAGTACTCTGTAGAGGTAGTAATAACTGTGTTCTTCTCACAGTGAAGGGACAGTGAGTCTTTGCTTCTTGTACAATAAACCATGTAGAAATTAGTTGAGAATGGGCAATGTGGATGCATGTAAAGGTGCGGCATATGTTGGCGCATGTTTATTTTCTCCTGTCCTGATTCATTACATTTTTTAAAATCTATATATACACGAAAGCACCTTGTCTGTCTTTACTGATGCCATGGATCGCCCATCGCTAAATGAGAATTAGCGTTTCTTCAGAGATACTCTTTACCCTGCCGAAAGGAACAACGTGAGGCAGGAATTACTGGCTGGAGATTTCTGGCCAATAAAGCAAGAGAGGAACACAACAGCCCTTTCTGATCTCAGAATCTGTCGATTTACTTGATGGGAGCCAACCTTATTCTAAAGGTGGATAGTTTTACGGTGACACTTCTTTTTATGTGGTAATGTCTGCTCATTGCATAGCTATTAGCTTGCCTAATGCTTACCAGAAGCACAGTGGGGGAAGTTCAGGCCTCTCTGGTGATGAGCTTTTCCTTTGAAAACACCAGGTACATCCCGGGCTGCTCTGACCAACTGATTGAAAAGTCCTGTAAAGAGCTCCACTGTTTTCTTCAGTGCAGAGGCTGGATTTATTTCTGTCAGTGCTATTAGCGCTGGCATTAACAGACTTGCACGGAGCTGTGAAGTTCATGTTCCCCACCCACTGAACGCTTACTGCTGTCACACAAAGCACGAAGCTAGCGTAGGAATGCAAGGAGGGGCAATGAGATGAGCTTACACTTTGGATTAGGCACCAGATGTAAACTGCTAAATAAGCATATATCACTGGGATGCTGCATTAAGACTGAGATGACATAGGTTTGAATCCTTTCGTTAATCTGGACAAGTCTTGGTCTCCCTTCCCAGCTCCTATTAGCTCATCTGACTTTTCTTGTCATTATTTGGTCTGGAACACAGCTGGGCCCCGACTGTTGAGAACATGAAGGGTGATTCAACTAGTAAAACACTGCACTGCGTGAAGGGAGTTTTCTTTTCTCACTTAAAACCTCCTGATAGGCTGGCATGGGGTACAGCCACTTGTGTTCTTCTGCTATATCCGTAGGTCCTAGGCTCTCCTTGCAAAAAAGATGACTGCAACAATTTTATTTTTAAATAAAACTCAGAATCTCCTTCATGTTTTGAGCTGATTTTACAGATGTGGAAATTGAACAAAGCCTGACTGGTCAGCTTGCTGGTGGTTGTACAGGAAGTCTGAAACAGAAATAGGAAATGAACATAGTTTTGCTGACTTCTCATTGTTCCGTGATGTTTGCATTCCTCTGTCTTAACCACACGCTTCAAGAACCTGACTAGGTTTCAAAGTTAAAAGATATCAGAGGTTTTCCACAGCCTGTTTGCTTTCCCTCACGTTGTTCAGTTCTTTCTCTTCTACCCCTATCTTTGGGCAAGGAGGTGTAAATTTGTGTGCTTAGATTCCTACCCCTGGTCTTGACTTGGCCTCACCTGAAGTTATGGCTGCTGCTGCTGGTCCTCCTTGCTGGGATCCCTGCAAGCTGGTGCCCTTTGCAGCTAAATAATCTGACAGTTAGAATTAATCAGCAGTAAATACCGTGTCTCCAAGTGAGTATATGCAGATGTTAGAACACAATTAAAAATAAAGCACACATACGCTTCTCATAAACTCTACCCTTATAGTAACTCTGGGTTCTTCAGTTCCCAACAGACTACCAGTTATGTAATACTGATTCATCATATGATCTGCAAGCACGTGTTTTTCCTCTTAAAGCATCAAATTTATGTTTGTTTGCATATAAAAGAAAAAAGGAAGTTTTATGCAGTAAATCCTGCAATCCGTACTAATTCTTTTCTTGTACATGTACCTACTTGTGTGTGTCTGTACGCAGTAGAGTCACGTGGAGTTCCTAAAGCTGGGACGTTTTAAGACTAGAAATAAAGTTCTAAAGAGCTATCTTAAATATTACAACATATATACGGACACCCACAAAGCCGACAAGGAGGTTTCCAAGGAGGTCTTTCCAAAAAAAAAAAAAAAAAAAAACAACCAACCTTATTTATGCTATTGGTTGCTTTGGTTGCAACAGAAAGAAGTCACCCAGTAAATCATGCCGGAAGCTGAGAAATCCTCAAGCACTGCCCGTTACAGTAGATTTGATCCCTATACATTGTTGCTGGACGAAACATTTCGGAGACAACGGGGGTAGATCTCAGCGCTCCTATTTGAAAGCACAGCCCTCAAAGCCAGCATCTGAACGAACGCGGTTTTTACCTGCAGGCGCGAGCAGTCTAAGGGCATAGCAAAGCAGCGGGAATCTGAGCGGCAGACTTCGGTTCACGGCGGTATTAAACGTGTATTTGCCGAGGTCAGACGGCCAGCGAGCCCCGCTTCCTGCCGGGCGGCGCTCCCCGTCCTCCCTCGCAGCCCCCCAGCTAAGGACGGCGCCGAGACCCTCCGCTCCCGCCCGGCGCGGCGCCCGGGCCGCCCCACCGACGCCTCGCCCCGGGGGCCGCCCGGCCCCGGCCCCGGCCCCGGCCCCGGCCCCGGCCCCGGCCCCGGCCCCGGCCCCGGCCCCGGCCCCGGCCCCGCAGGTGCCGGCCGGGAAGCAGCAGCAGCAGCAGCAGCAGCAGCGCCGCCGCCGCCGCGCGGGCTGACGACAGCGGAAGCCCCGCGCAGGGGCCGGGCGGGGGGCGGCGCTGCCCCGCCCGCGGCGGCGGTGCCCTGCGCGCTGCCGAGGCGGGTCCGGCCCGGCCCAGCCCGGTCCGCATGGGGCTGCCGCTGTGAGGGAGGGAGGGAGCGAGCGAGGCTGCGCCGCCGGCATGTCGGCGCCCTGCTGCGCCGGCCAGGTAGGGGCGCGGGGCGCGGGGCGGCTCCTCCCGGCGGGGTCCGGCGCGGGGCGAGCCGAGGGCAGCGCGGCAGGTGCGGCCGGGCCGGGCCGGGCCGGGCTGCGCCGCTCCTTGGCGGCCGCGGGAGCGCGGCGGGGCGGAGGCGCAGAGCCGGCCGGAGCCCCTCGGCCGCCGCGTCCGGCCGGGCGGGCGGAGCGCGCCCAGAGCTGCGGCTCCTGCGGGCTCCGAGGAGCGCGGCCACCTCGCTGGAGCCTGTCAGGAGCGGGGTCGTTTCCGCGGCGGGGTCCGCCGCTTGCGCAGGAGCTGGCGCTCCGAGGGCTGGTTTGCAGCGGCGCCTCTGTAGCGCCGGGGGAGAAACCTGGCGTTTCTTCCTTGTGCCAAGCGCCCGGCGCGGGTGGCCCCGCGGCCGGGGTGCTGCCGGGGTGCTGCCGAGCCTCGTCCCGCTTGTGCACGCCTTAGAGAGGAGCCGGGCAGCGGGATCCGAGGGAGGAAACGGGTGCTGAGGGGGAAAACCTTTCCCAAGACCTCTAATACTAAGACTAATGCCTGAAGGGGACACAGAAGCCAGGTCGCCTGACGCACACCCAACTGAAAGAGTGGTTATATGACTGCCGTTGATGCCTGATGGTGGGGAAATGAGGCCCCATAATATAAGAGAAAGGGAACGGTCTTATTTCTGTCTTCCAGCTCCTGGCGGCTTGGCGCCACCCTGGCTCTGGTGCTGGACAGACCCTTTCACGAGCTCACGTAAATTTGGCTTGCGGAAAGGTTCAGCAAGTGCTGGGTGCTGGCGCAGGAAGCAAGCGATGAAGCGAAGCGCGGGGTGAGGGAGGCAGCACAGGGCGGTTTGGGACTTCCGCCTTTCGGCATCGAGGAGCTGATAAATCCATTCGCCGCATCTTGCGGAAATACTTGTTTCCTTTACTGCGGCAGCTGTGATGGGCGAGTGGTGTGGAACTGGAGAGAGGTGATCCCTCAGGGTCCCGTCCAGACCTGTTGTGTCCTTGCCCTCCAAGGAGGGACTTGCCTTCCTGCCAGTGGTCTGCCCAGCCTGTTGTTAGACTGCATCTCCTCAGGCACTTCATTCTTGTACTTCGTTTTCCACAATCTCTGTTTCTGCAACAGGAGCCCGTTGCTACCTGTCCTGTCTGGAACGGACCATCCAGAGAGCTTATTCTTGCTCACTTACAGGTTTAAAGACCTGAACGGTCCTAATTTTGTTGGTGTTCCCTCACTGGTCACTCTGCTCACCTCAGCTTCTGGTTATTCTCTTATCTTTGTGTGCGCCATCTGGAAAAAGGTCAGATCTTTCTTGAAGCATGAAATCCCAGGCTAGGTTTGCTCCTGCAGCTGCGTTTTTTTTCTCAGTGGGCTGGAAGGATTTCTGTGCGTGCCCCGCGCTGTGCTCCTGTGCACGCTCCTCTGCACCTCATCCAACAGCTGTAGATGGTCCCGGGTGAAAACAGTAACAACACTGGCTAATATTCCTGTTAAAGAAAGGGATCTCCTTGGCTGCTTCTTCATATGTATTTTGGAAGCAAGTGAAACAAGTTTTAGACCATCTCAATCTCTGTTCCATAGTGTGGAAATAACAGAAGTGTTGTTGGTAGGCACTGTTTGGCCGTGGCTGTTCACGGCACCTGAACTGCTTTTTTGCTGAGACCCATGGTGAATGGGGTGGTTTTCGCATGACCAAACTTTGAAGCATTTCAACAACTGCTGTTACTGTCTTGTGTAGTAGTATCTAGTAGTAATGTTACGTTGGTACTGATGCGTCACTTAAGAGTCTGGAAATAAACTAAAGTCCGTGGTGCTGTTGGAGTCTAAGCAAAAGCCCTAAAGCAGATGCAGTCGTTATGCCAAAATTATGGAATACCCTGAGGAAATGTATTCTGCTGACTCAAGCATTATTTTTTGATGCAAGACTTATCTATGCCAAATATGGCATATTGCTGGAGTTATACCAGCAGACTCTTACTGCGGATGACCTTTCTCTAGGCTAAGATAACTGACATAAACTGTGTTTCAGTAATGTTTCAGCAATTGAACTTTTTTTAAAGGAAGAACGATCCTTGCTTTCGCAGGTAGATGAATCTCAACCCTTGATGGGTGAGGTTGCTTGTTTAATATGATTTCTTCCAATGTATACACAAAAAAGGGGATAGACGTTCTTCTTTCTCTGTCAAGCCAACTTCCTCAAACGTTTTATAGGGAATGTTAATCAAGCTAGAAAAAGAAGAAAAAATTTGACCTCTCTTTAAATGTTCTCCAGACTAAGTTAATCGTGCCTTCAGACATGGAGGAGATGTGCTCGAGGAAGGATGAACTATATACTATGAGTCCTGAAAAATACTGGTGCTGTATCCCTCCTTTTTCCCTAAAAAAAAATACTATCTGCTATTTAGATATATATAAATTTGGTGTCCCATGGTTTTTTAGTATGAGGTACTTATGTCCTGCACATCTTTGCCTTTCTTTGTTTCTCTAGATCTGCTTTCCTAGAACTCCCTGAGAATTTTGGTGTTGTCTTTGTGAGTTGTAAAAGTGCAGTTATCATACTAGATGTCTGTGGCTGAGACCAAAGTGATGTTGTGAGTTAATGACTTGGCTATCCGTTTTCCCCATTCTTAATGCCAGCAAATTTTCCTGGTGAGAAGTAGATGAGTTGGGTTTTTTTGTTTTTGGATCAAACCGTGCTAAACATCCACTTGATGATGGCTGCCTGAATAAATGCATTCAGACTCCTCAGAATAAATTCCTGTTGTTAAAGGATACAGTGGCAATCTGCCAGACTCCAGTGTACTTCAGTTCTGCTGATTTTGCACTTGAAAATTATTAAAAATAATTTTAATTAACATTACTATGCAACTTGCATCCTTGCCAAGTAGACCCTGGGAGCTTGCTCTCAAGATACTTGGCCATTTATAAACTTTAGTTCTGCAACTGGTTTGTGTCAGGCAATATCCAAACTTATGTTAAAGAGAATTGCAATTTTTAGGTTTCTCTGCTGTAATATATTTCTTTTTCTAATCTTTCTTTGATAGACTCTCTTTCAGAGTGCAGTGAGGGTATAGTCTAGTTTTGGCCCCCACAATAGGGGTTTGCTTTTGATTACATGAAAACATCTGCTTAAATTGACAGGAAACAGGATTTTACATTTGGCTTTTCTTCTGTAGTTATTCTCATGAGAATAAAGTTGAGATCATGGTTAAGAAAAGCAGCTGTTGCGGAAAATCTTTATTACAATGAATGTTTTTTCCAGAATTAAACACATGTAATTTAAATATTTAACATTTAGGTTTTAGGTGGCGATGTGTTGTAGCTGGGTCGTTTGTGAAGATGTGTTTTTCAGCCACAACTGATAATTATTAAAGTCAAGAAACAGCCCAAAGCTAATGTTGTAGGCCTGGCAAATCTTGAGTGCTTTCTTTAATACCATTCAGCACCAAGAAATTATTTCATGTGATAAATTCAGTAAGATGTGCTACAAGTAGAATATCAGATATTTATTTTATACCCAGGCCTCTAACTCCGAGAGTTTACAGAAAATAAAAAAGCTATATTTAAAATAACGGCTTAGGCCGGTCTTACGACTTTTGGGGCAAGGGAAAGAAGCAGAGGCTTCAGCAGGGGGCTCTTCTCGCTCGTGCTCTCCCCTTGTCCCCGCACCATGCCGGGGCGCGCATGGGGCGTTCGTGCGGCAGCCCCACGCGCGTGGCGGGACCGGCCGTGGCGCCGGCGGCCGTCCCCGGAGCCTGCTCGCTCGCCGCTGTGCTCCCGAGGGCCACCTGCTGCGGGTGGCCTTCCTGCGGCAGAGGGCCTGGGTCATCACACCTGACCTGAACCAGTCAGGTTTTTTTTTTTTTTTTTTTTTTTTTTAAAGTGAGAAGATTAGTTATGGGTTTTAACCACTGTCACAGTTGTCTTTCTGCATCCCCCTGTCCCCTGCCTCTGTCAATCATGATTTAAGATGAAACTAGTTATCTGAGGTCTGATCTGCAATATCGTCGTGTCCTAAAAGGCTCTTAAATACACTTAGGAAAAACAGGATGAGAAGGGGCTTTTTTCCTAGTTTGCAAAACCGTAGAGGTTTTATTTTACAACAAATGGTTGTCTGAGCGATTGAATTAGCAAAGCCTGGTTTTCTACAGCTTTGTGTCTGTTTCTTTTCTAATAGTGCACTTGTGTTGCAGCTTTTTCTTTGTCTGAGGTTAAGAGATCGTTTTCCTCTGGTAACCCACTTGCCTGTCTTCATGAAAATTGTAAGAACTTAATATTTTGGAGGCCCTCATCTCTTTGTCGTATTTGGAAAAAATTTGCTGATGTATTCACAAGCGATTCGAAAGGGAGGTGAAAGCAACCAGCCGACAGTGAGATCACATTAAGTGCGGTATCATTTGGCACTTGCTCTGTTAGGCCGATTTCTGAGTAATCCTCTCTCTGGGAAGACATGAGAGGCAGAAGATGCTCTTTCTCATGCCTGTTGCTGCTTAATTTTTCCGCCTTTACTTCTCATGTCCCGTGGTGATTGTCACTTGGTTGCACTGTGGTTTTAAAGAGCCGGCTGAAATACCCATCGCTCCACAGCCGCAGAGTGAAGGCTGCGTAAGGACGAGACTCGTATTCCCTTTACAGGCAAGGGAGTGCGTCTCTGGGAATGGATTAAGATCGTGTTGCTGCTTTTTGGCAAGTGGAGGTGTTGTAGGGTGGCCTTTTTCCTTGCTGGGGCGTGCAGTGGAAAGCATGTGCTCGTAGCTGCCAGCGCGAGACGTGCCCTTGCAAGGGCAGTGATCGAATGAGAGCGTTAGCTGCGGCTGCAGCGTGAGCTGGAGGTCTCCTCTGGCGCTGGTGGCCGCTGTTGTCCAAAATGCGTGCTGGAGTCAAACGATGTTCTCGGTGTAGCCCTGTGAAGACGCTTCAACTTCAGGTTACTTCCAAGGATCTTCTCGTATGTGACTTAAAGGCACTTCTGTTTCTTTCCCGGCCCTATGGGGCTGTAACGCAGTTTGACGTGTTAAGTGCCTGGCTTCCTAGGTTGTTGGGGCCTGATGGACCATTCTGATTACTTAGTTTGACCTACTGCATCGTTCAGGTCACCCAAGACACAGGCTTCAGCGCTAGCATTGAGAATATCCTTGTTTTTCAAGGAAGTCGTTGAATTGAGTGCTGCAGTTGGAAACGGACCTCTCTGGTGTAGGCCCCTTCGCTTAAAATAAAATCATTGAATCTCTGCTATTTTGAATGCATGCTATTGCGTCTGCGCTCCCAACGGATCGAAAGCCTTTTCCTGTTTAAAGTGCTAGTAGGTGGTGTCTCAAGGCTGTGTTATGCTGCAGTGTGAGGTTACTGGAGTGACAGACCAGCAAGCGCTTTGTGCTGCAAGGGCTGTACTGTTTACAGGGACGTTTGTTGTGGGAAGCTGGCTCTGTGTTTCCAAGGGAGTCCTGGCACACCTAGTCATCTTGTTATCGATGTAGTTAGTCATAACTACGCTAGGGCTGATCTTTGCAGTTAGTAATGCTCAGATATTTACAAATATAGAAGAGTTTGCAGTCTGAAAGCGGCAAGTTTTCAGTTTCTCTTTCTGTCCACTAAAACTGATCAAAATGTATCATCTGTTTAACAACAGATCCTGTTAAAATTTAGTTTACTTTTTCTGAAAGACCTAATTTGCATGTTTTTCTCTCTTTTTTTATTACGCTTTGGCAGAATAGTGTTTCAGAAATATTTTTCAAGATATTTCTTGAGTAGTCGTAATGCTGTTTCACAAGTCTGAACAGAAAAATAAGCAATAGGAACTTATCAACTGGTTCCGCTTTGAATCTGACAAGCTGGAAATGTGTGAAGTTGGCTGTGCTGACACTGGAAGGTCTTCAGCAAAGCTTTGGGCAATTAGAACTTTTCTGGGTTTTTGTTTTTGTTTGTTTATTTTGTTTAATATGATGAGGCAAGAAATAGTTAACCTTTCCTTCCAGTTCCCTGGCTTTGTCCGTTTGTGTGAAGGTGTTAGTATCTTTCTTCCCCTTGAAGTGTGCTTCAACTCAGTTCCAAAAATGACTTTTCAAGACAAAATATGTCTACAAAATGGTTTAGAGCTGTCAGTTTATTCAAAACTGAAGCAGCAGTTCCAGCTGCATGATTTTAAATCAATATATATGGAGATTTAGTTTTAACTGCTTCTTCACTCCTGTATTTTATGGATTTAAGCAATTGTATTCCTTTAACACCACGTTCTAGATTCTTTCTATCTGTGGCGATGCGCCCTGTTGCTTCATTATATCATTCTGCCTCTCCAGTCTGGTCTTGAACATCAGAGCTAAACTGGAGAAAATCTGCTCATTGGATGGAAGTGATAGCCTTAAGTTGTCAGACTTTGCCATTGCTGGCTTGTCTTTCATCTTCCAGTTGCTCTACTTCATAGCTTCTTTGCTGTGAAGGGCAGAGAGGCGGCTGCAGTATTAGCTAGAACCACCCGCGGAGAAGAAAATTGTGAAATACGAAATGACAGGACAGCCGACAGGAACCTGAAGCTGCTGGAGGAGGCGTCTTACAGCCTTAACTGTTCAGCCCAAGCCCCTCATGTGGAGTTCCCTGTTTCATGAACGGGGAGAAAACGCCAGGTATTTAAAAGGCTCTCTAAGTTAGCAAAGCAAGCCTCACCAAGGACCGCCTTCTGAAAACTGTAGCAGACAAATTTCAAAGGGGTTTTTTGTTTTTGCTATTTTTAGTGATAAATATAATTAACCACTAGGAGGGACAGACTGACTATTTCATACTGCTGTCAAATCCAGACAGTCTGTACTGAGCCCAGGAACTAGGGAGCAGCTGTACTGCTGAGAACTGGGTGATGTGAAACACTGCGATACTCAGGTCAGACTAAACAATTGTCTTGAAGTTTCCAAAATCATCAGGAGAGGAGCCCCCCCCCCCTTTAGTTTAGAAATTTCAGTGATGGGCTTTGTTTTTCTAATGCTGAGCTGAGTCATCACGTAGTAAAGTTTGAGCATAAAGACAAAAGATCCTTATCCTCAGTTCAGCCAAGGGCTTTACTTCTGCTCTGCCAGCCTTTGACAGTAGCTTGCCCGCGTTTTCACTCCCAGTGTCCTAGATGCTGCTTTCTCGTTCAGGTTTTGAACTCCTTCCTACTCTACGATAGTTCTGCCTCGTTGTGCCAGGCACAAACCCTGCATTTTAGAAATTCAGCTTAGAGCGCGTTAGCCTCACTGGAAAGGAGTGTTAGGCAATGTTTGTGCTGGCGTGACTTTTCTCTGAAGTCAGCTTTATTTTTTCACAGTTCACACAGTGTGAGGTGTATTCCTAAAAATAGTTTGCCAGTTAATTAACTGGTATGCTGGTCACAAAATCTCTTGGCTTAGGCCACATGATCAGTCTGAATATTTAAGAAAGAAGCATTGAAAAGCCAGCTTAGACTAATAAAAGACAAAATAAAGCTGCGTCAGTGAATTTAGTTACTTCACAGGGACAAGCAAACTATTCTGCAATCGTGCAACTGATTGAAGAGGCTTTTGCAAAGCCTGTGTGCATCGCAGCAGGGGGGTTCAGCAACGGGCTCCTAGCACTTGGGACCCCTCTCGGGCACCTCTCATTTCTGTGGAGCAGTGCACTAACAGGGTGCTTTGCTTGCTTGATTTTTCCTTCCTGAAATATAAAGGTCCAAGCGTTGGGAGCCTAACCCCTTCCGGACATGAGCTGTGCAGGGCACGCTGCTTCACTCTCTCAGCCTGCTTTGATGCTTCATGTTGCTATGAGAGTTGTTCGGGCGTTTTTGGTAGACTTTGCTGTTCACAGATCACTGACCGTGTTATTTGCAAACCTTATGGCCTGGCTAATGCTGGTAGTCAAGTAATTAAACAATTTATGGAAAACTAAGCTGTTGTAGGCCCTCATGAAAAGAAGCTTCAGCAAGGCACATTCCTTTGCTCTGTGAAATGGCCAGAAGGCATGTAATCGTCCTGTCTACACTGTTTGGGCAGTAATTTAGAAGGGAAGAGATGAAGCATTGTGAAGTCTTCATTTCATGTAAGCATGCACTTTTTAAAATTTAATCTGCTGTTCTTCACTTTGATTTTTACCATTTCTGCTCAAGTCTCCCAAAAGGAAGAGTGCTTTGCTGTGACAAGTTTGATAGTTTCCTATGGTTTGTGTATATTAAAAATACCATAGGCTATTTTGGGCAGCGATCCTGAAACTCCTGTACTGAGATATACTTTGTTTTAATGGACTTTCTTTTAATGGCTGCACAAAATATTTTCTATGACCCTGGAGATTTTTTTTGGAAACGTCTCTGGAAAATACCTTCCTAAAACGTCACTGTCTCTAAGAAAGCAGTAGGCAGGACGTAACTGCTTTATAGCTCAACCTTGTATGTAAATAACTACATGCATGCTTAACATTAATGTCATACCTAGTTCCGCCAATTTATCAGCTTGGATCGTAGACTTGCAAAAACTTACACATGGCAGATGTTAAGTATATGGTGGTGGACTATTCATTGTAGGGAAGGGGTAGCTCACACGCAAGATGGTAAACCTGCTTTTACCCTCTTTTTTTTAACCCGCCTAACTTTTTTTTAACCGTAGATGTTTCCCAAGCTGAAATAGGACAGGAGTGTACAAATATATCCAGGGCTGCCTATACTTGGAAAAAGGGTTAGCCCTGACTAGGGCTGTTGCGTAGTCTGTACCGCATTGTTTCTGGTGTTCACTGTGTGGATGTGAAATGACCCTTCCTCTGGTCTGACAGGGACCTTCCACACTCTTCTCAAATGAAATAGTAGAAAAATATCACCGAAATGTGTCTGCCTAGAGGAGGTGAAGTGGTTGGGTCAAAGCGCGTGGGATTGACGTGAAGCTTTGACCTCTGCTGTCCCCTCTCATCTGCGTACTGTCCCCCTCGATTGAAATGGTAGAACTATTTCTGTCATTGCATAGCAAATATCATCAGGCAACTGAGAAGGACTGTTTGTGTCTTCTTGCTTTTTCTTTTTCTTCTCTTTTCTTTTTCTTTTTTTAATCCACCTGATGTCTTTATTTGGTTACCCCCAGCAGCAGAAATAGCTCTTATAAGTGCTAGTGAGATGCTGGCGCAAGGGTAGGAGCAAGTGGCTGGCAGAGGAGAAAAGCTGAGGAGAGCCAGTGACTCTTAAGCCAGTCCTGCCACCAGAAGAAATGTATAAGAAACTGTATGTTGGATAAGTACTTTTTCACAAAAAAGTTTCCACCGCTGCTTTCCACAGCTGGTACCGTGAAGCCAGTGTGTCAGATAAACCGTTATCCAACCAGTTCAAATCACTGAACTCTCTGCAAGTATACTGGATACTCAGATTTCAGAATTTCAGATGTGCTATTTGAGCTCCTAAAGAGTTAGGGGTGAGCAAAGCAGTAGCCAGGCTGTGTTGTGGAGGCCTGACTGCTCAGTAGATGAGCACAACGGGGGAGGCCGGTTATAAATATTTGTGGAAAGCGCAAATATTTATGTAGTCCTTGTAATTATTGTCAGACACTGATGTTTGTCCAAAAACAAAGAGAAGATGCAAGACACAAGGAACTGGGATGACAATACGTACTCATGTTTACTGCTAACTTGTGGGAATCTTTAGAGCAGAAAGAGTTTAAGCCAGAATCTCTTGCAGATGTGACAGACTTCTTCCAGAGCCGCCGGACTTTCTGCTGCGGTGGTGCTGGGCTCTTGGGAACCTAGCGCTTCCAGGGATCGCGTCTCGGGATGGAGAGCTCAGCTCCCGGCTCTGTAGGTGTGGACCAGGATTATCAAGACCTGCCCCTTTGTAGAAGTTTTGAGTCTTGGGTTTTCTGTTTTTTGTTCTGAAAACTGTGAAGCACGTTTGTTCTTCAGGACTCATCCTCTGGAGGAGCTCTTATTGCTCTAAAACAGGGTGCGAGGAGTTTGTTTGTTTTTTTCCCCCAGGATTTGTGCTGGGAGGTGAGTTTTCAGCTTTTGACTAGGTCTGGCAAAAACTGGTGTCCCAGCAAAGTTAAAACAGATCTGTAACTACGTTTCCCCTGCAGACTTGTTTAGTGGTCAGCTAAATAACATACAAAAGGTTTGTGACATGACTTGCTCTTCAGAGCCTGGTTTTTTTAACATTTTAAGAGATTTCTCTGTGGCTTGCACTCCTGCACCTGAAGGTCCCGAGGCCCTGGGCAGGGCAGCTGATCTTACAGTGGTGGGAAGGAAGAGGTGAGGTGAGTTGGGCCACGGTCACGGTAAGGCATGTGGCATTAGAGAGGCTCCGCAGTGTAGCTGCCCCTTTAGGGTAACCTTTCTAGCAGAGAACTTGCTGAGGAGGTGGACTTGAGCTCTGTCATCCAAAGGTAGCGTCTTTGAAACCTCTCGGGCCAGCAATGTACTGCCAGCACGTTGCTTCTTGACACAGAGACTGTTTTCCTTTACGTTTGGATAACAGCTCTTCCATTGCGATCCGCTCCAGAATGTAGCTGCTCATAGCCAGAGTTAACAAAAATAAAAATAAAAACTAAGAAGGAAGAGAGAGGGGGGGGGCTTGGGGCTGGGGACGACTAACCTAACCAGCTTTCTAGAGTTTCCATGGCTATTCCGAATGCTTAAAGGAGCGCATCTGAAATAAGGTGGCTGCACTGGAATTTTTCACAAATATTGCCAACTTACAGATTGCATGGCAGCTATTAGAAGTTACCATTAAAGTCTCACTAAATAATGTGGTACAAAGTATAAAAGAGTTATGTTCTGTTGAAGTATTTGTAGCTTTAAATAGCAGCTGCAGAGACCCAGGACTGGAATAGCAGACACGTTGCTGGACATGAATGAGGTTTCACTGTAGCAGTGTAGCACCTGGCTTAGGAAAATGTTGTTCCCCTCTCACTCTTGCAAATGCCAAAGCTGCATACCTTTTTAGTTCTTTAGTACAGTTTTTAACCTTTTTGCTGTGAATAAAGCCAGCAGCTGAAGTTCACCCTGAATAGTTTGAACCTTTAAGTTGATACAGATTGAAAAGAGCTCTAGTGCCGGTCTTTATTCCCCCCCCCCCCCCCCCATAATTCTGGAAAAGTGGATGGCTTTTACTTTTCTGATACATTTTTTTTGTTTGAAATACTATTCCATTTGTTTTCTGCATCAGTAACTTGCCCTAGCTACATTATGTCTTGTAGGTGTTGCTGTAAATGTTAACTTAATTTCAGTAGATATCACAATTAAAGTTGCCATTCAGCCACCATTGCCCTCCGTTTCAGAAGTACGCTTGCATGATGTGTTTATGCACATAGTGCTTTTTATTCTAACTTTGGTGCCGACGCGAGCCCTCTCCGTCTGTTACCCGCAACTTGAACTTCGTGTGTTTGGGGTTTTGCTGTTGTTTTGTTTGCAGCAGCAGTAGTTTCAGGAGCTGCTTGCTTTGAGGCCGCTCTCTCCTGTCGCGTGAGATTCGGTGAGGAGCTGAGAGCACTGTAGGGCGGGAGCTGAGCTGAACTGGCCCCATTTTATTTGTTGTAAAAGCCGAGCAGCCGGTCCGTAAACGAGACCTCGCCTCATTCGATGCCCCCGTTGTGTGGGGCTGAAAGCAGGAAGCCTGAGCTGGGCTGTTGCGACTGATAACAACTGCAAGGAAATAATAAGCTGCGAGTCTTTTCAAGACAATTCTTCAAAATGGTTTAGGGCTCTTTGATCAACCAGTGCAGACGTGAGAGTCTGTGGAGTTGCATCAGATAGGTGCGTCCGCAGACAGACTCGTCAAACCGTTGCCTTTTTCTCTCGGCTGGACAGTCTTCAATATTGAGGGAGGAAGTGTGTTAGGGTGAAAACAATGTGTGATGGTTTAGTGTCTCAAGCGGCATACGAGCAAGTGAAGTTTGTCAGGGCAACTTATGCGTGGCTTTTGCTGATCAGAACATATCCCATGGTGAAAAAACAAGTGCGTCTCGAAACCCTGGGCAAGGGCTAAGAAATGCCAGCCATTGCGTACAGCTGCTTGCTCAGTTGCAGCGGGGTGCCCCGAACGTCCGGGCAGAGCTGCGGCTCTGCCCCTGCGTCACCTCGCAGGGCTGAGGAAACTGGGGGCGAAGCAGCCTCAGCGGCTCTTGGTGCCGCAGGGGCCCCTGCGGAGGGGAGCCCCTGGAGGTGAGCGGCTCGAGGGCCCCGGGAAGGGCCGGAAGAGAGGGGGTCTCCCACCAGCATGCATGCTCAGGTGTCTCCAGTGGTCCCCTCTGCTTGCTCAGCTGAGGCAGCTTCATGCGGCTGGCTTTGCAAGGAAGGGCCTGGCCGGGGACACTGTTGCTTTATATGAGGGGCATGCGTGTGTGTGTGTATACACAAGCTGCTTGTATATTTTATATATGTGTGTGTATATATAGATGTATATGCACACATACACGTGATCTTTGAGCTCACCTCTCTCTTGCTTTGTTTGCACTAAGCTAGAAAGAAAACGTATTTCCATGTTCTTCCTCCACTGCCCAAGAGATTTAGGACTGTCAGTATTTTTGTTGTTGTTGTTTGTTATACAGCCTTGAGCACAGCTATCCCAAAAGTGTGGCTTAAACAGCTTCCCCTCCCACCTTTAATATGCTCCATCTTTAGTAGCACAGAAAGTTCTGTGGCCAAAAAAAGGTGTGTTCCTGTACATGCGTACCAAAAAGGGCACCTTAAAAAGTACAGTGGGACTTTGATGAATTGAAAATGCATCTATGCAGCTTGTTGTGAAGCAAAACCCATCTCCAGCTTGTATCAGAAACAAAGTAATTTTGTCCCTGTTAAAAGCAAACATCTGCAATCTGTGTCCTTCTTACACAGATTTGTTTATTCACTGTGGAGGCAGGAGAGTATATTACAGGAAAGAGAGCCTGATCACTGCAATAACTGTTCTATTGGGCAAAACATGCCAGGACCATAAACTGCATAGAGATATCAGAAAACAGGATTAAGAAATCGGGAGCAGTTCATACTCACCTTCATCCTTAGTGTGTGGGAAAACTAGAAATTGATATGTTTAAATCTGGTGACTTAATAAACAGGGCAATCTGTTTGCACTTCGATACTGGTCAGACGGGAGTAGATGACTTAAGAAATTCTGGAGTTTCATAGGAAATCTCTCAGCTTCCCTGTCTGACTTAGGCAATAGAAAGCTAGCAGTGATGATGGAGTGACTTACGTTTTTGTCGTCTTGCTTTCCAGTTGGCCTGCTGCTGTGGTACTGCTGCTTGTGCCTTGTGCTGCAAATGCTGCCCCAAGATAAAGCAGTCAACAAGTACCCGCTTCATGTATGCGCTTTACTTCATCCTGGTGACTATCATCTGTTGCGTCATGATGTCAACAACAGTAGCTAACGAAATGAAAGTGCATGTAAGTAAGAGAGACAACTCCGCTATTGCTCCCGAAGAGAAATGCGGCTCCTTCTAGGTCTCCTCCCGTACACGGGTGCTCCCTTCAGTGTTTCCTCTGGGGACTCTTCTGCGTGACTGAGGGGCAGGGATTCCCTCCACCCCACCACTTTGAAACCCAGAAGGGACAAGTTGCTGTGTTCTGCCTCTTCTGTCCGTTGCTCACCATTCAAGTGTATTTCACAACGGGAAGAGTAAAGGATCGTAGGATTAGTGGTCGCCTCTTGTGTTGTGTAGAAACCCATTGCGATAAACCCAGCCCACGTTTGCTATGCAGGTAGTTTCACTAGAGTCTATTACGGGATACGTTACAGTAGAGCAAATTATTTTCTGGTAAACCTTTTCAAGTGAGAAACTCATCAGGAGCCTCAGCATGGGTTTTAAAGATGTTTTGTCCTTTAGTCTCTGTCAGACAGAACACAGAAAGTAATAGCAGAGGAAAGCAAAAAGGGCAGCCTAATGCTAGCTAGTGAAGGCATCATGCCCCTGGCGTGAGATCCCTCACAAGTTCACTCTAACGTTGCATTTGTCTCTGGTAACTAGTTTAGTAGCAGAAAAATCAAGGTAAAAAGATAACTCTTCAAGTGCTGAATTTGTTTTAATTCTGTGTTCTTGGTGTTATGTGACAGACTACCAAAGTGCACAATGCTGAATCCTTTACAAAGGGTTTCTTAAGTACATGTGAATCATCATGTTCCCATGACCACTAACCACAGCAGATACAGTTCAGATCTAATTGTCTTTTTAATTAAAAAGTTTCAAAAGAATGAAGGGGGCTGTGACTAAAACTAGGCTTTAAAATCAGGTTTCTTGGTTTCTTTCAGAGTCTTAGTATAACTTTTCTGAGCTGAATGTTCACCAGCCTATTTGAGGCCACACACTGGAGCTGTTGTTCCACATCTTTTGGTTTGGTTTTTTAAGCCACCCAAGTCGGTCTCAGTAGTACAAATGCTCTCTCACCCTCTGCAAACTACAAGAAAAAATATCTATTTTTAAGGAGAGGGAAAAATGATTGGATTTAATTTTTAAAAGTTAAGTAGTATAGGACTGAAACTTAGTTTCCGCATCAAACTTGGCATGAGGCCTGCTGCGCGGATGTGACCCAGCTTGCCCTAGAGGTTCAGAAGGCCTCAGTCGCTGCAGGCGTCTAGTTGTTTGGTGTTGTACCCTGCTGAGGGAGTGCCAGCGGGATCACGGTTGAGGCTGCTTCCTGGTTTAACCAGTTGCTGGTCCTGTTTAGTCTCTGCTTACCCTGAGTGCTTGTCTTTGTTATCTGTGAAACTCTTCCCTCCAGGTCCGATTGAATTCACCCTGTGAATGCAACACAGATGAGCTGACTGGCTTATGTCGGGGCTAGCTTGAGGGTTTCTGTGCTCCACTGTGACCTTCCCTGTTGGCTGCTGGTTATGAGAAGTTGATGGTAGCTCTGTAAGAATGCCCAATACAGACGTGTATTTTGTCCATGACAAAATGTTGTTGGCATGATGTTTGTCCATGACCTGTGACTTTAAAACTGCTTAACATGTGCATGCTGAAATTGCTTGCCAGGAGTTACTGTGACTTACTAGATGCTTAGGTTGGCAATAAAGTGAATAATCCAAGGAACTGAAGTGTGTGGAAGACAAATAACATGCTCATATCCAGATTTCGTACAGTCGTTTTCCACCAGTAGTATGATTTTAATGCAGTTTGTCTCCCTAACAAAAAAGAATACTTTTTATCCAAACAGAAAAGTGATTCAAAGTCATTAAGCAGCCTTCGACAACGTGCTTTTCAGTGTTGCCCAATTTATTTTCCAGTTCTTATTGCTGAAAGCTCAGCCGTAGGAAGAAATGGCACAAAGAGTAGCTGTTAGTGTGAAGTGGAAAGATAATTCCCCTCTTAATTGAGAGTATTTGATGGCTTTGAATGGGAAATGGAGCATCTGAAAGTAAGCTTTTTTTATCTGCTCTCTAATTTAATAATTATGTTCTGGGCTGTTTAAAGTTCAAAGGCTCCTGAAGCTAATTCAGCCCAGTTGTAGTAGAGTGCACCTCCAAAGTAGCTCTCCAGATTGAGAAGCTGAGACTGGTTAATGATAAACTGTGTTTTGAAAATGTTGGGCGCTTACTGATTCCATCACTTTGGACCAGATCGTGGAGTACTGCTAGCTCCTGAATCCCGACTGTAAGCAAACGCTTTGCTTGATGCTTCTAGGGTCTCACCCTCCCTTTGTTGAGAAGGGACAGAGTTTTAATTAATTGTGGTTAGAATTTTTTAAAATGCTTAAAATATTTTAGTGCAGTCCTTTACTGAGCCAGAATCTTGGTGTAGAGCTGTGTGTCCACTTTACCAGCGCAGAGATCCAATAATCATCCTAATGTTATGTGAAAGGAAGTTAAACCTTGCAAATGTGGTTTATTTGGTTTTTTTTTTTTGATATTTTGTTGATTGGCTATAAATTCCCAAGTCTGAAGTAGTTCTAAAAATATTTATTGTAGCACTGTAGCCTTTGGGTTTTTGAAATTATTTTGGGAGTAATCCACAGCAAATATATATCTCTTTTTGGACAGCTTAAAGAGTGATTTTTTTAGAAAGGTTTTACTGTGTTCAGCCACCCCCATGGTCATGCACTCTGTCTGTTAAAAGCAAGTTTGGGACAGTTCTTCAGTTCCTTTGCAGGTGCCAGTCCAGAGTCAGGGCCCCGCTCTAAGCACCGTAACATGGATGGAAAAATGGGTGAGCTCAATTCCACGCCCTCACCACATTGCCAGGTGGATGAAACTTTGCGTCAACGGGAGGGCACAGTACCGATGAAGTATTTGGTTATGGCAGGGAAACCTTGATTCCTAATCTAGCTGGCAGCATTTTGAGGGCCTAGTACTGTGTGGTGAGCCTTAAGAACTGAAGAAAGGAAGGACACTGTCTTATTGGAGAGGTTTTTCTACGTTCTTTTCACTCCTCTTCTCTCTCCCCTGAGCTGCTCCTGTGTGTACGGGACACCGTGAGAGAGTCTTGGAGGGCTGAATTAAGAAAAATATTCAAAGAGGTCAATACGTTTATGTTTGCCTGGGGGAGAAGCAAGAGGCAGTGGAGGGATAGTAAGGGAAAGGATGATTTTGGCCAGGAAAATGGTCTAAGTATTAGTGTGCGGAATAGATTCCAGAGGAGCAAAGTTGTGTCTCAAGGAGAAAGATGGGGTACCACATCAGTCAAGACAAGGAAACAAAGCAGGACCCAACCTGAAGAAGGACTTCTATGCCTGGGCCCGTATGTACTTTTTCCAGTTATGCTAGTTGGTGGAAGAACAGGTATTGCTTTACCCTCAAACATTTTGTTGAACAGAAACCATGCCTTTCACAGGCTTTGAAAGGATAATTGGGGGAAAGAGAGAGAGAGAGAATTGTTTCGGTCTGTTTAAGTAGTGTTTTATTTATTTATTTTTAATAAAAGGTGTTTCAAAACTAGTGGTTTTATTCTGAAAGTATCGATGTCCCAATTAAATAATGAAAGAAAATCAGAAAGAGATTTTCAGGAAAATAAACCCCAGTGAAACCAGTCCAGCTGTGTCAAAACATTTCAGTTTTAGAGGGTTATGTGTTCAGGCAGAGCATGTTTTCACACACACGCGCACACACACACACGCACACACACTTGAATACTACACACTTTAATACTTTAATGAAGCTGCGCATTGCCTATTTCTGGTAAGAATTCAGCTACATATGCAAGTTGGCATGTGTTTTGATCAGATGGGCTTGTGTCTTTCTGTTCCCTTTCTTAGCTATTCAAGACAGGTAGTTTTACCTCTTCTTCCTCTTTGTCCCTGCCCCCACATACACTTTTCTTTTATGCTTTCTCCCTCCTATTCTATTGCAAATGCCATTTGCCACATTCTCCCTCCGTTTAACGAGGACATCCAGATTAAAGCAGTCCACTTTGGGTTCCTCTGACCCTTCAGTCCTGCACGTTTCTCCCCTCCTGTTCTGGGCGATGCTGTCTCTCGCAGTCCTGCGCTTGCAGGGGTGGGTGCCGGCAGACCTGAGCTCGGTGGTGGCTGGCACCTGGGAGCTGCACGGCCGTGTTGGCTCGGAGCCGCGTGCTGTTGTTTGGGGTGCCAGTGCAAGCAGCTCACAGTGAGGGCAAAGCAAGTTCGGAGCGGTCTGTACCTGCTCGTGTGGATCCAGCCATTGCAACAAAGAGCTTTGAGCTCTGACAATTACTGATTTGCCATGATAAAGTCGTGGCTAACACAGCTGCAGAGACATTAGTGTCCTGCGAGCAGACACAGTTCCTGGGTAAGACTGCTTTGTCTCCCTCTTGGAGGCCAAATAATTTAGATTATGTTGCTTTTAAAAACATAAAGGTAAGTAGCTCACTGTATTGAGCTTGCCAGAGCAACTAATCCATGAGTTTGTGAGCTGGCAGAATGACCCAGCAGAGGGAGAGCGTAGCAGAGCCCGTGCTGCAAGACATCCAGCGTGCCTGGGGCTGGCCGGACGGCAGCTGTGTGGGGACAGCCGGGCACAGCGAGGGCTGCCCGGGGCAGCGTGTGGCTCCCTGACCCACGGGGCTCCCGTCCGTGGCCGCAACGGAGGCTGTGGGGCCGCTTTCAGCCACTTTTCTGCAGTGTCCCAGTGCTCCTTTACCCCCAGCTGAAGCAGCTGTGCAAAGTGTTTCATCTCGGGCTGGGAGGCTGCTGCAGCCATATGGCTGGTCCCAAATTACCTCTCCGAACCAGAACGTAGGGTTTTGAAAAGTCACTTTTGTCTTTTTTAACTTTCAGTGATTGAGTGCCCACACAAGCCTTGGTAAATCGCTTGCAGCAGCCGCTGACCCCCTGGTGAAAGCGTGCCTGGTTCCTGACAGCAGCCCTTTTGTGCCCAGCGTTGTGCTCGCCTTTGTTATCTGCCAGGGTCCCCAAGCGTTTGGTTTTCTTCTTGCTTTGTTACTTCAGGATCACTGGTCTCAGATGGGGCTGTTGAATCCCACAGGACCACGTGGCCATCATTTACGAGTACGTAAGGGTTGTGCATGCTACATAATGGCTGAGCTCTTTGCTTGTGTAGGCACAAACTCAGCTATTGTTCCTGTGAATCCATCCATTTTCTGTCAGCCTATTCTGTAAGGAAATTACTACACAGTGGAAAGAACTACATAGGGTCAAAAAATCCCTTCAAGATCTCGGAAACCTACACAATTGTACAAGTTACAGTTTACCATTTACAGTTGCATGGAGACCTGTTTTTAATTAGCTAGTTGATTAATCAAATTCCATGGTATTTTTTGCTTTCTTCTTTAAGTCTCATAATCAAAATACTGTTTGATACCAATTCCAGGTCTTACAGAAATCTATCTGCTTACGAGCAAACATCTAATCTTCTCAGAGATATTGTTAGTTTAATATGATGTGCCTTTTATATCTGTGCTGATTAATGGCAATTATAAGCAAAGAATAGAAAAGAATCAGTAAACTGGTTGCCCAGATACTCTCCCTGGCATTGCTGGGGCGTTGCTAGGTTTTTTTTTTTTTTTTTAATTTTTCCAGTCAATCCATTTGCTCTTTCTGAATGCTGGTACGTTTGCACAGTTTGCCATTTCCCTTGCCTTTCAAGACTGAGGAAAAGCATTGCTGATGGTCCACGTGGTTTCTCAGGAGCTCTCTAAAAACTCTGGGATGCAAGTTAGACCAACTCGCTTATCGTGCAGCTTCTTAAGCAGCGCTGCTGATCCTTGAGCTACTTCTGAAAGAGTATCTCAGAACGGCACACCTTGAATCCATTTTTCTAATGTGACACAGCTGCATTGAAACCTTCTACTTTTTCTCTCCCCATCTGGCTCTAGCCCACCTAGGACCAGCCCAAAATCACAGTTCAGTTTTTCTGTTTCTGTACACTTAGCAAGCAAACATTTTAGCTCTGTGTTGTCACGAGCTGCTAAGATGCTTACTCTTTGGGCTAAAAAGGTTACTGGGTTTCTGGCTGGTTTTGCTTATTAGCAGTCAATGGGAAGTGTGCGCTAAAGGAAGCATGCTGTTTGAGCCTTGCAGCTGGGAGCCAGGAGTTCACGTGTTTATTCCTTGTTTCCTGCATGGTGGATGGCTTTCCGCCTAGCGGGAGCTCGGTCTCACCGTTTGTTCTGCAGTCCTGCTTGTGCTTTCCCTTTCCTGTTTTGGTGTATTACCTGTCTGCTGAAAGGAGTGAAGGCCGGTATTTTTTTTCTGTCTTTCTTGGAAATGTTCGTGGATGGTGTTGCCCACAATCTTTGTATATTTTTCTTATGTGAAATCTGCCCTGGCTGAATGCTTTCTGAAATCTTGATTCCCGTTTCATCGCCCTGAATTATTTATTTGTAGGGTGCTTTGTCTTGGCATGCATTGTCTTCTGTCTCCTCCGGTTACCTGTGCAGATAACCATGATGAATTGTAAAGGTTTTGATGTGTTGCTCTACTAGTCTCACCAGCCTCAGCTGAGGGTTTTTAGCATACAGAGAGGCCCTTATTGGTTTGAAAGGACCGGTGGCTTTCTAATTAAATGCTTCTATTTCTGAGCAGCTGAACAGCTCCCTGGCAGGGAGGGGAGGCCAGGCCAGGCCGACACAAGGACGCTGCGTGCGAGGGGATCCTGGGCACAGAAACCGGCTTTTTGAGTGTTGAGTGTCGTGTCTGTGTGATGAAACTGAGGCCAAAATGTGCAGCTGTTTGCTTTCCTCTTACACCAAGGGCAAGGCCTCAAAGGCAAATATTTAGCAAGTCAAGAGAAAGGTGGAATTTTCCTACCTCTCTGCTAATTTTAAAAAAAAAAAAATCAGGGCAGTGGCCCACCGCCCTTTCTGAAGTTGTGATGGGGGTGGAGGGGGGAATTGCTGTTCTTGTGCCATCTGGGCGTGCTCCTGTGCCATCAGCAAAAACGTACGATGTGAGCCAGAGCTTCCTGCCCTGCGCCCCCTTTCCCCGGCCCCCGTGCTGATAAAGCTGCCAGGACGGCTCTGTGGAGACAGGAGGATGGGCAAGATCACAGCGTCTTGTTGTGAAGCACGTGAGGAAGGAGCAGGTTCCCGGGGTGCGGGAGTGGGCGGTAAGGGGCAGCGGGGCCAGAGGAAAGGTGGTTGGGCTGGTACCCCAGAGCATGCGAAAGGAGTTGGCAGCTGAGGCTCTGGAAAGCTCCTTGTGTTTTACATAGTGTTATGTCCCTTGAACCGTTAAGCCCAGACTGAGGTGTAACAACAGCGAAAGGTGTCAGTGCTAAATGAAGCCGGTGAAAAACGGATGGTGCAAAGGCTTATGGAGGCTTAGCTACGAGGAGCCCTGTGTTTGCTCTAATGGCTTGTAACTTGCTGTGCTTTTCAGATCCCTTTCTACAAGCAGCTGTGCAAGGGCATTCAGGCGGGAGACACGTGCGAGAAGCTGGTGGGGTACTCCGCCGTCTACAAAGTCTGTTTTGGAATGGCCTGTTTCTTCTTTCTCTTCTTCTTGTTCACTATCAAAATAAACAACAGCAAAAGCTGCCGAGCATACGTTCATAATGGGTAAGTATTTGTTTGGTTGCCGAATTTCCACACCTCTTTCTAGGTTGTTGTTTACTGTTTTCCAGTTGGGTATAGTACGGCGGGGGGGAAGGAGGTGATTTTACTGCTTTTGTTAGCTGTAACGCAGTCAAGTACGAACAAACTTAAATGGCAATCAGTCAGCGCAGGTTGCTTGTCTCTTACTTAAAAGTTAGGCTTTAAACAGATTTCTTATGGAGTTGTTAATTGCTGTTATAACCAGATGATTTTTTTTCTTTATTTATTTTTGTTTTTAATCCAGATTCTGGCTTATTAAGCTTATACTTCTGGCAGCAATGTGCTCAGGAGCCTTCTTCATTCCTGATCAGGACACTTTTCTCAATGGTACAACCTTCTTATTTTGTTATGGTGTGCTTTTCTGTACTGCTCTGAGTGCTGATAGATCCTAAAGGTCTGCACAGCATAAGTGTTGCCGCATTTGTCTGAGTAAAGCCAGTACAGTCCAGAGGCAAAATGAATGCTTGGGGCGCTCTGGCTATTGTTGCGGCGGGACGCTTCCCCCTCCACTCACATACACGTCCTTTGTGTGGACACGCAGTAAAGAAGGGGGTTTTTGTGACCAAGAGGAGTAAAATACTGTTCTGTGCTATCTCACAAATTCTTTAAGCAGCTGGGAGCTGTAATGATGCAGAAGACCTTGGTTGCTGAATGCAGAGGCACGTGGTAGTTTGGCTTGTAGGGGCAGCTCTGTCGGGGCAGCTGCTGGGGGCTGTGATGTGCAGGGACGAAGCGCGCTGTGCTCCAGGGGGCGCGGTGGCCGGTAGGGCACCAGCGCTGGCTGTCCTGAAAGTTGCAATGACACAAAAGAACCTGGGGCTTAGTTAGCTTCCGAGCAGGCAGCATAAGTCTAATAATGTAACATTGGACTTCACACTTGCGGAGTGTTTTAAACCCACTGTTGAGAATCCCGTGCCTGAAGCATTTCTTGGAAGTCTTGGAAGAGAGACTGGCACCAGTCAGCTGCACTGGTGCAGGCCAGGTGCTCTGAAGGTGTTCTCTTAGCTGGGCTGATATTACATATCAGCTCTGGAGGAGACTTCTTACAGGCCTGTCAGAGATTAGGAGCAAAAATCCTGATGATGCCAAGACAAGTTTGTTGCCAGGTGTCTGTAAGCCCTTTAAGCTTCAGAGTCTGTGAGCCGGCGAAAGTTTTCCAGCAGAGACGTTGTCTCTGCAGGGAGAAGCCACCTGAGCCAATTCCAGCTGTGCTGCCTGTGCACTAGCAGCGGAGGGAAGGGACCATGTGGTCAGGGTCGCCACTGCAGCCTCCCTGAGCGAGGAGAGCCATGTAGTCTTGGGGACCCTTAGACAGAGGGTTTCTGTCATAAATAGGAAATGTCAGAATTTGTTCTGGAGGGGGTCAGTTTCTGCAATCTCTTCTGCTGCAAGGCTCCTGCCGTTTTACCACAGCTGCACTCCTCAGGAGGCTTCTGGGGCTCTTTTTTCACTGCTACGGCCAAAGCGGGGAGAAAACCCCCGCTGCATTGCCAGAGCTCCCTGCTTTTCTATAGCCTGTTAAATTTTTGCCTTAGTTGCTTTCAACTCCTTTGTGAGTAGCAAAACTAATGGAGCCTGACGTGGAGTCTCTTTCTTCTGCGTGGGTTCTCCTGATGGCTGATAGCTCCGTTGCTCCTCAGCGCTCCCTCAGGGCAGGCCACAGTTTGGGTCCTCAGCTGCCTACTTCTACAAAAACTTGCTAGACCTGTATGTTTTGGACACCCGTCCCCTCTGTTAAAAAATACTCAGGGTGTCTAAAAAGGGGAAGAGAAGGGAGTAACATGAGGGGAAGTGAAGACCTGCTTATCCCTATTCCTTTATCCACTGAGTCACGAGTTGACAATATGTTCTTGTCCTTAGCGTCTACTCGGTTGGTTGGATTAGAAAGAGGAAATGGTTTAATGTGTTGCACCCGCAGGTAACTGAGATGCCCTCTCATCTTTCCAAGCAACCCTTTCCATGGCAAAAAGTGTTCGAGAAGTAAGGTGCCTAGGGAGGAAGGGAATGGAACTTGTTGGGCTGGTCAGAGGACTGCTGTTCTCTGTGTCTTCACACGAGGTAGACTGTAGTTGAGCAACAATTTTCCTTCCCCAAATTAGTTCTTGACTTTTCTCTGTGAAGCAGTGTTATGTATGTGCTGCTAGACTGTCCTTCAGGAAGCCCTGAGTTTAAGATTGACAGAGGGTTGCAGGGTTTTTTCCCCTTTTTTCCCCACCTATCAAGAAACTTAGTGTCTTCCCCCCCCCCCCCCCAAAAGAATATTCTGGGGGTGTTCTCCTCTCTGCTTCCCTATTTTTTCCAAAAATAAAAAAAGTACTCTTGCCATGATTCCCACACTCAGCAGTTTGTTAATCATGGAGGGAGGGGTATCATGTGCACATACTAGGCTTGCATGGGCTCTAGTGTTAAATCTGCACTAGTGGTGTTAACCTTATCTACAATGGCTCTAAAACATCCTGAATTATCCTGCCTGTGGCTGTGAGAGATCCTTACTGAGAGTCTGGCTATTTAATTACTCACTCCACCAGTTGGCTGCCGGTTCCTGGTGCGTCTCTCCCAAACACGCATACACACCCTGTTCCTTGCCTGTTTTTTTTGTTTTGTTTTGTTTTAAGAGCAGCCCGCTCATTAAGTAGATACAGTAAGTTTTGCAAAACAAGAAAAATGTCATTTTTGCTTGCTTTCAGTCAAACAAGGAACTTAGCTTGTATGCAGAAGATGTAGAGAGTTTTCTTTTGACTGCACCTAACAGGCTGACGGTTCTCTTCTTCCACTTTGCTTCTACAAGCTTTTTTCAAAAAGAAAATACCGTGTTAGGATATGGCTGGACTTTACTAATGCACTTCCTCACTCGTTCTTCTTCACTGGAGTTAGGTGGATACCCAGAGTCACTTACAGGTTACATAATACACAGTGATAAAAACTGTAGGTGCAGCTAAACATTTAAATAGGTATCTGTATTTACTCGGAGACTTCTGATGTTGTTTGTGAGGTGTTTGTTGTACAAAGCACCAAACAGCTATCCAGATGCCTGTAGGGCAATAGTTAAGTAGTCAAATAACCTGTCTCTCTTAAAAGTGCTCAGTGAATACTAAGTGTTCTCATTTCTCTGGGAGCGGCTCAGGACGGAGCGCTTGTAAATAGATGAGCGAGCCCCACCTTTATTTTTCTGTGGTGCTAGAGTCTGGAGGGGAAGAAATTGCCATTTTTAGTGCTGGGTTCCAGTACCTTGCAATTTTAGGGTTTAGACTTCTGTGAAACGCCTTCAGGGCTTTTTTCCTCCCCACATCACAAATAAAGGTTTCAGTATTTTGTGTCTGAATATAGTAACTTTGTCTCCACAAAAATTCTTTAGATTAAGGAATCTCAGTGTGTGTCCTAAAAGGCTTATTTTGAAGATGTAGCAGGTTGCAAGCTGAATTCATCAGGCAACTATTCTTGGGTTAGCTGAGCCAGCCTTTCAGCTGAAATGCCTCATCTCCTGCTACATCTGTGGGGCTGAGACATTCAAACTGTGCAATGGCTTCACTGTATGGACAATAATTCCATTTTATCTCAAGGGGAAGGCAACAGGAGTTTGACCTATTTTCTGCTTGTCTGCCTTGCAGCCTGGCGCTACGTAGGAGCAACAGGAGGTTTCCTTTTCATTGCCATTCAGCTCATCCTGCTTGTTGAGTTTGCACACAAATGGAATAAAAACTGGTATGTGTTGTACAAGTAGTTAGTTGCATACTATTCTAGTGGACACCTGCATAACAAATCTCTTGGAACAAAACATGCAGAAGTAGTGTGGATGCAATTTCTGAGAAGACACTTTAATGTCAATATTTAGAGCTGTGCGTCTTTGCTTCAATCACTTTCCTCCTTCCCCAGTGGAGATATTTTTTCCTTAATCGTTTCTACCCTCTGCTGCTTCATTCTTACCCTCAAATTGTTCTGCTTCTAGTGAGTAGTGGTGTGTTGGGGTGCAGAGACCTCTCATTTTAAGTTGCTTCAGTTCTACCTGAAAACACACTGGTTAAGAAACAGAACTGTGTAAAAGAATAAACCTGGATTTGCAAAACATAGCAGTGAAACTGTGCACAATGGTATAAACTGGTAAATCCTGTGTTTTGGTGTGAGCTTATTACACTTTTTTTAACATGAAAGCTGCTCCTTTTTCTGCTTTCATTTAACTATGCAAGGTTCTGTTATCAACCCACTCATACAGTGTTTCGGCATTGCTCTAACTTCTGGTGTGAATACATTTGATACTACCTTCCTAGCTCTTTGCCTCTCATCACGCATTAAAGTATTTTAATTGTTCTCCCACACATATGCATGAACTTATGCTTCCCTCTCCTCCACCTTTCCTTTCTCCTATTTTTTTTAGTCTGTTTGTCTACAGCCTTTGCTATCTTCTCTTATTCCAGCTAGTGCGCTGACTACTAGGAAAGGTTTTAGCAAATCTTTGGGCTTTGTAAGATGCATGTTTTCACCGAGGAGGAGGTGAGATCTCCTTACACCACAGCTATTTTTACTGCTAGTTACTCCAGCTGCTTTTCTGTGGGTGAGAGATTTCCAGGAGCAGCATTTAACTTTGGCACCAGCAACATTAGATATTCTTTTCTAATAAGTCATGCTACCACAAGAAAAGCCAACCCTCCATATACCAAAAAAAACCCTTTTATGTCCAAAAAGTCTATCTTAGTTGGGGAACTAAGAAAAAACACTGATCGTTGCAAAGGGTATTTGGGAAGGAAGGTGAAGAGAGAAAACAGGATGGGCGAACACTAGCTTGCGAAACCCAGGGGGATAGAACCAAGTAGGGGGCTTTTCGAGTGAATGGGTAGTACAAGTGTCAAGGTAGCACGCAGGGAAGAAGAAAGGCAGTGCTGAACAAGGGCTTTCTAGTGCTCGTGTGAAAAACATCGCTCACAGGCTGGGTCTGGGGCACTCAGGGTTCCCGCTGAGAAAATCCCTGTTGTGTTGAGCTGAGATGCGCCGAGCCGCCGGCAAGCGTGACAGCCTAGTCGGAGTGGTTTGCAGTTCTCGGAATCAGGCGGCTAGGCTGTAATTATGGAAATAGCTGGGCTTGATAATATATGCAATAAGCACTAATGCTGAGGAACGCTTCCCTCAGTTTCACAAGAGGAACCTTGCAAGGGTCTGTGTTGGTGTAGTGATACACACAGGCACTCTCATTGTGCTTGATAATAAAGACTATTCAAGTGAGTGCGCTTTTTTTTGTTTTTGTTTTTTTTAATCTGTAAGAGGAGGGGAGAAAAAGATATGATACTTGTCTTTGTCTCCCCAGGACGGCAGGCGCAAATCACAAGCAGCTCTGGAACGGTTTGCTGGCTCTGGTCACTCTCGTCTTGTACTCTGTTGCTGTGGCAGCCCTGATCGTCATGGCTGTCTTCTACACACGCTCCGAGGGCTGCATGTACAACAAGATCCTCATCGGTGTTAATGGTGGTCTGTGCCTCTTTGTGTCGCTGGTAGCCATATCACCCTGTGTCCAAAATCGTGAGTGTGCCGACCTCTTTACCTCTCGGGTTTCTTGGCGCCTCCGTGGTTCACGTACCTTGAGACGTGTGCCGTGTTTTGGGCAAAAAGTCTAATGCTCAGATCTGACATGGTACTTTAGATTTGGTGTCATTCTTGCCCCTATCCCCTTATCTACGCTACAAAGTAGTATTGCTTGTCAGCAGCTCAGCTGCTAAAACTAGAGATGTGAGATGTTTTGAGCACGCTGTCAGACAGCCTGTAAAAAAGGCTCACGTGCTGAGGGCTGATAATGCGTTGAGGAACTTACACAATGATTGCACCGTGATAATAAGCGATTGCACTGTTAAGGTAATACCTGTCAGACCCATTCAGCTCTTACCATTTACTTTTGACTGCTTATAATTTACCCTTTGTAAAGTTTGGGCATGCAAATGAGTTGACAGCCATTAGAAGTCTTGCTCTTTCAGCTGTATTTCATGCTTTTCCAGGATATTTTACACGTGCTGTTAGTATTTTTCAATCATTGGACCAGGAAATAGGAGTAAATTCAGTGGCTCCAAAACAAATTTTACAGGCAAATAAAACTGTCATGGCAGCCTGTCAATAGTTTCTGGAAAGCTGTGCTTTTGGCTAGAGCAGCAGGGTGATTCTTTACTTATGTGGAAATCTTAATGCCTTTCTAAAACAGCCAGCAGAACTAAAGGACAGATTCTTTTCTCTTTACCTGCCAGACAAAATGTATCTAAACTGCCTCAAAACTTTTGAACCACTTGAAGTAAAACATAAAGGATGCTCTCCTCTTCTGAAAGATTTCAGTGTGCTGTTTTTAAAGGATTTGAATTTCCCTTTCAGTTTGTTAAAATGTCTACAAAAATTGTCTCTTGGCCTCTTTCTTCTAAAGGCCAACCCCATTCTGGTTTGCTGCAGTCAGGAGTCATCAGCTGCTACGTCATGTACCTCACTTTCTCAGCGTTATCCAGCAAGCCTCCAGAAACTAGTAAGTTATCTAGTGCTTTATTTAAATCCTTTGAGACATGCCGAGTATTAAAAGCAAAAAAGTCTTAGCAAACCTCAGTACTCATGAGTTTAGAAGCACTGGTTTTGAGCTGCTCTGGCCTATTTTGAGCTTGTCTGGCCTGAACAAGAAGTTGCTAATACTAAAAATAAATCTATGCAGCATTTGAGAGACCATGCAGTTGGCATCCACCGTATATCCTAACTGCTTTGGTCTAGGGGAGCTTAGCTGCTCTAGCAGGTAGGTTGAAATAGTGCACCATAGCCATTCCGGCCTGCTTCCTCATGACAGCTTACCTGGAGTCCTGCAGCCTGTCGCTCGTGTGCCAAGTGTATGTCCTCATCTGATAGGACGTGACTAAATAGGTAATAGGTCTGATCACACGATAGGGAAAGAGTTGGAGCAAATAGTTTTTGAATGCCTCTAGAAGGGGATGAGTGGCCAGCTCCATCCAAAAGGATAGCTACCACCAGTTAGTAGGCCTCTTCCACCCGGGTGGCTTTGTTCTGTTCTTGCCATCCTGGCTGCCAGAGGTGATACTAAAATCGCTTCTTTTCTCCTATAGTTGATATGCTAGATAGCCTTAGCTCTGGGCTCCTAATGAAACAAAGACTTGAGAGTACTGCTTGTCTTTCATTTTGAGAGGGAGAAGTCCTGAGAGATTTTGGAGTTACGTTGCTGTTGTTTAAGATGCCCTTAACCAGAGCTCCTGTACTCCACATGTGTTCTTACCGTTTGCATTGCAAGTCAGGAGTAGAGAACTTCCTAGAGTTTTAAGTTCCTAATGCTGCAGAAACGTAGCAAGACTTTACAAGTTCAACTTTAACAGTGTCCTTTTCCCAGCTAACTGTTAGATTCACTTATTTGGATGGAGAACGTTTTTTTCACTTACAGAAGACTTTCCTGAGTCAGATCAATAATGCTAAAACCCCTTCCTTATTATATCTTAGCTTTTAGTGTTAAATAACTGAAACAGCAATAACTACAGGAGAGGAAGGACACTGACAGGAAGGATGTTGGAGTTTTGCAGACCCCTGCCTATCCCTAAGAAAGGAGAGAGAAAGGGGAAGTGTCTCTCCTATTTCTGTATGTGAATCTATACACACAAATCTATTCCAGAGCTAGAAACTAAGGAGAGACAATATTTAGGTAGAAGCTTTTACTTATGGAACTTAATTAAGCAGTGTTTTTCAGTGAGTATAAAACTTTAAATGACATCTGAATTACTTGTAAGACTTGACACTTAAAAAAAAAAAAAAAGAAAAGAAAAGAAAGAAAGAAAAAACAGGGAGGGAACAGTGATGCATTAAATTAAATGACCGATTTCATGATATTTTTGTACTTGTGACAGTCAAAGCCTTCAGCAGGTAGTTGCTATGATTGTTCTGGTATGTGTTGTAGGTGTGGTTATTGCATTTATAAGAGCTGATATCAAGCGTGCTCTGTCAAACCCTCTGCATCAGAGGTGCTCTTCCTTGTCTTTAACGCAGGCCAGAGAGTTCTCCAGGTTTTCATCTGCTCTTGAAAACACTTCTTTCTCCCCTGTCTTTGTAATACTGACTCTCGTACTGGCCTGTGCAGCTTTTGCAGTGACACATGCTGATATGCTAGAATGCGTATTGGGAACTGGCACTTGCTAAGGTGTTCCCATATCCTGTTGTTCAGATTGCCACACACCCGTTGCCTTATTCTTCAAGCAGGCACCATCAAATTGGCCATCTCACAAACCGGGCGCACGGAGAGTGCTGTTTACAAGTATTTATTTGCAACACCCAAAAAGCACAGTTGCAAGATGTTTTTAAAAGGCATAGGTAAACAGAAGAATTTGTTTAATATGTGCTTATCACACTATACCTTTGCTTTTTGGTGCCAGACGTAGCTGGAAGGCGTACCAGGCGGTGTCCTGCCTTGCTGTCAATAGGTGCATGATAGACCCAAGTGGGGGATTCCACCTGTCTCTAGCCAAAGTGTTCCTTTAAAGTCTCGTCTTCCCTTCGTTGACACCCACCTCCACACCGTCCCTGTCTTGTGCTGATGAAGCTGTTTATGCAGCCCTGCAGGGAACCAGGCCAGGGGGCCTGTGTTCAGGTTTATCATTAACCTGGGTGTAGTCTTGGTTGCCTTTTGCCCTCTGGTCTTTCACAAGGTTGTGCTGCCGCAGTGGGGTTACAGAGTGGCTGCTGGAAGGAAGGACGAGATGGGGAGACAGTTTGCTTGAACAGCATGGGTTCAAAAAGTTCTTGATTGAGATAAGGTGCAGCAGTAATCGCCTGCTTTGGGAGTGATGCTGGAGGCTACCACTTTGCTCTGCTTTGACCCAAAGCAGACACCAAAAAGCTGGATGAATCTTGGAATATTAAGGAATAAACTGGTTTATTTTCAGGAACCTAAAAGCAATATTTGCTTAGGTATTAAAATAAAATCTCGACTGTAACCAGTGCATCTCTTTAGTCTTCTATGTATCAGTCTAAGAACAGAGCAGCCACGTGCTGCCTCTTTCACTGAGTATGAATTTCGTAGCTGTCCTCAAGGACCCCTGCTGAAAGTTTTTAAAGATTTACGGTCTGGAGTCCATCCTGTATCAATGTTATGTGGCCTTCTAGTCTTGGGGTAAAGTGCTGGGAAACTTCCAGCTTCTTATTAGATAATTCACCAGGCAGTCTTTTCCCATGTGCTTGTCTGCTCTGACAAGCAGAAAACTTCAGTGCCCTACTAACTTGTGTTTTTGTCCTACCTGAAGCACAGAATTTGCCAGGTCAGGTTTACAGAATTTATTCTGTATGATCTTTCTCAAAGAAAGAAGGAAATGACTGAAATGTCCTTACCTAATATCTGAACTAATAAGATTATTTTACTGAAAACTTTCAGTCTGTAGACTCCTTTGAAATACAATGAAATGAGCTTCAGTAACATTTTGTTTTGTGTGGTTTTTTTTTTTTTTGTGAAGTCCTGGATGAAAACAATCAGAACATCACAATCTGTGTACCTGAATTTAGCCAAGGGCTGCACAGTGATGAAAACCTCGTTACTGGCCTGGGTACTACCATTCTGTTTTGCTGCATTTTATATTCTTGGTAAGTCTGGGGTTTGCAGTTACCTCACTGTAGATGGAACGTGGTGGTCGAGCTAATGAAGGCTCAGAGTAAGCCTAATGCAAACAAAATAATGGCTAGAAATAGCACAGAATTGAGCTGGAACATTCACATTGCTACTTAATTTCAGAACGGTTAGATGTTTTGGCCACAATGCAGAAGCTTCTAATCTGAAGAAACTAGAGAGGATTCCCCCCAGACAACTGCAGTCATACGAGCAAATGATTTCCAGCAACTGGAATACTGACAATACTGGTTGGTAATTCACTCCTGAAACAGGCTGCTGTCACTGACTGGTTACTTCACTGGCAAAGCCTTCATTGAAACACTTTATTAAGTGCTGAGCCGAAGCGGTAGCTGTGAAGTCAGTGTAAAAGTATCAGTTGCGCTCAGCGGAGGAGATCTGTTCTGAGATGCAGATTGGAACGCTTTGCTGTTGTCCCTGGTCTTTGCCAGTGACAAATTCACCGCCTTTCAGGAGTGACCTACTTTTAAGCTTGTGATCAAGTCTGAGTCTGCCGGTGGCTGTCTGTCAGACTGATTTCTGCTTGTGCCGAACAAACTTCTCAGGAGCTTAGCATTTGCTGCTATATGTGAGCGATTGCTTAGCTCAAAAGCGAGAGGAGACTGCTGTGTTCCCTGTGGCAGTGAAAAATCACCCTTCTAGATTTGCAGTTACACTGCAGGTTGTGCACTGACTTTTGACACCATCTTCTTTTGCTCCTAGTTTGACTTCAACAACACGTGCAAGCTCTGAAGCGTTGAGGGGAATATATGCAGCACCTGAAACTGAAGTGAGTTCTTGCTTCTTCTCCCACAGGATTTCTGTGCAGACTTTCCTATGTGATTTTTGTTCTGTTGTTTTTATGACTAACTGAACTGCAATCAGGTAAAAGCAAAAGCTGGTTCACAGCACGCCTGTTATTTGCCCCTGGGTATGGAATTCAACAGTGCTTACTGAGTCCACCCACAATGGCCTGTCTACAGCTCTTGCTAGTCCCTTGGATGTGCCTTTATGTGCTGAAATAATCTTCCTGTTCTTTCTCTCATTTAAGATAAAAGTCTGCTGGGCCCTGAGAAACTATGCGGATAAAGAAGGGTGGGGCATTTTTATTTTTGTTTGGACATTTTCAGTTACGATTGTCTGTATTTTAACAGCAGTATTAGTGCTTTTGATCACAGGTTTTTAATCTCTTATTTTTATTTCCACATGTAATTATCACTTTTCCTTTCACCTGCAATTTCACCTCACATTGTCTTGCTTGGACCTGTTTTCTTCAACACTTGCTCCTTCATTCTACCCGTTGCTTATTTCTTTGGCCTAGTTATCGTGGAAAAACCCCAAAACCCCTTGGAAACAAGCCTATTTTTGCTGTGTAACAGTTATTGCATACATAGGCTTGACAGTGTCACACTTTGAATTATGTATTTTGCTTGAAGAATGCATCTCCATCCCTAGCTCACTTTGCTTTGGTGTTATTTTCATCTTCAGTTTTTATTTTTTCAGGCTTGAATCAAAGTTCAAAGTACTTGCAATCATCTAAAAATGCAAAAATATCTAATAAAGCAGTTAATATTTACAGCAATTGGAAGAGAGGAGGCGAACCTAGTTTAGCTAGCAGCTAGTTTAGCACGCACCAAGAGCGTTAAGGTCACTCTGCAAGTACGCTGCCCACCTGCCTATTGCTCAGGTGCCAGGCTCTGCCCCACAGCAGCCTGCCTCGCTGTTGCGCTGACTGCTGTGGTTGCGCAGTGTCAGCCCTTCCCACCTTGTGCTGAGAAGCGGGCAGGGGTGAAAATTAGAAAGAAAATAGCTGCTTTTCACATGCATCTATTTTTCCCCTTTCGGTGTTAAGCCGTGCAAACTCTCGTTCAAGGGCGCAGCAAAGCGAAGAGTGAGGGTGCAGGGTTGGGTGTAGCCAGTGATACCAAAAAGTATGTTAAGCAGTAGCCTGGACAACATGAAAACCCACCTCAGTTCCCTGATTGAGTTTCCTGGATCACCACTGCTCGATGTGCTGGCACAGCTGGGGGTTGCAGTTGAGTGTTTACTGCTAAGAAAATGCATGGTCTATAGCTTCAGGGTTAACATCAGCTCTGTACCCACTGCATACAGAGTAGTTGGCGCTGGCTGGTGCAGTTGGAGCTGCTGGCCAGTGGATGTGGCCTGTTTGCAGAGGAGGTCGAGCTCTTGCACTGCAGCACTTGCCAAGAGGATTATTTCTGGACCATTTGGTTTTAAAGAGCAGTACAAGAGCTGTTGAATGTAAATATAAGGAAATGACTGGCAGAGAGCAACTAATTGCATTCTGATTGTCTTCTCTGTGGTAAAGGGCCTTTGTCTTCGCACCAGAAACGTAAACATAATTCTGCGATTGCCTGTGTTACACAGAAAGTCTTTCAGCGTCTTTCAGCGTCGAAGCTGAAGATAGTTAGCCGTTGTGAAGGGTTAGTTGTCTGTGTGCCAGCGTTGCTAATTGCGTCACTGTTTGTAGAATGACTTAATTTCTGATAAATGCAGCTAAGTTTAAAAATTACTTGGGGGAACGTAGCACTTGCTTCAGAAACCTGATACAGCCAAAGGGAAACTAAACCGAACACTGCAATTAGCATCACAGTAGAAAGGACCTGTTAATCTGTTGAAACATGAAATAAGAAGTTTTTTTTTTTAAACTATCAACCAATCTCTTTTCATTAATTTATGAACCCAGAGAATACATTTAGTCATAGGTATGCAGGAGAAAAACTGTTGTTTGAGAATTCTGTTGGAAATTGAATCTTAAAAGCCTATTAACGTTTTTGAGTTGTTTGATATGTTATCAGGCTGCAACAAAAGTATAATTCTCCAAGTATAACCTCCAAGTGTAATTCTATCGGAACAAGTAATGTTGGTGATGCAGTACAGAAAGTGCTGACTTGTACTGTGGTCTGGTGCAGAAAATGCACTTAGTAACATATTTATTGTACTGTCAGCATCTTTTTTCTCATTTACATTACCACTCAACACAAGGAGTTCTGACCCATCAGTGAACAGTTTCAGCTTTCCGTTTTCCATCAGTTAAAAAAAAAAAAACAACCCTCATTTAAATGAAGCAGTAACAATAGTCTTTTATTTGTACTCATTCTGGCTCCATTTCAGTACGGATGAGTACGTTTCAGACATAGGATTGTGCAACTGATTTCCATCCAGTGCAGCAGGATGTTGAGCGTTCCTTGCATCTTCATTTCCGTAGGGAAAATTTTATTTAAAAAGCACTCAGATGCTAGTCTAAAGAGGTAAGTCCACTCTGCAGTATAAACGTGCAGCCATTTTATTGTATCTGTTCAAGCAATTTATTATAGCTTGCTTGCACTGTAATATTCCTACCAGTGCTTGATCGTAAATTGTCTAAAATGTCTCAATAGTCATTCTTAAAGAATGGTTAATTTGCACCAAAGCTTACTGAATAGTTTTTTCCAAAGCTGAGAAACTGCTATTATGAACTACTTAGCTAATCCTAATTTGAATTTTGTGTTTCTTGGAAATATAGAAGAGATTTTTCTTTGCTAGTGTCTGTAGTTTAGTAGACATAGCCGACCTTCTTCACCACCTGTTCTGTTTCTTCGTTGTTAGGCAGGTTCTAACCCTTGTTGTTCTTTCTTTCACAGGTAGCTCGTTGCTGCTTTTGCTGTATGCCCGACGGAGACGGTAATTACATATTCACTGCACAACTTACCTAGCTTGTGGCTTTCAGACCAAACCAAAGAAGATAAAAGACACAGCTGCAAGTGGAGAGATTCCTGTATCCTAATTCTGTAGCGTGTCAAACTGAAGCAGCTGATAAACTCAAGCAACACAGTAGAGGAGGAAGGGGAGCAAGAGACGTAATACTACCATTTTACAACTGCAGACTAGTTAATAATTCCTTAAAGGAAGGCTCTTTAGCGTAACGTACAAAGAGGAATCTCTGCTCTTTGTGTGCATGTAGGTGTGACTGCCAGATTTGTGGGCTCAGCCGCTCTGCAGCTCCTTCAGTCCCTGCTCCCCATGCCTGAGCCCAGGAGGGGGTGCCCTTTTTGCAGACCTGTTACAGTCAGGGCTCTCCATTTGCCGGAAAAATATCCTACAGGGTAGACCATTTCAAATGCTCCAAATGCTCAAAAAACAGCTGGTAGGCCAGGAACTTGATATAGGGCAGCATTTCAGTAGCAGTCCCCTTTATTTCAGTAAAGGCTTAGGACAAGGAAGTGTTGCTCTGTACCAGGCTTTGCTAAGTCACACCAAAGACTTCTTGCTTATAGTAATCTATGCTTCATGAAACTGGCTGCTGTTTTCAGTTCTCATTACGTTTGCAAAAGCTTTCTTGTTTCCCATCTCTTACAGTTGATGCTGAAGAGCACACTGAAAACAGGGGAGGCCAGACTGTGATTTATGATGAAAAGAAAAGCACAGTGTACAGTTATGCCTACTTCCACTTTGTTTTCTTCTTGGCTTCGCTCTATGTGATGATGACAGTAACTCATTGGTTCCAGTAAGTGTATTTCTTTAAAGCTGAGAAATGAATGTCTTTGTGCATTAAGAGAGGGGAGCTACAAATGGGAATTCCTCCCGTTAGATGAGTGTCTTGTCTCCTGAAGTAGGAAGCTGGAAGAAAGGATCCGAGTCTCTCCTGGGGGATTCCTGAGCAAGGTTTTGTTGTGTAAAGAGCTGCTCTCCCCTGCCTCAGGTCTGGGTTAAGTTACTTGAGGTCTGTGACCCACTCAGAAAAGCAGAGGGTACTTCAGTCTGAGATGTGAACAGATGTGCATAGTGAGTTTATTGCCTTTTTTTTTTTTCTTTAACAGTTATGAAAGCGCTCAGATTGAAAAATTCTTCACTGGAACCTGGTCCATCTTCTGGATTAAGATGGTCTCCTGTTGGGTTTGTGTCTTTCTGTATTTATGGACTCTAATTGCTCCACTCTGTTGCCCAACCAGACAGTTCTCAGTATGAACACTCAGAAGGTCCCCTTTTTTTTTCCTTTGTTTTTCTGTTACAAATAAAGTACCGCAGTCACTTTATAATGAGGAAATATCTATTGCCTAGTTTTCATAATGTACTAGTTAGTAACTTTTTAGCCAGACGAAACTAGTGATTGAAGACTTTTTTAACCTTTTCTAATTGTCATGAACAAATGGTGTCCCAGGGAACGTGTCTGTTCAAAGATGTTTGTAACACTGATGTGTAGAGCATAGGAAACGTGGTTGTTACATAAACTGGAATAAGTGAAATGCTTTTGGAATAACTGACAATCTTTCTCCAACTTCTTTGGCAAGAAAAGAAAAAAAAAATGGTGCAAATGTATGTTCTTCCTTCCTGTCAGTGTTGGGTATCTTCTAGCAAGTATGCATTCCTTTTTATACTCTTTTATTAACTATGTCTTTTACAGTGATTGCAGTAGTGGTTTGGACTGCTATTTTGTACAGCGTATAATTCTCTAAAGTAGTCTCCAGATTTTTTCCCCAAAAATGCACCTAAATACTTTTGTAGAAATAGAGAATATGTAAGAATTTGACTGCCAAAGCATCTACTAAAAATTGTTTAACTAAATATTAAATATATTAAGTTATTGCAAACATAGTATGAGAAAGGAATGTACCAATGATAACAGAGTATTTATGCTATTATAACTTAAAAAAGGCACCTGGATATTTTATGTAATTCCAAACTCGTCCAGTTATTAACAGAAGGGATGTTTGCACACCGAAATTCTTAAAGCCTTAATTTTGACCAGTTTTGCTTTGCCGGATCAGTTAACTGCAAACTGTGTTCTGTACAGGGATATACGATACGGTACATTCTTTATTCAGAATGTTTGCTGTTGCAGGAATGCTAATTACAGGAACTTTGCCAGTTGCTGATAACTTTAAAAGTGAAGTGCTCAGTTACTATTGTAACCTGCTGTTTCAACTTGTATCTAAAGACTTCCCAGGCTCTTCAGTTCTGTTTTCATTACCAGTTTTATAATATTTAAAATGTAGTGAGAGTCAGAAAAAGGACTTCAGTGTGTTATCTTCCTTTTCTGCCTATGTATTGGTTGGAAAATGATCTAATTTTATATTTTTATACTTCTCTGTTAGAATTTTGCTGTAGGAATGGGAGTTAGCCAACCAATCCATTAATAGAGACTAAACTTCTTTTGGAGAACTTGTGCTCCAAGCAGTGGGATAAGCAGTCAAAAAAATAAAACCAGAAAACACAGATGTGGCAGCAGCTGCCTTAGTAAAAATGGCTGACTTGACAATATTAAAGCCCACCATGTCACTTTTATTTGCTCTAAGTAGATGAGTTGCTGGCAGAACAACACTTCAGACTTTTTAAATGCTGAATAAGGTTGAACCCACATTAGATATCCACATCTCTGCGGGATAAACTTATGACTTATGTTAGTTCCAGAATTTTTTCTCTTTCTCTCAGACACGAAATATTCAGCATATAAATCAACTTATGTAGCGTTTCTGTTCTTAAATACAGTTGAGCCTTAAATCTTCACCTGATGCTTTCTACAAAATAGAGAAAAGCACAACATAGAGGCCAACAAGATGGCCAAAATATTCGCGTGTCTTACTTGTTCTGATGCAGTAATTGACAGCTAATGCACACTGGTGAATAACCTTAACATGCGAGGTACCAGTTGTGCTACTGCTGTCTTTAACACTTCTAGCTGCCTTGTTGCTCTGGAATCGTGGGGGTCCTGCCCTGGGGAGAGCTCGCTAGGGGTGCGATCTGCCCAACTCCGTGTGCTGTCACCTCAAACATTAAGTCCACAGGCCTGCAGTCCTCGAAACTTAAGGTACCTACCCCAGTGATCAGGAGCGCACCAACCCTCAGAATACCGCTATCATGTAATCTGATGAGGGAAACTGGGGGGGAAAAGGCTGCCTGTAGGTGAACTCTTGCTCCTCTTCTCCCTGTTTGTTTCTAGAGGAAGAAGGTAGTTGAGTTATGAAAGCAGCAAATAGCTTTGGAGATAGAGGCAAGTTTTTATCTTTTTTTTTCTTTCTTTTTTGCTTCTGCTAGGAGGTTCTAATCTTGCCAAGATCTCTGCTAGCATGAGGGCCCATCTCTATGTCTCTGACTGTGCTTGGAGTCTGGCCACACAGATCTTTTTGCAGCAGAAGGGCCTTTGTTAATGCATTAACAAACCAGAAGTGTTTATCTGTCCCATCTCTTAAGATGAGAGCTTACGGACTGTGCAATGAAGACTAACAGTTGTCTCACCTAACATGTAGTGGCTATTCTGACAAATGGTCTTGATTCAATGTTAAACTGCAACTGAGATGGTGCAGACTCCCACCCCCTCCCCAGGTAAATGCTGTTCCCTTATGTACAGAGGCTTGTAGGAGTTGCCACAGATATCTTGTAGTATGAGAAATCAAGCATATTTCATTAAAATTAGCAATAGGTTTTTTTTAGAACAATCTGTGGGCAAGGAGCCCTACAGAAGAAAGCATGCAATATGTCGAGTTGTAGGGGCAGGGAATGGTAACCGTTCTGTGTCTATTAAAAAGCATCTCAGTCACAAATGTGGATGATCTTAGGCCATATCTTGGCCAATGGGTGTTTTTATTGGTTTACAAAAATACTTGCTTTGTGTAGGCAGTACCAGCCTCCATAAAGTCTTCATATACCTCCTCATGCTCATTTTTTATAGTTTGTATTTAGGGAAATAGCTTTTTTCTGGAGGAAACAGGGTCATAAGAGGAAAGTCCAGAGTGAGGCGTGAATCTGTTCGTCTTACACAGCGCTTGCCTCGCTGAGTTACTCCTTCATCCTTCCGGTCCACCCGCTGTTGACCTTAAACATCAAGGTCTGCAGGTATACCTAGGATGGGAATGGGGCGATGTGGGACTCCTCTGCTTTGTTTGCTTCTAAGCTACTATTGTGGGAGAAGACTCCAAAAATAACTTTTAGTTGGACCTGGCTGTCCACACAGAGGCCCCAGATCCCACTGTGGATCTGAGGCCTTTCCGAGGAAACGGCAATTGTTGGGCGCCTCACCGTGCAAAGCCTCCATTTCCTTAGCGAAGAATGATTTCCTGCAGAGTAGGCAAATATAACAGACTTAGCGTTAGTTGTAAAAGCTGTACTGTGAACTTCCCGCACGCAACTACTTAATAAAATCCCAGGCTAGGATTTTTGAGATTCAGATGTCCAGTTCATACATTATAAACAGTTCACACAGAGGGGCTTTTTAGTTTTTTCTAAGTGCCTTCAGGCATACTGTTCTTAGAGCTAATAATTCAGGTGGCACTGGAACTGGAAAACCCGAACTGAGCCTGTGACTGGGCGAAGCTGCCTTGTGCGTTACTCCTGACGTGCACACGATGCAGTCATGCTGGCTGTACCTGTGGAAGACCACATAATCTGTGCTTGACAAACTGCTGTGGGGGAGCCTGATTTGGGATGTGACTGTACAGGGGAAAGTGAACTGGGAAAACTCGCAGATCGTCTGATGCTTTAGTAAATGAATGAAAGTGGTTGTTGCTTACACTTGCATTTAAACCGTAAGCAGAACTTTCTCTCTCCACACCTTAAAGTGCAGGTAACCGCCCTGCTCGGTGTGGTTAGCTGTGCAGCATCCCTGCGTGGACGCACGCCTCGTCCCACGATTGCTCGTTCCTGAACAGAAACGGGCTGTGCGCTGCTTCTGTGCCCTCGTAACTTTGAGCTGTGTGAAGCGAGCAAGCTGTCAGTTTTAAAGATGGGAACACTAGACAACATGTCCTCTTCTCCTAGTTTAACTTGAATTTGAACTGAAGTTATAGTTTAATTGCCTCTTGGAGGAGCAGAGGGTGTTGGCAGAAGTTAGTCCTGCGGGGAGGATGGAGTTATTTTATTGGTGGTGTTTTATTTTTTTCAAATTCCCTATTGGAGGGAAAGTTATTTGGAAGCTCACTGCTGCACTTCTGCCTGCAACTGGAACAATTTTACTTTTTCTCATGAAGGCAGCTGAGAGCCCAAAATATTATTGGTTCTCTTTTGGGGTAAAACCGAGGGGACAGACTCGGAGAGCAAGCATCCAAATTCAAACTCCTGACCTAACAAATGAAGCTATGAAATCTGATGAAGAACGCATGGAAAGCAAATGGATCTGCTTGTCTACTGTTTACCACCTGGTTCCTCAGAGTATGCAGGCTGCCCTTGCGGGTGGTGAAGAACTGCACTGTGATCGCAAATCAGAATCATGCTTACACGAGACTTTTAACTTTGTACTTCAAGAGTTTCCATGAGGTTTGAAAAGCTCATACTTACCCAGCTAATTCAATAAATCCTTGCTGGATGGGCCACTTTCTTTTGAAACGGGTAATTCAGTGTTGCTAATGTATGCGTAGCCCAGAGAGGGGGCTTATCCCTCGCAGAATCATGAACACTGCATGTCTATTTATTTATTTATTTATTTTATGTTTTAGCACCTTTACAAATCTTGAAGAGCTTTGATATTACAAGCTATGCACATATAACTACTTCACCAGCCACTAGTGCAGATATGTCTGGGCTAGAACGTTGCTCTTAAGGCAGCCATCCCACTTGCAAAATAGCTGGTTTCTGACAACTCTCTATTTCTAACCAATGCATCAGGAGAATTTGGAAACTCAGGATATCACTGCTTTAACTTTAGCTAGCAGCCCACAATGTCATGGGGATCTCTGAACTGATTGGTAACAGAATAATTCACTGTCTGCTTTTATAACATATTATGAATGTTTTATGCTATGAACAATTTAGGCTTTTCTCTTAAATAAGTTTGTGAAACAAAATACCGTGAGAGTATGTATGACTAGATAAGTAAGCAACATTATCTGCAGCTACAATTTTATTGTCATCTTTACTTAGGAGCTTTAGAAGCAGTTGTATATCTTTTCCTTGCAGGCCGTATTCCCTTTCATTTTATTTGCCTTCTCTCCTTGGATGTGTTTTTTGAAGGTATTGTAAACCTGCTTAGCTCGCGTTCTGCTCCCTGTCAATCGGGGTGTTTTCGGGGGTAGAAACTTCCTTGCCAGCTGTAGACAATCCTTTCCTTTTTATAGGAGGACAACCTGCAGCGTTGAAGCAAAGTTGAGGATCATGATTTTATATTTGGATTCGTTTTTGCTATGTGAAAACTGTATCTTTTGTTTTCTGAAATGGCCTGTTCCCCCTTGTTTGCAAGTTCTTGTGGGAGGAAAACACATAATCAGTGCCGTGAAATTTTACTTTCTGTGTGCTCAATTTTGTAAACACGAGTTTGAACTGAGTGTTTCACATGACTGTAAAAGGCAACGCCGGGGTCAAGAGCTTAGAAAGCTTTGGCTTTTTATACTCTTAACAGGATATGTAGCTTGGGAACTGATATGTCTCTGCCTTTTCGACATCGAAAAGGCGTAATGCCTGAGTGCCCTAAAATGAGGATATGGATATGCAGCGCAGTGTTTCGATCTGAAACTTTGGACTTGAGGTCAGAAGATTGGCAGGACGACCACTTTTTAATGCCAGAAGAAATTTTGTAGTTTTCAAGTAGGCCTTCAATCCACTTATCTTTTTCTTCCGTGTCTGATTTAGAATGGTTCCTCACCAGTTTAATAATACATTATTAGAAAAAAAATAGTCTGAATTTATTTAAAATATAAACCAAATTGGCTTCCCCCATTTCTCAGTCTCTGATAGCTCCGACTACTGTAGAATATAAGCCATTTGCACAGACTTCTTGGGAGTTGCAGTTGTCGGCTTTGAAATCTTTCCAACCTCTTGAAGCTTCCAAGGCTTTTGTTAGTCAGAGCTGTGGGGTGCAGCAGGGGGACTGGTTTTGCCAAAGAATTCTCAGTCCGAAGCCAAGAAAAATTTTGGAAAACTGTAGGGAAATAATCTAATGTTACTCATACCGTAGCTTTGTTTTTCTCTTACTGATACATGTCCAGGTGCTTAGGTGTTGTTGGATATCTGTGCAAACTTAAAGTAATGAAAATTATTTTATCAACTTATCATGCAAAAGCTGAGGAAATATTTACCAGGAACATACACAGTCAATTGCCTGCTTTTTACTTACCACAAATCCATGTTGTTTAGCCTCTTGTATGGCAGGTTCAAAAACTGGATGCAAACTATTCAAAATTGAAATACTTTTTCTTAATGGTGAGGGGGTTTTAATTAGTCCTTTTTAAGGTTCTTAATATCTCAAGGGAACTTTTTTGGTGTGTGTGTGGTTTTATGTTATTAAGCTATAGCCCAGTGAAATGGAGGTTTGCTAGTTTATTTAACATTTTTTGTGAATGTTGTGGTCCGTAGTACCTGTAACACTTCTTTGACAGAACTCTAAGAACCTAATTGTAAAATAGCAAACAGCTTTGCCTTTTTAAAGCATGTTAATGGTTTTTACGAACACTTCCTTTTCTATACTGAGTGAATGTATTATTATAGATTTAATGTTTAATGGACCAATAAAGTTTTTCTTATGTTTGAAATGAATTGTTGTGGTGTATAAAATTGTAAAATCCACTCATTTTAAGAGAAATTTTACATAAATATGAATACATGAACTCCAGAATTACTGACCAGGTAAAAGTAAATCGATTACTCTTTCTTGTTCATGTAGTTTGCCTGTGGTCTAACAGGAAGAGGTTGGCCTATGGAAGATTATGTGGCTTTTTCTATACATGTTATTTTATGCTCCCCCAGCACATGATCACAGAACATTGTAGACTTGCATGGATTTGTCAGCGGAATCTGTTCTGCATACTTTGATTCTCTGAGATGTGTCAGATACCACTGAAAGTGCAAACAAAATATTCTTCAGGCTAAGTATAGCACTGAAGCCTGTGCAATTGTGTTAAACACCGATTTCTGATTTTTCTCAGTTGGCCAAATGGCGAGATAGGCAGCTGCTGAACGGGGAACCTAGATCTGTGTTGAAGAAAATGCTGCATTTCAGCCCTGGTCTCCTGCTTTCCACCTTTCTCTGTGCAGGCTGCCATTAAGCAAGCGGGGTTTCAGCATGTCCTACCTGCAGCTGCCTTTTGGCACTCATTGGTGACGTGACTGACTCATTGGTGACGTGACTGAGTTCACCAGAGCCAGGCCAGTAGCTTGCTTGGTTGGGACATGAGCTTCTCGTGGCTGTGAGTTGTGGCTGGCAGAGTCTGAGGGTGCCCACCTGAGCTCGGCGTTGGGGCAGCAGGGCAGAGATGGCAGCTCCCGCGTTGCGCTGAAGGTCTGTTGGCACCTGTGACCTTGGTCGCGCACCTCTTGTGGGCTGGGGCGCCTTGTCCCACTCGAGCCCCCATGGGACTCTGGTCTTTTCTCATAGCTCAGCTCTGGAAATGGGCTTTAGGGAACAGAAGCATTTGAAGTGTATTTGTCATGGTTTTTGTAGCACTCAGGAAAGAGTTAACCTTTGGTGAGGTTTTTGACCCTCCTGTGCTTGAGCTGTGCACCAAAGTACTTGCAGATGCTGCTTAGGGCTAACTGCAGCTTAGTGTGTTAGGCTGTGTGTGGCAAGAAAGGACTGTGTGCTCTGTTTTAGAGATGTGGGATTGTAATGTCTTCATTTTCCAAAGGCCACACGTGAAGCTCTGTCCACGTTGCACAGTGGTCCAGGAAGAGGTGATGGTGCAAGTGGAGGTTGTTTGAATGCTTATACACAGGAACTGCCATCTCCGAAGGAAACTTGCGGGGGTGGGAGGGTTTCCCAAGCCTCGAGTGTGACCTTGGGGCAAGTCTGTGTCTGCGGGAGTGAGACTGCAGTTTTGAATTTGCTGGCCATCCAGCAGCTAGGAAAGTCTGCTGTGGTGATATACCGTGGTGAGCTCTAGCATCCATTTGTGTAGTCCCAAAAGTCGCCTTCTGAAACAAGAGCCAACAAGCTGTTCTGGCTGGCAGAGCTCTGACTACCTCCTGTGCCTGGCAGTTTAGCAAGCAAATCCCTTCTCCAGCGGGGGGGGTGTCAGAAGCTCCCAGCCACAACACACAGCTTTGTGCAATTACTTTTGGCAGCCCAAAAGCCAGAGGTAGCTTGTCTTCCAGCATCCTGTCGCCGACTGCAGGGAGCTTGGCTGCGCTGTAGGCTGGGAGAGTACCGGGAACTGGGCAAGCTCCAAGGCGGTCTCCTAGTCATCGAGCAGGAGGAGAGCCTCCAGCCACAGGCAGGGGGGCTGGAGGGATGTTCGGTGGCTGGTTTGCCCCCTTCGTGTTTCCCAGCTGAGGTCAGCATGCATCAAGTCTGCTGCAGCCAGACAGCAGGGTAGTTTGGGATGGCCCTGGCCTGCTGGGTTTGCTCTGCGCAGCCCAGCTGTGCAAACGTGTGCGCTCCAAGCCAGATGGCCCCAGCTGTGTTGGGTCCATGATGTACATGCTATTAGTAACTTTCTTCTGCCGAGACTGCCTGAAAAAACCTTCAGACACAATTTCTGCCTGGAAAAGAGGCTACATCCAGGGAAACACAAATGCATAAAAATGGAAGGTATCAATTTTCTTTGTGATTGGGATTCTAGTTCATCACTGAATGATACTGCACTTACTTATAGTCTATGTACAGCTAGAAGAGGATTTTTTTTTTCCTCAGCGTTTAAGTACAATTTGATCAAAACATGTTAATATCCTCTGTGTTACCCCTGAGTAAATGGGCTTTCAATCCTCCGTTGAGAACTTGGTGAGCAAAGTTGGATTTAGTGACACCAACAGGAAAAGACTGAAAGTGGCGGCCTTGTCATGAGAAAGCGTGGTCCCAGGCGCTCGGCTGCCCCACGGGGTCCTCCAGCATCCATTGTGGTGGCTGCCTGAGGGGACTGGGCCCAGGGCTGCCCTCATGGCAGAAGCCTTTGCAGTGAAAAATGTGGTTAAAGCTCTCCCTGTAGCCAAGTCCTCTGATAGCATCAAAGCCTTAAGGGTATTTTTATTGTAATGGGAACAGGAACCTTCTCCTTCTTTCGATATGGTCAGCTGATAATTCAATACAGTTCCCCCCTTCCCCCCCCCCCCCCCAAGTCTTGTACTGGGAAACAAGAGTTGCTGGTCATTGTGTCAGCGCTACTTGTGATTTTTTTAGCCCCCTCTCTTCCCCTCCCCGCCAATCATATCCCTCTGCCTCTTTTCTTGCCAAGTGAAAGCACTGTTTCCTCTTGCCCTTCTTAAAGGACTTGTTCTATCACCTGGACTTTTTTTTTTCCTGCAGCTTTTCTTGGCTGTTGTCTTACCTTCCTTTCCTAGCTCCATTCTGAAAAAGGCTGCACTAGAAGAGAAGGGCACACTGTCTTTTACACAGTGCAGTGATGAGGCTTTTTTTTTTTTTTTTGCTTTCTTTCATTTTTCCCATTTCTTTCCTAATGGTTCCGAACACTTAATTCAATCTTTTTTTTTTTAATTTAGTGACTTATTTTCATAAGATTGTAATACCTGTTCAAAGAGCTCAGCACTGAATGGGGACAGCAGGTCAAAGCCTGGCTTTGAGTCTGTGAAAGTTAGGATTTTTTTCTCTGCAGGGATGATTCTGCCTTTATCTCCATGTGTTTGGTTTGTTTGTTTTAATCTGGCTTTTCAAGTGCAAGTCACGCAGCGTTTGAGATCTGAATACAATTCCCTGCGGTCAGCTTTTTTGTTGTTGTTGTTACAAGATGTGATAGTGTACTCTCAGTTCTCCAGGGCAGGGAGGGGAGAGCTCTAATAGAGCTCTCTTGGAAGAGGTCTCCCAAGGAGTTAAACAGCCCTAAAGGAGGTAAGACTTCTTCCTTTGTTACCAGGGACCCGTAAGTAGGCCTGGAAAAGCTACTGAGAAGCGCTCTGCTTTGACAGGCAGCTCCCATCTCTACCACCACTCACTCCATGCTCAGTGCAGCCTCTCTTCTTCTGTCTCTGTGACGTCTTAGCTTCTGCCACACACCAGACAGGGCAATTTTGTCTTTCTTCCTACCTCATTGGTTAATACTAAATCCAAGATAGCAACAGAGTCAAATTGATCCTGAGAATGTTTTAAGCAGGTGTCTAAACTCTATGAGGATTCATGTAGTGTAAAGAGCACCTTGGAAAATAAGTAAGCCCCAGTCTCTTTTGTCTCCTTTTTATTTTCATACAAAAAAAAGTTTGACATAGTTACATCAATGAGAAAAAGCTGCGGGCTGCACTCTTGCAACAACAACCATATAAGGATTTAAAATACATTGTTTTATTGTTTGCAATAGCAATGTTAGTTTGCCTTTCTTTCTTAAATATCACCAACACCAAATTGCTGAGCTTGAAATTCCTGAAAGTCCTCTGGGATTGTGTCTGAAAACAGGAAAACATGCAAAAGTTTAGTCTCTTCTAACAAAACCAAGGCACACTTAAGAAGTTAATGAATTATCCAACTTTAAGAAAAAAAAAAGGTAACTTAAATGTCTTTTGCCTACATATTAAGAGTGAACTGGAAATATTTTAGCCCCCCTGCTGCTAAAAAGCATCGAGAGGCTAGCAAGACAGTGACTGCTACAATGAAAGCCTATAATGGAGTACATACTTACCCATTTACAAATCACATTTCCTCCTGAAAACTTCACAGCTTACATTTATTTGTATTAATGAACACTGAACACAAAGGAGGAAAAAGTTTGTCTCGCTCTGTACCCCAGATCTGTACTGCCAGCTTCTCTATTTCTCATGTATCCTAATTCAGCTTCCTCTGTGACAGTTTTTCATGCTGCAGGAGAGGACAGAAACACTAACCTGGGACCATAGCAGCTGTTAGAAAACAAATGCAAAATTGGTAAAGGGAGCTGGAGATGAGTCCATGTCACAAGAATAACTGCCATTCTGTTTTAACATTGAGTTTACAGCATCCCTTTGCCAGCTCCCAGGATGCGTTACCTGCACAGATTCACAACAATGAAACTGAACTAGCTGACCTCAGCTTCGATTTGATTATTTTCAGTCACCCTAGACTAAGAAAGGAAATAACTATATAACCACGTACGGTATAGAAAGCATGTGGCAAGGCCTCTGCTGTCTTTGACTGTTGTTTTGGTCACTTTTTTTTTTTTTTTGAGGCTTGAAAAGTCTTCTTCTCAAGCTTTTTCTGCAAATGGAGAAGCTAGCCTAAAAATGAAAGAAGGGATGCCTAGGAACTCCAGAGACTGCCCCAAATGGGTTCTGTTGAATCACTGCAACACTGGCAGCAAAGCCAGTGCCTGCTCACCGCCAGGAAAGTCTGAGACTGTGGTGGCAGCTTTGAAACATGCTCTCTGGGAAACAGTGTACTGTTCGGGACTCGCAACAAGTAATTTTTACTTGTAAGCACCATTTTCTTTTTTAGAAGTTCCCTTGTTTAACCATCACTCACATGTGTCAGCTTGTGAATACCAAGTGCCCGAGAACAAAGGTCCTTCACTGGAAGACGCTGCAGAGCCAGGGCCCATCCCTGCAGCGTCCGTGTCCACTGCAGAGTTGGGCTGGGCTTTCTGGATCCACAGAAAGCAAACAGGAAACAATTCCAACTTGGCCCGCAACTTATTTTCCTATGGCTGCCTCGGGCAGGCAGGGGTTGATGTGGGAGGAGAGAGAAGACCCTCCACCCCCTGTTCTATCTAGCTGAACTGCTGCTGGGGCAGAAACAGCTGGATGTGATCAGACTGTGCGAGTTGTCAAGGTTTAATGTATTTTATATAGTGGGAGATCAGGGCTAAGCTGCAAGGCTCTTATCCCAACTGGAGAGAGCCAGTGTGCTTCCACAGAGTCTGAGGAGGATTTCTCCCTGTGAAAAGGGCATCTTACCATCTTGTCCTCCTACAGGCAAGAGCAAGTACACAAGTGATGCTGCCTCCTGGTGACTGATCCCCCTGGATCTCCAGATTTTGTTTCACCTTGTACTCAGCACTCAGGGCAATCCTATATGCATAATGTCCTCAGTAAATTGTGCGTATACAACTCCCACAACAGCACTAGCTTTCGGTTGGTTGCTTTTAAATAACGTTTCTAATTCTCTGATGACAGCTATACTACTTAGTTGGCACAATCTCTGTAGCAGAGTGACTGCTCTGGGAGGAGCAGCTCTGAGGCGTTAGTTCCCGTCTGGCTGGGTTGCAGTGCGTTGCTGGTGTCAGGGGAGGTGTTTCACAGCTGTGAATAACTTGAAAATGAAAAGCAAAGGCAAGGGTGCGAGATGGCTTAATCCAACAACTACAATACCGATTCCCAACTGTCACTTGCTAGTCGCTAGCTAAAACGCCATAAGAGAAACATTACCATTGCAGCGATATTTCAGGTTTGACCAAATGATGTTTTCCTGAGAGAAGCAGAAAACTCCAAGCCGTCCACCACGCATAGTGGTGTCTATAGTTACACCAGAGTCTGCCACTAGGTCAGAGCCTTCATAAAATCTTGCCCTTAAAAAAGCAAACAAAACAGCTGTTAAGTCTTTTCTGAGGCTGTAATATTTGAGTATTTGTTTCATTATCTATTTTTGATTACAGCCTTGGACATGCTGTCCTCCCCACACCTAGCACAGGGGCAAAAAAGCACTTCAGTTAGCTCCTTTGCAGGTTGGGAATTGGAGCGATGCTGTGCTCTAGCAGGAGCTGGGGAGAGAGTTTTTTTTTTTTTTTAAAAAAAAAAAAAAAAAAGCATCCCCCAAGAGCCTTGGACTGTTTTTTCCTGTCCTCAGTCAGGCTGAGGGGTTTAATTCCTGGCATTTCCCACAGCTGATAATTATGGGGGGAAGAGAGAATCAGATTAGATCAGCTGAAGACGACCAGATGGATTCTGTCTCACACAGTTTGTATATTTAAAAAAAAAAGTTTAGCTTCGAAGTTTCAAACAAACCGTTTGGAGTCTTAAAGCTGCTTCCTTGACTGTGAGATTTCTTTTAAAATGTAAGATTAATTATAGGAAAAGTTTTGATGATCTAGCATCTTGTTAGAAGAATTGTCAGAAAATTCTCAAATAACTCTGGAAGTAGTTGCACGCTGCCAGATTCCCAACGCTTGCCCTGTACTGAGAGCCCAAGCGGGACCATGCTGGAGCCAGCTGAGCTATCACAGTATTGGCTGCATCGTGTCCTTGGCCCCCGAGGTAGTCGTAAAGGATGTACAGGAGGAAGAGCCTGAAGGGCCCTGTTTTAGATGAGAGCGCCACTGTATTAGGAGCTGGTCTGACATGCAAGAAAACAGGGGTTGGTGAAAATAAGGAAAGCTCCTATGTCTCCTCATAAAATAGGAAAAAAAAAATTCCTGTTATGTTCAAGTTTACTTCCTGATTTGCTGAGGCAGGTCAGAAGTATCTGCACAATGAATGACGCTTGTTGTCTTTCAAATTTCCGTGGGAAAGGTTGGCTCAAGTGTCTTTTACCTGGGCTTCCTTGAAGCATCAGAAGAGCTTTGCTAGACATGTTATGCTCTGCAACAACTAGCGTAAGCAGACTGCAGTTGAGATGCAGGCAGCGACCCATTTTGGGCCTGACTGCCTTTCGTTTGAAGGCTTTTGTAACGCTGACTGCCACCTTCTGCAGTTTGGGGGGATGTTAGTTAGGACAACTAGAGAGCCTGTGGCCACACACAGCTGTTTGCTTATGAAGCAGCTTCACAAGCAGCTTGATTTAAAGAAAAGTTGCCACCCCAAGTCCATTCATTACTGCCCAGTGGCTGGGATGGAAAAACTGACGGTACAAGCATGCTTAATCTATTTTAGCATAAAGTCAAACGCGCTTACTCTAATCCCCCCCAGAAGATGATCTAAGTTGCTTTGCAACAAAAAAGTGGAATTATTATACCACCACGTTACTGTATCTCAACTGCAGGGTGGTGATTTCATGAAGATCAACTCTGTTCTCCTTGTGTTTCTGTTCTTAGCTTTCTCTGAAATATTATAAGGTTGCAAAACCTGGGCTGATGATGCCAGTGCAATTTATTTTTTTGCATTTTACAGTGGTCAGTAGTAGCTTGAAAAAACAAGTTATTAAAGCCAGAAAAGGGAAGTTCAGCTATTAGCACAGGGCACAGTTACAATACCCAGATAAACAGGCTTAGCTTGGAATTGTCTGACCTAGGAAGAGAACTGCAGGTGAAATTTCACAAGTCTAAACTGTAATAATGCTTCATCACTGCAAAGCCCTGACCTATTGTAAATTCTGATTATTATCTAAATTAGGTGTTGAGAAACAATAGTTCAGTTAGAAGTGTATATATACACTCACCTTCTCTATCCTTTGCTCTCTTACCTGATATATCCTATTTGGGGTCTGTGCTGCAAAAACCAGCGGTAGGAGACTTTATCTTTCCATCCGACGTTTCTGGGGTCCTTCCACAACAGCCTGACCTGATCGTTGGTGTCCCCCGTGTGCCAGAGGGAATTGCGGAGATGCTCTCCAGGGCCTGTCTTTGATTTCACAGCCTGCAGAAATAAAATTGTTTTCCACTACTGACCTCAGGGAAGCGTCACCTTCAGGAGCTCCAAGTCTTTTTGTGGCAGGGAGCAGGTCTGCAGAAGCACCTTCCTTCCTGTTTCCAAACCCATAACGTCTTTCATAACTGCAGCCACTGCTTGCATGGAAAAGCAACGGAATTTATTTCTTCTCTGAATACCTGGGACCAAGGAGAAACAGGCTGCTTGGCCAAGCCACAGGTGGGAGCAGAGGTTTCCCACCAACAAGACTAGCTTTGACAACAGTACACCATTGCTCATAAAGAGGTTAAATTAAATCTCTGAATGTGTTTGTTTCCGTGTTTCTAAAGGTCTGTTTAAGTTCTAATTTGACCAATTACAGCCAGCCCATCATCAGAGTAGAGACTAAATGCTCCAGCTGGAGATGAAGTTTCTTAGAAAACTGTGCAACCAATGGGGCTGCACTGCCGCTTTGACACCCAGGGTGCGGGGAGAGAACGGCCGAGTGGGCCGGAGGTGCAGCAGGGCCAACACACGGCATGATGGGGTGGCCCACGGCAGAGCCAGCCGGCGAGGCAGCGCGGCCGATGCGCAGTGTGACAGCGTAGCCACGCTGCGGCGAGCACTTTGTTCCCAGCTAGGAGCTGGGGCCAGTACCTTTAGCTGGATGCCAGGCTCGGCCACAGCTCTGAAGGGTGTCGCTTGCCAGTACGTCTGTTCAGTCTGTTTCCACATCACCACGTAAAAGCTAGAGCTGTCTTGATAACCAAAAATAAAGCCAGCATAGTCGTCATCTGTCACCGTGTTCACATGAAAAGTGCCTTCAAAGTCAACGCCATTAAAAGCTGTGTAACCTGAGGATACGTGCAGGTTAAAATCAAGTCAGCAGAAATGAGGTCATGTGCTAAAAACCTGAATCACAGAAGAGGATACATACCAACAGCAAGGCCAGGATCACTGTTCATAGTCTGCACAATTTCCATGCCCTGTAAGAGTAAATGCAGGGTGGTTAACGAGCCCGTGTGTGTGAAGAGCTGGGTTGGCTTTGCCTAGCAGTCTCTTCTGGCCTCCCCCTAGCACCCCCATCATCCCTCTCCTCCTTTTGTTCACAACATGTCTATAAGCCTTGTAGCTCTGAATTTAAATGAGAGCTATAATCAAATCCTAATGCTTCAGCTGCTTGCCTGCACAGAGTTTGGAAGAATTTTTCTTTTCCCATTGCAGAGCTGGCCAGATGCATTCTGATACTTTTCCCTCCCTCTCCCAATTCTTCTTCTGAAATCACAGAAACTAGCCAGAATTGGAGATGGAACTGAAAAGAACGAGGAAAGAGGTTGTAAGAGGTTGAGTTTTGGGGGGTTTCGGGGTTTTTTTGTTTTTGTTGTTTTTTTAAGTCCTAACTCATACAATTTTATTCGCAGACTTACGGATTAAATTGACTGCGAAGCACTGGGTTAAGGCAGGCATACACAGCTCAGCTGGCTTGGCTGAGACTTTGGCAATGGGAGTGAATTGCCCATTCCTTATGGCTCAGAATAGATTAGTCTCCTGAAAACTAAAACGTGCTCGTGTAAAGAACAGTTACTGGTCTCCAACTAGGAGCAGATGCTCTGCTACACAACAGGTCCGACTTTCACATTTTAGGAAAGACTCGTGAGACTGCCCTTGCTGCAAAGTGATTTCAATAAGGTGACATGAAGGTCGCAGGTTTGCCTTCTAAGCAGCAGTGAAATCCACCCAGAATGAGTCTCCCTGCCTGTAATTATTTTAGATCACTAGTGTTGCAGCATCAAGCTGTCAGGCACTAAGAAAAAGTTCCTTCGTTATAACTCCTATAAAATAGTCAGCTGATTGAGAGTTTTCCACTTTTCACTTGTTTACTAGAGGTCCAGCAACATTACAGACACAGCCTTAATGTGGTTTTCAAATGACTTTTCTCAGATAAGTAAGAGGGTCCAGAGGCATTTTTACCTGGTTCAGAACCACCCAGTTGGGATCAATCTGCGCATCGCCCTCTGGGTCCAGCACCACTGTCTGATAGGCCCTAAAATCTGTCAAGGTGATCTCTGCATTCTCAGGGCATACATCGATCCGATCAATTACTGTGTCCTGGTCAAAATCAGACTCGCAGACATCCCCGACTCCATCGCCTGAATGCATCAGAGAAGTGAAAGCAGATTTGTAGACCAGCCAGAAGCCACATCAAGCTTAGCCACCGGACAGGGGCATCCAGGGAGCAGGCGAGTCTCAGCCCCCACTGCCTGCAGCACCCAGGGAGGGGACCCCAAGGAGCTCTGCCTCGGACAAAAGCACCCCTGCGCGCTGAGATCCTTCCCGGGACAGGTGCATGAGGGAGCGCACCACGCACACAGTGTCTGCACCAGGACCCAGCACGCATGTAATACCTGGGGAAGGACGTGGGGTGTAAGCACCAAAACGGCCCCCGAAGACCCAGCTTACCATTATCATCTTCCTGCCCTGGGTTGGGGACCAGTCTGCAGTTGTCTGGGCCTGGGGGCAAGAGGTCAGGAATGCCATCGTTGTCGTCATCATCATCACATTCGTCACCTAACCCATCCTTATCTGTGTCCAGCTGGGAGCTGTTAATGACGGTGGGGCAGTTGTCTGTGCTGTCCTGGTGCCCATCGCCATCGCTGTGAGCACAGACACAAAGAAAACCACACGCCAGCATCAGGACCTGCTTCTGGATGAGGGAGCGCACAGGTACCTGAGCTGGAAACGCAGCAGGGGCAACCCAGCAGCCTGTCACTGGCCTAGGCTATGACGACTAGGCCTGGAGTGATAAAATTACTGAGATAAGGAAAAGAAAAGGAAGCCTCACGTGGGGTGAGACAAGAACCCACAGCCCAAGATCCCCAAAAACATCCATTCCTAAAGGGTGTGCAACGCACACCCAAAAAGCAGTGCAGTGTCACCCATCAACAGGCCACCTGGAAGCTCAGGAGAGTGCAACAGCCGGTGTCCCTAATCCTCCATGTTGTGCACAAGTGTCATGGTGCTCACAAACACGTGAGTGAATGTATGGGGAAATCCACATGAGCAACCAAAATTGGGTCGTCTTTAAAATAAGCGCCACTTTCACCCTCCTGCATACCGAATTTTGTTATGTTACTTTCCCAGAGGGCAGCCGTGCAGCCCTTGGCAGCCCGCTTGCGCTGTGATCCAGGAGCAGAGATACGGAGGAGAGCGTCTGTGGCTTCCCCACAACCTCATGCGCTGCGTCAGCTGGTTACAGCACAGAGTCACAGGGAACAGGGACACTGGCTGTAGAAAAGGGTTGGGAAGGGCGGCTGCATTGTTTCTCCATCCCATGGTTAAGTGAGTGTGTGTGGGGAAGAAAAGGGCTTTTAACTTGTTTTAACTTGTAAAAGGGCTTTTTACTTGTTGGTGTCACCAGTGTGGTTTTGTTTAAAAACAAAACCTAAGAGCCATGGTACTACTGTTGTATGTCTTGGATTCTGGGTGCACCAGCCTTACCGGGTTTGATTCCCCAGCAGAAGTGCAGGGGCACTTCTCTGCTTCAGACCTGGGCTGAGAGATCAGGCCAAGAGCTACAGCTAAAGCCTGAAGTCAGGTGTGCTTCGCACATACACCGCAAATAAAATGGTTTTAGCCGAGAGCAGGCCCCCAGGAGCTTTTTGTCCAGCACAGGCAGAGCAAAAGCGATATGCAGCCAAGTTAAGGTGATGCTGAAGGTCATAGCTACGGATATGACAGCCTGCCCTCCCTGCTTCAGAAAGGTGCTTTAATTGTAGTTCAGCGCAGCTAATGCCCGCAAGTTCCTGAGGTAAAACGCAGTGAGGACTAGGCACATTCATCTGTTGCAAGGCTCACCTCAGGGAGGACTACAGTGTTTCTACCAGGGGAGGCTTCACGCACCTTAGTTAGCTTTAAGGGGAAAAGAAAACATCCTTTTTTAAAGGGGAAGAAACAAGGCCATGTCCACTCAACAGTAAAACAGTTGCCAAACACTGGGGCGGTGGCAGGCACAGAGCAAGGGCTGGGGGATGCGGGCTGCCCGGCACTCATCGTCTCAGACCGCAGCACCACCCACGGCCCCGCGCCTGAAACCCTGCAAACATCTGCAGCTGCTGAAACTCTGCACCAGCACAGGATTTATCACTTCCCTTTCCTCTGCTTTGAGTGAGGAGCACAGGGGAGGACCTGCCACCGCCAAAGCCGGTTGTGTGGGAGCTGCTTCCAGCCGGGCATTAGTCAGCTTGTCATGGGATGTGCTCCTCCGCACGCTCAGGGCATGCAAAAGCCGAAGGGGAGCCTGCCGCTCTTGCTGTGCTAAAGCAAAGGGATGTGTTTTTGAATGTGTTATACTTGATAATAAAATTCTGTTTCTGAAACAGAAGGATCTTATGGGAAAACACATAGCCCTTAACTGTGAAATGTCCGGGGGGGGGGGGGGGGGGAAGGCGTTACCTTACTAAGAAGCTCTGAGCAGCGCTCCCCAGTTTTACAGCCAGAGAACTGCCATGACTGTCATTTCCACAGAAACTCACAGGAAGTTTGTGTGAACGTGGGGATACAGGTGAAAAGCTCTACTACTATGCTGCTACAGGGAAGTGACCCAACAAGGCTTATAAATGATAACGTTATCTTTGAAATAACAAAACTATCAATCAGGAGATATTGAAATTATATCCAGCCTAGTCTGAGGGACTACAGCTGTGCAGGACTCAGTAGCGTACTCAGTCCAAGACTAGCTTCTCCCACTTCCCTGCTGCTATTACGGGCTCTGACACGGCATACCTGTCCTGATTGGTGTCGCAGGAATCTCCAATCAGGTCATTGTCAACATCTGACTGCAAAAGAAAACAGCAAAAGTTCCAGTATCAGCTGCTGAGACATCTGTTAAAACAGCAGTACTAAAACAAAACATGATCAATTCAAATACAGTTAAAATAGAGCCCCGAAGAACATCTGGTTTTGGAAACGTATCCTCTTGTCTGCATCATCCACCTAAACAAAAAGTCACTTTTAATAAAAAACAGACTAGGAATAAACAGGGTTAAACCAGACCAGAGTGGTTCAAGCAAGGCGAGAGAACAAGCGTTGCCTCCACTACTGGAAATAAGTATCTCTCATTTCTAACCAAGGTTCATTTCTGGAGGAGCTTTAAAAATCTACTGTGTTTCTGTAAGTAAGCTTCCCGCATTTTTTGTTAGTTACAAAGGGCTTAACCAGAATTTTAAATGTATCAAAACTCTCCCTGATGTCTCACCTAGGAGCAGAAGTTTTGCTAAATAAGAACATCAAGATTTGGTTCTTATGAAAGGAATACCAGTGCAACTAAACCATGCCATTGTGTGGAGCCTGGCACTGGACCCTGTGGGACTGGAACAGCCCCCCTTTTAGAGCATGACGGCAGAAGACACTGATGGGGGAGAGGGGCTAACAGCTCAGTGTACGAGCATGCACCTGGCGGCTCCCCTTTCCGATGTCAGGAGCTTTCAAAACTCCATAAAACTTTCCTACATACCCACTGTCAAAAGTGAAGCACTGTGGCTGCACTGGCTGCCTCACCCTCTTGCATCTTTTTGAATCTCAACAATCCCTCTCACTAAATGAGGGTATTTTTCCTTCCGCCTGCTAACCTGGTTTGGGTTGCTGATGGTAGGGCAGCTGTCACAGGCATCGCCGACACCATCGTTATCCTTGTCCTCCTGGTCTGGGTTGGGGATCCTCTGACAATTATCCAAAAGATTCTTAATACCTAGAAAAAAGTGGATTGGATGTTAGTTAAAAAACAATTTCCTATATTCGTCATTGGATGACATAAGCAAAGAACAGTAAAAACGCTGTTCCTTTTCTGCAACTGCTTAATCCTACAATGAAACTATAAACCTGTTCAACAAGTCTTTCTCATCTATTCATTAATAGAAGTTAGAAACATCTTACTGAAGAACAGTTGTCCTGCTCAGCCCAACAGCATACACCTCATTAGTTATACACGCTTCATTCTAGCCTGTTCCCTGTGTCACAGTTTACAGGATAGGACATTTCACCTTCAATATTACATCTGAAGGGTTGTGATTTTATGACTTCTTTCAAGTCTCCTCCAGCAATGAAAATAACATGCTATGCAGCTCTTGGGCATCTGGGACAGGCAGCAGCTGGGACACTCAAACACTCTGGGACATGTTTGAGCCTTTAAGGAATTACTGAATGACCAATGCCCTTAACTTATATCTGAAACACAGCTCAGTGTATCTGTTATAAAGTATATAGCACTTCAGCTGGAGGCTAAAAGACATATAATAATCTAACTATGACGACTCCAACCGGAAGTCTCATGCAGAAAGGGAATGTGTTACATGACACTTAGCAGCTGGTGAAAGTTTCCTAACGCACAGCACGGTCTGGGCAAGTTTCACAAACATCACAGAAGCCGTAAGTGAAGAACTACCAACCGTCTCCATCCATGTCATCATCACAAGCATCTCCTTTCCCATCACCATCAGTGTCCCGCTGATCATTATTTAGGACATTGCGGCAATTGTCACAGGCATCTCCAAAGATATCTTGGTCACTATTTCTCTGGTTAACATTGGGAGCCAAGACACAGTTATCCTGCAAGAGACACAGACCCAAACCAGGTATAAGCTGGACTGTGAATCCTTCGTTTCTACTTTAGTGGATTTATATAAGCCTTTTCTTAAATTTCTATTTTCAGGAAAAAGCAGCAGCAGTTTCCAAGTAGTTTAGCATTTGGTGTACTCTACAGCAGATATCAGTGGTTCCCTCGAGTACCTGTTTTCAGCCACACCATGGGAATACTAAATGTAAACAACCAATATCAAAAGGCTTTATTTATAACTTTGTTTTCTGCTTCTCATTTCACATAGGTCTAAGTAAGTAACCCGTTCTGAAGCCCTGGCTCCCTTACATGGTCTGTCTCAAGGGCAGCAGTTTAGGGGCCCTGGCAGGTCCTCGAGGTGCTCTTGATGAAAGGCGGTTGCCCCCTCCTGGTAGAAACTTGAACCAAAGCTGAAACACTTGGGAAATTATATTTTTTGATGCAAAAAGGCTCCAGTCCTATTCTTTTGTCATCTAAGATGCTGTTGACTCTCTAGGTCCATCAGGAGGCACATAGGGAGAAGTATTTCAAAATGGTGTAAACACCTCTCCCCCCATCCAGCACACCCATGTCCTCATACTGCCACGCACATGCGACAAGAGGCAGAACAGAGCTTAGCAACAACTTACAAGTTACCTGATTGCAAAGAGGTGCTGAAGTGGCAGACAGAGTCACAGCTGAAGGGGGATTTAACATCTTTTGTTATACAACTTTAATACAGCCAATTGCTCCAAGCTGCCAGAATTTTTGTCTCTGCAGCAAAATACCTCAAAACAGACCTTCTGCGACTGTCAGGCTGCCCTAGCTTCACATGGGCATTTGTACTCTGAATAGAGCATCCTTCTTCTCTTCCTTGGAAGTGCATTACGCAATACCACACAATATCTTGGTGTGGAATAACAGTGAGGAGTGAAAGCAAAAGAGCTTTTACAGACTGAATTTATGCTCCAGTATATTTTGCAGTGGTATCCTCACGTGGAAAGCTCTTTCTCTTTGAGAATCTGAGCCAAAGCTTTTGAAGTTATTGGCAAGGCACCCACTAATTTCTGTGGGCTTTGCATCCCTCACACAGCGTGCTGTCAGGTCACTCTGATCTTTAAACAGAAAGACACTAACTTAAGTAATGTTCTTAAAAGGCCAAGTTATGGGAGAGCGCAAAAGCAGAACACAGGACTATGTTCTGCAGAACCTGGGCGTTCTACAGAAAAGCTGTCACTAAGAAAATAAAATCCATTGCTAAAATATAAGTAATGAAGCATTCGTAGGTGGGATTTAAGGTTGGTGAGGCAGACCTTTTTTTTTTTTTTTTTTTTTTTTTTGGTCTTATACTATTTGGCCTTACATAAAAGACAGGATTCAGAGATGTACTGACAGTAACGGATAGGGGATAATCATTGGCAAATGGCAGTGGACCAGATTTTGAAGTCATTACTTAGTGCAATAACATGACATCCTTCTGTTTACACAGACCTCCAGCCCCCGAGATGAACACACAGATCTACACAGCACCTGCTCATTGGGAATGCCATCTCCATCTGCATCTTCGTCACAGGCATCTCCAATCCCATCACCATCAGCATCTTCTTGTCCAGAGTTTGGGACAAATCTGCAATTGTCCTAGATCAAACAAACAAGAGCAACAAGCCTGTATTCTTCGGGTTAACTGAATGCTATCACAGTTTGAATGACTTTTTCCATTACTGTTTTCATTAAATAATTTATCGAATGAAATACAATTTATCCAGAAGAACTGAATACCTTGAAAAAAATATGAATACGTCTAGTCACGTTTCTTCCATTCTTCTTCCCTCCTTCATGCTCTGTGTTATTATGGGATTAAGAAAGAACTTCTTACCTTTCTGCAGCTTTCAGCCGAGCATGAGAGTTCTTCATTAGGGTAGCCATCAATGTCGACATCTTTTCCACAGATATAACCATCACCAGCCCAGCCGATGCCACACTAGCAATAAAACGCCACGCTAGTATTACCAAAAGGTTAATGAGCCACTTCAGCAATACTCAACAGGGAAACTCCGTATCAGTCTTGAAAAGGGGTAATATACAAAAGGCATCATCAGATGTTGAAGTACAGTGAAGTACGCCTCAGTATCTCTCAGTGTGGAAAAAAACCCACCTTAATTTCAAGATCTCTGTATCTAGGCCCAGCTAAAAAAAAACCTAAGGCCTGATTTTAAATGGACTGTGTGCCTAACAGTTTCAGTGAGACCTATAGATTTCTTTTAGACACTTGTCAGAAGGCAATTTTGGCTCCCCACATGTCAGCGGAGAAAAGAGGGAACCTAGGCAGATGCACCTAGCATTTCAGCAAGGTGCCCAGGGTTGGGTGGGATGACTGTGCACTGGTATTGCAAAAATACATCCACAACTTGGGGAAGCTTTAAGAGAAAACTGTGTTGACAGCTACTGAGTTTGCATCAGCAAAGCAAGCGCATCTGCAAGTTTCTGCTAGCAAATTAAATCGCTGTTGTTTCACTTGAATGCCTAATTTGTATTGTGCTGCTGTAATTGAACACAGGCATGGAACGAAATGTCAAACCCAGGCCTCCCCTTAATATAAGGGCTTGCCTAACATGAGTATCTAGACACGTTCCCGTTACAGCATGAACTTAAAATATCCTAATTTCTTATTCTTTGAAATAGATGCACTTAAAAATGAGACGAAAGCAAGTGCCAGCAAAAGCACATACTGTAGCCAGATTTAGGATGCAGGATTAGTCTCTTGTTTCCCCTTGCTAGCTGGAAAAACTAAGGAATATACTTCAGTCAGACTTAGAATGAAAGTTCATTTGCCCCCTTGTGCTCATCTGCTCCTAGGGCAGGAAAGCACAGTACAGCCTACCTGCGCCAAGAATCTTTGGTCTCACTTGGGGAGGAGGAGAAAAAAAAGAAAGCATTTATATAATTAGGCAAACACGAGCACTGTGGGTATGCACACTGCATCCCTAATCACAGCTAGGCAGCTGAATGCGCTCTGTGCAGCAGCGCATCAGGAAAGGAATTTGCTCATGTGATGTTCTCCATGCAGCGACACTTGAGAGTCCTTTCTGAGGAAACTATAGAAGGGGCTAAAAAGGCCCTTCCCAGAAAATCTAGTTACACAGACACTAGCAGCCCACACAGTAAATATGGCATATGAGTATGGCTGCATTTAGACATACTGCAAGAAGAAAAAAAAATTGCAACACAGACTTGGCTCAGTTATTTTTGTAGCTGGGTTGGACCATTCTGCCATCATTTGGTTAGAAAACACAACTGTACTGATAAAACGGCCACAAAGACTTGCTCAGTTCCAGCCTTATAAAGGTTGGTTCTCACTGTAAACGCATGCATGCATGAATTTATTAACTTACAATACAAGTCACCTCGCCTCGCCTCTCCTCAATACACCGGGCATGGACACTGCATGGATTGAGGGCTCGACTTTTGCAGCTCCTCACAGCCTGGCATCCCCTGGCTTGGTCTCCTGTATATCCTGATTTGCATTGCCCGCAGTGGTAAGACCCCTGCAAGAATAAAAAAATTACTCGTCAGTGTTTTAACTGGACTTTTTTAAAGCAAACATGTGAATAAGATTCATATTACACTGCTTACACTGTACAATCACAATTTTTCATCCACTGAGGCCTCTTGCACTGTGAGCAGACTTTTCTTTCTGCATAATATTCATGTTTGGCTCCCACAGCACACGCTGCAAAACATGCTCAGCTCATGCCTGTTGATACCAGGTGCCAAAACTTTGTGTAAACTCATCAGCAGCACCTGTTTAATCAGATTAGTTTAGCCAAACAAGCAAACCTGTGTGGGTGCTCTTGTTTCAGTGTAAAGCAGATTCCACCAGCGTATCTTAACTCAGCTGGGGACTGAGTGAAAGAGTGGAAGTGAGACAAAAAGGTTCACCATCCTTGCCCTGTTTATTTTTATCTTAAATATTTTTAAGCCAATTTGAGCTAAATCTTGTATTTTGGAAAGGAATTCAGGAGTTAAGAAATGGCTATCCTCATTAAAACGGCAGCACGAATGCTTGATGCAGCCTTTTGCATTGGTTTACCTAGAAACATACATATACCTTCATGAACTGCATTTGTCCACCTCTCATGCAAGAAAGCCCCAAGAAGCTAAACCAAGGAATCCCAGTTTATGCTGGGACAATCACTATATGCAATAGGAGCAGACAAAGGCTGATAAGGATGGGTCTTATTTAGGTATTTAATGTGTTTTTTGTCTCTGCCTCATATATCTGTAGATTTGTAGTCTATGACATAACAGATAGTTAATTGAAAAAAATCTTTTTTTCTTACAGCGTATGATTATTTTGATATGTCAAAGAACAGAAACAGGCAGATCTCCAACAAACTTGTGCATCACCCTTTGTGAAACAGAGGTGCTTCAGACCACTTTGCTCATCCCATACAAAGCCTGTTGAACAGTCAGAACCATCCCAGTCCACCATGCCAGAGACACTTACTACCCAACTGTGCATTATTTTTGTCCTGCCTTCCTGGCTTTGTTCCAAATTTAAACTCTGTGCTATCTGTATACTTTCAGTCTGGAAGTGAAGATATACAGGTGACAGAAGAACAATAATCACTGCACCATCCCAATGGTCTGGCCTATATAAAACATAACCGTCTGTGCACTTTCTCCTAATTGAAGCCAGGCTAAAATCTTCCGGAGCGTGTCAAGTTTGCTCAATATATTCTCTTCTGTGCATTAAAATAGCCTTTAAGGCAGCACTTCCTGACTCAACAGTTTGTAAAGGAAGACAAGAGCAAAAAAAAAAAAAAAAAAAAAAATCACGCTGCTCTGTTTTGACAGCTAGCGGGCTTCCCGTTTCCCTGCTAAAACAGGGACTACCAGCCTTCAGAAGAGGGCTAGTCTTGCAATAGGTACAATGTGTGATAAAAGTGTTCCAGATACCAAAAAAAGAGAAACACAGCGAGCAGTGAAAGCAGTCCTAGCAAGACGAGGCCGTGCGCAAGGAAAGCACACCACTTGGAACGTCGCTGCTGGCCTCCATGATATCCAGCTGCAGAAAGAACCATCTTTACACCTGTAGGTTATTTTTCATCCCTTCTCTTGTTATGAACAGAGCCTGTGTTATGCAACCAGCAGGCTACTGTAGCAGAACGGTATTTGACAGTGGGATAAGTTAAGTGAAAGGTTGAAATTGCTTCATAGCATTAACATAGTTGTACTCCCCTTCTGTAGGACCGTAACATCTTCCAAACCATTTTTAGTTCTGCAGGGCTTGCTTTCCTGGATTATCTATCCAAGCCTATAGGTATTAAATGTGTTGTACCAATTGTAGCTCTCCTGCTCTCTGTATTATACAGAGGGATCTCTGGTGCTGTATATACCAGATACCCTAATGAAGTGAAGATACTACTCCTACAAAAAGGGCACCCATATGATCATCTTGCTGCAGTAATTCCTAGGTGGGTACAGTCAAGGGGAAGTAAAGATAAAAATCTTTCAAAGGAGGTTCCTTCCTATAACACGCTCGTAAACACACATAACTGGACGGTGAGCAGAGAATTCTTGGCATTCCTCAGGGAGAGATAATGGTACAGCTCAGGTGTACAGGTTAATGACAAATTTAAGGATTGACTATTTTATTATTATTCATGAACAGGTGACTCTTTGGTTTAGACGCAGCCAAACAGATTACATTGTTTAGCTCATGAATTAGAGGCATAAATCCAATCCTAGCCTCATGGAATTTTAAAACAATGAATTTTGTAATGCCCCGAATGAAAAGGTGCTTACCAAAGTGTTCACACAATGGGAATTTGGAACACAGAGTCCATCTCCACCATCCTGACACTCATCGATGTCTAAGCAGACCTAGCAATGAAACAAAACAACCTGTAATAAAAACCGAGTCAACTTGCATCTAAGTCTGAAGAAAAGCCATGAAAGCTTAAAGCCAAATAAGAGTCATAGCCTCTCCCAAAACCACTTTAAGAATGACCATAGACTTAACTTCAGGATGGTTCTCCAGACACGCATGTCAACCTTGAAGGGACACTGTGTGATACAGTGTCACAATGTCAAATGGGCTTCTGGTTCACCCACAAGAGTTGAGAGGAGAACTATGTCCCATTGCAGAGCTATACAGGAAAGTTCACAAAAACTGTAGTAAAATAGACCTCTTCTATCAAACTCTTCCTCTTCCTAGGTCAGAATCAGTTCACGGAAATCAACAAAGCCTCTCTTTAAAAATTGATCAGATGTGCCTATGTAAATAATGACGTTCTTTCCTGTCCATCCTAATCCTGACTATTAGTCAGTTAATACTCTCATTAAAGCCAAGCAAACATAACAATCAGTTATAGCAGTAACACTCTAAGCTCTGCCTAAATGCACAAGGCAACTGTGTAATGACTGAAACATAAATAAAATGCAATACTGATATACTGATATACACCAGCCCCTTGCACTGGAGATTGTTGCAAGGATGCTGCCGCTCACCTGCTTATTGCTCTTGGCATAGATGAGTCCTACCCCTTGCACAGTTTGTCCTGTATATCCTGGGGGACAGGTCTCGCATCGGAAACCTGGAGCGGTGTTCACACAATGCACTCCAGGGAAGCAGGGGTTGTAACGGCACTGCAAGGACAAGAAATGAACTGAGCACCTGTCGATGCTTCAGTAACATCCAGCCACTGACTACATGCACAGAGCTCTCCAGGAATTTGCTTAGGCAATGCTACGTGAAAACGTCTGTATGTCTTCTGTTCAGAGCTGGCTCACAGAGAAAACAGTCTCAGGTATATTTGACCCCATAGATCAGTTCTCTCTGAAATTTAATTGACACTTATAATCTCGCATTATAGCCTGCAGTAGTACCCCAGGCTCTGCTCCCCATTCTTTCTTTTGCTGGGTAGGTTCAGCTCTTGCTGAGGTTGAGAATCCCCCTGGAAGGGGCAGGACCACAGTATCTGGAAAGCAGCGCAACTGCAGCCCACAAAATGATCCTGCCATTGTGTTCTGTACACACAAAAGGAGCAGCAGCATCTTCCCCTCATTTGTATTTGAGCAAATACTGTAAACAGAAGTACCCCAAATACAAGCCAGATAAATAGGGATGTGCCTGTAGCACCCCCACCTTTCTAGACCAGAGGGCCATAGACAGCCGTCAGCACTTCTCCCAAACACCGCATACCCATACCATCACTCTTGGACTGAGGACGCGGTTCACTTCACTGCCTAATGTGGTTTCGCAGAATGGTTGTGGCCCATTTCAGTGGCCTTCTGGGTGCCAGTGGGGAACCGCATCCTGCATTGCCACCTCTCAAATATCACCAGCCACTTGGTAATATTTGCAAGACTACTGAAAACATCAGCATCTCCTCGTGCTACATATGACTCAAAGACAGCAATAAGCAAGAAATAAGAAAAAAAAAATAAGAGTTAAAAATTTTTAAATATGTTTTTTCCCCTCCATCGCTAACAGAAAACCATCCATAAAACACTGGGAGAACAAGCCAGAGAACATTCATGTACAACATCAAATATATAACTTGTGTGGATGTATAAAATACCTGAGTCTATACTGCACGGGGTTCGCATTTGCCCGTTAGCATGTCATCTTCGGAGCGCTGTTACAGACTAGCGACCCACCACACACTTTTCACGGAGCAGAAAAAATAGGTTTAATAGTAAAGCGTGTTTGATGTAAAGATTGGATGGAAGTACATCTAAAGCTAACGTAAGGCAAACGTAAAGCCTAAGACAGACATTTTGTTCCCGCTAGCAAACTAGTCAACGTGAATTTTAGTGTAGCCAGTAGAGGGCAGTCAAATGCCATCACAAGCAAAGGCAGCGCGCCCGCACAGACCGGAGAGGACATCCGCGCCGGTACCAAAATAACATCTTACAACTGGCAGCGATTACGGGAGCCTGTTGCGGAGATGTTAACGGTCCCCGAACCGTTAACAGCTCTTAGTGGGGAAGCGTCTAGATTTCTCTTTACCGCAATTTGCGTGTGAACTCCTCCTTAAACGTCCATGTTTTAGGAAGTAACGTTCCCTGTTATTTCCTAAAGTAATAGGAAGTTCACTCAGTAGAAGGGCGTTTTCCGAGAAAAGACCCTGTAAAAGCTCTCAAGAAAATATTACTTTCCTTACCATCTTAGCTGACTAGGGAAAACAGAGAACCTGACAAAGAGCAGCTCATTAGACGATGAAAATCCATCGTCATTTATTATCTCTTTCCCCCCGACCCCAAGAAACCCTAAGTGTAAATCCAACTGATAAAGGCTATGTTTTCTGGTGAAGAAAATGCACCGAGCCAGCCGGCATTTTAGTAGCAGTGTCCGCACAGAGACTGAGAGCTCCTATAGCCAAGATTGTCTCCATGGCATCAGTTTGGCCAAACCTCCTCGCCGTTTCGAAGGTCAGGTCAGCTCTGCCACGCGGAGCAGCGGCAGGAACGCGAAGCGCACGCGTCTCTAGTGGCAGAGCCTGGCTGCTCAGGGAAGCCTGCTTTATCGTCGCGTTACTACAGACCGGTCTCGGTTGGCCTTCTCGCAGCGCTACCGTGGGCAGAGCTGCTCCCGTACTGCGAACGGCAGGGAGGAAGGAGAGCATCACCACGCTCTGCCCCAGTGTAAATCTGCCTCTGGAGAAGGGAGCGCCTCTCCACGCGGATGAGCTCCACCGAGGCTGGCTGTGGCGCGACACTCGCACCCCCGCCGCCTCGGCTTCGCCTCCTGCATCCACCTTTCGGGTCTTCACCTCCGGGTTCGGCACCGTCGGCTGCAGCAGACACAGATCACGCCACGTGAGGCAAAGTGAAAGACATTGCCTACATGTCAGGAAACTGTAACACTCAGCCCAGTTTCTCCCCTCAGTGTTTTCCACAGACGGATACAAGCTGGACGCATCATACCGCTCTGCTGATGGCCTAGAGCGGCAAGGGGAGCAAGCCCGCAGTCAAAGCACATCTCTTGCTGTCTCGGAAGGGGGAAGAGGAACTGCTTTTGCTGTTTTACGTCATTTGGCAAGCGCTCTGATAGTACTGCGTTATCCACGAGCACAATTAACACCCTAATTCTCCTGGTTCCCTGGGCTACTGTATCCTCATGTTTCTCCACAGAAATCAGCAAAGGGTAATGGCAAAAATCGTCATACAGAAAACACGTGGTGAAGCGGTAGGTTGTTTTGGTTTTTGTGTTATGTGCTCTGAGTAAGTGCCACTTATTTCAACTAATAATTCAGGATATACAGTCCTCGATATAAACGAGCTCTGAACTTCTAACTTACAGCACAAGTAAACAAAATAGATTTACATCAACCTTTCCAGCTTTCATTATAACCACAGAGAAGCAAAAGGAAGTGTAACAATAGATGTTCATTTTTTGTCACAGACCTTTAAGGTTAAGCTGAAGCCATGGCACCAGTAAGGGGTGAGCAGAGGACTGGTCTCCAAAGCTCGTTCAGGAGCACTACAGTTTACAGAAACAAACTCCCTATCAACAGGAAGTGCTTCCGCACGTCAGCCCATAAACAGAAGATGCTCTTTAAACTCCTAAAAGCATTAAACTCCTTTAAGTAACTTCTCAGCTCACTGGGGTATTCCAAGACTTCACCCACATAACCTCCACAAAGCTGCAACAACAGCAAAATAGGGGGGGTCCAAAATAGGGGGGTGGAATCAAGTCAGAATATTCACTGTGCAAGTAGTCAGCAAACGCTGAAGAGATCAGGCGTTAGCAACCCGCTGCTATATAAGGAAGCAGCTGTTTTTATCTTTTTCTTTTTTTGTTTAGTTCTGTGAAAGTCACTATTTTACCTCATCGATATCTGAGCACGTTACTCCGTTCCCTGTGAGCCCTTCAGGGCAGGGGCCGCACTGAAATCCCTCGGCTGTCTCCGTGCACCTGACCCCTCTGAAGCAGGAATTGGCTTCGCACTTGGGTTTAGGGCGCCTAGGAGGCGGGGTTGGAAAATTCACAGTCCCGAAACCTTTAACACAGAAAGAACAGCCGTTTTAGTGATTAGAAGAAACATCTATCATGGCTTTCAGCTGGCAAGCGCTCTGCAGAGATCCCCGTGGCGCAACTCAGCTGAGGACCGCGTTTCTGCCCCGCACAGCAAGGCTGCAGGAGCTACCAGCTGCACTGGGGCTGACAAGACTTCACGCTGGGAACAGCCCCACACCTCGCTGAGCCCCCAGATGGTGGAAGTTAAGCCTATTTCGTTAGGTCTGTGTGCTGCTCTTGGCTACACAGGGGAGCCCTCCTGCTAGGTTCGTTCCAGCACAGACCTGCAGCTGGTCAGGGGAGTGAAACCGCGAAAGCCAGGGACCTCAGGAGGCCAGAAGGACTCCTGAGAACTGAAGTTTCATGGTACGAGGCACTCCTCAGGCTAAAGCAGCAGCACTACCCTTTCATATCAAAGGCAGCGCCATGATTTCGCAAGAGCAAAATCTGACCATCTACAAACAAGGGGAACAAAGCAGCAGCAGTTGGCAGTAGGTGGGATGCACAGCAGGACATGCAGTACACTGGCTCAGACACACTGAGGCCAGCCCTGGGGAAAAGCAACATTTCCAGAGACTCCGGCTGGTGCTGAACGTTGGTACCAATGCACGGGCTACATCTTTGCATCTGCACAACTTAAAGACATTTTCTTTGGCACGTGCACACAAAGTTTAACCTGGCTGGAGCTCAACTGAGATATAATGTTTTGATGTGGCTGATAGTTGGGGAGAAGCGATTAACTAAAAGGCCTAATGAGTTTAGGCCTACCATGCCACCCCAGGAGGGAATATCTTTGGTTGTCATAGCCAGCGTACGCATGTTTTGATTGCCAGTTGTATAGGAGGGCCACGCAGTGGCCTTCGGGAAGGCATTTATTTCTTCCATTTAGCCAAAAGATGGCCACTGTTTCACTTGGATCTTACTGCTGTTCACCAATGACTACCTACTCAGAATTTTCAGGTGAAATCCATGGGATCCTCCTGAGCCTGAAAATACCAACTGTTACGGAACAGAATTCCTCACTTATCCTTCCACTACAACTGGTGATGAGACATTTGCAGCCAGTGTCTCCCTCCCAGGGACGCATGGCACAGCTCTGTGGCAGAACAAGAACCGAGATGGCAGGGTGAGGTGGCACTGCTTGGTTTAGAGGGTTTTTATCCCCCAGGAGATAATTGCCAGGGCTATAGAAACTGAAAGCTTTTTCCCCAGTGGAAATCTATTTTAAATTTGTGTCAAATACATCTAGGATTTTAGACGCACTATTTTTTAAAAAATGCTTTCCAGACACCAAATAAATCTGATGTAATCAGAATTAGTTTTAAAGTGACTGCATATCTCATCTGGTTGCCTTTTACAGGCAATACAGGAATACTCACCACATGCTTGGCACTCAGCTATGGTATTTCTCAGAAAAGTTGTTTCCTTGACCTTCAGGATATAGAAAATACACATTATTTGGATAAAGGCAGCTCTGGTTTGCACCTGGCTGCCAGAAGAACCGTTATCTTTTTCCCCAAAATACCACTCAAACCATGCAACATACGTACTACATCTTGAAAGGAGATACTCTTCATACGCCATAAAACTAAGCTCAGTGATAATGATCATAATTTAGTTCATCCTTCAACAGAACCTTTAAGAATAACAGGCTTAACTAAAGGCATATGCCAGCAAATCCAGATCTGAGACGCACCAACAAGCAGAACAAATTCAATTTCAGTTCCGTGCAACAGACCTACCTCTGTCTATCAACGAGCTAGGGCAGTTGCTGTAGTTCTCCACTTAAAACACCAGGTTTTCTGGATCTGAATATGCAAGTCGCCTGCACTGCCACATTCAGTGAACCATCACAGAGTGCACAGGACCTATGCAGTTACTTCTTCTCCACTGCACCATGCCTCTGGGGCAATGAACTCTACACACTTACTGCTTACGTGAATTCTGCCCTGACTCTATTAATAAAGTCACAAACCAGCAGATTTCATGCAGAAGCCCTTATACAGTACCTGTTGTCTGAGAAGGTCTTTCACATCTCCCAGTATTTGGTTCATCTGCATCATCTGACTCATCAGCTGCCTATTAAAATCACCTGCAGAAAAACAGTAATGAAAAAGCATGCACATCGCACATAGATCTCTTCCATTTGCCATGATCATTTCTGAGATACAAGATGGAATCATCTTTAATAGCCAAGGAGGGGGACATTGCTTTTGCTTAAGTCCTGTAGGAATGCTTTAAAGGAAATATAATATTTAGCTTCAGTTTTTATAGAGGGATTTGCATGACCTCGAGGCCCTTTGGACTTAATTCCACGGTATATCCAAGAAACAGGCAGAAAAAGCAAAAACTTCTCTACAGAGAGTAAAGCAATACATTTCTAACACTGTTTCAGTGTCTAACAATATTGACAACTAATGCCACCCACGCTACTGGTTTCTCCCAGGCCTGAGACCTGCAACCCTATGTGAAGCTTTATGGTTTCAAGACTGAAAAGGAACTTTTTTGTGATAACCCATTTGGGGGAGCCAAGAAATAGCTGTCCATATAATGGCAAGTCACCCCGTGTAAGTATATCTTGTGTCACTACAATCAAGTCCTGCTCATTTTTCAAAGAGAACTCACTCAGCATTCCAGGCGAGCTTGTGCTGCAGCTCTGATCACGCATCAAAAGCAGCCCCTCTGACCAAAACAGCAGTTTTAACACCTGCAGCCCTCATTTGGCTTTTCTTCCTGTTGCAGCTCATCTTACCGTACAGAAGTCCCACGGCTGCGTTCACTTCTGGTGGATGTAGAGCAAGGGCTGCCTCATTCGTAAGGACTCACAAAGCATCTACTCAACACACTTACAATCACGCATCAAAAACCTGTTCTCAACACCAAATAACAAATTAAAGACCTCTAACAAAAGAGCAAAAACTATAGCTATAACAAGCCACGGGGGGGGAGCAGAACTGACCCAAGATTTTCACATGAGACTCATTCGTTAAATGAAACATTCGTTTTGACCCAGTGACAGAGAAGCAGCATAGAGTATGTTTAACACAATAATACCCTGTTCTTTGTTTGTAGCTCCCTGCTGAGTTTGTAGCTCTCTTGAGCAGTTATTTCTTTACTTCTCTAAGTTGGTATGTCAAAACAAATTTCATAAATATATGCTTTTTTACATTCTAAGCAGGCAGGGTATTCCGATATCATGTCCAAAGGCTTCAGGGAGGTTTATTCATGTGTTACTTGAGAGAGTATTGAAAGCGTACATGAAAAATTCTTTTCTTAATGTTTACCTCATTGTCTTGTACTACAAAGCATTTCTAAATGTTTCCAAACGTTCTAGTGATAATTATTCTTCATATACTACATTTTCTTGATTTCAGATTTTCTCACCAAAACACTAAACAAGTTTAAAGACTTGGGAACCACCTGTTCTAGAACCTGCCTCCGTTCTAATCCCAACCTTTTCTTACTTTTATCTGGGGAGGAAGGCAGCAAGACTTAACTACGTCATGGGTATTTCAGAATCCCACAGTGGAACCTGGCATGCAGGCTGTCAGGACAGATGTAGGGGTTTTTTTGTTTTGCTTTATTTTTTTAAAAAAATATTGGCTTAGGCTGTATTGATTGTCATCTGCAAAAAAATTCTCAAGATTTCAGATGCTTCTTTCTTGGCTAGCATCTAAATCAAAAACAGATCTATGTTGTACAGTTAAGTTTTGCAGACCGTTAAACTTTAAGGTGGACTAAACAGGTTATATTGCCATGAATCATACGCACTGTTTGCAAATTTCGATAGCAAAGCACTACCACAAACAGAAAGACTTCCCATGATTTTTTTTTTCTCTTGCATTTAAAGCCAAGTCCTATGGTAGGTACCACCTGTAGCAGAATGACTGATGATGCATGGCAAGAGGTAGACTTCAGAGAGGCCTTTCATGGGACTGCTTGGCTGTGGTGTGCTGCATGGGGGCATTCAGGGGTGGCTTCTCCCAGGATGGAGCAGGGCAAACCAAAGGTGCAGCCTGAGGCTCAACAGTTACCTGGTCCTACCACCCTGTCTCTCTCATCCACAGCCCATCTACTGAGGTGACTCCCCAGACCAGCTTGTGTCCAGTTCCCATATTTTGAAATGGTAATGACTTGGATAACAGGATGGCTTTCACAGCAATAATTAAACTCAGAAACAGATCTGAAAAATTACTGTCCAACGGGGAAATGAAGTCTCTTGACATACTTATTCTCCATAAACCTGAAATCATGACAGTGACACAAAGTGCTTGGCTCAGGAAGCTACCCTGTCCTTCTCCTTCCTTGTTTCATACCCTAGGCAGGACCTTCTACAAGGCCTTGGATTTGGAGCAGGTGACCAGCTCTGTTGCACAGCTAATCGGCCCAGGCAGGGCAACACATAATCACTAGCCGGGGAGACTGCAGGACCCCATATAATGCTTCATAGACACATGAGCCTTTCTTCTAGCTCTCTTGGGAGCGATTTTGGTTTGAACACCCTACTGCAGGCCATCTGGCAAAGTCAGAGTCATGGAGTGTCTTTCAAAGAGATTTTGGTTACTCAGCCAAATCAGAGACTCAGGCATGATTAAAGTATGCATGATGGCTGATAACTGAACAGTCTCCTGTCAGCCTGTAACCTAGTACCCAAAGAAGGCGGATGTAGAAGTTGTGCATACAAGATGCAAGTGGGCAGCAAAGGGAATTATTTATTACAGGAGCTATTTCCTCAGACACATAATGGGTTCTTTGTCAGACGTACTTGACCACACATTCAAAACTGACCAGAGAGATTCATCTACTGAGTACAAAGCACAAAGACTCCACCTCTGGGTCAAGAGATCCATATACCACGAATCGCTGGAGGTTGGGAGAGCATTCGGGAAAGTAACACTATAACTGCGTTCTCTCTTACACTCTTCTGTTTGGGTCCATGACAGCATACTAGACTAAAAGAATCTTTGGTCTGACGCAACACAGACATTTTTATTTTTCTACATTATGTCAAGTCCAGCTACCATAGATGAACTAGAGGACCTTCACAGGTCCCTTCCAACATGAACGATTTTGTGATTCTGATTACATGTGGCGTATTGATCTCACCTGCCAAAAAGTATGGGTCTTGCACCATATTTTCCTGCCAGCATGGGAAGATTCGAATACCCACGCTCCACCTCTATCCGATCATAATACTCCTCACCTTGCAGCTATACTGCTTATAGCATCTCAGCTTCACAGACTGAGCACTGAGGGGCGGCTGCTGCTGCCACAGTAGCGGCAATGATCAGGACTCTCAGTCGAGGCCAAGTACCGTTATTCAGGTCCTAAGCTCTCACACGTTTTCTGATTAAAACACACATACATATGCTTATACCAAGATACATAGGTGTCATATCCCTACACAGCTAAGCACTTGCATTCCTGCTTTTTCTGGCTAAAGAAATGGTTGTGGTTATCTGATATATTGCTCCTGCAAAGGGTATCATGAAACATATACAATGTGCGAGGCAGCTGAGTTAATATTGCTGTTGGAACACTTGCACCTCTTCCTTCTGCGGATTTGACTATGTAGACTTTGAGTATATTCATGTGAGTTTTTTGTTTAATGTAATATGATACTAATTCCATTTGATAAGTAAATGAACTTGAGAGGCCAGTCCAAAAAGATCAGCCAGGTGTAGGTAGCCAGGGAGACAGTATCTCCCTGTGTTACTATGGTTGGAATTATTAAGGAGCAGAACGTTACAAATGAGAACAATAATTCTGCAATTTGGAAATCTTGCTCACTGAGCTGTGAGTTTTTCCAGGAGGAAACACTGAATTACACTTTCCTCCTATCTGCAAATGTTGATTTAAGTTGATTTAAGGAGGTTGATCTAAGGAAGAAGAAAGAGGCCTTTGGTAATAGAACTCTTCATATTTTTGGCTAAGTGTATAAATGTTAAAGAGCAAGAAAACAGACGTGTGTGCCACAGATGATTTACATAGTTAACAGGCAAAACAGATACTGTCATCGCTAAGCAGCTCTGATGCCCACATTCATGTAATGCACCCAGGATGGTCTCATATCAAAACTGTGTGTCTTGTCCCCCAACAACACTGAATCTCTTTTAATCAAAAATAGCAATGCTGTAGTTTTCTGGAGGGTGGGGGAAAGGGTGAGAGAGAGAGAGCAAGCTTCTCATGGATGCTATTTCAAACCTTAAACTCACATTTTTTTGTATCATTGTTGTCACCTATCAACATACTGCATGCATAGCGTGAACATGTTGTGCTCCCTCACGCCCACACTGGAAAGGCAGATTGACAGGGTTGGGCAGGGAGTCCAGATGAGGCAGTCTAGCCCAGGTTTGCTCTGTTGAGAGGCTGGAGAGCACCTTCCCCCGTCACAAGGGAGGGCATCCAGACCCCGTGGGACCTGCAGGAACCCCAAGAGACGCAGCTCCTTCCTTTCTTCCCTATTTCTAGCTCAATCTCCATAATGGGACGCAGGACAGAAACTGGTTTTGAAACAGATTTCCAGTCCGGCAGGTGAACAAAAGCCTCAGCTAGCTTGCGGCAGGACTAGCTGCTGCCTTAGCATGGCTTTTCCCACAGGAACTTGTGGGCTATCTAACGGCAGCACCAACGCGCTCTGCAGTCCTGTGGTCCTCATCCTCGCCTCGTCCCTTTCCCTCTCTTGGCCACCTGATGACCAGCAAAAGGTGAGTACTGGCCATGTAGATAAGTGTACTGATAGGTCTTGCTCTTCTAACCATCTGCCTGTTTTCATAAAGCCTGTAGGAGTGTATCACCTTTAACGCTACTTACTGTTTGCAAGTCCAGTTTGAATAGTTAAAATATTATTAAAACTGACATGCACAGCACGATCACGTAAGTTGCACTGTCTTATGAAATTAGGCTGAAAAGCCTCTCTTCATCACCACAGACTCTTCTTTCACTAGGCCAACAACTCACTGCTTTGTCACCTGCAACGGTGTGATTGTTTTCTTTTCCAGATTGAGCTATTTCTAAAATATTTTCAGGATATTATCATGGCTGTAATTCAGTCCAAAAATCAGCATTACTCATCTTGAGTTTCTCCACGTTTTTAATGCTTCTTTGCATTGATATCCTAAGGAACCAGAGCATTTTAACTCCCAACTGCAGGTCTTACCAGTGTACTGAGGAACAGGTTCAATTTGTTGAAGGAAACAATCCTGCAGATTCCCCACCTTGGCAAGTGATCCTCCTGTTACCACCTTCAGCTCATCTAGTGTATCCTGGAGTCACAGAAGAAATTGAGAGATCACAGTTCTGGTACAACAATGGAAAAAAATGTGAAATACTGGAAGAAGTAAATTATTTTTTCAGATAGGATCTCCATTTCCTAAGCATGCAGAGCTCCTTCCTACACTGTCCCTTCAGGACCACCCATCACCATCTGAACTGTAATAAAATCCCAAATTTTTGCATGGTAGATTTTCACATAGCTGTGGTTTTGTTCTGATTTTTTTTTTTTTTTTACTATTTAAATTCATACACTCTCATACCAGAAAGTTCACATATTTTTATATCTGCAGTATATAAAAATGCTTTTTTGTTGAACTGAATCCAGAGCACTCTTTTTCCCCTCTCAGACAGGCTCACATTCACGTCAGGAATGTGGGCACCTCCGTAATTCTCCACATAAACAGGCTCATTTTCTAGTCTGCAAAGAAACAACAGGAGGGGGCAACCTTGGGGCAGAATGCCTTGGGCCTTTGCACCCAAGGAGGCATGTTTTGCATTAACAGCAATGAAAGATGCTTGTGGAAGATGCTGTTTACCCTGGACTGCTGATATGGAAATGACAGGAAGCAACATCAGGCCCCTGGTTGGTAGACAGAGGCAGAAAAATGACTGCATTCACACAGCTGGGGTTTCGACCCTCATCTGTCCCCAGAGGAGTCCCCCCCACCCCTTCCTTGTCTCCTCAGTCCATGTGGCTTATAGTGAAGTGGAAAACTAAATAGACAGTCAAATGTTGCTCATGCTGAACAGCCACAAGAAGCTCATGAAGAGCTGCCCTTATTGCATCAACTAAGCTTAGAAAAGGTCTGATCCGTGAGAAACACCTAGACTACAGTGAGGGAGGCTGACAATTTTAAATACGCTAAAAATTGTTTACAATTTTTAACTGCGAAACTCTTACTGGGTTCAATGAGGCTAAGATTTCGCCTGTTCCACAGTGAACTTGTTTACATTTCTGTCCCAGATTATTGGAATATTCAAGTATTACTAAAGCACCATTGTACAGAGTTTGGCTGCTGTGAGGGCAGAGGTCTGGACTCAGCAATTCAGAGGGTCCCCACTGGTGCCCCCGAGTGCTCAGGCTGCTTCCAGTTTTCCTGCTCACCTGTGACTTCTTTTGGAAAGTGCGTAACTCTACTGACGCCGACCTCTGAGACAGAGTCAAAAATGCTTTTGGCAGGTCCCGAAGGGCACCTACTTGCAGGCAGTCCACATACAACTCTATCATGCTCGATCCCTGCTGCAGGCCGCTCAGCCTCAGGAGGACAGCATGGGGTTTCCCATCAGCCAGCTGGACGTTGCTAAAGACGACAGAGTTCAGCCTCCCATTGCTCTTCAGATAGCGAAGTGCCACTAGTGCAAAATACACAGAATAACTATGAGAGGGTAGCAGATAATCCAAGCCTGATCAAGGAAGATCCTGTGGAAAACTACCATGGCTCTGGTATTGATCCTCATGTCAGCTCTGTTAAATGCATCCCATATGCAGATATATGTGGTAAGAATAAATGGGATGTAGACTCCAGAGCTGGATTACCAGAGCTCTTGTGTGACTCCCCATTTGTGAAGCACTGCTGCCTGCAGAGCGTTTTCCACTGCTTTGGCCAGGCCTTTTTAAATGGCTCAAACGATGAAGCTCAAACGATGAAGCTTTTTAAATGGCTCAAACGATGAAACGTCACCTTAAAGGGTAATGCGCTAAAACACACAGCGATAAAGATAATGGGCATAGCTGACATGCTGGCAGTCAGCACTTTGAGAGATAGCCCTAGAATTACTGTGTAGCAGAAACGTACCACTAGAACATCAGTTTCAGTAAAGCATATTGCATTAGGCAAAGCCGACTGACAGCATATCCAACTGCATCATTAAGAAACAGAACCAAGCAGGGATTATCTGCATTTCGTTGTAACAAACAGTACATGAAAACAAACTGTAAGCCAGAGAAGACAACCTGCCCCTTTAGATGACTAACTGTGCTCTCAACTCTTTCTTCAAGGGTTTAGTGAGTGACCTACTTGATACTTCCAACACAACACACTCTCATTTAACAAAGTAAAGTGCACCGTCAAAAACACAGCAACAAACAAAAAAAATTCTTACACACTAAGTAATATTGACAAATGCACCTTTCTTTAGGAAACTGGATCTGCAAGCTAGATCACTTAGAGCTGCTAGCTAGTTCTCTTTATCAAATCTCTCCCTGTCTCTCTGAATGCCTAAGGATATCCTCTGAAGCAATGAGCTGGTGCAGCTAGAGAGTATATAATTATTCTACAATGTTAAAGAGATCTTGTTTTAAGGAACCCGTTTTAAATATCCCAGCCTGATTTCCTCATCTTACATGCACTGAGGAGTCAAACTGCACACATATTGAGCTCCTAAATAGTTAAGGGCTGGCTTTTCTGAACATCTGTTTGAAGTTCACAGAGAGCTGCCACTATTGCATCAAGCGAGAGCTCACAAATACTCTGACCTTCAAGAAACACCTAGACTAAAATGAGGTCAGCTAAAAATTGTGGATATAATGGAGGGCAAAAACTCTTAATAGCTTCAGAGAGAGCTTCTAATAGCTTCTAATGCCTAGTGAACTCGCCCTATTTCTATTTGTTTAGTAGTGGAGAGAAAGGAAGATGATTTGTTAAGGTACTCTCCTTGATGCTGTGATATCTCTGATAGCAGGGGACATGCGGCTAGTAACTCAGAAGATCCCTGACAATCTTTCTAATTGCTCGGTCTAATGACTGAACAAATCCAGATTTATACCAGCATGAACAGGGCAGAACACGTCTTCGTCTTTAAAGCGTACACTAGTGCTTAAGTCCCAGCAGCTGTGATCAATATCTGGAATGTTTTCACTTCTGTCTGTGTCAAAACGCTGCCAGAGCTGAGATTTCCGCAAAGGTGCATGAGGTCACCAGTAACTTGCTAAAAGGTAGCGTTTGTTGGCAAACTCAAAGATTTGGCAAGACAGAGTACGTTGCAGGCGTTTTACTTATGTGAATACTATGCACACAGGGTTGTATGAAAGCAAGATCCTTGGATGTAGCCCATGCATACAGAGTGACCAAGTGCAGCAGTTAGCGAAAGAAAGAAGAGATGGTGGCAGGGCCCAGAACGGACCGATGGCGACCTGCCAGAATAGTTGGAGGACAAGGAGCAGTCTGGCTTGGAAGGAAAATCAAGAATTCCTTCCTCAGCCAAAGCCAAATATCCATCTGGTAAACTGGAATAGGCTTTTGAAGGGACATTTTGCTGGACCACAGCCTCAGCAAGACTTAACCCATCCAAGCCCCTGCATTACCTGTCTACTGCCAGGATATGCTACACTGACATTCCCGAGAGTAAGCGACTTGCCTGCACTGTCTAAGATACAGATTTTCAATGAAGCTGAAGTAAATAGGAACTGCCTCACACAGTTGCTAAGTTACACCAGTTTTATGTATTTAGTGCTATTTGTTCTAAGAATGTATCATTCAAAAAAAGACAAGAAACCCTCGGACCTATTTGAGACTTTGCCTCGGTGAAGTACGTTGGTTTAACCAAAACAAGTTAGGCAGTTGCCTAGTAATTCAGATGCACTTAAAGCACCTTCACTGAAGCATATATCAATTTATCTTGTATCCGTAAGACACATTTATCATAAACTGGTGAAAGCAAGAGTTAAGCCAGTGTACATAAACTGAATGGATAACACGGCAAAAAGTTACCTGACATCATGTAGGTAAATCAGTGCATCTTTCCAGCCAGGCAAGACCTTACTATGAGCTCAGCAAAGCAAAAGCAAAAATAATTCCATATAAAAATTGTGCTGTAAAACATTCAACTATTGCTAACATATTTGCAATCAGATATGCCACAACAAAATCAGAATGGGGGCAAAACATTTGGAACGTAGTTTTCAAACGTGGCACTGTAAAAGATAACTAGGGCCTGCTTTGGGTTACTTAGATCAGAATCTGAGTGCATAAGTGGAAATACCACGCAGACGGAGCACTATGCCCGCATGCACTATTCCAAAAGCCCAAATATTTAGACTTCAGATTTTGCTAAGACGCCAACACTGGCTCACCACTTAAGTGATGATCTCCAGGCTTGAGAGGATCACAAACAGCCCCCGCACTCCATGCTTTCAGCTCATGTGACGGCCTCCTGGATGCAGTTTAACTTACCGAATGAAGTAGCCATATGGGACACTGGACACTTCCAGAGAAATCACGTGTGAAGACACTGTGAAACACTGCCTACTACTCTCACACTGTCATACGTCTTAAACAAGGTGCATTAAAACAATAAGGAGGCAACAAGATCTCCGTGGTACAGCTGAAGAAGCTGAGAAAAGCCTCCCTCTGTTTGGCTTAGACCCGTGCAATAGTTAGGTTACAAAAGTCCTCCATCTACTCAAGGTATAAAGGACATGAGTCACTGCCAGTACACATTTCTTTATGTTGCCTATATTTAAACCCCAATCCTGCTACAGACACTTCTCAAGTACAATGCAACCAAACACACCGAGGACAAAAACAAAAGAAACTCTGCAACTTTGTACCAAAAAGCCTCTTAAGTCTGTTACCTAAATCACACCTAAGTATGGTATACATAGATATCAGGCATGAGAGACAGAGAGAGAGACAGAACATGCAATATACCATTTGTTTAGCAATAAAGTCGGTCAATTTTAGGAACTGCAAGACAGTTATTGACAAGGCTATGTGGCCACTTCTTATGCGTCTCCACCACACATATAGCATGAAAGACTAGTTCTTATTCCTTGGCCTCCGAAGAAATTTGCCAGACCTGATAAAACTATTAGTGTTTTATCTAACTCTTTCCCCTGTACTTTCCAGTAAAATGTATGCTTTTCTTTAGCGTATGGAATAATTTTCCTACATATAAACTGAAATTTCTCAGTAGAATTCCTCAGTATAATAGACTCAGCTGCCTGATTATAACATCAGCAGAAGCAAATCGTATCAGCAGTGAAGTCAATGGAGTAATGATAATTTTCACCACTTGATGATTTGTCATTGAACCTTAATATTGCAACATATCCTAGATCTGAGACTGATCTGAGACTCAGAGAGTGAAGTTCCCAGTTTCTAAAAATCTGCGAAAGCTTCTGCTTTGACTGTTAATGAACTGATTCCAATAAGCAAAGAACAAGCATTTTAATTCACCCAAAAGATCCCTTAAGTGCTAGGAATGTTTGTCTTGCACAGTCACATCCGACCTCCAGGGAAGAGGGAACAAGAACCCGCCTTTCATATGCATGAGGCAACATGTGCATGTGTCCCGCACATTCCTGAGTAACAAGAACCAGAGATTGTCCCAAGGGGAAAAAAAATAAAGAAAAACAACTTGACTCCTTCCTCCGATACTCTTTTCTTTCTCTCCCTTCTCAGCATATCTCAGAGCAGGCTGCAGAGATACCCGCTGACTGGCGGGTGTGCTCCCCGGCCAGGAGAGCAGCATGCAGCCAGGGGAAGGAAGCACAAGCGGAGCGAGAGAGGATGCTCTCAACACCCTTACCACCTGAAGAGGCCCCGTGGTGACAGCATGCAAGCAACAGGAATGACTCAAGCACAAAGGTTAATCACAGTTTCCAATGGCCACCCATAACATACCAACAACCACGGATCCAGCAGTAGTTTCCCTCTACCTACCCCAAACAACTCACCTTTATTCACCCGTCCCATTACTGTGAATTCAAAATACTTGCTGTTGTCTGCTGACGAATACAGGCCAAATATGGTGGCTGTGCTCTTTGACTGCAGGTTGAGTGTTGTGAGCAAGTACACATCATTCAGTGTAGGATCACTGAGGGCTTGTTGCAGAAAGTTTGTTACCATTCTCTTGTTGGAATATGAAAGAAGATCAAAAACTGAAAAATAAGATGGTTTAAACAGCAGTTTAAATACAACAGCGAGCTACGAAGAATGTAGCCTGTTCATCCCCATGCCACCTTTTGGAAAACACAAACTCATCTCTATTTCCATATGGATATTTTAACCCAATTTATCCTCTCTAAATGAATAACCTGAAAATAACACGAATAATGTGAAAATATTATACAGATTTTGTGCAACCTATCATCTGTTAGCAATAGATTCTATAAATTATTGGTAGGTTTTTAAAACAGAAATACCTAGTCTTCAAATTGAAGTTACTCAAATATTTTCAAGTAGATCTCTAAGATGTAGCCCTTTCGAGATGCACCTCAACAGAAAGCTTTTTAACTTGCTTCTGATTTTACAAACCCACATGCTGATGCTCACATTTCAGTCAGACTCAGAACCTTCTTCAGACAGGAGATTTCCAGTATGCTTATCCTCAGAACCATTTTGATGGAGTCTTGCAAGGGCATCAATTAAAATGCTAAAAAGCCAGGTAAGCAATATGATATTCATAACCTCCTTCTCACTTCACTGACTCCTCAGAAGATGTATTATATAAACAAGACTCGTCTTTCCCTTTTGGCACAGATAACAAAGAAAGACAGGCCTGACAAAAAATAAGCCTGAAGGCATAGTGAAAGCTGCTTCAAATTCTTCTCTTCAGTTTTTGCACAACGCATTAGCAAAGAGCCTGAATATTATACTCTTAAGTATGTCAGCTACGCCCCTTATGGCACAGAAGCAACAAACTGGGTTTTTCCTCAGTGTTCCTAAATCCGTGATGTCTCCAAACTCCATCAGCTGTTCCAGTAGGTTTCTTGGTAATCTCCTACTTAAACCTACTGCTATTAAAACATCACATATACTATTCCCTTCCAATAAAGACTAATAAATAACTGTGTACAAGGGTTATTTAAATATTAGGATATATTTAGCCAGTCACTCAACAGACCTGTCACAGCTGGGCCATATTTTTCTCCCAAACCAGCATGACAGTACAGAGCCGCCACCAAAGAGCCCTGACACAAGGCAGGCAGCAAAGGCACGTGACAACACGTCGTGCCATGGTCTGATTCACGCCCACGGCTGCACCGCAGTTTAGCTTCATAGGCTGGAAAACGGTGGACCTGTGCAGACGCGTATCCTCTACCCAAACTCAGGTCAGGTCACCTGAACCTCGCACGGTTCCTCAAAGCAAGCCTGCTGACAGAGGTCGGGGCCATCCTGCTGGTCGAGCGTTTCTGGGCAGGCGGAGGCTCGTGCACGCCCGCTCGGATGGCGTTACATGGGTGCACGGCCCTACCCAGAGCCATGTGGCAAACCCCGCTCCCTCAGCAGGAATTAGAGCCTGGCTGCATGCTCCTCCCATTGCTTGTTCTGGAGCTGCCATTAACTTGGACATTAATGTCATTTCCAAAAAAGATTAATGAAGAGATCTTTTCCTTTCCTCTCATAAAACTGTTGACACATAGATCTACAGTCTGTTTTTAATAGCTTAAGTCTACACTGCTTTTGGGTCCAAGAATCCTGTGACTCTACTGGGAGTTTTCAGGACACTACAAAAGACGAACCAGGCCCTTGATTTGCAGGCACTTGTAATATTGTTGTCAAACAACTAAGAAATGCATATCTGAGAGGGATCTGGTCAAACTGCATGCCCTTCATTCAGTTCAGATCTACAAGCTCTCCAGGACAACCGCAGCTCCCGCTGCGACCAGTGATCCAGAGGGCGGAGGGGAAAGGCTGGCTGCTTCATCGTATTCGGTCCACAGAGAGCAAAGGGACTGCCCAAGCGAGAGACTGCAATGTAACTCACTACTCTGTACAACAGCATTTTGCAGGTAATAACCATTCATAAAATACAGCTGTGTCTCCTCAGCCAGAACACCGGAATATAGCACTTAAGTCTCTGTTAGCAGAAAATAGAGATATACGCTCTGTTCAGTACTTCTAGCTCTACTGGCATATTTTATATGAATCCTGATGAGACAAATTAATCTCAGATGAAGTCAAACACTTAAAAATACAGGAAAAATATTTTAAAGGTAATAATTAAACACTAGCACACTTCTGTCAATGTCTATTTTCCACATTTATGGAAAATTCTTATTGAACATTTTGAAATTTGCGTATTTAAATGAATGTTCAGATTGTTTTGGCAGTTGAGCTCCCATAAAGCACATACATGCTGCTGAAGGATCCACTTGCGTCTATCAAATCCTTTCTTGAGATACCTCCACTGACCAGCATGTAGACACTCTACACGACAGAATCCACCCTTTAGGGTAAATTATTCACTTATTAGCAAAAGTGGCCAGAGAAGAACAATGGGGTTATGAAAACTCTTTCTACATCTTCAACAGAGTTTCAGGCAGAGACAGCTTTTAGACCCGACAAAGATAATTGCTTGCTTGGAAGGAAGGAGAAAAAAATCCACAAGAATTTCAGATTTAATTTTTTGAAGAATAATCTCTTAGTTCCTTTCCTTGGAAAGGCAGACTTGAAAACAAACTGATAAAAGCGGACTGCGAAACCTGAAAGGCGCATGCAGCTGGCTTCAGTTCATGCAGTGAGCAGTGCAGGCTTAAGCTTGCCCCCAAGCACATGTGCGCGCATGCACACCCACCCGTGAGACTGAGCCCACCCTGGTGTCTCCCAGGGATCTCCGTACTGCTTGCCTTAGAAAGGACCTGCATGCCGTCCTATCATAATGCTGGCAAGGCATCAGCTACATCTGGAGAAAGCGGCAAGCCACTTTTTGCAGATCTGCCACAAAATGTCAAGACTGGCTCTGTACATAAGAGTTAGAAGACACGGTGGGAAGCCCTTAAAAGAAGAAGGAAGCGTGTAGAAATAAAATCAGTGGCACAGGAGAGCAAAAAATACATCCTTCCTTCCCCCTAACTCTGCTGCAAGGTTACATCAGCTTTCTGAGCCCCCTGAAGCTCTGTCCCAGTCACAACTCTCTGCCATGACTGCAAAGGTAAGCATTGCTCCACTCTGTCCCGCACTTTTCAAGATAACTAATGATGCTTTAGACACCGAGGGTGAAACCCTGACCCCCTGCAATGATTTCTGACACTCTAATGAGGAGAAAATTTCCCAGCTGAGAGCGAGCTCTTTGGCCGCCCACTGCCTCCACCAAGCTGGAAAAAAACCTCAGCGTTTCACTGTACTCTTGTCTCTCTGCCTCCGTTCTTTAAAACGCGGTTCTCGATACGACGATCAGCCTTCTGAAAAGGTTTAAACCAAGGAGGACTTCCAACGGCTCTGGGAAAACGCGGGCCGGTTAGGCTGACCGGCTTCACCTCCGCCGCCGGGCGCCCCGGGGGGGCGGGCAGCGCCTCCCGCGCAAACACCCGCTTGGGGCTGGGGGCTCGGCAAGCGCCCGCGCCGCCGCCGCCCGCTCCGAGGGCAGCGCAGCGCAGCGCAGCGCAGCGCAGCGCAGCACGGCACGGCCGCCGGCCCCGCGCCCTCCCCCGGCGCTTACCTCGGGGGCCGTCGGGCTGCAGGGCCAGCGGCAGCAGCAGCGGCGGCAGCAGCAGCAGCAGGGCGGCGCCGCGCTCCCACCCCATGGCGGCCGTGGGGCGCGCCGCTCCGCACCGCTCCGCGCCGCGCCGCGCCGCGCCGTTTAACGGGGCCACCCGCGTCCGGGGAGGGACGGCGGCAGGCGGCAGGCCATTGGCGGGGGCGGGCGGGGGCCGAGCCGGGCCGGCGGGGGCAGGGCTGGAGCCCCGGGGTTGGCGGGCAGTGCCGCGGCCGGGCAGCCCCCGCCGCAGCCCCCCGCCGGCAGCAGCGCCGGCCCCGTCCTGGCTCCCCTCCATCCGTCGGGGCCCGGCCGGGCTGTTGTGGGCCGCGGGCCCTCGCGGGGCTGCGGCGCTCGGCGGGTGCCGTTCCCCAGCGGCAGGCAGGAGGGGTGACAGGTCTGGCGCCTTGTTGAGGCCCGAGCCCCTCTTCGAGGAGCCCTGGTCTAGAAATTGAACCTGTTCAATGGCGTTACGTGCAAAACGGCTACAGACGCCCTGGTGCGTAAGCTTGGTCTTGGTATGGGTTTTAACTTGCCCGCTGTTTCTGAGTCAAGAGTGTCACCGAAAGGGGTTGTGCAGATCGGACTGGAGCAAATTTGGTTTCTAGAAGAGTCTTGACTGGCAAAGTGCAGAACATATAATCTGCTCATTTCATTTAGAGAGCTCAGGAGCATGGGGGCAGCTCAAACTGAAAGCCTTAGGGTTACTGAAAAAAGGTTGCTCATGTTAACAAAACCCCAAACCTGATGATTTAACCAGCCTGTTAAGAAAAGACCCTTTCCCTTTCAACTACACAGATTTTTCAGTCTCGTATGTGCCCCCAGGATGCCATTATTCCCTTGCTCCATCCATCTTTCCCCTCCACTCCATCTACTCCAGAAAATTGCAGCCTCTGCATTGCTGAAGTTAGGAAGGTGAGCAAGCAAACCCCTTGGGGCTGAGGAGCCATGCAGCCCCTTCCCTTATACCCACGTGGAGTCTCCCATCAGGCAGGGCACGCTCCTCTGGCGCTTTCTGCTTGCAGAGGAAGGGATCTCCCAAGGGACTGCATGGCAGAAGGGCTGCAAGGCGCTTCTCCCGCTCCGCAGCCAACAGCTTGCAGCCCGTTTCCAAACCTGCTCCGCTACCTGCTGCCTCCCATCCCTGTTTGCGTTCCCCCAGCCTGCAGATGAACTCCTGCCGGGTCAGAAGGGGACAGGAGAACGCCAGGAAGCCATGGCTGCCCCCCTACCAACCTGCTACCCAGCACACAGTTGGAATAGCTGGAGCTGTCTGATACTATTTACATCATAAAAAGAAGGACAACAATAGGAGGGAAATTGTATGTTAAATGAACAAAATAGTGTTGATTCGTGTTCAGTCACATCAGGCTTGGAATATACAGCTAATGAGCACCGCAGAGAACAGCCCCTGGGGGGTCACTGCGTGCGAGCCAAGACACAGCACCGTCAGGGCTGGGGCTGGGGCGCTCGCTGCGAGGGAAGGCTCTGGCCGTGTCACTCCACCACCGCAGAAGGCATAGGTGTGGGCTCCTCCTCATCCACCTGCAACGGTGTTTCCTCTGCCTTGAGCTGGCCTATATTCACACCCCTTTTAGTTGCCCTCCCTGCATGTTACATCCCCCATAACCTCAGGACACACAACACTCCTTAGGCTGCGTGTGTAACAGTGTTGCCCCCACTCCAACTGCACGGCATTTCTTCCTCTGCCCAACCTCTCCAGGCTGGAGAGTGCTCCCCATATGCAGCGTGCCCCAGCACAGCGTTCTTCCATCCCCTCACCCCCCGGCACTTCTGTATGCGTCCCCACACAGCAATAAATCCTCCCTTCTGGGGAGGATTTCGCTTCGCTCCCTGCTCCCCTGCCTCTGTGATGGCAGCAACAGGACGACTTGGTGGTGTCAGGGCTGGCAGAGGGCAGCAGAGCGGAGGGAGAAACGCGGCAGGTGCAGGAGGATACGGGACAGGGAGAATCAGCAAGGGGAGGCTGGAAGAGGCTAAGGGAGAAGGCAAGGACATGGAACAGAAAATGAAGAACGAAGGACTTAAAGTGCCGCAAGCTGCCCAGAAAGAAGCCTCAGTCCTGACTTCCTTCCCACCTAAAGGATGGAGACAGCACAGATGCTGCAGAGACTAAATACCGGGGCGTAGAGCAGCCCAGATATTGTTCTCTGGTTTGAGTGCGAGGAAGGAGAAGCCCTTTGTCACCAAAGAGCATTCTTGGAAAAGACAGGTTTAAATGCCTGAGGCAAAAACACCATGAAGATGTACAATCTTCACGGGTCCATACTAATGTATTCAGTCACTGTAGCCGACAAAGAAAGGACAAAAGGATAATGAAGTTTTGCTTTTACCTCTCTAAGCTAATGCCCTCAAGTATTTGCAATATTATTTGCTTTATTATGTAATTTCTTTGAGTTTATCGAAATATAGGAAATATTACCTTGAAAAATTTCCCCATCTGTCAAAAATTTTTAATAAATAACTTTAAAATATCATCTTACTTCTGATTTAGTTACAGTAGAGTCTCTCGCACTGATAGCAACAGGCTCTCTGGGAGGCATTATGAACCCATTAGTGCTGGATTCCTGAGGGCCAAATTCTGCTCTCGCTCTGCCTGCAGTAAGCACCAGGAATGCACATCCGAGCAGAATCTGGCAAACAGAGCGTGCTCACAACAAAACGTCACAGAACAGAACAAGTTCACAATGTATATAAACAGAAGTTTGAATCCATGTTTAGATGAACTTAGCCAGCACCATAAAGGTCTCTGCAAATTTTTCCAGTTTTCATTTCTATGTTCAGTTTTACTACTGGAGTACGTTACAGACTGAAGGGGATTTTGTGCTCAAGCACAACCTTCTTTAAGGGATTTTCACAAAGTATAATGTTTATCTGCTGTCTAGATAGGGCTATTTGACCTTCTAACCATCATTTTCAGTAACAAAACAAACGGAGTTTTAGCTATTGCCTTTTCACTCTTGTGTATTCTCTGAAGTACAAACTCCACCTTAATTTATTGGAGCTCAATATTTTGAATAAGAATCAAAAAGTGGTTATTGGGCAGGGTATCTTCAAAAACGTTCATAAAGTCAATAACATATATGGAAGTTTCTTACAGGAACATAAGACTAATTCTTAGCACAGGACCTGCAAGTAAACCTCAACTCAACTGTTAAATATTTGTCCTGCTTAATTTATGTAAATCAACAAAATTCTAAACATAGAGAATACAGAGAAGCTGCCAACACTATAGATTTTGCTTTACAGAAATGCAGATGACTTGTTCCAATTCCAAGTAACAGGGTAGGGGAAGTAGGAAGACATCTCTGCTGCTTTATTCATCTTTCATATTTCGCTCCTACTGTGTACCAGGAAGACTCACTATTTTCATGGAATTATATGGATGACCTAAGGATCAGGACACAAGTGAATCTAAGATACAGAAGTCTTAATACAAGTGAAAGCCAAGTGCAGCACAGCTCTAGACCGCATCCCTCCACCTTTATTTGGACGCTTACAGGTTTGATCCGGCAACATTTTCATTGAAAAAAAATGTGTACAACACGGTTTCAAACACACCGGTTTCCGAGGAAGTTTTGCTTTCTCAGGAACACAGACTTGAGCCCACTTTTCCAAGTCAAGGCATACAGTCATTCTCAATGGACCTAACTACCTATCATTTCCACTAAGAGGAATTCCACTCAAGCAACCAAGAGGAAAAAACTCACGAATAGCTTTGGGATAGGGGAGGGAAGAGGCAGATTGCCTTTTTTATCATTGCTTTGGCTTCCGCAATAGTGCAGAGATGAATTGGGCCCTAAGGCACTGCAAGAAAAGTTCACGCTCCTAATTACCTCCTAAGCATTCTTGCAACCTGCATCAGAGAGGAGCCATAAACTGGCACATTCTCATTACAGAAACAGCCATTTAGGATCAGCGCTATTAAAAGCCACTCTCACTTCCAGATCTTGCACATGGCAGCAAGGGTGATTGGGCCTAAATGAAGTACCCACAAAGACGGATTAGGAGTTAGCGGGCATGAAAGGAAGAGAAAGGTGTCCTTAAGAACCTTTACCTTACATACCTCTTCACAGGGAGAAATGTAATCAGCCCTTTCTAAAAAAAATCACAATTTTCACTATTGTTAGTATTGCTAATTGCATATTTTTTGAGGAAAAAAGGGTATTTCTTTTTCCTTGTTCCTCATGATCTGGAGCAGAATGATCTGTGTGGTAGGTTTTGATGGTGACGCTATACCACAGATTTTATGCAGATCTCCAACTGTGCAAATCCAAGGGGAGGGAAAAAAAAAAAGCTTTGCCCTTGCTCTCCTCTTCTCTTCATGAGCAGAAGACCTCAATGAATGAGGCTAGTCGGTGCAACTTTTTTTTTTTTTAAAGGCAGTGTGATATTTTTCCTTCGTGCTCAGGAAGGATAAAAACATTTGACTTGACTTAAAATCTGAACAATAACAAGCGCTACACGATGTCTGCAGGAATGTTAAAATGAAATGGCAGAAAACTTGATGCCTTTAGAGGTCTACAGTAAAAAAATGCAATTTATACAAAAAATAAAACTCATATAGTATGATCAAAGCTGCTTGTTTCCAAAGCCAAATGACCGATGACCGCTGTTTACATTCGCCCAAGGGTCAGAATTTTTGTCCCTGTGAAAAGTCGTTAACCGCGTATGAAATAAAATCCAAAAAAAAAGTGGGGTGCAGAAATACAGAAGTCTAACCAGCTGTGTGCCATGTGCCACAATGATCAAATCACCTTCCTAAACAAACAAACAAAAAATATTTCTAATAAGACAAGGTAGCGTTTTAGAAATCGAAGTCCCCGCCCCGCCCCGGTCCCGCTGCCGTGGCCCGCCGGGATTAAAGGGCCTGACGGGGCGGCGGCTGCGTCCCGCGCCCGGTGCCGGCCGCTTCCGCCCGGGCTTGGCCCGAGGCGGGCGGCCGCGCACGGCCCGGGGAGAGGCAGGTGGGCGGCGGGGCGGCCGCTGCGCTGCGCTGCGCTGTGGCCGGGGCTCTCGGGCGCCGCCAGGCGAGGGCGGCGGCGCCGGCGGCGGACAAGATGGCGGCCCCCATGGAGCTGAGCTGCTGGGGCGGCGGCTGGGGGCTGCCGTCCGTGCACCCGGAGTCGCTCACCGTCATGGTAACGGCCGGGGCCGCCCGCCGCGGGGAGGGACGGCGCCGCGGGGGCCCGCCTGCCGCCGCCCGGCGCGGTTACGCGGGGCTGAGGGGCACCGGCGGGAGCGCCCGCGGCCGCGCAGCGGCCCTGGGGGCTGCTCGATAGGAGGCGCGGGGAGGTCCGAGGGCAGCGCGGCGCGGTGCCGGCCTGGGCGCGGCGGCAGGTCGGGGCCCGCTGCCCTCCCTCGCCGCCCCTCTTCGGGGCCGCGACTTCGCCCCCCCGTAGGCTGACCACGGCTTTGGTTATTTATTCATCCCCTCCCCCCCCTCCCCTCGCAATCTTGCAGGCTTACGCCAAATTTTCTGGCGCTCCGCTGACGGTGAATGCCATAAATAACTCCTGGAGAGCGCCAAAAGGTACCTTCTCTGCCTCTTCCCCCCGCCTCCCTTTAAAAAAAAAAACAAAAAAACTCACGGTCACTTTATAAATGTAGGTTCCAATTTCAGAGTTATTTCTGAGTTTCCTTTGGTTTTGTGTTTGTGAGTAACCTGCTCCAGTTTGGGCTGCCTGCTTTCGTGACATACCTATAAATGAGTTTGCAGGATCAAGTGTGATGATTTTATGGGCCCCGTAAACGTATGGGCCCCATATCAGTTGGGGTGTTTGCTACTGCACTTAGTTTGAGAAGCTGAATTAGAAAAGGTAACTAATGATCTAGTTGTCAGAGAGGTTTACGGTAAGGTGTTGAGAGAGGACTTTTTCATGATGGATACTTGTACCTGTTGCTTATCCGTTTGCTCAGCACTGCGGTCTTTGTCCAGGTGTGTTGCACAGAGGTAAAGTCACTGCAAGTCCAGAGTACTCTGTAGTTCAGCCTCACCACATGGTCAGTTCTGGCAGTGCTACAGCCACATAGCGCTTGGGCCTCTGGCTCTTGCTCTTTAGTATATTGATTGCTGTTAGTAGAAAATACCAAGAACTAGCCAGGTGTACTTCTCAAAAGTCGTTTCTCTTTCTTGATCATCAAAATACATAGAATCCATACCCCTAAAAATCCAAAATAACAGGTCTTGCTGGTAATTGATACTCTAGTAGTGCACAGCAGCACGGGTCGTGTTAGGCTCAGTGGCAAGTACCTTGTGAACGTACTGTGTGTGTAAGCCCCTTTTCCAGAGGTTTTTCAGTCTGCAGTCCTTGATCCTGCAGTCTAATCAGTAGAGGCAGACCAGGATGCCCTGAGGGGTGGGAGTTACCTGGGTCCCAGAGGAGTTCTGGGTTCTGCCCTGGTAGCTGGGGCCGTGGTTGTGGTAAGGCGAGAGAAAAACAGGTGGGTAACAAGGATTTGGAGGAGAAGGACAGGAAGCAAATAGGAAGAAAGGATTGGCCTGAGGTGAGTGAGTTGATAAGGGGTTCGGACTGGGTTGGGATTTTTGATTTAAGATAGATACTTGAAATCCAGATAACTAGCCTGGCTTCCAAAGTATCAATAGTCTATTAGATGGTATTGACTTCAGTCTGATTTGATGTGGGCCCTTTTTAGGTGGTGTTGTTAGTTCAGGGCGCAATACAGTACAACTTAATTTATGACAACAACCTACAGTACAACCTACAGTACAACCTAGTTTACACGTTAGGAAGATCAGAGCATGCTGTGGAGAGAAGGGAGATGGATGAAGTGACCAGTCATTGTCCAGTTATGGTAGAAGTCTTCTATATAAATTCTGTTGACTGTGTTATTCGTGCTCTTTAGGAGAGATACCAATCTTGATATCGGAAGACACTGCTATTTCGCAGCCAGCGAAAATACTAAACTACTTAAGAAAGCAGGTAGGTCTCTTTCAGGAGATTTGAACTTGTTCTGCCTCTTAGTTTATATATATGTCCCGTGTATATATTGATACAGGTTTCCAAAAGCCTGGAACTCAGTTCTGACCCGCTGCTTTCATATTTTCCAGACATGCACGCGGATTGCAAAATGGTGGATTACAGATAGCTATTTAAAAGGTTTATTGTTAGTCCTGTGCAAGGTTTAAAAATAGACACAAAAAAACCCTTGTTCATTGAACAGGACAGCAAACTAGCCTTAATTGAGCATTTTCTCACTGAGCACCCTGCAGTTTCATCACACTCTTAATTATAACAGTTTAATGTCATTATGGCTTTGCAGACCTGGGAGATCACAGTTTGGGAAGTGTGGTTTTAACTGTTTAAATGGATGATTGTCTCCTAATGCTCTTTTTTGAAGGATAATACATAAAACTTATTTTTAATCTACTGTAGTTTTTCTGTAGCTTGTAGCAGAAAAATGTCTGCAAGCATTTCTTGATGCACATCATGTTATTATATCGTCAACTCTTGCCAGCGTTTTGCAGGTCTCATAATGTTTTATTCACAAAGAATAAAGCTATACAGTTTCTTTTCACAGAGTGTAAAGATGTCTAATAAAGCATGACATTGTCTTTTTATTTCTAAGATGGTACTCCAGCCTTCTGTTCTGTTTTTACATTAGAAATTCAGTTCCTGCCTAGTCAAGAAGATTATCTGGTGATGGCATGTTAGTGAAACTTTAAATCTTCTTGGGGGAGAAAAATAGAATGTGAAAACTGAGCATTTGAGACAGTTGTTTTAAAATTCAGAAGTTTCATATCATTTGAATACCAAAGATTACTTAATGTTGGAAAAAAAACCTTTCAGTTAAAGTATAACAGTGATCTGCATACTTCTCAAATATCCCCAAAATAAGGAAGATCAGCACTAACCCTCTGCTATTTCTAAGTTAATAAAGCTGACCTCCTCTCCCTTCCCCCCAAATTTACCAGCCCTTTTTATGTACCTTAAAAGGATTCTGTGTCAGAATTAAAAGCTGAGTTAGCTATAGTTGCATTAATTTAGCTGTGTATTTGGTCTCTAATATTGTTGGCATCAAATTGTTAAACTTTTTAAAAGCTAATTAAGGGTAACAGGTAGGACTGCTTTGATTTTTTTTTTTTTTTTTAATCCAAAAATACAGACCAAGATTTGCTAGAGGTTTGCTGAAAATTTGCCTTTTTGTCATTGGACAGTTGCTTGGCAAGCCATGGGAGGCATGCACAAGAGTTATTTGGGGGCAGAAGGGTCCAAAAGTCTAGGAATGGGTAAGCAGAAATGTAGAATGCAAGGAAGTGCGAAGCCTGAAGAAGTAAAGGAAGGAAATTCTAGTGAGCCTATGCTTTCTCTCCTGAAAAATATTGTTGTATTTGCTGACTTGATAGCTGTTAAGTTTAAAATCATTTTTGGTTGCATTTTTGGGGTTGCATGATCTTTCTGGAAAGTTCTGTGTAACACTTTTGTAGCATGTATTTTTGTTGATTTTTTTTTTAATTCATAGAAATACAATGCTGATTATGAATTGTCTGCAAAACAAGGAGCTGATACCCTGGCGTATATTGCGCTACTTGAAGAGAAACTGCTTCCTGCTCTGGTAAATATCAGGAAATATTTTAGAGGGCAGAATTTTTGGAAGTGAATATTACAAAGAGGTGCCCAATGTGAGAAATGTTAAAGTAACACCATAGTCCTGGCTGGAATGCTTTTGCTCTTTCAGTCGAATTTGGGAACTATTGCCTAGTAACTTTTGTAAAGGAAAAAAGCAGGGTGGGTGAAGAATAATAATGAATTTATGAGAGATTTTAAAGTTGCACGTATGACTTTTTCTTTCTTTTAGATGCTTTTTGCTAAACAGTATCCTTAAAAAAAAGCATACTTTAGCTATTTTTTGTTTCATTTGATGCTTCTAATAAACCTTTGAGTAAGATATGGCATGTATGATGGTGTCTGATGTGAGGTGTTCAAGTGTGAAGACCCTTTATAACTGTTTTGTTGGAACTTTTGAGAAATTAAATGGCCACCAGTAATTTTGTTTTTCAGTTCTAAATAGCACATAGCTGTTTGTCCTTACCAATTTAGTGCGAGTATATTACAGGTATAAAAATCCCTGGACAGTGAGTCTGCCTCTGTATTGGAGTTGAATGACTTTGGCTTCAGTTTGTTACAGGAAAAGAATGTTCTGACCGGATGTGTCATAAGCTAGCCTCTTCAGCTATCCTGCAGGACTCTCAAATTCATCACTTAATATATATATTTTTTTATTTTAAGATTTATGTAAAATTGCAAAAGAAAATTCTAAAAAGTTAAAACCTGGTCCTGTAGAACTACAGCTTACATATAACATCAGAGACATGGAAAACTAGAACTTATGTATTTTATAGATGTGTAAGTATTTACATATAGTTTCTATTTACAGTGTGTGAATATGTGCAAACTGCGTGTGTATGTAATTTTAGGCATGTATATATGTCTCATTTTTAATTTAGATATCGGGTAGCTGTGGCCTTAACTGTATATGCCCACACTCGAAGTATTAATATAATTGAGTATGGAGCCCGATTGTTTTCAGCTGCAACAATTCCTGGTGCTTCTGTGACAGAGATCTTGCACGTTAAACTTTGAAGAGTAGTGTACTAGTGTTATTCAAATTCCAGTCAGTTCTTGTTCATGTTTTTGCTTGTGTTGGTACAGCTGCACACGTTTTGGGTTGAGGCTGAAAACTACTGCAGTGTGACAAAGCCATGGTTTGCCTCAAGGATTCCCTTCCCGCTGAGTTTATTTCTGCCTGGAAAAATGTCCAGGGAAGCTCTCAACAGGATCTTGCTGACCAGGGGGGGTCCTCCACTCTACAGTCTCACTGAAGTGGAAGCACAGGTATGTGTCACGTAGTGAAGAATTTGGTTCACAAGTTGGTGCTGTCAAAGAGAAGAACTGAAACAGGTTAACACACTGCCAAACAATGAATGATGCTGTGCATAGTAGGCTTGCTACACCTAGGGCTCTTAGACAGTTTTGTGTCTCGTCAGATATACAGGGATGCCAAGGAATGCCTTAATCTCCTGTCGAAGAGATTGGGAACATCTCAGTTTTTCTTTGGAAATACGTGAGTGCACATTTTTCTTAATGGCTAAGAAAACAGGCACTACATGACACAGTGAACACTGGGGTTTGTTACCTGCCACATGTTAAAAGGGGCTGCGCAGTGGGTTCATGCTTCATGCTGTTATTTCAGGTAAGATCTGAATGAGGGAACAGGATACGAATGAGATCTTTGGACCGATGAAGTGAGTGCAGTGTCTCAATATGTTCTCCCTCATGCTGCATCTCCTCGTACAGAGGCAGATGCTTAAAAAATGTGGGATGCTTGATGAATTATTGTAGCACTAGAGAATGCTTTTCTAACGACTGGATGTCACCTTCTGCACTTAGAAAAACGCTTTAAGCCTGAGGCGTTACCGCTACCTCCGTGGGAGGAGGTTGTAGGTCTGGGAAGACTCCTCTTTCTGTGGTGCATGCATAGAACAGGAAATAGATATTGACAACAACATAGCTCCAGGGGGTCCCAAAAGGAGGATCTGTTCCTGCAGCCGCTGAGGTTGGACCATTTCATGAGAGAGGATTCCGTTCCCCGGCATACAACTTGTCTGCTTGGCCTCTGTGGTGCCCGAAATGTGTTTTGAAGTGGCTTGTTTATCAGTCTGTGTGACAGCATGACTGGATTTTAGTGTTGAAGTTACTGTTTTAATTTGCCTCCTTGGCTTTAATTCAGAGGTGCTGAAATCAGTGAATGTTCTGCACCAAACTTTTACCAGATTGATATGAAAAGATGGACTGTCAGAAGGGCTGACTAAATTCTGTTCTGAGTTGTCTTTGACGTGCACAGAAAATGGTTATGTAATAGTGGTCTTAATGTCTTGTCTCAGTCACACTGTTTTGTTTTGTTACTCTTTCAGGCCTTCTACCTTGGATGCCTTCGTGTTTGGTTTCCTTGCACCAGTTTATAAAGTGTGCTTCCCTAGAGGACAATTACAAGAGCATTTGAAACAGCTTCCCAATCTGTGTCGTTTCTGTGATGATATTTTAAGTTGCTACTTTAGGCTAACTGTCTCAGGTAAGCTGTATTTCTTTTCCCTCTTTTGTCATGTGTAGCCTGTTTCCTACACTTAGGAGTGTAGGAGAAGGCAGAATTAGATCTTATTCAGTTTATGCTGGAGTTTGTGTGAGTAAAGAATATTCCAAAGTTGTGCAAAAATGATTGAAAATTAAATCCAGGTTTAATTCTCGCTTTTAGAGCCTGTCTGGCATTGGCAAAATAACACCTGTCTCTGTGCTGTAGCTCACGCTTAGTACTTCTGTTTGTCTCTAGTGTGGAATGTCTTTTCCACTTGAATCCTTTCTAGAGGGGATAAAAGTAACTGCATGAACTTTTGCTCCAGTGCCTTTTTAAGGGATTTGAAAGCTTTTCTAAGAACTTTTTCACTCTTCATCTTTCTGCCTTCACTCTCCAGGCCATTCTCCAGCTGGACAGGATACAGTAGATGCTAATCTGCAGAAACTCACACAACTTGTAAATAAGGAATCCAACTTGATTGAAAAGGTTACTTTTGCTTCATCTCTAATTTTCCTGCTTCCTTGTGGTTTCTTGTTCACAAATATTCTTGCCTATCAGCTGTAACTCTACAATGGACGTTTTTATTTTAATTACTTCTTTTCTAGTGAGTTAGTTTGCATAGAGATGCAGGAAGAGAATTATGTAATTTGAAAGGAATGATTAATGAGGCCTTGTGCTTTGGAAGTATTTTTATTACAGTCAAAAGAACATTATCTTGCAACTGTGCATACCAAAAAAGACTGATATCTTTCAGCAAGTGCATATACGAACGAAAAAGAAGGCAAAGGTATTGATCAAAACCCAGACTGGTCTTGCAAGCTAAGACCAATACCCAGCTCCCCTTGCCTCCAACTGAGTGCTCTAGTCACTAACCTACAATCATTTTTTTCCTGTTTGTTCTTCCTCTAGCTTTTATTTCTTTGCGTTCTTTGTTTCTAAGACTGTCGCTCAGCACCTATCAAAAGCTCTGTAACTTACGTGAAAATACTTGTGAACAATTAGTCTACTGATGCAGAGACAACAAATTCTAACTAGAAGGACAGAGGATGCTTCTTTCTGAAAAAGATCAGTGTATCAAATTGATTGTTATTATGTACAGTTTTTGTAGCATTCGATATTGATTGTATCTCCTCTTTGTGATACTGAAGTGTGGCTGTGGAAGTTTTAAAGAATCGCTTACACAGACGTTTGTCAGGCATGGTTTAGGTAAAGCTGATCCTACCCTGAGGAAGTGGGATGGACCAGATGACCTTGAGATCTTCCTTGTGCTGTCTTCTGTGGTTCTGTTTATTGTATAGTAGCTAGACTTCTTTTTTTGTTTTAAGTATCTCATTATGTACGGTGCCTTAGATTGATACGCTAGGAAAATGTAAGATCTTTTTATTCAGAGAGTAATTTTAACCTGTCTTTGAAAAGACCTTATTGCAATCTCTTTATTAAATATTTTCTGAAATCTCCGAGTTATCTAAATTCCCCTAGCTTCTCCAGACAGTTTCCAGTTTGGAAAAGATTCACTCCTGCAAGGTGCTGAGCATGCAAAAGCATCTATTGATGTTAGCAATTTGACTTTTGATCTGCTTTCTAGTGGAGTTTGGCTGTTCTACAAAACTGAAACTTTGGCCTCTTTGAAGAAGATAGCCATATTGCTTTCTTCAGTTATCTTGGTCAAATGATTTGGGGAGAAGCACACCCATTTGCCCTGGATTTGATATCATACGCTAACGGAATGAATAGCGGCTCTAACATAAGCAGATATTTGCGAGCGAAAAGGAACCAAGGCATTTTTTTTGGCTAGGACTGAAATAACAGGGTAGAAAAAGCAAACCAGCATTCGTGATTGGACCCACAACAAGTAGACTAATCATATAATATGTATTCTACTGTTTGACAGATCCGGCTCTCATTATTTCTCTGCAGATGGACGACAACCTTCGTAAGAGTCCTCAGCATCCCCCTCGAAAGCTAACAACACTCAAGCTTGCTGCAGGTGGAGAAGAAAGCAGTCCATTGAATCGTTTGTCACCTTGACAGCTTCTGTTGCCCCTACATGCGTGTTTGCCTTCAACTCTTCTGAACGTCACAGCAATTTTTTTCATGTAAATGTGGTTTGATAAGGGAAAAATCTGGTAATGGGTGCAAGTAGGGAAGAAATACAGCTTTACAATCTCCTCTTTGCCTCTTCTTTTAAGAAAACTCATTGTTTAGGCTCACCACGCACTAAGCTGAGGCTAGAGTAAACTATTAAACAAGAGGTTTGTTCCTGCCGGATGTGAAAGTGATTTTGTAATCAAATTACTGTCTTTAGGCTAGCAAAAATGTTGGCCAAAAGTTAAGATTCCATTTATGGAATGTTCACCTTATTTTACTTTATGGCTTTTGGTTTTACTGTAATCATGCTATATTATAGTTCAGCCATGTCACTACGTGTGAGTGGCCATACTCTTGTATCTTTTTGCAAATTACGAAGCCCGGTTTTAAAATTGCAGACGGCTGGAAAAGAATGAAATGTTGCCTTTCATAGCAGATGAGAACTGAAAGGCAATGAGAGGAAGTTAAACTTTTTTATTGTACTTCATGAACACTATTGTCTTGCATTTTAAGGGTGCATGTGTTTTTGAAAGCTTTTCACGTTGCACTTTGAGGAAAATGGTGAAAAGTGTGTGCGCTGTGGGGAGTACAGTGATGTACAATACTAACACTTTACCACTGATACCTGAGTGAAAGAAGCTTAACCTGTGTGCTGGATAATATTCCATGCTACAAAACCATAGGTCTAAATCACAGAAAGGACTGGTAGCAGGGTGGACGGGTTTGCTTTGTTCCCATTAAGATAGGAGACTTTGACTAGCAGACGTACTGCAGCTCTGGACTGAGATGCTCTGGTTAAAACTTTGTTTTAAAAAAAAAAAAAAAAAAAAAAGCCAGTGTAGGCTTTTTACTCGGTGTCACAGATGCCTCTAATTAGTTTTGTCTTACTTTTTATAAGTGCTAAGGTTCATTCAACAACTGAAATAAAAAAACATCCAAATTCTTATTCCTTGACAGTCTGATCCAGAGTTCTTTTATCTCTGCAAGCATAATATATTTCAGCACATATTTCTCCTATTTAATTAAGGGACTTAGTGTGTCTCATTACCTTTGCTCTTAGCAGCACTCTTGCCTGTTCTTAGAGACCCAAGCAGTCCTGCTGTAGAAGAGAGGCTGAAATTCTGTATTGGTAATATACTGGCAGATGCTTCATGAGTGGGGTCATTGGAGTGAGTCAAGGAGCTTAGCCAAAATGGCAGCACTTGAGATACAGAATTTCGACGGATATATGTATGGGTGACTCTTCTGGGATTTTGTTTTGTTTTGTTTTTTTCCCTTGGCTGAATCAAAATAGCCTTTCAACTTTCCTTCAGCTACTAGTCACATTTGAGATATATAAATTATTTACTGTTTATACAGACAAGACTGTAGATTGTGTACATACTGTACTTTTAGACTTGATATGTAGGGAATGTAATAAGATTAACATTTCTTAATTATGATAGGTTTCTAATGAGCACTTTACAATAAGGTTTATGCTTCATGCTTTTCCTAGAATGTTTGTTTTAGTGCTTAGAAATGGATCTAGCCCATACTTGTGCTAATTGAATAAACTGACAGTCCAGTACATGTAAAAAATTAAAATATTTGAAATTTTTGCTGCCTGTATCTTGACAAGGTTTAAGAGAGATCATGTCACATGGCTTTTCATAGTCTTTTATTTATTGAACACAGCTATGGAGAATATGCCTTAGTTTGTTGCTTTTGTGAATATGTACGCATAATCTTTAAAATCTCTTTGTAAAGAGTTCATTGCTCCAAGATTAAAATTTTGGATTTTTAATGGAGTTTTGGTAGCCTTTTTTTTTTTTTTTATAGAGATTATGTTGGATTTTAGGCTTTTTTTTTCTTATGAAAGACTTTCTCATCTGTAAATAGCTCCGTTCAAAGAAATAAAAATGGCTGACTGCTAGAACAAAAGATCAAAACCATTCAATGTATCTAATATATCAGCTTTTAAATTGTAATTATAACTCTTAAGTAGCAATCACTTCTTTCAGCACAACTGTTTTTGTATTTGTGTGTGTAGAAAACCTGTGCTTCTCCACACCAAACGTCATCTTATATGTGAGCCTTGGTGATTATCAGAAGCACTCTGACTAGACAGGAATCCCACCCTATTAAATACTGAAGTTGTACAGTCAGACTAATATCAAGGGGTTTTTTGAGAGTGATCTGCCGTGCTGTGTGAGTACACAATCTGCTCAACAAAGCAGTGCCTAAGTAACTTAATTCACTGCGTGGCAGAGGATAAGAGGGCTGGAGATCACAGCATTGCTTGGAGCGGTGTACGTGATCCCAGACAACCTGCGTGGCTGCATGTCCATGCTCTTTCTTGCTTAATTACATTTTATCCAAGCTGAAATGAAAACCAAACTCCTTTATGTGGAAAATGCCCTCTCTGGCCTGACAGCTCAGACTTACCCGTTATGTTCACTGGCATATTTGTGTGCCTGCATTTTGAAACTGGGCAGTTAGGAAGTTCAGAGTGGGACTCAGTTTGAGTAAGCACAGACAGCTACACCTGAGGTAGTCGGCCACAACTCCCTCTCAGGCCAGGGGAGAAAGATGCTTTAGGTATGATTCATCTCCTTAAAATAAGCGTCTGAAACAGGCAAGTGAATTGAGCCCTGAAAACGTGCCTCTCTCCACTGAATATAAAGGAAGCCTCAGCTACCTACCTCAGATGTAGATCTCTACGAAAGTGGGTGCAAATCTGCCGCAGTGCCTGGCTTTTCTTCCATTGCCTGCGATAAAGGATAGTCTGCAATGGAAGTGATGGGCCCTTCTGGCCAAGCTGCAGCAGTGGGGCCCTGGGACCGTTGCATGCTGTCCTGCTTCCTGCACAGAGCAGCTGGCGGTTATACGCACTGCACATCTGCTGTCTTTGTGCTGTATTGAGCCCTTTGTGCATGCACCGACACCATGCAAGTGCAGGAAGTACCTGTTTCTGTTGTACTGCTGCTCGCAGAGCAACCCGTAGGTCTCCTGCTCCCTGCCCTGCCCCGGAAGATGGTGGCTGGGACCAGATTATTGCCTCTAGAGGAAGTCACGCTGCCTGCCATGCTTTCACCTGGAGAAGGGCTTCCAGCTGGAAGCAGGGCAACCTGTTTAACACCCCTGCTGTCAGGGAGTGTTGTAGCAAAAGCCTTTATGTAGATGGCATTAGGGCTAGTCTGTATTTGGTGAGCTGGTTGCAGGAATATGTATGTTGTTAAAGAAATCAGATGAAAAATGCTATGAAACATTGCTGCAAGTATGGTCTGTTGAATATTTCCAAGTTAGCTTTAAAAATGTCTTTTTTTCCCCTTCTAGAATATTGCTGGGATGCATTAGGCTTTTATATACTCCTAGGCACTGGTAAAGTCACGTCACTTTCGCTAACGTAGCTTAGCACTCCATTAAGAAAATCACCCAATTGTATTTGATTCCTGGTTGAAACAGTTTCCAGACTGACTTAAATAGGTTACCTCTCTTACTTGGTGTTATTCTTGGCGTTGCAGTAGGAACCATTCATAGTGTCCTCTTTCGTACTAAAAGCCAGACCGCTAGTCAGCTTTTTATGTTAGCCTGACCAACTCTATGCTGTAGATCAAATCTGGCTGGTCTGCGCTGTTGCAGCAAGTTGTCCAAACCCTAACCTCATACTTTATCATTCAAAGACCCTGCTGCCTAACAAGACACTGCATTAAAAAAAAAATACTGATTTTAGCCTCCAGTTTCACAAGTCATTTTAGTCTGCTTTTAGTGGTTAACCCAATTCAGCAAAACGCTCCATAATCCCATGTGGTGCTAACCAGTGTCTGTGAGGTGACAAATTTTGATGCACTTGCTGGAGCACTGATCTCACTGCAGCGCTGGGCCCTTCGGCGTAGCTGGTGGCACGCACAGACCGCACACAGCCCACAGCTTTCCTCTGAGCGTCTGGCCACTGTCCTCATGCGGCTCCCCCCGCGCCAGCCAAGCAGCCGTTCTCCTCCGCCTGCCTTTTGGTCAGCACGACGCTCCTGTCCGTGTTGTCTGGAGGTGCTCAGGACGAGCCAGCTGAGCACCAGCTTTCAGCAGCTTCAGCTCACTGAGGCTGTTGTCCCCGAAGCAGGCGAGGGAGCACCCCGGGGCAGCTTTGCCCGCAGAGCTCGGGAGTCCTCATCCTGGCGGGAAGGTGGGACGTGACTGAGCGCAGGCAGGCATCTGGGTGAGAGCCTCTTCCCCGGCCCGGCGGTTCGCAAGGCGCGTGCTCCGGCAGCGCCCGGTGTACAGGCTCACAGCAGCACTCCGCTCCTATGCATGCGCGAGACCCAGCTGTGCGGAGATGACACGGGGCTTATGCGCCCGTAGCGCTCACGTCCTGCTCTGTGAGTGCGGCGAGCCCCACCGCACTGGTCTCCTCCCCCCCACCCCCCCAGCAGGAGAAATGCCCTGCAATGGGGAGGGACTGGGGCAGCCTATGCCCATCCCAAGCCCGGGTTTGGGGGGGGATGTCAGTAGCTGCCAGGAAGGTGGAGGACTTTTTTGCACCACCTCAGGGATGTGAAAAAGCAGGGAGGGGAAGAAGGTGGTTCAGTGTCCTCCGTACTGCACTGGTTTGCTGTTACCACTTGGAGTAAAGCCTCCAGGAACGATCCCAGGTCCCTAGTGAAATCAGACCAGGTTGGAATGAGACGCTGGGAAGGAGAAGGAAAGAAAAGGTTAACAAGAAAAGGCATTAGGAACATCTGCTTTCTCCCACACTGACCCACTGTCTGAGAGATTTATCACTGTCACAGTACCTGCTAATGGGAAAGACGGTTTATTCTTCAAAACCTGCAGAAAGTCATGGGATCCCGCCTGTATTTTGCTCACAAGAGCAGTACAAGGTATTGTAGCAGGGGAAGCAAAGCAAAGAGGTGACTTGTGACATGCTAGGCCAGTCTGCACCTGGTCCCAGGGCAAGACTGACCCAGGTAGGTTGGCTGTGAGTTTCACTAAAAGCTAAGTTGAGACCGGGAATCAATGATGTGACAATTTTAATTCCATAGCAGGTAAGATCTTGCAGTAGGTACACCCGTGGCATAAGGCTGTTCTGCAGCACTCTTCAGCTCCCTTTTGCTCATTTCCTCTCATTAAAGCCACATGGGGTTTTTTTGTTTTGTTTTGTTTTTTATCATGAACATAAATTTTTACAATGTCAAAGTGCTGTATGTGGGTCTCTTGGTTGTTTACTCTGTTATCAAAATATACAGCACCTTCCTAGTGCCCTAGTAAAACCAAGAGTGCAAAGAAACTGCGTCTGTGGGTGTCAAGCCTGCTCATTAAGCAGTCCTGTAAGCGTCCGGTTTTCAGCTCAGTTGGGCCAACCCAGCTTGCTAGGGGTGGCTAGGCAGTCTGCCAATCCACATGAACGCCTCCTGGTTTTTGTTTCCAGCAGGGTAGAGGTAAAAGAGGGAGTGTGCAAATCGGGAGGTGCGAGTCTCTGCAAAGCTGCGACTTACCCAAAGCTACCCTCAAAGGGCAGTGGTGGGAGTCCGTCCAGCTGCCCTTGTATGGTCACTCGTTGCCCTGAATGGTCACGTCTCAGTTACTGCCCGCTGACTTAGCTGTTGGGCACAACGGCAGTGTGCGAGCGGTAGTAACAGTCATGGTGGGAAGCGCCCTTCGCTCCTCAAGGAACAGGCAGTTTTCCTCGCTGCGCTGCAAACAGCACCCCGCTGTTTGCCCTCTTACCTTTGGTGCATCCCTCTCTAGTGACTTCCACATAGCTGTTATCGCCTGCCCATGCTCTTACAGGGTTTTTGGCACTTGCAAGTTTGTGCTTATTTAGGTTATTATTTCAAACAAATGTGGCTGGTTTTCTTTTCCCTACGCCGTTTAGTTGCTTGTATTTTAAATCTTAAGTGAGGCTCCTTCTCCAATCTTTTTCCATTCCTGCAGCCAGTTATTTCCCTCCCAGCTCATAAGTAACTTGTACTTGAGGGCTATAACATTAAGGAGTCAGATGCTAAAAGGAAGGGCTACAGTTTTGATGTGGGGTTCAGCTATGGGGTGTCTGGAGAATTAGTAAAAGCGTAAACAGGAAGAAAAAAAAAAGGGAAAGCTTTTCTTCTTCTCACTATTGAAAGACAAGAGCAATACTTGTTTACATTGGGCTATATATGTTCAAGTTAGGATCTCCCAGTGAGTTTTGCTTTTAGTTCTGATCACAGTGAAAGGCATCTAGAAGTTCCTGCAGTAGCACGTCCCGCTGCTCAGCACCAGCCTTGGGGAAGAGAGCTGCAGCACCTCCAAAGCCAGCTACCTGTGTTTTGCAGGAACTATTGCTCTTGGAAAGTGCAAATTATTGAATATATATATATCATATATGTTCTACTAAAAATGTACTATTTCAGGCAGGAGTGATTGCTCAAACCCGGAATGGGATTTGGAGAAGGTGGAAGGGAACTGGTGGAAACAAGTGGAAACAAGGAAACAAGTACAAACTCGCCTGGACTAGCCGATACTCGGTGAGTACTGACACTGTCCTGGGATGTGGGAGAGGGATTTCAACTCTCTGCACTGAATCAAGGAAAGTCAGAACTCATTCTGGCTGTTTCACAGCTCTAGGCAAGTGTCCTAGCTGGCTGATTAGCAGCTTTTCTGGCGATACCTCATGTTTCACAAAAATCCTTGAAAGGACCTGTTTCATCTCAGTGCAGGATAGGAAAACTCGGAAAACCCCAGACTTTTGAAAGGGTAAGAAAGCCATTTCCCAGCTGTTCTCTCTGCTTCCCTAGCTGCTCACAAGGATTCCCCTCTTCATCTGCCCTCCTTATGTTAGCTGAGCCAGGTAGCTGCCTGTACAGGGAGAAGACTGCGTGTTGAAATGAAGTTGGCAATCAGTGGCACCCAGCAGCACTGTGACAATGCTGAAAGGGAATGAAGCAGGACATTTGGGGACATTTAGTTTAATGGTCAGCGTAGACTTTGTGAAGAATATTTGCCCAGCGTGTTTTCTCTTCTAGCAAGATCATTTCAGTGGTCTGCACTGATTATTGTCAGGGCCTCGTTGCTCCGCTTCTGAGTGGGCCACGCTCCTGGAAGGAGGGTGCTGGGTTTAGTTACACAAGAGGTGGGTGTTCCTGTGCAATGAGAGGGGCTGCTTTCCAGGGCTGAGCTAAAGCACGCACTGACTTTCTTAAGTGATTTGTAGTCTGGAAAACCGCTGCAGAATATGAGTTTACTGTTTTATCTGGCAGAGTAAAGAAAGATTTCTTTACCTCTTTCACAGGAAGGGCATGCACGTGTAGAAAAGTCCTGCCCACGTCTGCATGAGACTCGTTTTCCACTCTCCACTTTCTAATTCACAGTTCTGGCATCCAAAATCCCTGCATGCTTCTTGATTACTTGTGCCTGGCAAAGTCCGACATAAGTGAAAAGTCAATTTTGAGAGGTGATTTGTTCACCATTTGAGTAAGAAAATTGTCCAGTGGCATAAAGGGAAGTGTCTTTATTTCTTATATCACAGCATGTACACTTGGAGAAAGAACCAGTAAGTGCCAGAATGACATCTGCTCTCTGAATTGTCAGGCAGTATGAAAGGTTTTTGACAGCCTTAGAGCCTACATCATTTCCCTGCATCTGCTGCTCTCCTCAAGCATTATTAAAATTGTGTATTGCCACAAGGGGGAGGGTACAGAACAAAAGCAGACCACGTTGCTTCCAAATGCCATTTGAATGAAATAAAATAGGCTACACTCCTGAAAGTTACCCACTGGCTACAAACCACCTGATTTTCATTAAGCAATTAGCTGCTAGTTCTTAATGATAATGATATCCTTTCCGTTCTGTTTCAGTCAGTTCAGTGTGGCCTGAGATTTTAATAACTTTCTTGTGTGTTCTCAGCTTTAGTAACACTTCCTTCAGTTGTAGGTTTACCAGATGTCTCTCCTGGGCCTTGTTTGAGATAATTCCTACAAAAATTTAGGTAATTCAACATATAAAAGTGACATACCCTGGACAAAAAATTGGTATAGACTCATTTTAAAGATTTGCCTACCTGTTTCTTCTGACTACATCTGATGGCAGATATATTAGCTTGCCCCCATTTCCTCTCCTCCCGTATTTTTAAAAACCTAATTTTGTCCTCATGCACACTTTCAGAAGCCGCCAGTGCTGTCACAGGTTGAACATCAACACTGCCTTCAAATAAGTGGGGTAGCTTGACCTGGCAGAAGCAGCTGCCCTGCTCACGCTCCTCTGCTCTTCACCCTTTTCAGGACCTTCTCAGTAGCTGAATTCTGCAAGAAGTTACCGGTGACTTCAGGTGCATCGCAGGAAGGAGAGCCAGCTGGTGTCTCACCGCTCTGAAAAAAACCAGTACATTTTCCTAGGCGCTCCTTTACTCTAAGGGTTAGGATAGAGCGAGCTAAATATTTTTTGCAAGGAAATGGATGCATTTCCTGTGTTTAACTCTCAGACTAAAATGAGAGGAGTTTTGACATCACTGGTCAGGCATAAACCCTGAGGAAAGTTTTTGAAAGGGACAATATTGTTTGGACTTGAGGCTAACATATTGTCCTCACAAAACAATATGCAGTTAGGACTTACCTACATTGTTTTTAATTGTGCTTTAATTCCACCTCACTGATATACTGAAGCAAGACACTCGCTGAAGCAAGACAAAGAACAGTCTTCAGAGTGCAGGTATGTCTATCCTGACCGCAGCTATAGGTCGGGTAGTATGACAAGGCCTAGATTTTCCAAAGGTTTAATTTTCTGCCTCTCCCGGTCTGACATGCGGCTGGAGCCTGGAGCGCCCAGCTACTGATGGGATCGCTGTATCCATCCCTGAACTGAACCTGGCAAGGGTGAAAGCAAAGAAGCTGTCCTACAGCACACAGCCTGGCTCCCAGAAATTACAATACACGAGCTAAAGAAGGCTACTGTACCGGGAGCCTGGGGTCAAAGAAAGACTTAGAACAGCAAGCATGCCCATAAATATGAAACGAATCCTGAACGAGGACCTGGCAGCACTTTCATCACTTTGAGTCAGACTAGCCTGTAATCCCACTGCCCATCCTTTCCACGGTGTGCTGTAGGACCTCATTTTAAAAGCGCATTTTGTTTTTCAAATACTTTGGCACAAGAAGAAGGTACTCTGAGTACCAGAAAGGAAAGTAGAAATTTTGGATGAGTCCTCAGAAGAACTACAAGATATATATGCTAAAGCATGTGTTCTCTGTTTATTGAACTAATACAGTAATTTTTTTTCCAGAACATTTAATGGTAAGAATTATCCAGGGCTTTCGACAAAGTGATTTAGATAGAGAAATGAAAGGATTATTTCTTGACAGAGTCACTTATCTTGTTACTTCACAATGAATTAATTTTTGCCCGTTGAATTTCTTCAAATGACACTAGTTGTGTTAGAACATAAATGAATTTTATTTTTCTTTCTTTCCAGACCTCTTCCTTCATCCAAAACTGAACACAGTTGTGGCTTCTGCTATTGTATGTTCTTGAAGAGTCAAGTGTATGAGGCAGAGCTGTGTTTTTTCTAGAAGGTATTTAAAAGTATTTAAGGCTTTGGAAAGAAGAGCAGAACTTCGGTTGCTGTGGAAGTGCCAAACCTGACAACGTCTTGTCACAACAACTAGTCTCGGAGTTCTCAGGAAGCCTTGAACAGAGCGGCTGCAGATTTTCCCATGAAACAAAATGCTGGCTGTCATAATATGAGCAGTAAATGCACTTTGATTCTGCTCAGATTCCAGGAGTCAAGTTCTCAGCTATATTAAAACCCCTTTAACAAAGATCTATTGTATGTAAATGAGGTCAGCTGATCAGGCCCTCAGTTTTATGCCCTAAAAGCAAACCAGAGTGTCACATTGTTTCAATACTGACTCATTAAAAAAACTCTTTTCTATTGAATCACTAGCACTGTAAATAACCAAGACACTGTCCACAGGACAGTTCACAGGCACTAAAACCTGTGGCTTAGTTTAAAAAAATGCAACATAATGGTTGTGTAACAAAGCCTGTTTGCAGCCCAGAGCCCATTACACTACTGTCTCTCCAAATTACAACTCCATAACCTTAGCTAGTGACATTTATTTAATGTGAAATCTTTTCCTCCAGGTCAATATTCATGCAGATGAATGAAATAGAGGCTATACCTTGTATTTGCATGAGTAGTATGATTTCTGAGCAAATCTGTTTGGGCTATTAAATGAGTCACTATACTGATTTTAACAGACTGAAAATAAAGCTGTTCTAGATTTTCAGATATTGAGATGAAATATTCCATATTACAGTTCCATATATATTCTATATAAGTGGAAATATTTCATCTGCAAAGGAAGAGTGTGCTATTCACTAGGCCTTTCACTTTGGACTAACAAGAAAGAAACCTATTAGACTACATGTCGTACTGACTGTTGATCTCCTCTTCTGTACAGCTCTTGTTGGACTTGAAAAATATACCTAGAAATCAAATGCCCATAGGACAAAGAAAGACCTTCTTGTTAGCTTGCCCTTCAGGTGCAGTCAAAACAGACGAGGTCCTAGGTTTCCTTATCAATGGACAGATTTAGAGCTTTGCAAATTTTGAACAATATCGCTCTTGGAATGTCTTGCTCAAGGAAAGTGAGCTGAGATTTATAACGTTCAATTGGTGTTGACCAAAAGCACGAACACCCAAGGAACCTTTTCCGTTGCTACAAAATGACTATTGTACAAATAAAATCTCCCTCTTACTTCTCCTGCTGTACTAACCAGCATTAACAGAAATTCCAAGCAGAGTGCCTCTCTCCAGCAACTGCCTTAGGAGCCTTTCCCATCTGCAGCATTTATTTTGATAGTCACCAGTACTGGTAAATAATCTAACATGAAAGTGAAGTTCTCTGCTCTGGACATGGGACTCTTCCATCTACGTCAGCTCTTCAGCAGTGATCTTAAACACTGTGTAGAATAATGTAATATATTCATAAACCTATTTCCTTAGGCTCTTTACCCACACTCACCACTAATTTGATTAATGCAATTGGCAGGAACTAGCAGGAACTGATTATGCTTAACCTCTGTAAACATTTGCAGCATGCAGGGTGCCTACTCCTGTTTGAACTGCTTGTAGACTCAGATAGTAAGCCATCTGTTCCTAGTGTTTTCCCAGGGTGCAAACGGGATCCAGAAAAAACAGAATGTTTTGCTAACTGTAAACCAGAAACCACAATGGTGATCAGACTTCAGTTTCCTTTAATGGCTTCAAAGTCTTTAAATTTGAATCGGTTAAACACATGATGCCAGTAACATGCATGCAAAAAAACATTAAAGCTGAAAAATTAAAGTGGCTCATTAGAGCTTCTATTCATGAGGAACAATTTGAGCGCGCTACTTTTTGTGCGCTCATCATCATGTTCCTCCAAGACAAGACATTCCTGAAGTTTTGCTGAGAGTGAGATGTTTTAGAGAATGTATCCATTAAAAAAAAGACTCCTGGCCAGGCACGTGGTGTGTCGTGGCACCTGGCAGTCCTGGGCACCGTGGGAGCATCCTGGGTTTGCTCATCACACAGCTCTCTGAGAAGGCGGAAAAGACGCACAGCGAGGGCTCAGGCACGGGTCTGGCTCGGCGTGAGCGGTGCCGCGTCCGCTGCCTCCGCGCCTGGCACGGCCAGTGGGGAGTGCGTTGTGCTGGGGGCAAGGCAGGCATGGTCAGGCTGCCTGCTGGGAGGCAGCAGGGGGAGAAGCCCCAAGCATTAGCCTGGCACCTGGAGCAGTAACACAGGCGTCGCGGGGAAGGAGGGGACCTTGGGAGGAGAGGCTGCCTGCTACGGAGGGAGGGCGGCGCAGGGGAAGCAGGAAACCCGTAGGAAGGAAAGCAAAGGGAGCAAGAAAGTGGTAGGTTGTAAAGGAGGAGTGTGCGTGGGGTGTGGAGGTGGGCTGCTTGCTTAGGCTTTAGGTAAACATCCAAAGGGCGTCCTTTGCACTTCCAAGCATTGCAGAACAGGGCAGAACTAGTCTCTCTCAGAGCTTGTGGACCCCCACAGGCTGTGGGCTGATACCCCACAGCCAGTAAATACCTGGTGTGCTCATCTATGTGCTGCTCCAAAGCGTGCTGTCCTGCTGCAGCCGCAGCAGAAACAGGGTGTGCGTGCACCTGGAAGCAAGCTCTTGCTCTGGGGCACCCAGGGCGATGTGGCCTGTGCACCTTCCCAGGCACATATGCATCAGCTTTTCCATAGCAGCTTACCGCACATCAGGACCAGGGTGGCAGAATAGGACTGCAGCGCTCTCTCAGTCCCTTCTCTTTGGCTGTAGCTGGCTGGTAGTAGCTGGGATTGCCCTCCATGCCTGACCTGCTCCGGACACTGCTGACAGTGCTCCAATCCAGTGCTGCAGCAGCTGCTCAGTGTGGGGGCAAGCAAGACCCTGGGAGCAGAGATGAGCCTGCATGGAGTCTATACCTCCAGCACTGAAGAAATTCTCTTGGAGGACTCGCACTGAGACTGACTTTCCTGCAGAGATCTGCATTGTCTGCAGGTGCAGAACATCCCTCGTGGTGCCTCTCCTAGGCAATTCAAGGCCCCAGCATGGCCTCGAGTGGGGGCACCATGGTACACCCTACCAACTCTGCATTCTTCTGTGCTCTGGCCTCTTCTGTGCTGCTCTTCTTCCCTCCCTCCTTCCCCCAGGCTTGAGGCCATGGCCTGTAGCCTCCTCCACAGGGAGGTCAGACTCCTCCGGCGCACAGAAACACCACAGCATTGGCTGGAAGGGACTGCGGGAGGTCTCTCATCCATCCCCTCACTTGAAGCAGGACTATCACCGAGAGCAGACTAGGTCAGACAGGGCTGCATCCAGCCGCGTCCCAAACACTGCCAAGAAGGAGGCCCACATCCTCTCTGGTAACCTGATCTAGTACTGCACTGCCCTCCAAGAGAGGAGGTTTCTCCTCACATCCCATCTGAACACAATGTCCCATCTGATGGAGATCATTTTGAGGATTAGACTCTTTCTGATTCTCTTCCACTGAATCTCTTTCAGTGAAAGACTGAAATTTAGTGCAGCATATTCTTTCCACTTCACTTTCCAACGTATCCTGCACGCTCAAAATCCACATGAAAGCAAAAACTCCACCCGAAGAAGCACCTCAAGTGTTACAGAACAACCAGATGTATATAAGCACAACTTGAAAGGATCTAAAGTCTGAATCTTCAAAAGATCATCAACATAGGCTTTTCCCAGAACATATTTTCAGTGTTTGATAGGCAGAGCAGTATGTTGCATAGAAGAGAGGGTGAACTGAGGATTTTATTTTAGTGGGTAGCACCAGACTCAGAAGCTCTACACAGCAAGGACAAAATCCTGGTTCAAGCAACACAGAATCAGAGCACTGCTATGCCTTCACAATGCCGGGGGTACCTTAGAAATACACATATGGTACATTATTCAGCACAACAGCTTATTTGAGGGTGTAACATATGCCAAGCAAGATGACATCAGAGCTCAGGAATCTAGATTACACATTGCTGAGCTGATAACCATGACAGCTCTGAAAAGTGGGAGGAAAAGGATAAATAGAATTTTGAGCAGAGGGTGGCGAATGAATTCCAACAACTGGAATAAAAGAGAAGAAAAGTTTACTTGGTGAAATGAGGGAACTCAAGTAGTTGAGAAGGAGTCTCCTTCAAAGGAAAACGCAGGCATCTAGAACAGGGCCTGGCCACTGCAGTAGGGACTAAGTTGTGTGTTTCACTGGCTTATTTGCAGTGAAGAGCTATTTCATTTCTTATGGTTAGCATAAACACAAGTAATCTTTTCAAGAACTAAACATTTACTACTAATAAAGTCTTGGAGCTGCTATAGATTTCTGCCAGGAGCTGCTGGTATATTGAGTAGGACACTATACGCCATGCACTGTGTTTGACAAATGAAGTATTATCCAGTTTTGCTAGTTCGCTCCCTTCAGCATATATTCATTCAGCATTGCAACCCAGTAGTGATGGTAATAGCTTCCACTGAGGTGGATCCAGGTATATGCTACAAAATATCCTTTCACCCACCAGTGGGTATGAAATAAAGGAATTTTTCAAGTGTGTGAAGTAACTATTTAAATCAGATTTGAACATGAAATGAAAAATCATTCTGTAGCCACCTGAAATGGCATGGAAGATTTGCGGAGGCAGATGGTAACTGCCTGGCTTGGAATCTAGCCAGTTAATCCAAGTTAATATCCTCATGCAAAAGCTTTACTAGGGAGAAAGATGCTTCTGAAATAGAAACAGCAATAAACAGTGAGGACGTTTCTTTCCCATCTCATGTCAAAGCCAGCATCACTTGCAGCACATTCCCATCATACTCCTTCACCTCTGATTCCGCTTAGTCAGCCAGTACCACCACAACTTGCAGGACGCAAGTCATCCTTGGAGGTGTCCCATCCAAATATTGCCCCGCTTCTTTGGCAGGAGATGACAAATGATGGGTTGGTTACTGTTGGCACAGAGTCTTACTACCTCACATAGAGGTAAACCGGATGAAATGGTTTGAAACTCTAACAGGTCCAAATCTAGAGAGAGCTCATATGGAGGTGCTGCCTTGGGGGCAGCACAGCCTGAGGAAGTCTTTATGCGGTAGCACAGCTGGACTCACACACAACAAGCTGTCCAAAACCACCCGCAGAGCTCCTCAGGCAGCTGTGCACTGCTGCTACCAAACACTGAGCTTCTCCTTTCACTGGAGCATGTGGCATGTGAGAGTGAACCAATCCAAGAAATATTCAGAACTGTGTGCTCCCGCAAAGGCTCAACAGGCCAGACCAGCAGGCAACCTTGGATATCCTTTGACGTAATAGCGGTCACGTTACTCCCTGTAAACCACAAAGACTGAGACAAACCTAGGCTTTCCTCTCGTTGAAACACTGGACACGTATGATCATGCAGTGTTTGCATACTAGGCTTCATGACAACAGCAAGACTCCCACACAGAGAAACCTCTGGGCCAGCCTCCCTATGTTCCTGCTAACCGCATGGAGCCGTGATGAGCACACAGCTAAAATCATTCCTCATGTGAGTCTGGATACTGTTGCTTTTTCCTCAGCTTCATTTCACCTCTGTTCTAATTGTCTTCCCCCATTGGTAGTGGAGACTTCTAAATGATACCCAGCACAGCAAATACAGTCAGTATTCATGGCCCTGGGAACCCCATAGCTACCTCTCCATGCGGCTGAGAGCCACAGGAAACACCACATGCCCTGGGCAGCTGGGGGATGGTTAAGCTCTGGACATGGCTCACAAGGAGATGATGACCAGGGTTCACTACTTATTTATAGGACGGAGTCAAGCACACAGTTGCACCTCAGGCCGTGAGATGCTAGTGGGGGCCACCTAGCCCCCCACCTCCATGAGACTGAGTCTCCCACCTACAGCCTGGTCCTTCAGAGCCAAGGCAAGTTGCACCTGTCTCACAGGGCTTCAAACCAGCATGGCAAGCTCTTACAAACAGGTAGCTAAAAAAATCACTGGTTTCACACATTTTTGCACATTTCCATAGAATTCCTCCTGGGAATTTAGCAGCTCTTACCCTTGCCATTGCTCCACTCCACTGGCTTCCCAGTTTGCCTTCCTGCTTTTAATAAGGTTCACTCCAGGCAAATGAAAAAGAGAGATCACCTTCTAGATAGCACAGGGGCAAACTAATGGTAAGTTCATGCTGCGCTTCAGAGGGCTGCCTTCTCTGTGACTGCAGGTGAACTATCCAGGGCTTCCACAGTGCACAGTGCTGCAATGTCTTCTCCTTAGGGATAGTATTTCTCTCCAGCTGGGAATCAGATTAAGGACTAAATGTTTTCTGAGCTATCCCCAGAAAAGCCCCAATTCAGCAAAGCATTGACCTAGCTGCCTATGTGACTTTGCTGCTTTGTGCCCAGGATGTGCACTATTCACTGCAGGGCTCTGCTCTGTGATTTGGATGGCCCTGAGGTGTCAGACAGATAACAGTGAATTGCAGGAGGATGCATTTCATGGCTAGTCAGATTGGAAGTTTAGGCATGTTTTACTTCCCTGGATTCTCTGCAGTGATTCCTGTTCTGGCTGCCTGAGCAGGGATTTCTGTCTTCACCAGAACAGACCTCTGCTGGGAGACCGAGCAGGACTGCGGGCACCCTTTTTCGTGCAGATCCAGAAATGTGACCTAGTGGCAAAGAAGCATTTAACACTAGTCAATGGCCCTAGTAATGCTTTTCACAGGCACTTCTGGTCCACAGCATCAGCACACAGTTCCCACTCTTGGCACATGCTCCCGGGACCCTGGGCTCAAGGGCACTTGAGGCCAGACAAACAAGACTGCTGGTGTAATTTAGAGGTACCCCAATCTATAAACTCATAAGGAGAGAAAGAAATAAAAGAAAGAAGAGGGTTAAGAAAAGAAATAAGAGGAAGAATTTATCATCAAGTAGAAAGACAGCTTCTCCGGGACAAAGAAACCATAGCTCTACTGAAATCTTTTGGAAACCAGAGGTCTTTCAGAGCAATTAGCATTCTTTTTTTTTTTTTTTTAATGGCAGCAATGCTTTTCTTACACTCATGTTAAGAAAAAAGAACAACTGACATGACATCTGAAATGCTGACAATTCCCGGCTCTTCGGGTGCTCCTGAGCAAAATAAACATTTCTAATTTCCTGTTGTCTACCTGGCCGCTTCTGTACTTCCCCACACCATTGCTGAAAGCTCCACTGAGGGGCTCAGGAGGCTCTCATATTCCCAGGGAGCAGTCTTGTGCTCTTTGCAGCTAGCTGAGCTACACAGCTCTGGACCAGAGCGGGGCTTTTGCGATGGGACAAGCTGGTTATGCCAAGCAGAGTTGCATATTCCCTCCAAATAGGGACAGTGACCAGCTTTGGGGCTTTTCTATTCTAAGCATCTCTGGGGACAAAATGCTGCTGTTACGACAGCACTTCTGCCAGTCTTTGAAAAAGCAGATGTGCCATCTGAGCAGGGCTGATTTGTTGTATAAACACTCAGCATTTTCTGACAAAAACACCCTTTGCTTCCTCCTAAACAAAACCATTCAGCTGTGTCCCTGCCGCAGGCAAGAACACCAAACTTCTCAAACATCAGCAATTTTAGAAATTTTGGAAAGTTAACACTAACTGCAAAGGCATCCAAAATGTTTTCATGAAGTGATGTGAAGTATATGCCTTTGCACTATAGACCCTTATCTTTTATCTCACAGAAATATAGGCCAGGATTCATTAGGACTATACTATTTTCCCAGTCTAGTTAACTTGATGGGACACTGAACTAAGGAAAGACAAATATTCTTTCGTCAGGTCAGGATCGTCTTGGACACCGTTGCAGAGAGTTTATAAGCTGTGGAGCTAGCAACCCACCCACCAGCAAAGGAAGGTGGGGGCAGATCTGGTTGGTGTCCTGCCCTGTCTGCCTGTGACTGTGGAGCCCCACAGCGGCCCTCACCCTGCACCCGCCATGATCCCTCCTCCCTGCCCGAGATCTCCCATCCGCTCTTGCAGCAGACGTGCGCTGTCTCCACTGCCAGAAAATATGCTCTGGAAATGGTAGGATTTGTCCTGTTGTTCCTTACTCTGCAGGGAACGCTGGGCTTGGGGATCAGCGCTACAGCAATTTGACTGCCTCCTCCTGCCTCCTAGGACTTTAGGTGGATGGTACTGTACATAGCAGATAATAAAACCTATTGCAAATTCAGTGTGCCTAGTTTGACCAACTGTGGATTTAAAATAAGAGCAAATAGAGAAAATCTCTGTATTTACTTCTAATTACTTCTCACGTAGTTAAAACCCTCCATAGAAAGTTAAATCAGAAAAGATGGTGAGAAACTTGAGATTTTAGATCTTATAAGGCACAATAAGCCTCCTCAGTCAACACAGCTATGTGACAATCATTTCCATCTACCTCAGCATTTAAGGAACATCACCTCTTGAGCTAACCTGCTGCTCCATGACCTGCAGTTTGGAAATTAATATAATAAGAAGACAAACACTTACCTGGCTACTACAGCTGGCTACGCTGGGCCACTTACTACTCCCCTTTATACTTGAATTCCTCACTATCTCTTCATTTGTCAATACTGTAGCTAAAGAGTTTTACCAGTATGAAATTGGCAAAAAATAATAGCAAGAGAGTATCTATTGTCAAGTATTGTCGTACTGATATAAAAGTCTCCACATACTCAAGATACCTCAGCAAGAGAATTCATGTCCTGTCAGTTGGCATTTCCTCTTGGAAGTGCTTGACTAGATGAAGACCCAAATAAGCCACTCAGGCAAAGTTAGTTTCCCATTTTCTCCTACCTCTTCAAAATATTCTGCTGCCTTTTTTTTTTCCCCATCTGCTGTCAGGTGTGTGCTTTGCATTGCCCTCAGCAACTCTGAGCTCCTTCCTGGAACGCGTTACAGGGGCTAAGACTGACACTGTAAACTAACCGAGGCCTTTCCAGACCATCCCCATACTGATGCCACAGTAAAACAGAAGCAGATCAGGGGAATCCTCTACCATTCCAGCATTTCACAAAGAGAATGAGAAGTTGGTCATGAGCCCCTATTTTAACAGTACTAAGGCACTATTGAAATAGTAGTTAATATTGATAATCGCTGACTGCAGTGTTCCCACCCTCTTCTGTCCAACCAACCCTTCTGCTACAAGGTGTGTAATCCAGAGAACAGATTCAAAGCTGGCAGCTGTAGGCAGCTGAGTCTCATAGCTGTGTTTAGGCTCATCCATGCCAGTCATGGCTCTTTGAAACAGACTGTCCTCTCTCCAGCTTGCCTCAAAAACTCACTCCTGAAGAAGCTGACGTCCTTCATATAGTGAGCTGATCTCCCTTTTGCTTTTCTTAAAAATCCCTCCTTTTCTAAGATCCAGACATATTTCCTGGCTCTGCATCACAGTGGGCATAGCAGGACCACATTGATGCCATGGGGCTCAACAGGAATGATTTCCACACGACCAAGTACCCTCTGACATGGCGCCTGCTCACGGCTCAGGCCTGGACTAGCACACTTTCAACCACCTCACTCAGCTTGGACTGGGGACTCAGGATACCTATCCCTTTTGTTGGACGCAGCCAGCTGATAACACAGGAGGCAAGTTAATAAGAACCTTCTTCACTCCTACCCAGCTCCTCAGTGTTTCAACAGTCCAGTAGCCATGGAAGATATTTATTGTTCTTAAAATTAATCCAGCTGTGAGCTGGATTAACTGACGCAGAGGCCTCTGATCACCAACAGATGTTTGTACAGTACCCAACTGGCAATGTGTGTCTGCTTCTAAATCTAGTTTGCATTCCTGGGGAAGAGGAAAGGGGGAAATAATTTGCCCAGTGTTGGATTTGTGCTGTTTAGATGATGGGTAACAAATTTTTGTTTGTGCATCACATATCCAGAAAGTTGGTCCTTATAGTTTATGGCTTCTTAAGTTTTTTTTTTTTTTAACTCTAGAAAAATGTGATATTCAGGGGCAGAGTCTTTACTAATGGAAATCCTGCACAGTCTTAAGTTAATGCAAAAGCACTGGTACTGGTTTAAGCTCTAACGCAGTCCTGCACATCTTCAAATGCCTAGCACTGCTTCTTCTGCCCCTTAGCTGGTTATTTTACCTTAGCACAGCCACTGATTCCATTATTTCTGATCACAGCTTTTTGCCTACCTTACTGAGATCAGTCACTGGCAATGTGTTATTACTTGTGAACTGTATACCTCAGAGAGGACATGCACGGGTTGAAATGGAAAGATATGCTACAGTTCCTACTGACACCAGAGGGAAAGTTCCCCTTGAGTGCAGTGGGAGATGATCAGGGCCATAAATCCCAGGGCACTATAATTTGCTGTAGCTTTGTGTAAAGCCTAGTGCACAAGGACTCCAACCTAGCAGATGCTCAAGGCATTACCGCCATGAATAATATTGTAGCAGCAGGAGCTTCTGATTAAATGAGACAAATCCCAAAATAGACAGGAGCTTGTAATGGAGTCAGAGTCCTTATGTGGCAATGCCTCACCCTCCCACTGCTGATGCCAAGCAGCCCATCCTGTCTCAGTACATCACTTTCAAATCTCCCCTTGCAGTCCAGCTAGGGGAGAGCAGGGAGGCCTGCTCCAACCACAGCAGTTACTCTCAGCGCTAGGAGGAGGAATGGGATTTTCTTTGCCTGGGCCTGCGTTAATCCAGCTCTCATTATCTATTCACTCTGGATTTACAGGATAACCTGGCAAACCTATACTAGTACTGTCTGTTCGTAAAAAGCAAAGGTTGTCCACTTTGAGATGCCAGCTATGTGAGAGTATCATCGAAAAAACTGTCCCATTAGCTTGCTTTGGAAAAGCTCACTTTCATTCTCCACCCATAACTACTGTCAATATACACAGTGCAAAAGTCATGTGGTTTAACACCGTTATTTTAATATTGATTCAACGTATGTCAGCTGGGACTGGATCTCTATCCAATTCGTTTATTTGCCTGTCTTATCCATCTGTCTATATATCTAATTTGTTACGCAGACATTTCATTCCAATGTGGTCTTAATATACACTATGAGAACAGCCTTTGCTGATCCAGGCTCCAAGCAGAGAATAGCACTTTTCAAAGGAGGTTACAGCCAGCAGGGCAAATAATGGAGAATCAGACTTAGAGGATCACAGATGGACCAATACCTGCACACAACAGTGATTATATAACCGTTTTCTTAAATCTTAACAGAAATGGGGCTGTGCAACATTCTGAGTTTGGCTGTTAAAAGTCTTACATGCATTTCCATTCAATCTAATGCAGTCTTTCTTTAATATGTAATGAAGGTAGTGATAACAATAAAAAATGGGAATAGCGCATACAGTTTCCATAACAGATCTCTGAGACATTTTATTTGCTCTTTAGTAGACCATTACACAGAATAAAGAGTGAGTTTTCAAAGCCATGGATTTAGTTAAGCAGTTGCTGGAAATTTTAAAGGAAGCGACACAGTAAATGCCTAGCTAGCATTCTTCAGCCATAATCCCAAGAGATTTTAAAAATAAGAGCTATACCAAAAGCTGGCCAAAGATTATTTGAAAGAGTCAATTAAACACATAGACATATGGAAACATTAAGCTATTCAATATTACCGTTTTATGAGACTGAAACAAATTTAAAAGCTGGAAGTGTAATGCATTCCTCCTTTCCCCTCCCTGGAATTAAAATGATTAGGTTATTTAAAAAAAATCAAAATAAAAACAACTCTTAAAATTAGATTTGTAATTAATACCAGCTCAGCTCTATCCCTTTTATCACAAATATAGTTCTCAGAATATAACCCCCCAAATCTATCACACATCTTTGCACGTATAGCCTCTCCAGCACTTGCTAGAAAAAGGAGCAAAACGTGCCTGTTAGTCTAGCTTTAATTAGCTGAGATGAACAACACATCCACAGGATCATTTTAAACACATTGGGATAGTAGCTTTCTGAAAGAAGTCAAGCAAGGATGACATTTGGAAGAATAACAACCCCCAACTCTCTGGAAACTAAACAGGCATAAGACAGTTCATATAACTAGTTGTTTTCCATAATTCTTATGCTCATGGCTGATAACAATTAATCCCTTTGGTTGTCAAAAGGCAAATGAGAAATGATGTTCATATATATTACAGAAGCTCTAATCCTGCAAGGTGTTTAGTACCTTTCCGAATAAAACATTGCCCAACCTGGAATGGCCTTTGGATATATAATACGCAATTGAGAATACGCTAGCTGCAGAGACTAGCTTGGATATTGTTAGTACATGGTAACGCAGAACTTACTGAAGAGCCTGGTGAGCATTGCGGTGGTTAGCCCATGTGGTTGACTGCTGTGGCTAACCTGTTAGCTTAAAACTAGCTCAGGGGTTTCTGTGCGAAAGAATCAAACCTAAATTCTTCAGCTGCGCAGTGTAGCCTGCTCTGTGTTCATACGCAGCCTCCCTCGTAGACTTCATGGAGATGCGAGTGAGTAGAAGGGAAACTCTAGAGCAGATCCCACATGCTTATGTCCAGATCCACTGTATACCACAGCCCTCTTTTCTCTGTTTGCGTGACTGCACTGTCCTCTTTTGTAACAGTCCTTATGTTCAGTCAAAATGGCAGCAGCTACATTTACATCATGGGGGAGAGAGAAAAACAGACAGAAAGGAAGGAGCTGAATAGTAGTCACCCTCCCGGCTGTTCCTGGACTGAATAACTAATATTCTTTTTATATTCTATCACATTGCCTGTTAGCAGCACAGATGGTAAAAAATACCCCCAAATGGAAAGGAGTGCAAAATAAAGATATAACCATGTGGAACCTAGACAGGCTGACTGTGTGGGGTAAGCAAATAGAGTACATTTTAGTACAGCTAAATGGCAAATCATCCATTGAAGAACGCAGACTACAGTGTAGGTTTGCAGATTAAGGGAACCCTTACCGTTAATTCCAAAAAGGATGTGAGGTCATGGCAGGTTTTCAGCTAAACGTGATCTCTCAGTGTGACACCATGGGCACTAGGACTGAAGCGGGATGTGAACACAGGCCTGCATCCAGAAGCAGAGAAGTCACCACATCCCTTTCTTTGACATTCGTGTGACTCTTGCAGTGCCAAGCCTGTTTCTGATGCCTGTAGTTCAAGAAGGATGGTGGTGAATTAGGGGATGTCAGAGCAGAGCTGGGGAATGATTAATAGATCAGAAAATGCCTTCTAGTAAAGGACTGCAGGAGCTCAGTCTAAAAGGGGTTTAGATGTGTTTGATGACTAAGAATACTCACATGGGCACAGAAATAGGATGTTAGGTTTCATCATTCTGTCAGAGAATAGTATAGTCACATTTAATGGCCAGATGTTGCAGTGAGATAGATATGACCAGAAATATGGCACTATATTCTTAATAGAGAGAATATTTCCTTCTTGGGACATTTTTGCAATATTGTGGTGGTTCCACCTCCCTGGAAACCGTAAAACTGAGAGGGGCGGTTTTCTAGCAGATCTGCTCCAGCACAAGCAGGAATTAATTCAGGACACTTCTCTGGCATGTGTTCTAGGAGAGCTCAGGCTGGATGGTTACAGCAGCTCCTTCGGGTTTTCAATACTGAGACATTTGTATTTTCTGTAGCCTGGCCTAACATCTTCCTTGAAATTATAGCTCTTCGGCATGTGCTAGGCCTACTTCACAGTAATACAGTTAGGGCTTGGTCCTGGAAGGTCTTGGAGAGTGGTAAACAGCTCCAGGGATCAGGCCAACAAATAAGAGAGGAATGAAAGGGTTTCAGTGCCTGAAATCAGATGTTATTATTGACTGCAGCAGCATGTAGCTTGTTTGGTTATGAGCTCAACAATCCTTCACTATCTGAAGCTTTTGCTTTTGAGGTTAAATAAAAGCTGTTCTCTGAGAAGAATTCCTCTTCCTTGGCTGCTTTTCCTCCTCAGGAGCAAAGATGAAGCCCATGCAGGAGGGAGAGTTTTGAGTCAGGAGTTTTGTTGAACAGGGCATCTAGGGCATTCCCTAGACACCCCAAGGGGTGATTATCATTGCCTTATTTCTGATGTCAGCTCCTGACAGACTTACACTACTTAGGTCGGTGGTCGCTGGACCTGCTCAGCAGCTGGAGGGGAGCTAAGTCACTTCCATGATATTGTGCTCCGGCCCTTGCCTGCTAACCCTGCAACTTGGGTGGATCGCAAAATTATGAGTATTATGGGACACTGGGAGCAGGTCACACAGGAATAAAGCCAGGTGTACCATGGACACCACTATTGCTCTCTACTGTGTCCAGCCTTAAGGGGAAACTATGTGAATGTTTGCAAAGCCCTCTTCAGCATGAGCTTTTTCACAGGGCCCCTTTATGCTACTGAATGTTCCTCTTTGAGGCACTCCAGCGGCCAGAAGAAGCTGTAGGAGCTGGAGTCATCATGGGAGTGAGACCGCAGGCTATACAGGCCCAAGGACTCCAGAAGGACAGGGTAGATCTGCTGAAGATCTGTAGGCTGAGAGATCCTTACCTATGTTTCAGTGGGCGAACCTTACATGATGGCTTCGCTACTCCCTAACAACATACTTGCATTTCCCTGAAGGGGAGGTTTCTGGCTCTACATTTGGGGTGTGGGAAGGAAAACAGTTGCAATCCTGTGATTGGGAAGAACTCAGCAGTGAAGACCTGACTTTTACATTGGGGTGGAGGAGGGACTAGGAGGCAGTGGGGGGGGGGGGTAAAACCTCAACTATTTTGATACTTTAAAGGTGGCAGGTGCCTATTTTCTGACACTGTTACACAACCATCTTACATATCCTTTTTTTTCCCTGGCCCTCAACATATGGAAAGAACATTGTTTCTTCCTTTTTTTAAAACAGATGGAGGCTGCTGGTCGCCACAGTTCTGCTGAAAGTCAGTTCACTATTTGGAATGTACATGGACTTGCTAAAATATATTCTTCTTATGAACTGGCAAATCTTTGAAATTTAAGTTTCCTGAGTTTCCTGTACCATCTTCAAAGAAAAGCAGTTGATGCTTTTTCCCCCTCTTAACAATCATAGGACAGCAGTCAAAAAACACAGAAAACAGGAAATTAAATGAATTACTGTAAAATCCGGCAGATGATTCTAATTTTGTTTTTACAGCTAACAAAGATAATGTTTCTATACAAAACCATAAAATAACTACACGGATAGATTTTTTTTTTTTTTTGCAGGTAATTTGTTTACTTACACTGTACTTAGTGTCAGATGTCCTTTTTCTATGACCCTTATTCATAATAAAAGAAAGTAGGTATCTATTATGTAAGGGTTCTGGAGTGCATTCCTCGTAAGGACTTCATCATGACGCTCTTCAGGAATTTGGCAAAAATTAGATCTTTTGAGCTCAGAGTTCAAAAGTATGCTTTTACACACATACTGGCAGAAACAGGAGCAGTTTCTTAAGTAAAGACAGGCCCAGTGACAACTCCAGAACAATTAAGGCAAGAGACAAAAAAGAGGACTCTTCCTAAAGAATGAAGAAAACTGCTAACAGATTGAAAGTATTACCGCTGTCTGTACTGCTCCTACATTTCAGTTTGCCAAAAATGATCAGCATTCCCTCACTGGGCTGGAGGCAGCTTACACCACAGTGTGCCTGTCTCTCCAGGGACTGTTGGCTTAGGTATGTGAAATGAGTTTTGTTGGTCTCAGCCCAAGCAGGTCTCATCTCAAAGACAGCCACTACTGCTTCGCATCCTGTCTGAAGTCTCAGCAGAGAAACCAGGCCTGGATGTACACGGAACCACCCAGAAGAGTGATTTCTTAATAGCACACTCCTTTAATTTAATTTTTGGCTGTTTTTTGGCACAGATCAAAATCCTCCAGGCCTTGCACCTTCCACAAGTATCAGGAAGATATGGCTTCGTAAAGAATAAAAGGGGTATTGGCATTAGCGCATGTTGTCGGTCTAAGTTCAGTTAGTGAGAAAATCTACTGTATGGCTTCCTTTGAAAAACACCATCCTCAAGCTATGCTGATTCCTGCTGACAGGTGTAGAGATTTTAAACACGAACATTACAATTTCTAAGATGAGGTATTAATGGAAATATGTCTGCGAAAGCATGAGACTAAGCAATAGAGCAAGGGTTAAAAGAATGGCCTGTACTAATAAGCAAGGACATGAGTTATAAGCACTGAAGCTGGTAAACATAGAGGAATGTGTTGTTACCTGAAGACGAGAGGGCTTGCGCTCTGATAAGGCCACAGCACAGGCAGCTCATCAGCAGATGCGCTCTGGTAACAGGAAGAGGACAGCAAAATTACAGTTCAGTGCATGTGCTGTTCTTCTTCCAGTTTTCCGACAAGACAAAAGACTACAGCCACAAAGATACCGAAAATGGAGAAGCAAAATGGGCAGGAGATTTGCCTATGGTTCCTGGAGGCTGAGGTAAGCAAGATCCTGAGACAAGAGACTGCACCAGAATAGGAAGTGTTTGGCATCTAAAGAGTACATAAGACCTGTCCAAAATCCAGCTCATTGTCACCCGAAAGAGGAACCTAAGAGATATAGCGAGGAGCCAATAACTGGTGCCGCTTGTCCTCTGTGACACAAGTGATCATGACCAGAACACCTGGGTACACAAGTCTTACAGCTAGTGAATAAGTGTGTGTGAGAGTGTCAGTGGGCAGAAGCAACTTACACAGAAATCTGTAAAATAAAATTTCCGTCCCCTCCCACAGGGTCTTGCGCTGAGTCTCGATGCACTTATTTCCTACACAGACAGTAAATAATGGTTTAACCTGCAGCTGGGAAATTCAGCTAAAAGAGCCCATCCCTGAAGTTTTGTGAGGAGGTACTTCCCCTTCTCACCAACATTTCACTAGCAGATCTCAAAAAATAGTAATTGACAACCTGTTATACCCAGAGGCCATGGGAGCTAGCTCCCACCTGCAAGACATTTTGATTGTCTGTTACTTGAAAAGGATGACAGAAGGTGGGTTAAAAAATGCATATTTGCACTTTCAAAATGTCATTAGATAAATGGCTGTCTAGACCTATAATTCCAAACATGTATATCAATGCCCATTTGGGAGCTCAGAGCACACACTTCTCTCTTTTCACCTTGTGGAAAATTATCAGAAGCAGTCAGAAGGAAAACTCCTTGCTGCTCCTGGCCTGGAAAGAACGCTGGGGCTGAAATGCCACTGCCCGAGGCGCATACAAATAGCTAGGGGGAAAAGTCAACCTCACCGCACGGAGGGGCAGGAAAGGGGACAGGATGGGGTAGGTTACTGCAGTAGCACAGAAGAGATTCAACGGCACAGAGTTCTGAGCCAGTAGTTAAAGGAAATGGTCACTGAAGGAAGTGAGACTAAATAAAATGTCCCACATCAAGCTTTGTTCTTGATACGCCTTGCTTGAAGGTGTAAAAGGACAGAGGAGATTATTTTATAAAGAAATGGGAAAAGTGCCATGACTTCAGAAACGTAAACACAAATGTCTTTGCTAACTGTGAGAGAGGTGGTCTGAAGCAAGCAATTAGCAGCAAGGGGAAGGGATCACTCTGGGAGAAGTGAGCACTGCGCTGTATGCAGAGCAAGTGCTCCGCATCTGTGAGCAAGAAAGAGGTAGGTATTATAGGGAAGAGCCCATGAAAGGCAAGGTCTGCCAAATGACTGGAAAAATAGGAGAGATCTCACTGGAGGAAGAAGTAGATCAATGCAGAGGAAATAGATCCCAAGAAAAAGTGAGGAACATGTCATTTCTGCAGTCATTGCTGAATCTCAAAACTCCTCAGGAGAGCTGGCTCTCATAGTGCAATATTTGCAATACTGTTTTTATATTCAAAACCAAACTTATGCCAGTTGGATCACAATAAGAAACTTTTCCAGTGACGAACCTTAGCCTATGATTGGAATGGCTCAAGGTCACTTTCCTCAGTAGCTGGAGGGGCAGATAATTCACCTAGGATGATTTGAAACCCTAGACAGCTATGAGGACAAGGAGAATGCTAGCCTTGTATAAAACCCATCCAGATTGAAATAGGACCAGTGAAACAGAATTTCACTATTGCCCCTTCAGCATGAACCTCACTGGTGTACAATATGAGCATTACCGAGAACGACAACAGATTTAAGGAAATTCTGCCTCTTCCTGACAGAGCCAGCTGGTTCCCCAAGCACCCAGGAAATACTGTGTATGGCCTTTCACTGAGCGCCATGAGGGATCCAGAAATTTTTCAAAGGAAAATGAGTGCAATTTTATAAAGTCAAGAAGGGACTGGAACTTTGTATGTATAACGTTTATGTAAGGGAAACCAACACGTCAGGAACAATCGAGGCTGCTGGACTAGAAATTATAGGAAAGAAATATACATGATCTAGAAAGGCCAGCTACAATTTTTAGGGTCTGTGATTGAGATAGGAAAGGAATGGCAGATCCAAAATGGGTCAAACCTGAAATGGTACCACTAAAAGTGTATGTCAGGACTGGCAAAGTCCCCCACTGTGATACACAGCAAAATCACGTCTAACTTCACCTCAGAAGGATAGTTTCTTGAAAGAGGACCCGGAAACGCCTGTGAGGATTTTTCCTGACCACATCCTGCAAACTGTGTCTGATGTCATTTCCAAGCCCATAGCCACTGCAGCAGATGTCAGCAGTTTTGGTATTGGTGAGTAAAATACTAGTTATGCAGAGGTAAGTAGAAGTCTGCAGCAAATTGTTCAGCTGGTTATCAGGCACCAAAGCTTAGGCAAAGGGTGATTAGTGAGCACACACCTGTGAGACGCTTGCTGGGCAAGTGTAGACTCTCAGTTATCTTCATCAACAGGTCACAGGTATTTTGCAGACTGAATAGACAGGAGGCCTCAGTTAAGCTACCTCTCAGATCCCAATAGAGGCGCTTATTTTGCGTTACTTTCTTCTAACCTCCTATAAGTAATTGGGCTGCCAGAGAGAGCAATGTACATCCACAGGAAAATAAAAAATCAACAATCTGGAGAGGAGACTCTCTTGCTCACCAGAACAACCCCTCCTATCAGCCAGCATTAGAGTGCCAGCTATAGTTGCTTGTTCAGAAGATCAGAACAACACTGAAAGTCTTAGAGGTAAATCCTGATCCTACAGATAGCAGGTAGCTGTGTTTAAAGGATGTAAGGTAGAAAGACACCAAATCTACAAGGACAAAGTATGTGAGGCACAGAGACACCAAATCTGGCAAAGTCATTTTTAACTGTTAGACAGCAAAGTGAGACCTACCCAGACTTAAACAAATTCTGATTGGTCATGAAAAAAATAATGGGCAAGATTGGTTAGCAGGTGTTCCCAGGAAACCTGCCTGGCCAAAACACAGCTTAGCGCGTAGTATGAGAGCTGATAAGGAACTTTCTGATTAAATCTTTTCTCTCAAAATCTGCCCACTTCAGAGTAGCCAACAGCTTCTTGGTCCAAGCTTTCACCTAGTAGGACTTGAAAGATGAGAATTCAGCTGCCCGCTGTTCTTACAGTCATAGTGCAATCGAACAATATTGACTAGAAAGGATTGCTGGGACTGATCTGGTCCAACACCTTGCTCAAAGCAGGGCTGAACTGTAGCTCAGGCTGAGTGGTGTCCAGTTGAGTTTTAAATATCGCCAAAGTCTTGAGACAAATCTTCCTGCCTCTCACTGAGAGCTGTGACAACTCCCACAGTTCAGTCCTCTGAATCTACCAATCATCTTTTCTTTTAGATTTCTGTGAGTAACTAAGTGTCCCAGGAACTGGAATTTCAGAGATATGGCTGAACTAATGAACTATTGATCATTCCTAGGTGCATGGGACAACTCATTTTCATGCAGAAGATCTTGGTTTCACCTCACTGTGAAAAAATTTAAAAAATTTGGTAGAATAAAAAAACCTTGTGTCTTCCCAGCAGCACAGGGTATAATAGAAATAGAGGGAATCTTTACTTGGTTCTAAACACAGTTGAATGTAACCCAGCAACAGTGTTACAGACTTAGCTTAGGGAAAATTTTGAGATGACTCTTTTAGACTTTAATCAGACACCTTCAGGCTCTGATAGCTGAGAGACAAATGAAAATCCTCCTGAGTGCCAAATGATTAGATCTGAATGATAGGTGAAGCTGATGATTCATTGGAACCTATAAACTTTTAAAATATGGGCTCCTATTAAAGACTACTCACCCTCTTCACAGATCTCAGCAAGTAAGCAGTCAAAAAACCTACCACTGCTTGTATTGCAGAAGGCACTCTGCATGCCATAATCCTGGAGCAGGGCTTTATTTTTGCTAGATGCTATACAAATGCAGACAAGAAGACAGCATCAATGTCAGTATCCAGTGTCTGTGCCTTCATCTTTACCACAGTGTGTCCTGCCATACATGAACCCCAATACCTCATTTGAATAAGAGTCTGGGTTTTTTTCTCTCTCAGCCACAAGTGCATGTAGTGTGTCCATTTCTAAAGACTCTGTCTAGGTTCAGGTTCTTCTAAACGAGACTTATTTTTTAAAGGATCAAGCCCTGACTTAGAGGAATTTGCAGAACAATGTTCAGACAGCCTTCCCAGGGACTGTCTTGCTTAAGAGATATGGAACAAATAGTGCATGTCCAAAACATTCAGTATCCCTTTTCTGGGATGCTGTGAGCTTACATATCATTATTAGTGTCAGTTCTCACCTTTGTGGCTAAGAACTGCACTGCAGTTAAAGTTGTTTAAAAGCAGTAATATTTACTTGCTATGAGAAAAACTGAATCTTTAGTGGTAGTTTTTAAAAATAGCATATATTCCATCATCCACAGGACAACTGGAACAAACAGAACAGAATTAACTGCACCCATAGTCTGCAATAATCCCTTTGTGGATATCAGACAACTGCAGTCATTACCAAGTAGTGGGCCATACTATGGCTAAATGTCAGCAAAGTTCCAGACCACGTTATGGCAATCGCCTAAATTTTTCATGAGGTGCCTACCAATAAAACCTCAGGATCTGGAAGAAAATCCAGATTTAAAATCACAGCTTCTATCGATTTAAGCCTGAAAGGCAATACGTATTTTTCTAACATCTTCTAGCATCTGGAATGCTCCCTGGTGCTCTTTCCAGCATATCTTTCTGTGGGACATGCTTTATTTTATTTTGTTAGACTGCCACAGTTAAATTTCAGCTATATAAATATGATAAAATTTAGCCTTTTCATACATGTATTACCAGTAAGAAGGCAGAACCTGACCTCTCGGGGAATTCCTGCATATTTATATTATACAGACTGTCTTGACCATTTTGGCCTTTTCTCAAGTCCAGTACAAAAGCTAGTTACTAGAATATATTGAGTGCAAAAAGCTCATTCTTCCTCATCTTTCTGATCTCCTCTCATATCTTACAAAACTGAACTGCAGAAAATTTCCTGTTTCTCAGTCCTCCCACTTCTCTTTCTCCATAACATCAATTCAAACTACTTGAATGAAAATTGACACCAATTACTATTGAAGACAAAACCCATTTATCCATAACTTTTAGGTCCAAAATAACTCACTCCCTCTCTCTTTGCCTAGACATGTGTCTTTTTACAATACCTTCTCATCTCCTCTCTCTGTCAGGCTCTAAATCCACGTCATTGCTTTCTCCTATGGTACCCTCTCTGTGTAGGGGTTTACAAGGCAGCTAGCATACTAGTAGGACAGCACTACGTTTTTAAGATGTACAACCAGATTAGTTCTACACAGTAAAAAGAAAAGGACAAAGGCAGGAAATCCAGCTAGCAACCGGCTAGTGACTGACAGAAGGGAACATTCCTGCAGGGAGCAAACTGCAGGGATGGCACAGAGCTTGGGCTTGCTGCAGCATTCCCGTGGAGAAAGGCTTGGTCAAAATGCCCTTGAAAACTGGAAGAAAAAGGTTGAAATAGACTACATTTAGGACTGTATCCTAAATGGGCAACAAATAGAAGATGATGATTTTAACTTTTGGGCATGCTCAGTTCTAATACAATTCTACATAACGTGAGTCTAGGCTGGTGCCCTTTCCATGGTGCAAAGGTTTGCAGGAACTTTTAGCTTTCAGGTGCTCTCCCCAGCCTGTGCTCAGACAATGGCTTCCTAGCAGAGCATTCTGCCCACTGGCCAAGCCACAAACAAGGAGAGGAGGTGGAGAGCAGGTCATCATTTTGAACATTTTGGCTCTGCTGGGCTGGTGTCAGAAGTAACAGGCCATCCAGACAGATGTTCATCACTGGTTGTTGGAAAAGGGGAAATGAAATTCTACTTTCCTCCTAATTGCAAACTGTGATCAGAATATTTCCCTACCATGGATTGTGAAGTGAGGTAAAGGAAAAAAATCCAACCCCATAGTTTAAGCAGATGGGTTAAAGCTAAAAGAATCAAGCGATTGCTTCATGCTGACTCAGCAGAGAAAATCTGCACGCTCCCATTCCCCTGTTCCTACTTTTGCTTGGCTTGGGTGGATGTGACAGCAAGGGCAATCTGCAGCAAGATCCAAGTCAGAAGAGGATTTGCAGCAGGAGAACATCTTTCTTGGCATAAATCAGAGCCAAGAAAGAAAGAAAAAAATAATCAGAGCTCACAAAGGGGATTCATTTTTGCAGAAGTAGAAAAGAAAAGTGAGGAAGCTCCCCGCCCCGTTCCATGTGTGCAGGGAGATGTTCATATCCAGAGGATCCCTGCTGCCTGCAGAGCTTTGTCAAACCACAGGGGCAAAGAGATGAAGAGTTCTGGATTTTAACAAGGAGCCTGGGGCACTCTAATTCAGCATTATAGCAGCACAAGGATTTAGCTAAAACAGGGTACTCATAAGCTAAACAGACTAACCAGTCTGTGCTAAGCATGCTTACCATGACACTCTCCCATTCTCTCACCAACCCTGTATCAGGCAGTTTCCCTCTCTTGGTTCCCTGCACGGCTTCCAATGTATCTTCCTGGACAGCCACAGTGGGAGCTGCTGGGGTTCAAGCACATTTGCTCCCCCATCCTTGCTATAGTCCTGGCTTCACCTACTCACTGCTTGGTATGTGACACAGAAGCATGGGCATCCAAATTGTTTTCCAGAAGTAAAAGCCACCCACACAGTGTGCTGTCATGCACATGCAAGCAATTATCCAGTCATATCAAATATAGTTTAGCCATCCAGGTCATTTATGTCTAGACGTCAAAGATTGCTCTACTGGGCAGGGGACATTCAGCGGTCCCTAGAACTAGTTATTTAAGAGCTTCCCTTTGAGTGATCTCATTTGGCTACTACAAACCCGTGAACTAAAATGATACAGCTGTTTGAGGCTGCTACATCCCCATGCTGCTACAGAAGATCCAGATTTACTTCTCAGCGTGAATTCCTAGCTCACAGCAGCCTGTACCATATTTTATGAAGGCCAGCCATTTGGGAACGTATGCAAAGAGGAAAAGCTCTGTAGATTTCTGCAAGCCCAGGAGTATTGCCAGATTATGAACATCAGATTTCTACACTAATGTACAGATCTCCAGATTGATGGCTCATGGGAAGCCTCAGGTGTTACTTTGGCAAGTACTGGCTTCCAAGAAAAAAATCAGAGTTCTTCTCTGCAATGGTTCAGTAATGAACAGCACAAGAAAATACTTGGTAAACACATTATTCATGTGGAGGAAACAGCTCTTTCACAGTTCTGGGAAAAGGAATGATTTAGTCTAATTTTGGTGTTGGAGTCTGCAGACAATCATTCTAACATAGTTCCTTTTATCATCATAATAATATGGTTTCCTTTCCTACTACTTATTTTTCTCCCTAGAAGAGATGACGTATTATGCTCTTGGGTTCCTATAAAAGCTCTTTTTCTCTCTCAGTGCTGGTTTCTGAGACCATTCGTTTTTATCCTTTCTTCGCTTTACTGCTTAAGCATTTCTAATGGCTTAGCATTCCATCTATTTTAATTGAAAGCTTAACCAGTCCAATAAATGTTGTTTTCTGCCTGTTTAGACTGATGATGTGGCAGGACTAGAATCTGATCCAGGCAATCACGGGGTTACTGCCCCATCTTGGTGTGAGAGCTGAAACTCAATATTAAATCACTCTTTAATGACAATAGCCCTGCAAGAAGAAACCATTCCCAAGCCATGGCAGATTCTTCACAGTGCTTCCCACTCCAAACAGCCTCAATGCCACTGCAAAGAAAAACAGCATGGAAGGGTGACAGCGCTCATAATCTGTGTGGCTAGAGCAGAGGACTCTCAGTGAAACTGTCCACGTGGGGCCTTTGGCTCCACTGACTGGTAAGTGATATCCTTAATAATAATGAAGCTGGGAGGGGGCTCTAGCTGCTCTGGGACGAGGACTTCTCGTGCTCATAGGTAACTGATAAAAGATCCCTAATATAGTGGCCCAGCACTCATAGCCCATGCTGAAAGAGGAGCTGCCACTGGCAGTTCTCACCTTTTCTGCCTGTCCCAGAGCTGAGGGAAGCTGGAAAGCTGGTGTCTGAGGAGCAAAGAGCGGGAATCTGCTCCAGGAACCTGCAGCACCAGCAGGAATGGGAGACAAATAAAAGCCATAAGCAGCTGGTGTTCCCATTTGGAGGCATTACTGCCCTATTAAGCAGTATTCTTTGCTAGAAATAGCACTGGCCTTAAATATCTTCCCTTGGGAGGCATTCCAATGAGGAACTTTTGCCAATTAAATGAAGAATGAAGTGTATAAAAAGTGCCCGGTCTGGGCAACACTCAAAGGAAAAAAGTGAAATTGGTGTAATTTGAGCTGGAGCACAATGAATAAATAAGTAAGTACAATCACAGAATCACAGAATCGCCAAGGTTGGAAGGGACCTCTGGAGATCATCTAGTCCAAACCCCCTGCTCAAGCAGGGTCACCTAGAGCATGTTGCCCAGGATCATACCTGGGCAGGTTTTGAATATCTCCAGGGAAGGAGACTCCACAACCTCTCCAGGCAACCTGCTCCAGTGCTCTGTCACCCTCACAGTGAAGAAGTTTTTCCTCATGTTCAGATGGAACTTCCTGTGGTTCAGTTTCTGCCTGTTGCCTCTTGTCCTGTCACTTGGCACCATGGAGAAGAGACTGGCCCCATCCTCTTGACATCCTCCTGTCAGATACTTGTACACGCTGATGAGATCCCCCCTCAGTCTTCTCTTCTCCAGGCTAAACAGGCCCAGCTCTCTCAACCTTTCTTCATAGAAGAGAATGGAGAACATTCACTCTTTTTTTTTAAACTGCTTCTCCAGAATAGCGGCTTTCTGAAAGCAGAACTTTTAAATGGGCCTGCTGTATATTGTACCAGTTCGAAGGGAGGAGATGGTTGCTTCTTCACTGTGTTACCACCACTCCAATCAGTGTGTCCTTGGAAGATGGGTACATTAGCAGTTTAATTGGTATGCTGTGATTCCGTAAGAACAACAGTTTGGAGAACGTTCAGCATTTGGAAAAGGGACGTTATTTGAATGCTACTGCACATCTAGCTCCAGATGCAACTCGTGTTTAAGGGTGTTGTCTGAAGCTGTTCAGATGGAGGAGTCTGAGGTTTTACCAGTGCCATGTTGCTCAAGTCAGGATCTGATCTTCCCCAGAGCGCCCACTGCTCTCATTTGGAGGCTTAGCTCGGCTCTTTGTTGGGGAGGGTTTATTCTGCCCTTCAGAACTGCCCCACATCCTAAATCTTTAATCCACTTAAGAAGGTAAAGCAAAACAGTTCTCCTTCAAATATCCCTATAATGCTTTAGCTGACTTCTTAACTTCAGTGTGACATTAGGTACCTGAAGTACCTAGCCTCAGGTATCCAGCATATTTACGTAGTATCTTTCACCTTTCTCCAGTTAAGTTTCCAGATAATCAAACATCCTGGACATAGTAAATTCAAATTCCTAGAAGCCAATCTTCTGTTTTCCAGAAGAATTTGAAACATTACCTTAGGCCATAAGACTCAAGACGCTGTTCCTCCATATGGAACTTCATCCTTTAGAATAGAATTAAGACATATTCCAAGCCAGTTCCTCTTGGACAACAGGCTTGACCTTGGCCTCTTCCAGATGAAGGCTGCTAACAGACAACGGGTTATATCAACACACTATTTTTGTTAATTTGATCGTGCCTTAGTTTCCTATGTCGCTCTTCCTTTTTTATTTTTCTGAGCAGTTCTTTCTTTTCCTCAGTCTTTTTGGGATCCCCACTTGTCTTGGTGCTAAGGTGCAAGTTTCTTAAATTACATATGATGCCTGCATTCCTCTTATCTCTCGAGATGGCCCTCTTGAACAGAAAATGAGTGTTTTTAGCAAACAAAATCTTTTTGCCTTCTGGGGAGAATAGACAAAAAATCTGTTTATTGTTATTCATTCCTCATATTTTTTCAAAAGAAAACCCTAGTAGGATTCCAGGTCCACATCTGTGAAGCATATACACAGCACAGAACTGTGCTACCAAACAAGCTGCAGTAGCTCAAACAGTGAGCTACTGGAATAACTTGCTTGCAATATTTTCTCAGTGCATTAAAGCACTAGCTGATATAAAAAGCTTTCCATCTAACCTGCACACAATCAGTTGCACTATCAGTTAAAACAAACATCACTTTTCCAGTCAAACATAATGAGTTAAGGCAAGTCCACTCACTTCTGCTTAATAAGGATCCTAAACTGTTTTGCAAGGGTACTGTTTTTGTCTTAAATCCTATCAGTGCAGATAGGCATGAACCAATTAGCAATTTATTAGTGTGCTAAGGTATTAGTAATTCTTACTATACCATGAAACAATGTTCCTGTATTAACCTGTAGTCACTGATTAAGCAATTCACTAAAGCACAGACTTAGTTCCCAATAATGAGAACAGTCTACTGAAATCAGGCATGGGTTTAAGCATATAAATTATAAAATGTACATCATGTGTTCCAGGTGAGAGCTTCAAAACCAAAGGAACTCTGAGGCAAGGATAAAAATTCATGCTGACATGTTTCCTACTGTTGTAGCATTTTCAAAAGGTACAGATATCTCCTTTTTTGCTCCTGCCACTACTACCATGTTGTAATTTCGTGGTAAGTCAATCCAGACTATTTGGCCAGGAGAGCAGCGAAGAAAATTACCAGGGTCCTAGTGCAGGGCTTTGGGTAACAGTGCAAAGCATCCAACGTCATGGTGAGAGAAGAGAGGGGCCCAGGCCTCATGTTTGACAGCTGAGCTGAGTGGTGCCCCACAGAGTAGCCACGACTCTGGTCAATGCCAGGCTGGGCCAGCTGCTTTCACGCTGACCCAACAGGGTTAATCAGCGATTGCAGGTACTGCAATCCAGCCAGTTCTGACATACGCAGCATGCCTGCTCAGAAGGGTTTCTGCTCTTCCTGCACTAGCAGGGAAGGGGGAAGCAATCAGCGATCCAGAGTTGAGCCCAACACTACCAACTTGCATTTGTCTTTTCCTCGTGAAAGCTGACAGAAGCAGGCAAGTGTTACTTGCTTTCAAAAAAGAAGAGCCAGAAGATTTCACCTTCCCTTGAAAGTGATTCATTCTGGCGGGTTTCAGCCTATATGTAATAGAAGTCCTTTAAATATAGGTAGCATTTGCTGTATCAGAGACTTTTATTCCCTTACCTTATGGCATTACCACGTCTTGGGGCTCTCCTTTATTGTACCGATCCGTGATCTAGTAAATGGTACCAGATTAATGAAGTACAGTAAATTCCCTGCCTTAAAAGCCCTGAACTTGCCAGAAATCCTTCTCATGTGAGCTGAGTAACACATTTTAAACTAAATAACTCATTTTAAGCACGCTTTTCTCATGACAGTGAAAGGTTGTTCCTGTTAGAAAAAAATATATTTTTTGATACAATTCTTCTCCAGTACTTTCTCTGCGAACTGTCTGTGCCTGCTCTATTTGCTCACCTTGGTATTTTTGCGTTGGGAGAACTTGTCTCCACTACTGTATTCACTGGGGAACTTGTGACCTAGCTGATATTCTCACAAAGAAGGAAAAATTGTATGTCTAAAATTAAAAGTGATTTCCTCCGTGTTTCTGTTGAAGGCAGTTTTTATTGTCTCTCTCATTTTCAGAAGAAGGCGGAGAAAAATAAAGCCTGCTTGTCCCCTTGAGGTGTAGATAGTCTTTTATCCACTTATCTAGCAAAATACGATACCCAGGACCAGGGAGTTCATCATCTGTTACCCTCTCACAGGACTGTGAAGTCCCTGAGGGCTCTCATGGATGCTACTGCTCCCGTGGAGATTAAGTGGTTGAAGCATGCAGATGCCTGTGCTCCCCAGAACCTCGGTGTCAGGCACCTTGCCTGTGCCTCTGACATTTGTAGGGCTCTTTCACAGCGGCTCACTAATCCTTCTGAAATGGGAGGAGTACACTTTACAGCTAACACACTCACTGACTTCATCAGTAGGGCTGGCAATGGGCATACGCTTGCCATAAGCAGTCCCTGGGATGCCATGTTCTCTTAAACTCAGCTATAATTTCAGTCCATCCATCAATAAACCACAGGTAAATGAGCTTCACAGTGGCATGATCTGTAGTGACTGGCAGCTGTAGTTTCTGGATAGTAACAGCAACATGTACAGGTGTGGGCTGCCTCAGGCATGGGAGGTGCTGTCAGATGTGGGAAGCTGTCCACACAGTTCTTGGGAGCCTGCGCTAGGTAGGCCTTGTGGAGCTGCTCACCGTTGGCCTGTGTCCGCAAAACAATGCAATTCTGCCACTTCACGCCCACCCTTGCCCTTCAGAGCTGACACTGACAATGGCAGTGTTGCAATGGAAACACATCTAATCTCAGCCACATCTGTTATGCGTCCTCTCAGATCTGTTTGGCTTTTATTCCTCTGTCATCAGCATCCTGTGGTTTGGCAGGAGCAGGTGGAGCCAAAAGATCCCCTTCAAATAATCTTTTTGGTGTGACTGTCCCATGACATGAGTGCTCAAGCTCAAATCACAAGGACCTCCATTAGATCCATAGTTCTTTCTTCCTGTCACTATTTCCATCCACTAACCTGTATGCTGCAGAAACAAAGATGTATGTGAGGGCAGCTGCAGTGCCCACTGTCTGTATTGGCAGCACAGGAAATGTCATTTTCTCCCTCCCCTCCAGACCAAAGTTGCTATAGGCATCCTGTATTTTTTTTTCTAGCCAACTATTTTTCTTTCATGGACTCAAACCAATTGTTTTTTTGACAATAAAGCCAAATGCTGGTAAGACGCTTATTAAATATAGAGCTGGTAACAAATCTGATGAGGCTGATGGGCATTGCCATTGTGGGGTCTGCCACATAGCTATTTACTCCGTGGCTGTAGCCACCTCATGATGATCTTGCCAGTCAGCAGTCACAATACCCTCTGTGGATGTCTCCTTCAGCGTTGTAGAGATTTACTAATTACCTCCACTGTAGGAGACAACTTTCTCAGGAGTTAGTCTGAGACCCTGCAAGTTGCTCCTCAGCCATGCCATTAGCTAGAGGGCATCTCAAAGCTCAGTGCTATTTACTCAAAGTGTAAAAAGTATTTTTTAGAGTTTGCCTTCTCTACTGTAGAAATACAGCAAAACAACCTGCCCCAAACAAACCCCAAGAGCTTGCCAGAACATAAACCACCATCATGCAAGTTTCTCCTTTTGGCAGAGAGGGTGACAGCATGAACAATACACCAAAGCTGTTCATTTTATTTTTCATCAGTTCCGGGTGTCAGAGTGGTGCAGAGCAGGTTCAGATGCAATGCTGAGTCTATCTTAACTCCCTAGAGGAAAGCGGTGAGATGAATTTTTGTGCAAGCAATCACATCACAGTTGCCTGAAATTACCATTTGTGTTCACATACAAATGATCAATATACTCTGGGAGGAACTTACATGGCCTAACTTCAACAGCTATTTTAGTGCCTAAATTGGGGACTTAGGCTTGGGCTCATCTCCTCCTAACTTTAATCATCTGCCTAAGGAGGTAAAGATGGAAGTATAAACATTCTTAGCTCCCCACAGAGTCCCTGGAGAGATGGGGGGGAATATGCAGAGGACAAGTGAGGCTAGCCAAAGCTGTATAAACCTCTCACCTACCACCTCTCCCCGTTCACCCCATAAGTATCTGAGGACAAACACACTTCTCCCTTAGGCACCTCAGTCAAGTGGGCTAAATCCAGGCCTTGCATCATCCATATAGCTCCGTACAGACAATAGTGATGTATCCAGGGATATGCCTTTAAGTGTTTACACTCAAGCTTTGGGATCAACATCACTAATTTATGCCTAAACCTTAACCGTTCCTGCACATTAAATCTGCCAGATGCAAGTCAATGTTCTCTCACTAACAATCTCCTCCTGCTAGTTGCTGACAAGCCTTCCCTATGGTCTCCTAAAGCTGGAATAGATTAAATACATACAAACCATTTTAAAATAAGAAGCTTTAGGGAGAAAGAAATTAAAGCCTGTAATACTGTGGCAGAATATATATTCAGCTGTGCTTCATGCAAGCAGTGAGCTCATTGCTGTGGGAGGCACAGGACTGTAGCAGCTACTTGCCTTTCATATGAACAGAGTGTAATGAGCGTAGGCTCCTAGGCAGGACCTGAGACAAGAGATTCTCGGGAGTGCCAAGTCTCTGTTTCCAGGGATTGCAGCACTGAACCTGATATTTAAGGGAACTGCAGTATGAGGACTAGGGAGGTTTAAGGCACTTTTTGAAGTGACAGAGCAACCAAAGGTTGTGGAAAACATCCCATAGGTTGATTCAGAGCATCTAAGTCAGGATCTCTTTGTTGATTCTTCATTGACTTTTCAGGGAACTCAAAGGGACTGAAGTCTAATTTTAATCTGGGTGAATGTGCTTCCCTATACACTCACATCTCTCTGGAGTGTCCATTTCTCATGTGAACCTTTTTTTTTTCTCCCCTAGTTCATGTTCTATGATCTGCAAAAGATGGGAAGTCCTTGACTATAGGGCTCCACTTCCGCTATTTCCTCTCCATGGACATATATGGTACTGTATTTATGGATGCAAGCTTACACGAATGGGAAGTCAGCGGCTAGGCTGAGGACACCTGGAAGTTTTCCCTTCTCCAAGCCCATTTTCTGCCTACAACCCTTTTCCCTTTTGGCTCTCCCCTGATGATTTCACTCTGATACTATTTTTGCTTCTTAATATCTTCTCTCCCTTTTCATCCACTCCTTTCCTTTCATTCACCTCTGTTTCTTCTCTGAGCTCCTTAAACACCTCTGTTTCCCACACAGAGGTGGCAGTATAGGGGTTGCTTGTCTATTTTTGCTTCCTTCTTGATATTTTTTTGCCCTCTCTCCAGTATATGTTTTTCTTCTTTTAGTTTCCCCTTCTGAATCATTTTTCTGTTTTGGTCTTTGCAGAACCATTATCCTCTGAATCGTCTTTGCTCTTGACTATTCAACACCCTCTGGGCTGACTCAGCCCAGGCTGTGTGGGAACTGATTGGGAGTGAATCAGCAGCTCAGTGCTCAGAAGGGAATTAACAATCTATTTACTCTCAGATGATTCCTGTCTCTCCACCTCCAACTCCAGTGACCATTTTCCAAACAGAGCTATTTATAATCCTCAAATACATGAACAGGCAGAGTGGAAGAGAGGGGCTGGAAGAGTTGCGGTAAGGCAGTAGGTGGCTGAAACCATTAAAAGTTTCAAGTGGCAACAGCTAAAATTAGTCCAAGTGGGGAGAAGATTATTAGCTAGGAGACTTAAGGGTCCTACGCAGCAGGTGGTCTGTTTCCAGAAATCGAAAAATTCTAAAAACCAGCAAATATCTTTCACATTCAAGTGTTATTTTTATTTAACTCTAATTACAAAAATGGTCTTTCCTCACGCAGAAGTATCACAAAGCAGGAACAGCAACAAGTACGTGTACAGGGTGGAAACTTTTATAGTATATAGAAACATTTTGTGATAACATTTTGCAGTACAGTTTTTGAACACTTCAATTTGAGCACAAAGGCCCTTTTCAAACATATTCTCGGAGCAGCTAAAGAGTGAAACCACAGAACATGCAGAAACTATTCTTTAGCAGAGCCAGATTGCTCTACCTCTACATCTGGGGAAATGCTCTTGTTAATAGGATACTTTCTAATTCTTTTTCATACTTTTGTATTATTGTACTGTCTGCTGTTCCCAGTGCACCGGATACGTGAACATGTGGGAATATATTTACTGTTGACAGTGGCTTCAATCAGGAGCTAGCCTATAAACACCAAAGTCTTACAGTGGCATAAAGGGGATACAAGTGCTCAGAGGCCTGATTCTGCCAAAGGTGAGGAAATTTTCCTAATGGCTTCAGGCTGAATTTGGCAGATGCCTCTGGGTGAAGCTGTGAGGGTTGTTCCTTTCTTTCCCTTGTTTGTAATGCGATTGAAATGAACTTGTTTTGTTCTGAACCCCTCAAAATTGACTGTGACCAGTCCAAGGGGCTCAGAAGCTATGAGCAAAAGCAGCACTTTGTCATTTCCCTGAGTTTTAAGGCTTCTTGAAAGGTCAAGCAAGACTCTCTGCGCTTTGCCCCAGCGGAACACATGTCCATGGCTGGCCTGTAATTACAGTACGGTGGAGTGAAACAAATTGAAGGGAGAGTACAAAACATAATGCTAAAATTGCAGCAAAAAGCGCCTGCATTTGAGGAAGCATCCTTTGATTAGTGAGAGGAAGGGGCCAAACCCTTATTTAGAAGGAAATGCCTCAAAATATTCTCCGTTTGGGCATCTGGTAAATATTAAACTTTTAATTTATCCAATCTGAAATGGGCTTTGAATGTTAGTTGCAGAAGAAACCCTCCTTGTAAGTACACTGTCATAGGCCCGCCATGGAAGATTGGCAAGAGATCAAAGATAGCATAAATTGTTAATCACCTTACTACTTGAAATAAAAATGTACCACAAGAGGACCACTTGCTTAGCTTCTACTTTCAAAATGGTTCCCAGGTGATTATAAAGCAGCTTAAGAGAGCTATAAATACAGAAGAAAAAGAAAGCAAGATGTTTTGAACTGTTCTCTGTTTCATGTTGCCCACTAAGGCAGGTAATATACTGACTTCAATACAAGTTTAGCAGAGAGTTCAAGGAATTACTGGTCCTTCAGTTATCACTTGTGCATCGTTAGAGGCAAGGAGAGAGAAATACTAATTTCTTGAAGCAAACAAATCACTTTCTTACAGCTGAAATCCATTTTAAAGGGTTTTAAATTTAGGAGGCTGAGCATTTAGTAACAACTGAACTTTATAGAGCCACCTCTGGAGAAGAACAGTTCAGCTGTTTAGTAGCACACTGCCCTGCTAAGCAAATGTTTGGAGGGCTGGAAATATAATATATTTTAGCATCAAGAAAATGAGAGATCTCACTATCTGCCTCTTCTTGCTCTCTAATTTATTTGAAGAACAAACCCACTACAAACATCATTACAGAGAAATTGTCTAGCTCTTGCACCCATAGACTATTAATGAAGATGAACCCTAAGAAGGCAACCTAAAGTTTCCAACTGACAGGATTTTTTCAATGTCACGTAACATGGGTAGTACAAGGAAGGATGCGATTTTGTCACAAACTGGTTAGTGGAAAAAAAAAAAAAGAAAACAAAGAACTCCGAATTAAAAAAACAGAGCTGTTTCTCTGCAGAAAGAGCCACCAAAGGATGGACATTTCCATTCAACAGAATAACCAACTGTAGGAGCCTCTCAGCTGCTTGCAGTCCCAGTGCAGCAGGAGCAGGATACAGACTCATTCTAGACTCCTTTCTTCTGCTTGAATTTTTTTTTCATGCCCATCTGTTCTGCATATCAAATTTGTAAGGGAAAAATCTCTTCAGTTTTAGAATTTTAAATCACTTTATCTCCCTTTTTCCTTTTCTTAATCTTCCTGTTAGCTCTAATTGTAAAGATATATTTGATCCTGGAAGACAGGGAGTATGCTGAAGTGAGGAGTTGTGTGGCCATTTAGGAAGACCGTATACACTTAGATAGGAGTTTAAGGATACACATTCAGAAGTGTAGTTCTGCATTGAGCCCTGTAGTGATTACAGCCATTCTGTTACGGTTTGCCACAGCCCAGAGCCATAGCAGAGGCAGTGTGATGGGAGGGCAGTTCACAAAACCCCACACAAGGATGGGAGGGCTTCTGAGCCCCACTGTCACAGATCCCAGGTGGAAGCTGGGACCTGTGTGTAGGGTACTCCGCTTCTGACTAGAAGCTCACTAAGAAGCAGAAACTACCTACAAGAAGTTTTACTGGGGTTAAAGCTGTCAAGCCGGGCAGTGCAAATATGAATCCCCCATCTCTTCCTTAGAGCTCAGCTTCTGTCAGCATAGCACCTGGCCTGACTAAAAAGTGCTTTTCTGGGGCCATTTAAGGATGAGTAGAATAAGAAGAGTCAAGTGGAGAAATAACTCTGAGCTCTGCTGGTGGGGACTGCTGCTGCCTAGAAAGGAAGTGGAGCACAAAAGAAAAAGAGGTTTAGGCTGTCCAGAGGGGAAAGGACAGCATCATGGAGACAAAAATGTCCTGCTGCCCCTGCAGCATTGGAGCATAAAAAAGTCAACTGCTGGGTGATCCATCCCAAGCCCAGGGAATATGTGTTACGCTGCATAGCAAGACCCCCAGCCTCTGGAATGGCAGAGAGTTACTGTGAGATCACTCCTCTCTCATGCTATTTTTCAGCAAAGGAGTGAATTCTTTTTTCCCAAAGAGATGATCAGGCCTGACTCAGACTGCCTGGTATTTGGATAATATTGGAAAGCTGGCCTCTGTAGAAGCTAATGACTTTAGTCATTAGCATAATGAAGGTATTTTTTGCTACTTTTCCTGGCATGCACTTAGAAACATTATGATGCCACCAAAACACTTAAATAGTACAATTTGATCAGAGTGGACTTTCAGATGACTGCAGCCAGAATCAACCAAAAAGTACTAGAAATTTGCTTAATGGGTACAGTTCCTGGCCTCCACTATCACTGCCTCAGCTAAGTGACCCATCTGGATACTCATCTCAGACCTCTTAGTCTGCATCTAATACCAAAGAGGGTGAGACTGCAGGGGTCTCCTCTACTCTGTATGATCTTTCCTTCTGGAACTATTGTTCATCATCTTTTCTTGCACACACCACATACTACATGCTTTTCAGGACAGAGGAATGATCATTGCTCTAATCTAACAAAGCACAATGTAAACTAATTGTACATCACTGTAACACACATAGGACCACGCTATTACTTTTGTACCAAAAAAAAAATTGCAAGCCATGTCTAGCATTGGCAGAAGCCCTAGGTGCCACATACAGAAGAGTGCTATTGGCAATGCAATGTTGCATCCCACTCAGAGACTACAGAGGAAATAAGATATGACTGGGCCACAACCCTCTGGCTAATCTCAGCTCCTGGCCGCACCTGGCCACAAGGCTTCTTTATTTTATATGAAGGGTTGGGCTGGTCCAAGAATGGCAAAATCGCAAAGGAGCTGGAAAATTACCTTTCCCTCTCCCATTTCTACACAGAGCACTGCAGTGAGAACATAAAGCTTTGAACTTCCAGTGAGCTAATCTAGACTTCCCCTTTAACACCAGTGAGAGGATATCCCCCCCGTGATCTCATTCGTTTCTGATGAACTTGTTTTTCCAAAACTATATAACTCTATCTGAGCAAGATTTTCATGTTAGTCCTTCAATGTGGCACATCAGAAAGGAAAAAAATGTCTTTTGTTTTCATCAAAATAACTTTTCCTCATTCTCTACAGGAAAACAAAAGTTAAAAAAAGAATAACTATCCTTATCAAAGGCCATACACGTACAAAATGAAATCATCTCCTCAATAGCCATCAGGCAGCACACTGGTTTTGAAAACATTAACACTGCAGAGTTAGGATCCTTCAAATTCCTTGCCAGAATAGAAGCAGAGATGTTCCAGTGGGAAAAAGCAATGATACACTTAATCTCAGGTCCTGAAAATAGTTTCTGCGGAGCTCAGCAGTTCTGCTCTTGCCATATATTGCCCCCTTATGGACAACAGGTGACCAGAAACAACAACAAAACAGATTCTTAAAAAGCCATGCTCTTTATAAATTATTTATTGGGAAACATTTGTTTCTCACCTAAAAAATGCTCAGATGAAACATAGCTCACTGGCAGAAATAGGAAGTGAAGGCCTGGAGAGAGACACTATGAGTCCACTACTACTCCGGAGCAACTTTAACGGCTTGGATGCTGGAATTAGCGCTTACTCAAGCGGAGTCAGGAGTCAGTCAGGAGCGATAAGAGCCTGTTGGAAAACAGAATCAGAGCCCAAAATGACCTTGACTTAATACTAGATGGCCTCTGTTTCTTGCTTTAGGCAGTAGACATTAAAAAAAAAAAAAAAAGTGGACCAGTTGGAGAGTGTCCAGAGAAGGAAAAGGAGATTGTTCAGAGGCGTGGAAAATATCACATCTGAGAAAATAGCACAAAAATCGGGGCTGAGCAAAGAAAAGTTTGCACAGAGACATGTTAATGTAAAAGATATCTACAGACTGGAAAGAAATCAACCTTTCTGCATGTCACTTGTGAGAAAGGTCACTGCTTATATCAAAGCAAGAAACACTTACATTTGGCACAAGAAGAAAAATTGGAACCACAAGGAACATCAAGCGCTGGACTGCTTGTCTGGGAGGCGCAGAATTTAAAATCTTTTTGGACAAGAAAACCTCCTGTAGCAAAGTGAGGATGAACTCTGCACACCGATCTTCAGGACGGTGGGCCTAAATATAGCTTCTTAACGTTGCCACAGAGACCATAGAAGATACTGGTTAAGATTGCCTTAGTGTTTACAGAAGGAACTCTAAGGCAACTTCCTAGTATTTACAGAAAGAACCCTAAGATGTTGCAGAGTAATGTAAATCACACAACAGAATGGACCTATTAAAAGATAATGAAAACCACAGAAAAACTCAGAGGTGCGAGGGAAGTTAGCTACGATGCACTCAGAGATTTAGAGTCTGCTTTTACATAGAGAATATCTGAAACACAACTGAGAAGCACATTTTTTCCTTTTGTCTCCTGTCCTTAGACAATATCTTGTTTTCTTGGCAGGGAAGGATGCACAAGGTTGCAAGAAGAGGGAAAGAGAGAGAACATACATTCTTTATCCTCCAGAAGAGGAACAAAGCATGAATGAGTTCAACCATGGGCTGTTTTGAGTAACCCAGGACAAGAATTTCTTTGCCAGGGATCCTACAGCTGGAACATACTCTGTATAGACTGTGTCAGACATGCCCATTACTCACTGACAAGATAACCATTGTTCCCAGTTTGGCTCAGCAATTGCTCCTTCTGTCTCCCTGCGAGGACATTTCTAGAGCTCTGGAAGACGATCAGTAGATGCTGCTACTTCCAGAGCAGGTCTTGTGAGGGCGGGTGAGAGGGCAGATCCTCCCCACACCAAGCAGTTACTGAGCCTCTGCTGGCCCCAAGTCGCCCTTAGGTGCTTGGCAAGTGTTTCTCAAGGCTGTGCTAACGCTACTCAGACTGAGGAAATAAAACTTTGTTGAAGCTTATAAAAGATCTCTGGTCTGAATGTATGAAAGGGACATTCAGAACAGCCTGGGTTCTGACAGCTGGACTCCTGTCTCAGACCAATAAGTAATAACCTTCTTGAGGAAAGAAGTGAGCCATCTCCATCTGCTCAGACCGCTGGGGAGCAATGTGGGACCAGAGGCTGCACAGCTGCTGGCTCCGAGCTGCACCGGGTTTAGGGAAAGTGACACAGATCATGGTGTGAGGAATAAAGCCATTGGTATTTTCTTGGAGATGAACGTGCTGACAGCCACTCATTTTACACAGTTTCAGCTCTCCACCTCCTTCCTGGATGGCAGTCACAGCAACCAACTCTCAAGCTGCAAAGGATTTTTCTTTCTCCAGAAGAAACTCTTGGTTGCTAAGCAGTAACTATGTGGGCATTAGACCTCCACAAAATCTTGGGGATCTGCTTCACCAGAATGTCATGGTGAAGCTCAAACATCCCACTGAGATGTGATTACATGCAGACTTTCCATTATGAAGCACTAATTCTACTGCAGTGGCTTAAAGTAGATTTTTTTTTCTAAAGGGGTTAGGAGGCGAGTTTTGTTGGAAGCTTGCACAGGTGGATTCAGGTGAAGTGGCTTTCAGACTCATGGACATTTGGAATTCGAGAGGAAATGACACTATTTTCCAAAGCAGCCATGTATAATGAAAAAGATGGACCCATCACATCTGAGCTGCTGAGTAACTCGGCAATAGAGAGGAAGTAAAATTATGTGGCTCAAATATTTTGTGCTGTCTTCTGATGTCCTTCCTGGAAGTCCCAAACAGCTAATCTTTCTGAAAGTGAAATATCCTTCCTCTGCCACCAGTCTCAGTTACAAGGACTGTTGTATTTGGCATGAAGTTGCTCAAAATCTCATCCGGCGCGGGGGGTGAGGGGGGAGAGAAAAGGCTGTGTGCCATTCGAGGAGTGAGATCAGAAAAAAAGAGAGTGTTTTCAAAAATTTTCAGTCCTCCTTAAGACGCCATACTTGTATGAGGTACTCCCACATATGCATACTTTGACTCTGTGGACTAAAGTAGGAGAAGTGAGAGAGCATCTCACATTGGTGCAGTTGCTGAATTAGTCGCTTGTAAAAACAGAATTCAGCACTGTCATTACAGGCTGCAGGAGAAATGAGAGAAAATATGGTACTTGCTATGGCTGCTAGCAAACTTGCTTGTAGATATTACAGCCTCACTTTTGGTAGGTGCAAGGATAGTCTGCAAGCAAGATACATTTTAAGAGTATAAAGAAATTATGTATCAGCTAACACACATAAAAGGTAGGACTGAATATGCTATTAGCTATTATTAAGTATTACTACGCTCACCACCTTGATAAGCCATCCAGGGAGTCTTTGCTAGCCAAGGGGGCAGCAGCCAGGTGGGATGGATTGGCCTTTGCAGCTCCCTAAAACAGACCCTCACTGTTGCTGAGCTGCCATCTTCCACCGGCTCCGTCAACACTGATGACCCCAATGAATGGATGATTGCTGACCAGCATTGTTGGGGTTTTCCTTTTAGGATGTCATATGTTTCCATACTAGCGTTTTCACTCCTGAATCCTTTGGTAGTAACCTGTCTGTAAATAATGCTGTTCTCAACAATTCTACTTCTGCCTGATGTTTACCTTTCTTATTTCCCCACATATTTTTTTAGCAGTCTGAATCAAGGTAGCAAAGCTGCACTGCACCAGAGCTGGCCTGGATTCCTAATACAAAGACAAGCAAACCCCTTGGAGAGAAGGGAGAAGCTCACAGAAGGGATTACAGAGAGTTACATACAGTAGGTCAGGAATTTCCTGATGAAGCAGTTTTTCATGTAAAAAATGCCTGCTTGTCAAAACTGAAACAATTAACAGAACTGTGCAAATTTCAGTGAGACTTGCACAGCAATAATTCCTCTCAAGTTACAGCAAGAGACACATAGCTGTGAAATCGCTATGAGCCGAGTACACATCACACATAGCTATCATTTCAACAGCAATGTTCAGCATCGACCATTGCAAACCTGAGGTGGAGACTCTCCCACGCTGTGATTCAGAGAGAGTATTAGCAAACAGAGAGATTTCTGGACGTGACCACCTAGGACACCTCAGCTAGCAGGAGAAGTAGGACTCAGGGGACTGCTAACACCACCAGGTGAGTTGCTAGTCTGCAATGGAGAGGCCAGACCTCTTCAGAAAGGACCAAGTGCCATATTCCAGGAGCACTCCCAGAGAGCTAGTATTACACCTCAGAGAGATGCAGAGCAAAGAGTGGACCCCATCAGCAGCCTTCTGGGTGGGGACTGGTAGAAGATAATGGGAAAAAAGGAAACACAAAACTCACCTTTGGCAAAGGCGCTCGAGGGGACCACAAGAAACTTTCCCCCAGCCAGAAAGAAAAGGACACTGAGATGGGTACTAAGATAGTGCCACCAGAGTGGCCGTTTGGGAGGGCAACACGTGAGGATCCCACACTTCCACAGAGCCTGATTGTCATTCAAGCAAACTTCACTGAAGTTGTTTCACGTTCTTGAGCAAAAAAATGGAGAAAACTTTAACCAAAAATCCCCCAAATTAAGACTCTAAATGGCTTTTCACCAGTACAGGTGGGGGTATCATGAGCTATTTAGAAGGGTAAGGCCTGAACCAGGGTGCATAAGCTGGCCAGCATAAAGCTGGGGCCAGGCCCTTTCCCTGCAGTGAGGGCCTGAGACTGCGGAAAAGTCCAGCAGCAGCGGCCAACCATTAGCTGGACGGCAAGGGTTCAGCCCACCAACAGTCCGCTGATTGGACAGCTGCTGGGAGGAGAGCAGCCTATTGGAGAGCCAGCTGGGGAAGCCATCCTGATTGGCCACTTGCCCTGCACCTACCCTATATTAAGGTGCTGCCTGCCCACCATGAGGTATGGTGGGATCAGTGTCCTACAGTGCTACTGCAGTGGGAGAAGCAGGTGTTTGGACCTGCCTGAGGCCAGGTGGGAGCTGCAGTGGGAGGGGAGGAAGGTCCCAGAGTGGGTTTGTGCTGTGTGCAGGGCTGGGGAAGGTGAGGAGCACCCACCCTTGTGGGAAGGTGCTCTTGGGGGGCATACAGTGTGGAAGTGTGCCTTTGAAGGTGGCTCGCTAACAGGGTTTCTGCTGCTTCTTTTCAGTCCTGGAAAAGGTGCTGGGGATTTCCTTAGCTCTCAACTGGAACAGTTTTTCTGCTTCCTTCTCTCCTTTCCTGGAGGAAGGATGATGTATTTTACGTCTGTTGGCTTTTGCAGACATGATATTGGCAGCTAGATGTTACCAGAGAGTGGTGGCTCTTCCTAGAGCCAGTGCTGTGAGATGCATCTCAAGGCTGGACATGACCTTTCTGCCTGGGCCTGTTTGATGATGTAGCCTACATAGGCTTTTGTTTTCCTCAGTTCCTTTTTGGCTGTATACAGAGGTGGTCAGGCAGTAAGGTCAAATGCTGCCTGTGCACTTAGGTGTATGACTGTTTGCTATATTTTGTGAGCTGATGATGACTTGGAGTGTGGAGCCAGTCATTCTGCAAATAGCTCTTCAGCCTGTCATCTCAGTAGCTCCTCTGCTTGGCCTGGAGACTGTTGCTAAGGCCAGACAGAGAGACTAGAGCCGATCCACAAAGCAAGGCTGTCACGTCCACAGTAGATTTGTGGCCCTGACTGACTGCCTACTACTCTAGAAGCAGGAGGAGGAGGAGGTGTTGGGGGACTGCTTCTACTGACAGGGTAGCTGCTAGGTGGGGATGTGGAGATAAAGCCTTCCTGCAAAGAAAGGAGAACCATCCACCAAGAGAAATGTAGGAGAGCTGATGAGACTCCTTAAAAAAGCTGCAGAGACAAGGAGCTGATGACATCAGATGTTGAAGAACCCTCCTGGAAGCACTGGGAAAAAGGAGGACTGGACAGGGACCAGCATGCCTAGGGCTACCAAGATGATTAGAGGGCTGGAGCATCTCTCCTATGAAGAAAGACTGCAAGAGCTGGGCCTGTTCAGCCTGGAGAAGAGAAGATTGAGAGGGGATCTCATCAGCGTGTACAAGTATCTGAAGGGGGAGTGTCAAGAAGATGAGGCCAGCCTCTTCTCCGTGGAGCCCAGCAACAGGACAAGAGGCAATGGGCAGAAACTGAACCACAGGAAGTTCCACCTGAACCTGAGAAAAAACTTCTTCACTGTGAGGGTGACTGAGCATTGGAACAGGTTACCCAGAGAGGTTGTGGAGTCTCCTTTGCTGGAGATATTCAAAAGCCGTCTGGATGTGATCCTGGGCAACATGCTGTAGGTGACCCTGCTTGAACAGGGAGGTTGGACTAGATGATCTCCAGAGGTCCCTTCCAACCTAAACGATTCTGTGATTCTGTTAGGGGGTGAATAGGCCCCTTGGGATGGTGAAACTCCAGGACTCTCCACTACCAGCTTACAGCAGGGTCCTGCAGCCAGGGTTGCTTCACTTCGAACCTTGCAGAGCTCTGGTGAGCAATCTGCTAGATGTGCAGCTGGTGCACAGATCCCACAGCAGGCTCACGCTTAAGCATGATGTGAACAGTAAAAGCAGAAAGCAGCAAATGATCTAGAAGTAGAAACAGGGAAGGGGAAAAAATAAGGGGAAAGGGGGGAAAAAAAACCCAAAACTTCAAATTTACTGTGAAGTGAACTTTATACAGTCTTCCAGGTGGAGGTGTTTTATGAGCATAGCCTGTGAGACCCTGGGCACTTTGTCTGAGAGTTACTGGGGTACCCTCCCCCCTCCCTGCACTCCACTGCTTACAAGCAACCAAAGGGGATGGCGGAGCTCATGCTCCCCCAGGTTTCCTGCGGGGTGAGTACGCAAGGCCTAGAGGGTGGAGCAGCATTGCAGGCTTCAGGTTGGAGTTGTTGATGTGTGGAGACAGGCAGTTTCAGGCACTGACCAAAGAAAACACCTTCTGTATTCTTTCTGCCACCTGATTTGAAACTCATCATTCTATATCATTGCTGGTTTTTCATTGCCTTAAATGTAAAAGCCAGGGGCTACAAGAGGTGATTTGGCAGCTTGCTCTGCTGCATCTTGGCAAGGTTAAGCAAGCACTGCTACCCCACAGCATCACTCTCCTTTTCACTGATGCCCTTGGCAGCAATCCTGAGGAAGCTGGCACTGCTGGCAGCGTCAGTCTCTGTTCTCCCTGTTATGCTCGTTTCTGCAGTTTTATTTTCCTTTGTCTATAAACCAGACTGGAAGACTCAGCTGAAACAAGCGGTGAATTAAGGACTGCTGTTCCACAGCTCTAAGCTGCAGGGAGTATCCAAGGAGCTGGATTACGTCAAACAGTATTGTGGGAACTGTTGTTCTGGAGTTATTTCTCTGTGTTACAAATCTGATATATGTAACGCTTTTCCAATGTGCATGCATGTGATCCATTGGATTCATATAATTAACTATACATTAATAGTATAATTAACTATACATGTATGACATGCTGTCATACATGGCTGACAAAAATAAACGTCTTTGGTCCTAACATCCAGCAGATGTCTTTCCTGCTTATTCTCCCTTTACTATATGCAATAGAAATCAGCATTCATGTGTTCCTGGGGTTATGATTCTCTCACGTTTCCAAGCTTTGCTTCCCTGGGTTAACATCCTGCCTACTACACATGGGTGGTGCTGGTCACATTCTTGGATCTGCTGCTTCATTAGCATCCTCTTGACGGTTACAGCTGCAGTGCCCTTTCCTTCAGCCCATTATTTCATAATCTCTAGAGTCCTACATAGCTTCTGCACTGCAGCTAGCAGAGCTGCCATACTGTTTTGAGAAGCGATATGAGTAAACCATGTGTACCATCTTAAAACACAGATACCTATCTATAAAAGGCAGATAACTATTCTAAGTTTGAAAAGTTTTAGCCAAGCTGTTTAACTCAAGATCAATACTGAATTCATTAAGTGAGAATTTCCCTAATGTGAAGGACTTGACTAAATTCTCATCTTTGAAAACAACATTGACAGAGCTGTGCGTGATTGCTTGGGACTTTTTGTAACTCATTTTGCTTTTAGTGGAGATAATGCTTTTTTTTAAAGATAGGAAAAAATGACAAAGTGGCTGGAAGATGAGCATTCCGATTTTCCTTCTGCTGGGCAAGTAGCAGTACAACAAACATTGCCTTTCGGTGGGCCACATACCTACTTTACTTGGGAGTAACAGGGCCTTCCTTTTTTGTCTCGTAAATTGAATGTGATCTTCAAGAGGCAGAGTTTAAGTTCTCAGGCAGTGATTTTTAAACAAAAATAATGGGAACCAAACGTTCTTGCCTTTCTCTTGTAACTCTAGCAGAGGTTGTATTTCAGGCGTGATTAAGGTCCAAAGTACGCTTTTCCAATACGCATAATTTTTCCAGCAGAAATTTTGTTCTGTTGGAGTCTAATTGCTGTGTTCCTTCCTTGGGGATCGCTGAGGTCCAGCAGCTTTAGGAGAAGAATTACCATAATCAGGCTTTGGGCTGTGGAATTTCCCACCATGGCCATACAGATGCCCCAGGAATCCCGCACTGAGAAAGTGTCTGATTTATTGCTCTTTAATTGACTGGACAAACCCCCTGTAAGCCCAACTATATGGGCTCCACTGAACTTACTGAACATATGCAAAAATAACTGCAGTGCCATGTAGCAGCGCTGATTCTTGCTGCATTGCAATCACAGAACGTAGCATAGATTTACGTTGGAGAAGCATTTAACAGATGTATAGGGCCCTGAGCTTAAAAAATACTAATTTGAGCTTGGGCTCAGTGACACAGTGGACATTTTGTTTTTTCCTCTCAGAAATGCCCTGGTTTAACGTCCAAAATGTGCTTTTATACTCCAGCGAGTAATACCTTTTTTGTACCTGGGTAGATTATTAATATGTGTTCCTATGTAATTCTGCTATTGCTTGAACCGCAGAAAATTCTTTACCAGACTTTCCGAATACACATTCCTTGCTTTAAAATGAAAGAAAAGCCATGACTTTGTACATTATATACTGATTCAGGGTACTTCCTAGGCACTACTGGTCATTTAGTATGCAATTAGCAGTGTAAATAAATATTTATACATAATATTAACATATGTTTGAGAAGAAAAAAACGTCCTGGGTAAGCGAATGACATGACTAGTAGCCAGTGTGGGATGCCAAAATCAGTGAATGCTGTTGGGGTCGCATGCAAAGTTCCCTTCCTTGTTCAAGAGTATTCGGAGTTTATTCCTTTTTTCTGAAGGCTGTACTTACTTTACAAATATAATTTTTCAGTAATTTTCCCTTTTGGGGAAAAAATTGCAGGAAACAGATGCATACTTAAAGCAATTGCAGAAGTAGGTAACATAAATTCTGATAATTTTACCTCAAAACATGGTTCTGTTCTTCCCAGTGACTATTAAAATAAAAGTAGTGGGACTGCATATGCGCTGTGTGTTCAAAGCCATGGTACTGTGAAGTACCGTGCAGTAGGTCCTTCCAAGCTCACTAGACTGGGCTATGCAAAGTGTCCATTGGCTCAAGGTCTCCATTGGCCAGCCCCAGCCCTGAAAGCCCCCTGGCTTCTCCCTGGCTCTGCAAAAGCCAGCTGAGCACTGTACCTGTGACGGCCGGGGCAGCCCTCCAGCCCTGCGCCTGGCGGTAGCTCTGTAACAGTATAGCAGGCTGGAGTCCAGCCGAGTCCCATAGTAGTAGCATAGGATAAGCTACAGGCTACTCCACTCTCTGCTTGCAGCCTTGGTTCTTCAGGGTTGACAAGAGTACGTTTTAGAAACAGTGTCTCTGTAATATAGGTCCTGAAAAGGAAGGTGGTGTTTCTACACAGATATTTTCCAGAACTGCCCTTGAACTTACACATTTTTCAGCTGTTGACAAAATCGCTGTGGCGCGTGGGGTGCAGATCTGCTCCGTGTCCTTCCAGGTTGTGCTCGTGTGGGAATCGCACACGAGTGGTCCCTGACCAACAAACACTACCTCCTGCTACACAGAAAATTCTCCAAACACAACATGAAAAATGAGAAGATTTTCTAGTTCAATCCCCCTTTCATAGCCCGCTGCTGAGAGCAGAAGAGACACTCCCACTTCCTTGATGGTTATGTAACAATCTGAGGATATTTAGCTTCTTGAGAGCTAATAATTCCTTTATCAAAAATGAAAGAAATGTAATAGTGATTCCACTACAGAATGTAGTTTTCCAAATTCAATTTAAGCCTCAACACAGCAGAGGTCCTATTTATTATTCTGAAATGAGGGCAGTTCAAAAAAATCATAAATTCATATTATTCTTAAATGTATCTTTATATACCTATTCAAACCCCCGCAGTGCTGATAAGAAAGTATAATTCACATGTATAACACAGACTAGCACATGTGGATTTAGCAACAATTTATTGGTACTGTGCCTTACTGGGACTGCGTCTCACAACAGGCTCAGTGATAACATGTAATTAAGTTTTACAGTAATAGTGTTTGGGGTGGCGGAGCTCTAATGTATGCCTTTCTAAAATAAGGCATCACTAGATCATCTTCAGTACAAACACAAATTTCAGTGATGTTGCCCTGTTTAAAAAGGGCTAGCAGAAGAGCAAAACCATCATCCCTTTATGCACATGCCTGGCACGCTCCCTGGTATGCAGACACGTGGCCAAGTTCCTCAGCTCGACGTTAAACAGAAGCATCAAATCTTTCTGGAGCAGAAAGACCAAAGGGAGATTTGTGGATCAATACTTCCGACACTAGCAGTACTCCAGTTCAGCACTGCTTTGACAGCAGAAATTAATGTTTCTCTCTTACAGTCAGGCCTGCATTCTCATTTCAGTGCACAAGGGTTTATGAGCCTAATCTAAAACCCACTGAAGTGAAAAGAAATCTTTCCTTCTAATGCAATGCATTTCAGATCAGTCCAAATATTTATTAACAGTACTTACAGTGTTGGGCATAAATTTTTATACCTTCAGAACAGCAATACACCCTCACAAGTGTTGCTGAATCCTGAACTCTTTTACTGTTTTTGTCTAACTCTTAAAATGTACCTGTGTAACTATAAGCATGGAATGATGGTCAGACTATGTGCATACGCTGTGTAACCCTGTTAGCACTTGTACAAAGTCTTAGTTACTATCAACCAAATTAACATCCTTTGCTGAAAAATAATTCACACTGTTTTTAATGTATTTCTAAATGCTAAAACCATCAAGCACAAGCGAAACGCAATAGCGGGAGTTTTCTGTCCTTTCTCTCTCTTTTCTAGTGTATGGTTACAAACGACGATGTCCAGAAAAATGGATGCAACAAGCCTCAAAAATATCGGTTCATCAGAATGGAAAGCCAGACTGACTGCACCGTACTTTCAAAGCCACATGAAGTTACAGTCTGGAACTTCTGGAATTCCAGAATTTGATTCCACTTTGCACCCATCACGCAAATAAAAGATCACGGCAGATGCACCTCTAGACTTTCCAAGGGCAAGAGAATTTGCACCATATATAATAAGGCCTAGCAGCTTAACTGTGGCCTTCAGGATCTGCTTTCCTCACTAACAGAATTTTCTCTCTATGCCAGAACTAGTAAGTCTCGTATAAAGCTTTTTGTTTAGTGTGCATTTTGTTCCATCTGTCCAAACCAGGATCGTCTCTCTAGACATTTCTTCATTCAGTGTGACTTAACGCAGACCAGATTTTGACATTCAAATTGGCACTATTAAGGCTGCTGTGATTGACTCGAAATAGTTTATCCAACTTTCACATAAACAGCAAATACACTTTTTGATGCTGCCCAATCCAAAAGCTGAACTTTAAACAAAAATTGGCAAGAAAACATCAGGGAGTTCTTCAAAATACACTCAAATATTTCTAAGAATGGGTGCATTTCCAAAAAAAAAACATTTTGCCTAGCTCAAATGTTGCAGCAGTACCTGAGTATAATAATAATGCATTACTATAGATAAGGCTTTAGCTTTTCAGGTTAAAACAGCTATTTACTAACATTCAATTGCCTTGGACAAGGCAATTGCTTCTTGCCATAAATGAAAAAGACACCCAAATAATTTCATGTCATTTGTACTCTCCTTAGCACTAGCTGTCCCCTTGGCAATACATGACATCCATGCTGGCGAACCAATCCCACGTGTGGATAGCAGTGATCAGGGTGAGGAGAATGCAGATAAACTCTCCCCAAAGCTGGGATTTTCAGGCTTAGCTTAAAGGTGCGCATTACTCTCTCCAGGCACCAAACCTCGCGCGAGCTGCCTGGCGGATGGACCCTGAGGAACAGGCACTGCTGACACCGCTGACCTGCCTCGCCATCGAGCACCATCTGCTCCGTGCGAGTTTCCAGCCTGCCTGCTGCCTCCTCCTCCGCAGCCTTCAAGATAACACTACCCCCAGTACCCTTTCTGTCTTTCTTTTTCAATTAATCTTGGACCTTTTTCTCACCAGCCTCCACACCTCTACAAAATGCTTTCTTGAGCCAATAGGGCGCTACCCTGCTTTTTTGTTCCTGTCTCTCCCCAGCAGAGTCACAGAAATGGCACTCTAATTGAAATGCCAAAAAGAGCTCTTGCTTAAAATAAATGGTCACAGGATCTTGTTTATCTTGCCTCTGCCATCCTGTCCTAGCCTGCTGCAACACGTAAAGAGCGTTGCTCCTCTGGGACTCAGAGCATGCCTTACACAGCAGGCTAAAGCAGCAAGCACACGGCTAGATGGTATTAAATCATAAATAAAACAGCAGCAGTAGGCACCTCCTCTGAGCATAAAAAGCAGAAGCCCTAATTGTAACACATTTAAGTTCTCTGTTCAGAAGCAAACCCTCTCCCTTAGACGCCTGAAATTCTTCAAGGAGTACAGCTCTTCAGCTGAGCTCAGCAACGAGCCTGGCAGAGCAATCCCCTTCGGCGGAAACTGCCAGAGCAGGCACAGCGTGAAAAACATTGCGCATCCTCCTTCAGATTAATTTTCCCCCAGCATTCACTGGCGTTCCTTGTCACCCCTGGCACACGTGAGCTCAGCCCCTGGGGCAGGAGAGCAGAGAGCTGTACCACCACTTCGAAATACAGTTCCACTGTTAGAACAAGCCAAGGGGAAAATCAGCATCCTATTCCTCTGCTGGCAGGACTCATGTTTAGCCTTCCTACTTCAATGGCCCTGAAACGCTGCACCTTGCTCAGACGATCCTGATGCTAGCGTAGACGATGGGACAGAACAGGGCAGATGGAGAAAAATAGCCATAAGCCTGAAATTAGGAGCATCAAATCCGTAAGTTCAAAGATAAAAGCAGTGAGGGAAAAGTGGTTATCCACAAGAAGGTGAGAAGGTAGATGACAATTTTTGACTGTTCTCTAAGGTCTCAGGCGACAACTTTCCTTTCATCATTGAAACTGCCTACCCAGCAATTTGAGGATTAAAAACATAAGGGATGACTTTTAACACTACTGTCAAGTTCCCTCCTAAGAGTTCTTCATGAGCACCTGTTTGCAGGTGCAGATATTTCCTGACACACCCAGCCTGTGAGTCCAGTGCGAACACGGCAGGCAGGTGGTGTATACTGAAATTTTGCATGACTGATATCAAGACTAGTCTGGGCCTCGTTCATTTTGCAAAAATACAGATTTCTAAGTTTCCGAGTTTTCTTGATTTGAGTATTTAAAGAAAAGAGTTGGCAAATAATAACAGAAGATATCTTCTCCTGCAGGATGTTTCAGGTGTAAAAATTTCTGGACGTTTTTCAAACACACCATCTTGGATTTGGGCTCCGACTGTCCTGGCAAATGATGAAGCGAAGGCATTTGCTAACAAAAAAAGTCATGTATTGCTGTGAGAGATGCGTTTATTTCATACACAGGCTCATCATCAATTTAAAAAAGACAGCTAGTGCTGTCATTTTTTTCACAGGGAAAGTACATTTCCCCCCATCTTAATGCTCATATCTAACAAACCTTTTTTTCTTCATAAGTATTTCTGTGTATATCATGAGGTGCACACTCCACCCGAAGGAGTTGATTTTCTCTCCAGGCGCAGGGTGATTATGTGGCTGGGCACTAACTACAATTACTGACGTTATTGGGGGAGCTGTGCGCATAGCACTCATTAGTGAAAACTAGACACCCCTCCCTGACACCCTCTTCTCCTCCCTGCCCCTAATACTGCGACTGTCAGTTTTGCTGAGAGTCTGAAGCACGGGATTAGCTGTGCTTCACAAACTCGGGCAGCTCCATTCCTGTGCGCAGGCTAAGTACTCCAGCCTTCTCCAGAGCAAAGGCCGGGTGAGCAGCATCCGTAAATTTGTGCCTGATGGTGAACAACACCAGTCCTCTCTCTGCATTGAAGAATAACAGTCTGCCACTGCTGTAATCCAACAGGATGCCGATCCTGGCTGGGTGTTCTGTCACCCGGACATTGCTCATTACACTGGTGTGAAGAAATCTGTAAAGAAAACTGCAGGAAAATGGAAACCAAATTACAGTGAGCATCCTCATTGTCATTTACCAGAAATAACTTATCATTTAATTCCCACCTATTAACAAGTTATTGCATGTAGCAGTGTATCATGTGGCAATAGGGTTTTGCTCAGTACATAACCCTCCTATCTGAGCAAACGTGGCATTACTTCAAAGCCTTGTTTCAGACTGATGTTGAGTTTTTTTAAGGGGCATTATTAAATAAGGTGCATTTATTAAATAAGAGCAGGGTGTCTAAAACTCTTCTATAGTTGTTTTTTCCTTGCTGCTGAAATTTGCAAAAATGAAGCAGACAAGTCCTCTGTGCTGTCATGATTCTTGAAGGTGGCCAGTTCGTCCACATGAAGGACAAGTAACTTCCCAAGCAATTAGACTGACTCAGCTTTACCTAGTTTGTGTAGGACAGCAGCGCATGCACCAAGAAGTATCATTCAGCCCCAGGATATTGCTCTGTGATGTAGCCTCATAGCAAATTCCAATCCTGTAGCTTCTGCAGGCAGAGACAACCGTTTCCCAGTAATGACAGCCCCGAGCAGGTAGCAGTTCTCCCAGGACTGAAGGAAATCTATTTACGGAAAGGTAGACAGGAACATGAGTCTGGTGGTAGACCAACCAAATTGTGATATTTCTTATAATCACATCATGCAGCAGCATCAAAAATTACTAATGAATTAAACTCTGTTCTTCTAATTGCAGATTTTTATCAAAGATGTGAATGTTCTCACTGAAAGTCAGGTCATTTTCATACTGAGATAGACTTATCTTGAGGATTGGAAACTATGAAACTTTACTCAAAAGTATATGAAGCTGGCAAAAGGTGGAAAGGGTAACTTTGGAGCCAAGTAAGATCTACAGATTACGTTTTACCAGGCTTGTTCAAGCTGGAAAGCAAGGCTGTTTTAAGTAGACATAGTGGCTATTGTCCTAGGTGGATTCAGTTGTAACAATGAGAAGGTGCTTAAACCAGTAATACCCCATTTCATTTTAAGAAGCCATAATGAATATGATACAATTATGTACAAATGGATCGCTGTTAGACTGATAGTATGCAAAAAAAAGCAAAACAAAAAAACCCACATGTTTGCAATGGATGGAGCTAGCCTGGTAGATATTAGTCTAATATGCCCTGGCAGCAGTTCCTGAATTCTCTGAAGCCACAAATGCTTTTGAAAACGTTACCAGTAATGCCTTCAGCAGAAAAGCAAAGTAAGAGCACTGATTACTTCTAGTCACAATCAATTCAAAAATAAATCCACAGTTCTGGCCCGCTTGGGGCAGCAACAAGTTGCCTCAAGACTAAAGTGTTCTGAAGGATTAAACAGTGACTACAGGCTAAGGCAAACCCAGTTGTCCCAGTATGTACCTCTGACTATTGCCTTTAACTTTCTGTGGAAGTGCCTCAGTGCAACATCTAACTCTTTCCGGCACCTATATCAGTGCTGCAGCTGGCATTATTGAGGGGGTGTGGTGTCGAAGGAGGGGGTCTATCCCATAATGTCCAGGGATTGCATGATTGAAACAATCTTTTTTTCCTAAAAATTAGTTAACATCAGGTGAAAGCTACACACAGACAAAGGTAGAAGTTAGGGATCCATAGCGAGCTGGCAGCTTAGCTGTGCTTGGCATGCAGCTACTCACCCGGTGAATCGAGCTTTCTCGGGAAGGCATATCACGGTGCCATCGGAGGAGATTTGCAAAGCGGGATGAGCTGTGTCACTCAGTACATGAAATCTAGTTCCTGGTACAATTCACAACAAAGAAACACCAGTTCTGAAACACTGGCAACATTAACTTGAGACGAATCACAAAACGTTAAGTAACAATTACTACCATCTTAGTGGGACAGAGCTGTATTTGCTGGCAAGAGTGACAGAAAGTGCAAAGACTGTTTCAAGTTGCGCCCATCTGAGATGGCAGTCTTCTGGCAGCCAGGCCCAGGGATCGTATCAGGTTATATAATTCAGAAAACTAATTAGGTGATAAAGAAGTCTTTGGTATTAAAGAAGACTGAATCATTTTAAACCAATTGCTTTTTCAAAGTAGCAAAGCTGAATTTTGAAGCTGATTTGGAACCATACATAATTTAACACTATCTATCTGGAAACCTTAACATTTAAAACAGTCATTACATTTTAAAACATACTCTGCTTGGTTCCTCATCCCTGAACCCCAAGTCTGTAAGTGGTTTTTTTTTTTTTTTTTTTTTAAAGATCATGGAATCTTTTCTTAGAATATGCTCTGTCAAACTCAAAGAAACTGAGATCCCTGAAGAATATTTAGCCATTTTGTATCTCTGACAACATTCAACAGCTTTGCTTCTGAGCTCACACCAGTTTTACGTTGACATGAATTTACCGATTTCAAATGAAGTATCCCAGATTGTGCTAACTTTAAGCAGATTAAATCTGGTTCTTTTTTTTCTCAGTAACTTGGTTACTCCGCTATCTGAAAGGTCACTTATAATTTCTGGAGGAAAAGGCCATCTCTGACTGCATTGTCCCTCCATCCCATTGTTTTGCTATCAGAAAATGGTGACCTACCTTTAGTTGAGATGAGAGCAGCTTCACTCTGTTCACTTGCCCCAAATGCGTTGACAGCCCTCAAGTAGAAGAAATAGTTCACGTTAGGCTCCAGGGATACTTTCAGTTCAGGCCTCTTTATTCCAGCAAAAGATCTGCAAATGGAAAAGACACTTACACGTATGAAAACAGAAATCCAAACCAGGAAAGAATAATTTATGCAAACAGCTAAGCCACCTAAGCACATTGTTGACTACTGAAACAACATGTACCACAGGGAAACTCCAAATTTGTTTTCACAGATGACCAGGTTATGTAGGAGCTTTTCCATTTCACCTGCAGCATCCTTCTTACTTTGTCTGATAATTTTTTAGGCCTTTGTTCCTGCACTGCCTTGTCACTCAGTGCAGTCATTTCGTGCAATGCTCACTTTATGTTCATTTTGCAGCATAAGTCATTGCACAAAATGCAAGCAGCTCAGAATCAAATTCTCATCCTCCACCTATAAAATGCCTCCATTTCAAAATGAGCACGCTTATGAAGAAAAAGTGCTCATAGTTAATTCAGCCGCATGGGAGTGAACCTGCTTGCGGTGCTTGTACTATCTTGGTGCACGTTCCAAATCCACGCAAAAGGATGCTTTTATCTGAGACTGCACAGAAGCTGTGCACTTCCTACTGTGAACTCCTTGCTCACAAATTGTTCAGCAACACAGTCTTGGCTTTGTTTCCCTTACTGTGCCGAGCTCTCCGACAGGCTGGTTTTGCAAGAGGCAGCAACAGGGGAACTGCCTTTGCACAGTGCCCTGCTTTGACTAAGTCTATCCTTTGCGATGCCTCAAAAGCTCCGGCCGTCACATCCTCAAGCACTGATGCCTTGACACACTCCAGGAGAATGAGAGTCAGCACCCACTCAATCTGCTTCACAGGCACTTTGAAGTGCCAGTGAAGGTACTCTGGATGGCTAGAAAGATGCTGACTTTATTTTATAGACTGTTGCGAATATGAGAGACTGGCTTAACAAATTCTCATACATGTGATCCTGATTGTCCTTCTTTTTGCCTCATATTATAATGGCTAAGTTAAAGAGCATATACCCATTGCACTGTGTATGAGTAGGTAAACACTGTTTATCTGTACAGTCCAGACAATCTCCCCACAAATATGCTCATAGGAATCTTCAGGGCAAGTATTTAATTCTCGAGTGTAATGCAGGTCTTTTGAGATAACCCCCTGTCAGGTTCAAAGAAGATAACCTCAGTGGTACTGAGACAAGCCGAACGCAGGAGTCTTGCTCTGCTCTCCAGCAAATTCACAAAAGGCAGATATGTAGATACAGCTGTATTTATTCAAACACTGATCAAGACCTAGGGCTCAGGCACAGCACAGCCTCTCTCTGTGGCATGGTACCCTGTGAGCAGGCAGGCAGGTCACAGAAATACCTTCTTGTTTTGCAGGTTTCCTGCAGCAGGCAGATGAAGACTCCTGAGGCAGGGCACCCTCAGCAGTGCCCAGCCCTGAAGCCTGGATGTTGAACGGATGAGGGTCTTGTCTTTAGAGAATGAAAAAGGCGCTTCTTCTTCCACAGGAGGTTGGAAATGGAGCCCAGGAGGCTCTCCCTCCCACAGATAATGCCTCTGTGGGGAGCTAGATTCAGCAAATCACCTTTTCCACCACTAATTACTGTAACCCCGCAGGAGGTGAGGCAGGCAAGTCAGCTGTCAGATAAGATCACTGATACTCATTTATAGTGACTGTTTTTCCCCAGCGGTCCCACCAGAGAGCAGTACAAACTGAAGAATAATCAGTGCTCATCCATTAGGATTTTTCACATGCCTGCCTCTGCTAGCAGATAAAGACAAAATCCCACAGCCTTACATATTCCAGATTCCTGTTAACTCCACGGAGAGCGCCATGTTTAGGAGGACGTCATTCTCGGAGAAGGCCAGGTGCTCCATCTTTCTCATTAGCTTGTGACAGGCATTCTGTACTGACAGCTGTCATTAAAGGTAATTGAAAACATTGAAAAAAAGTGCTAGGTGCTTCTGTGCTCTCTTCAATTTGAAAGAATTTCATAGTGTTTGGGGTTCTGCCTTGATCAGCACCGGGGCCTTGCCACCTTAAAGAATGTGTTACACTAGTGCTAGAATCGGTGCAGTAAATAAGAGAAGAGGGGTTGTCCAAACTTGCTATCGATTACACTGTTTCTCTCTCTCCTGTAAATAACAAAAGCCCTGACCAAGAAGCACTTAAGCAAAGCACTGGGGAACTGAGCAAGGAGGCAAATATAAAGAAAAAGTAAGAGAAAGGAAAATGGGGATGGAAGCAGAGACATGGGAAAAGAAGGGCACCCAAGCTTTGAAGAAAGTTGGCCATACTTCCTAGATAAGTCTGGCCCGCTCTGTTGTTTAATAGCACCACCCGGCCATCTTTGGGGTAAATGTGAAGCAGAGAACACTGGAAAGAAGTTTTGAGCAAACAGTTACAAGTGAGATAAAATGAAGATAAACTAATCCATTCATGCAAAACTACTTGTGTCAACAGGTAGATTAATATATCTTAAGCACAGTAATGTTCCCTACATAGAATCCTCTTCTGTGTCTTCTGGAAAACGCCACACAAGTCAGTGTCCTTTCAGAGAACTTAGATCTTTTTTTCCTCTTTCACTATTAACTGATAACTATTAAATAAAATACAAAATTGCCTCTAAACCTAAGTAGACAGGTAAATGCTGGTGTCTGAGTAGACCTGGCGTAGTCATATCCTGGAGTCTGGATCCCAGAGCCTAGGCATTCAGAAAAGATTTTGGGTTCAGCCAGTTGCAGAATAGGATCAGCCAAAATTCAGACTTAGGTCTCTTCCAAATCTGAAATTCTTCAAATCAGAATTTGGTTGCCCATTTAAATGTGAGAGCAACAGCATACCTCTTCTCAGCTTTCATAGCAACACAGAAAAGTCTAGACTTTAAGCAGATCTGGTCAGTAAAACAGTGATCAGATTTTCCAGAAACGTTCTCTGCTTGATGATCTATTTTAGCCAGCTTTAAGCTTCCTAAGTATAAGAGCCCATCAGTTTTTAGCTACGATTAAAGCTTAAACAACAGTTCTGCAGCTGCCAACTAATGAAACAATATGCTAACAAGAAGGAATTTCATTTGCAACACTTGGTTACTCTGAGCCAGCTCCAAGCTCACAAGAGGCTAAGTGCAAAGAAGAAATAGGTTTTGCTATTGCCTCTCCTTCTGTCTAGAGGATACGCTGAGGGGGAAAAGTGAATACTGAGGGCTCCCCAGGCTCTCAGCAATCACTGTAGTTGGTCATGCTTCAGGTTACTGCTGCAATCAGTAATAAAAATTTAAGGACGAAGAGAAAGCATGAATAGAGCCTTATGGATTACTTAAAGCAATACAGGACAAGCATAGGGAAAGGGAAGGGAAGATGCATTTATAAATTCCTCACTGTGTTCAGGGAAAGCCTGTTCATGTCCAAGTTCTTGTAACAAGCATTGCATCTAGATCTTCCTCGAGTTCACTACCTAAAGTAGTGAACCATGCCATTTTCATCACGGAAGGAAGAGAAATCCAACTGCAATTTTTTTTTTTTTTAAATCAATTTTCTACTTAAAATACACCTGCCTACTTTATAGATGATTGGAAATGCAATAATGCTACTGTCAAAGCAGAGTGCATCCTGGCCCTTAGCCAGAATGTTAGTATTTTCACACTGTCCCCATAACATCTTGGTATCATTACACAAAGTTCAGAGCATAAAGATTCAAGAAACATTTGAAGTTGACTGTTTTATGTATTTCCTCTTAATCCCTCACTTTATGGAGGAGAATTCATAGAGGAATCTGTAAGTCTCAAAATCCAGTCTCCAAAGTTCAGGTACTTGCTGTTTAAACCAGAGCAGGAAGAAGTTGCCTGTTTCTTCACCTTTAGATTGTCAAGCAATATTATATCAGCAATTGTCTGTAAGACTTGTGATTTAGCTGGTTTTAGGGAAATCTGATGCTGTGTTTTGAAGTACATTTCTATCATCAGCGTTCTCATCTAATTTCAAGAACACAACATTTAGAGGATATTTTTTAATATGGCATGAACCCAGCAAATGATACGTGTCATAGTGTTTCAGAAGGCGCCCCCCCCCCTCCCCCCACATTGTAATTGTTATTTCCTCTCTCCAGCATCCCACCGAAACCGCACCTCTATACCTACGCTGATACTACTGATGTCGAGAACTGAAAGCAGGCAGGCTTTTCAAGATATGTGTAGAAGCACAGAGACGGGCAGGAAAAAGCTCTTGAAACTAAAAATAAGGAACAAGCTGCTCCAAGTTCCTTTCCAGCTGTGCCACATCCTTCCTTTCCTCTTGTCTGTCCCAGTCACATAATTCCGGCTGCTAGGGGCTTAGAGCACCAAAGCACCATCTGCAGTGCTCCTCATTGCTATCTTAGATGGCAAACTCAGCAGAAAAGAGAGGATGAGGTGCCACTATTTTCCTCACATTGCTTCCTGACCTGGAAGGACAGTCATATGAGTAAAGCAATGGGAGGGAGGTTTGCTCTCCTGTTTCAAGAGTTGGACCTGTTCCATGGGTAGATGGAAAATTTCAGTCTCTAGCAGTGTCAATCTCACCTCAGTGGGGAGGATGACACTCAGTCGGAAGAACCCACACTTCTACTTTTATGAATTCACCACATACTGTACTAATTTCTACCTCCCTGAGTCTTACAGATTTCTCATGATGTGATACATGGTTTCCATCTGAGCAGCCCACACAGCTAATCCCTGGACTACATTTCTCTCAGTTTCCATCTTCCACCCACAGCTCCATTGACTTCTCAACACAAAGAGGCTGAACAGCAAGCACACAGCAGAGCTCTGGAAACTGAAAGAAACATTTCAAAGCCTCCTAATCTGGAAAAAAAATCAGCCCGTGAAGGAGCTTTAAAATCACAGCAGTAGGCAAAGGATTTGTTGTTGCAGAAGATCTAAAATGATCTTATGACAAACCATGTCCCTCAGGGGGCAGGCTGAAAGAGGAAGAAAATCCAGAAGGAAATATAGAAAATCTAGAATCTAGAAAGGCTTTTTATAGATTTTTAGATGGTATCTGGAACGCAAATCTTCATTAAGATTGATTTCTAGAGATTCCTCAAATTCTCCCCCTAGGGAACTGGGACTGCTCCAGCATATGCAAAAGGGTAGAGGCGCCTAACCCACACCAGGGGCTCCTCACACGGTCCCACCTGTTCCCTGGGGGGACACTTCTCTGTTCCTGGTCCCTTGGCACTGTCCCCTTGCTCTTGGTGGGCTCTCAGCAAGATATGTGTGAAAGAAGCTGTGCAGTTTGGGATGGCATTGCTTTCTCCAGGCGAATTTCATGAGGTGACTGATTGTCTCTGCCATTACTTCCCTTGATCTCCTTCCCCCATCTCTGCTTTCCACTGCGGGCTCCATGTTTGCCTGGTCCCCAAGACCAGCTCAGGAAATCTGCTCCCAGTTTCTTCTGGGAGGACAGATTCCAGGCTGGAAGAAACTATAGTGTTTCCAGGCCTAAGTGCTCCTAGGTGGGCATAAAGACACAGTTTTACTCTACCTAATATAGGTACTCAGCATAGCAACTCTAGGCTCTTTCTATATCAAAAAAGACATTCAGGCAGTTCCAGAAAGCAACACAGCCCATCTAAGATCTCACCCACCATCTGGAGTTGTGTGTCTCACTTTATCAGCTACATAAGGAATTGATTTCTAGTTCTAACTTGCCCTTCAGGGGCCTTAGATGGGGGCAATATGGGCATTATGCACCATCTACCAATGGTCTTTTTTTTCCTTGGCTTTGTGCAAAAAATTAAATACAAATCTTAAAAAAAACTCCCTCCTCTCATCCTGTGCTATTATAGAATATATTAAAGGTTAATCTTAGGTGGGTTGCTTTTGAGCAACAGGACAAGGAAAGAGAAGCATTGTTTTGAGGGAAAATCAGTGGTAAAGGGTAGTCTTTGACACTGAGAAAAGAGGTGAGAGCCCTTCTACAAATACCGAAATTTCAACTGAAGCAACTCTGAGAGAATTCATAGTTAGGATTGTCCTGAGTTTTTCACACTTGTCACAGTAAAAGGCCAGCTTCTGCCCATAGAAAGGCCAGAGAAGTCAAATGTGTCTCAGTATAGTTAAAAACATTTTTGATTTTGCACAAGGTCCCTTGGAAAAGAGAGTGGGTCAGGTCCGACAGCTTGTTGCCACAGTTATCCCCACACAAGCAAACTGCCTGGTGTTAATGCCACCTCGCTCACAGATTACAGAAAGCAGCACATTTTCTGTTTCAGATTTGAGAAGAAAAAGCAATTCCAGTTAACAGCAAATAAACTTAAGTGCAAACACACAGTACAGGGTTTGGGAGCAGCTACATTATCCCTGATTGACAGCAACTTTGGCAGCTTGACAGGGACCTGATAGCCTCATAAAATATGCATGAAATGGAGCAGATCATGGCTGCCCTCAGAGAGCAGGAGAGCTGTGCAAGACCCTCCCCCCCCCTTGTTTGCATTATCACAGCACACTGGTGCTGAGTGAAAAAATTCTGCTGAAGTGTTTTATTTCAATTTCTTACTTTTGTAAGGACACGATTGCACTGTCACAGATATCTACTAGAAGTTTGTGAGCTCCTCAGTCCATCTTAACTAATTTTGACTGCAAGGGGTAGAGCTCTACCCTATCTATCGTGTTTCTGTGAAGTTCATATGAGCTGGTGGAAGAAGACCCCCTTTTGTGCCCACGGGGCAGGAAGGAGAGGCAGAAGTCAGCCAGGTTGACGCTCCTATCAGGGCTCGTACGCCAAGATGCCTCCGTTCCCTGAGCTTCTCAGACCTCTTCAGCTCTGCCCGTGGTGGACAACCGTTGGAGGTTTATTGGTCTTTTTTTTCTGCTTCCAAGGCTCAGCTGTGCCTGTGATGGGCTATGCCCAGGGATATGGCAGGCGAGTCTCCACTGTTGTTCACATTACATCCCAAGCCTGCTCCTGTCTTGCTCCCCAGAAAGCAAAGAGCAAGCAGGGTGCAGGCTCCTCCGTCCTGTCCCGCCCCACTACTTGCTGCAAAGCTCAGCTGCTCCCTGCCCTGCTGGGGGCTGTGGCGGCCCCAGAGAAGGGGAGCACAGCTCTGCAACTTTCGGTTGATCACAGACTGTGCAAAGTCTTCAGGGCTTTGGCCTCAAATGCAAGGCACTGTTCAGTTATGCAGAATAGAAATAAAGTATTTTTATGTCTTGGCCTAATCTCATAGATTAGTATCTGGCCTCTAAAGTCGTCAGCACAGAGAAGCTGATTTCTTCTTTGCCTGGTTCAAGACAGAGTAATCTCTTACATAACAACCCGCAATCAGGAGAGTGCTCCTTAATGTCTGTCTAATCTCCCCAGGCCACAGGCTCTGGGCCACGGGCCACACTCGGCACTGACCTGAGGCCCTCTCCTTCGGGCGAATACTGTCGGCAGTACTCCAGAGTGAAGGACTCCGGCGCCTGCGAGCCGGCACGCCAGCGGATGGTGGCCGTGTCCCAGCACACGGTGCAGTCCTCTGCCCTTATCGCAGGGGCCGCGGGCGCTGTGGACACAAGGACATGTTAGCGGCACTGCAAGGAGCGTGCCGGCAGCTGGCCGGGGATGCTCACAACAAAAACAGTCACTCCCACAAAAACCATAGACGGAGCTGGCTCATAGCTCGGGGTAGTTATTTTTGCCTGTCCAACAATAGTCTGTTGCTTATTTGTGGTTGAATATTATTTTCCTCTGTGGTTCAATGCCAGAGGGTGACGTTAGGGAAGAAAAAACACACTGTGTGTGTTTGTGCAATTCTGCCCATACTTAGAATGTCCTTGCACATTTTTCTGCTTCTCCTCAAGCACATTTTGCCCATTTCTGCCATGCTTTAAGGAACAGAGCACAGCAGCAGGACTGGGGAAGCTCTCCCCAGATTACCTCCCTCCTGTCCTCGGCAGTCCTTGCGTGAACTGCAGCAGAAGCAAACCTCATGCTGCAGAACTGAGGCTGAAATGATGACTTGTCTGCTTAATTATCTCCTGCGTATTTTTGCAAAGCGAATGCTAAAATTTGGGCCTATAATTTCTCCTTTTTAAAGCCTCAGTTTAAGAACTACAGGCCCAACTGCAAAGATAGAAAATGAATGCAAAACAGCACACTGAATGAAAGTAATCAAAAGCTATTGTGTGAAATAGTACATCAGACAGTGTAGCCCGAAAATGGATTCGTTATATTCACTTGCTCCATCTCTTTCCAGGGAATAGCAACGTACATGAACCTGTTATAATCTGTTGTTGACACTCATACAGACAGCCTTAATATCAATCCTTAAATAAATGTGATGAATTAAAAGAAAATGTCATAGGAAGTTATTTTCTTTTTAAAGAAATCAGGTTTCAAATAGGATATCTAAAACAAAAAAATATAAATTAGACTAGATAATCTTACAGAGCTGCAACCGACCTTCAAGTTACGTTCTGTTTTGTAGCACAAATAATTTGTTATTGTTAGAAAAGAAAATACCCACAAGCTCATATGATTTCCTGGTTTAGTGAAAATCAAGAGGTCAGCAGTTCAGGTTAAACTGTACTTGATGTTTTACGACAGGAACAGCCACTCTAGACGTTCACCAGAACAAAGAACCCATGGGACAGATTTTCATCTGGTAAAAAACCTGCGTAGTTGCCTTGGCAATAATCCTTTAACACTCTTTTGACATATTTGATTATTGTCTGTTTTTAAATGTATCTGTTTCTAGAGAATGAACAATTAGTACCTAAATCCACTAACACCTGCACTCAGAAACTGACAGGCATATAGGTCATTATGTGTGTACAAACATCACATTTGGATATTCCAGCTAGAGTACAAGTCATTAAGTATTTTATTTATTTGAAATGATCTGTCTAATGAGTAGGTGAAGTCAGAGTATCAGAAAAAAATTGTTATTGTTTCTGAGACTTTTAACAAATAAACTGCAGCTAGTCAACCTGTACTAATTAGAATATATAGCTGATTTCCTGGTAATAGTCCAACACTCAATATAACTCACCTTGAAAGAGGCAAATAATAAGTTCTTTCCTGCCCCTTGGATACAGGATTGGAATCAAATAGATTGTGAACAACAGAGGAAGGTGCATTCAATCCTCTACTCTTAAGATTGCAAAAAGCCTCCGTTTTGCAGTTAGAGATGGACATAGCGGAGGCAGACAGAGATACTTGCTGTCTTCAGCCTCGTGGAAAAGGTCTCTAGAAATAGCATGTTCCCCAGGGGACTAGAGTGCCCACGCTGAATTTGGAGGGGCGGCTGACACGGCCCTCTAGTGCCGTCGGTGTTGCGGGAGCAACACGTCCACTCAATGGCATTCCTATGGGCATCCCTATGGGGATTCCTATGGTGTTCCTTTTCCAACGCCAGGAGAAGACCCAGCTTCAATGCAATAATAATGTATATATGCCCATAACTGCATATATCAGCAAATTATTCTCTTGTATGTGCTACCTTTTCAGTGAATTACTGAAAACAAACTCTAAATTCTTTCTTCTGAGTTCTTAAATATTGCTAATTTGGTTACTTGAAGAATCAGAGAATTCTAGCTTAATATCAAAGTACCTGGGGCTCTACAGCAACATACTGAAGGACTGGTTTCGGTCGCTGCTACTCATCTTTCCACTTTTGGCGTTAAGGGGACGTAACAGTTTTGTCAGTGCTTCAGCAGTGTTCCCACAAATCTACCTGGCAGCTTGAGAGAAGGTGTTTAATGCGTTTATTTTGCGCTAGCTTGTTTATTTTCCTAAAGAAAGAGGCCAGAACCCTGTTTAAACTATTATTTATTTGTTACAAATAACTCATTAATTATTTGACCAGAGGATTTCTCCACCATGCTCTACAGTGTTGATGTACAGTAAAGTTTGGATTTCTGCTTTGAATTATTTGGAAAGTCACCTTGCTAAAAATATGAACTACAAATTGAATAGCAAGGAGCATTATCCAAATATCTGATATCCAATGGATTAAGCAAAACACTTGAAGCTATTGTTGCTGCCCAGTGATTTCAATAGTACACTTGGGGTTGTACAGAGTTACTTCAATATTGAATTGTTAAATATCCTTGTCCATGTTTTGTAAATGCATGAGCCTAGTGATCATTTTTACCCTGCAACAGTAAAAAAATCATCTGGCAAGAGGCCTCAGTCAATGTCTAGAACACAGGACGCTTCACCCTACTCATAATTCAAGAAGCAACAGTTTTGTCAACACAAATTATTTAAGAAATTGGGTCTCAGAAAATTTAATCAGTCAAGTGAAGCTCATAAGCAATACTTGTCTAAATACTCATCATAATTTATACCACTTAAACAGCAGCAGAGCCTCTCAGCCACACCTGAGATTTGTGCCCTGGTGAGCTAGACGCTGCATGTAACCACTATAAAGCGCGCCTTCCCCTGAAAAGTTCATCATTTAAATCAATGCAACACAGATGTATTTGGAAGGATGGCAGAGAGGCAAAAAATGCAGTAATCCGCATTTTCCACAGGTGAAGCAGCAGCACGGAGCAGTCAGGTGGCTTTCCTAGAGCTGCCCCGCAGCACTGTGGCACACAAGGGAAATTTATAATGTGCCCTTCCAATGTCCCCAGCATGAGGCCCGAGATTTAAAACATCTTCATATCTGAATACTTTCAACTTTCCTCCCAGGAATAATTATGCTGCTATCTTTTCGCAAAAAGGCAAACGTTATTATGAGTTACCTATGATCTGCCGGATGGACTAAATTAAAGAGTTTTTTCTATTTCAGTAACAGGATGACCTAGAATTTGTTTAAGAACCCCAAACCTGTAGTAATCAAATACCAGAAGTTATGCATACCTGTTTTAAAAATGGCTTTTTCACTGGGTAAGCTACATCCTGTGCAATTCACAGCCATTACCCACACACTGTAACAGTGATCTGGCTCCAGGTCCTCCAAAATGCAGTGGCTCTCCTTCACCGTCACTCTGTATTCTTCCACCAAAGCTAGGAGAAACACACACACACAGGCCATGATACTCATGCACTTCATTTGCAGGGCCTCTGATTTCTCCTGTTGACTAATACATTAAAAAAGAGTCAGCTAAAAAAAAAAAACAGAAGGCATTACTAGCCAAGATCTCAATGTTTTACTCAAAATGGGTTTGGACAGAAAGTTTTTGACCTGCCTTTGAGTTCAGTGCCCTCAAATCCCATTGCAGGCAAGGGAATACTGTAGCATTCAATATTATAGGCTGCAAACTTGGGACATACAATCAAGATTTGTCAACCTTGTTTTCACCTCTCTAGAACATAACTTCTCATGATGGAATTTTTTGTCCAAAGTCTCCTTCAGTGCACGGACACACACATGTCCGTGTGTGTGCACACACACAGATTTAAGCAGAACCCAGGTGCTTTTAAGTGATTCTATGATTAGCCTGAACTCTCAAATGAACAAACATTTCAATACTCTTTTCTCAATTTCCATACTTAAGAATTAAAATATCTTAATGCCTTTTTGAAAAAAGCTGTGCCCACATGTGGAAATACTGCATTTCTGATTATCCTTTCCTGTTCTAGTTCATTAGGACACATTTCCAAAGTACATGCAGGGCCCTAAATTCCTAATCAGGACCTGCCTTTTGGGAGCTCTTTCTCTGGTTCCTGTTGGTACCAACGGCGCGGTAGGTACACATCCACTCTGACAGCTGGGCCGCTTCCATAAAAGTGCCGAAACAAGGATGTTGCTGCTTCTCTGCAAGCAACTGCCCTGCACTTTGTGGACTGAAATATTCACCTTATATTTTGGGGAAGAAGGAGAGGAGAAGAAATGGCATCCAGCTTGCGCTCTCCTCAGTTACCTGTCCTTAGTCCTATGCAGGATTTCTTCACAGCCCCTCCTATTACCGAGCTGTGTGCACCTCCCCTGTACCTGGGCCTCCCCTCTGAACTGAGACCACTGCAGTGAGGGCTGCTGCAATCACAAAGGCAAGAGGCAGGTCATTACACACCACTTTGGTCTTTGTTAGCTTGAGGTTCCTCCATACAATAGACCTGGAAGCAGTCAATGGCATCCCCTTCGTTCACGGTCCAGTAGACTGCGATGGAAGTACTTGTAGCTGAGTTTGGTTCCTGAGCTATCAGAGTTGGTGTCTGTGGAACTGAAAGAAAAAGTCTCTAGCTGTTATTCACAATCCAATATTTTGAGTCAAAATAACTACATGTTAATTGTGAGGAAACCAGATCCCTTATTTTCACTCAACTACCAATATTTGAGATGACAAACAATTTAAGTGAACAAATATGGCAAACATTTGGAATAGGGATAACATTTGGTGCAGTTTTAGAGCAATATGTTCAACTAAAATAGGGAAGAAAAAACTTAATTGCTCAGCCTGGAATTCTGATCACCCATTTCCCTCACATCCCAAGCAAAATAAGATCCAGTACTGAGATCACCTAATAAAATAATCCTGAACCACAATACTGAGCCAAGCACCCAGGCCGGATGCTCCGGAGCAAAGGTAGATGAAGACAAAGGTGGGGCCCAGGGGCGATCTGAGGGGAAAGAAGCTTGCTCCTGCGGGAGGACGGCAGTGAAAATGCCCATGCTCTAGGGGGGCAGGGCAGCCCTGGCCCTCTTGGCCTGTCCAAATCCTCCCCCACAGGGCAGTGCCACCCCAGCAGCGACCAGGGCTCTCCAGTGGCGGATGGGAGACCTGCTCCTTTCAGTCACAGTCAGAACTTTCCAACGCGGTGCTCCACTCAGAGGTACGTGTCCTGATGAAACCTCAGGAGACTCCTCGCAATTTCAGGCCATGTCCTCAGAGAGACCATCTCCTGGAGCATAGTGCAGGCTGCTTTGGGAGACTGTCTTCTCCATTATTTAATCGTACCTTGCAGCACAGGCATTAGAGTGAGAGACCACCCTCTGGAAAGGCTGCCCGTGAAAGAAGAGAGCGAAATGCTTGCTCATAGCAAATAGCACAAGATTGCTCACTGATGGGAAGGGAAGCTTGCAGAAGAACGGAGTCTCCTCCAGATGTGGATGTAAACAATCCCTGGAGAGGTGGCTGGGGGAAAGGACCCACCTCACTGTGGGGGGGATGGTTTGTCAAGATCCACAAAAACATTGAAAATAGCAGGAAAAGGAAGGTGCAGACTTCCCACACGCAGACTCTCACAGCTGGGGCAGGGGCTCCTGGGGACCAGGTCCACTACCTGCAGAGAGGCAGGCTCGCCCTACAGGTACAGAAACGGGGCTTCTGCCAGCACGGCCATGTTCCCGAGGGACCCAGAGGAGAGAGGATCCTCTGTGGACAGGTGAGCCTGAGCTCTGTTTTAGCCGAAGAGCCCTAACCTCATCAGACCCCCCATGTGAATCCCTCACTAAAGTGATTCAAAGGCCTCCAAGACCCCCCCTAAATGTCTCATAAACACCCCAGCCCCTGCTGATCTGGACAGATCCATCCCTGAAAAGATGTTATCCCCTACTAAGGTCATGGCTTAACAGAGAGGGAGGGGAAGGAAAGAAGCAATCCCCCCTGCTCAAATGTTCATCGTTAAAGTGATTGCAGGAAGCAAAAATATGGTTCTCTCTTGTTGCCCGGTAAATTTCCATATTGCAGACATGGTAGGATCTGAGCAGAAAGCTTTTGCTTTTTTCAGTTATCTTCACAGTAATGATGATGATCCCCTGTGGCATGAACAAGGCAAATGCAGATGCTGGCTGTTTCCTTATGATTTATACAGAGAGCTTCAAGTACAGTAGGATTACATCTGCTTCCCATTGAAAAAAGTCTTCCTTTTCATTGCTAAAAACAATCTACATTTTGTCTCTTTACTGCATCTAGATTTGACCAATTTAAAAATTGATCATCTTTAGGAAAGGACTTCCTTTCAATGGACCCAGTGGGTAAACCAGTTTTTTTCTCTGAAGTTGCCTAGCAGCTGTTATTTATGATTACAGAAATCCCACAACTGCAAAATTTATTATTACAAAACTGAACAGAAGATTTCTTAATGAATGAAACTTCTGAAAAAAAGTTATACATCAAAATTCAGTTTGGAAACACTGAAAAACATTTGATTTCTAATTTTCTTTTGCATAATACAAAATAAACTTTTGAAAGGAAGTAATTTATAGCAAGAAGTTCAACTATTCTCTTCAGAAACAGACTATTTCTCTGTTAACAACAGGCTGGTCCTCCTTTTTAATGAAATTTAGTCAAAGAATGAAAATATTTGCACCTCAACTTTGTTCAACTAAATGACATTTTCCAAAAGAAAAGCGGGACGTATTTTGATCAGCTTCAGTTTTCACTGAAGTGCTGTGGTCTAAGGAAGCTCTTCCCTTGTTGTACCTGATCTCCACAGCCCCCAAGAGAACAAAATAATAATCCCAAATGTTTTATAAAGATTTTTACACCTTGCCAGTGTAATGAGAAATAACATTTCCTTGGCTTTGTGGACTTGAAGGAGAGCAGCTACATTCCTCTATGACTTTGAGATGGAAGATTGTTGCCATCAGCAAAAGTCCTCATCTTCTAGTATAAATGGACAGGATTCATTCTTGTTATTTGGAAAAAATAATGTTCTGATTTTGAAATTATTCCCACCCTCCATCGGATAGAGCCTAAGTTCTATTATGTTCAAGGGCGTGATGCAAGGGTTTTTTACGCCTCTGAATGTTAACAGGGTTGCTTATATGTGAAAAGAGGAAGGATTTGAAGGAAAAGGACTTTTTTGTGGGTATGGAACACTTGGAAATGGAAGGTATTTTGAAGAAAGATGTTTCTGAAGTGATAAAAATACAGTTCTATGAAATTGTTCAAAGACTGTTCCTTCTGAAGGAAAAATATGTGGCTTGTAGAAGCATGGCAAATCCACATCTATTCCATCAAATGGTTTCAGTCAAAACAAATTCTGAGAAAGCTTGACATTTGCCTCCAAATGATGAACTCAAGGTTTTCCAAATAAAGCTGTGTGTATGCATTTACCTCTATTTTCCCTCAAGAAAATAGACAGGAAAAGGGCAGAGGCTTGAAAAAGTATATATTTTTGGTTTACTGCTCACCAAAGTAAAAATCAAAATGACAATAGCAATTAAAGTACTTAGTAGTGGAAATGAAGGACGATCAGGTATTTTAGAAAGAAAAGAGAAGAATGTATAAAGGATGAGGAGCTTTGAAGGTCAGTTGCTTGTGGACAAACTCATTCATCTCCAGTTTGTCAAAGCAAACGTAGTCTGGAGCCATTTGGTGTTCAGCAAACACCGTAGCTAATGCAAATCAAACTGAAAAGCAGATCTCAGCAGTTGGAGAAAAATATCTTGAACTGACCCATGGGAAAAGAAAATACAGAATGATAAAACGAGTCTGTTCTCAGCTACGACCTTGCCAGCAGGTAACAGCCCAGAAGGAAAGACTGGGACTCGCGGGACCCATGAGACTGCAAGAGGGAATCAAACCATGATGCTTAGCATATTTGCACCGCTCTGTGAACAGTGGCTGAGAGCAAAAAGATCTCTTAGTCTGTTTTCCTAAAGAAATGAGGCTGAGATAACACTGTATGCATGAGCACCTATCCAACCTCAGCTGCTAAGTTCAGAAGCCCTCACAGAAATTCAAACAAATTTGACAGGGAAGTAAAGGTCTGAGACATATTCAGTTTCCATAAATCTAATAAAAGTGAATGACTGTGCAGAGGAGAGAGACTCTCCTGATGGAGAGACTGCTGCTTGCCTCCAGGTCATATTAGACTCCAGGGAATCTGCACGGGGTGGCGCTATCCCTAGCGTCCCGGGAGGCACTAGGTAATCCAAACAAGAAGCAAAAGCCTGTAGGGAAACAGATACTGCAGGTCCTCTGCTCATGCACCTAACTTGTCAGAGGCTGTCTCTGCAAAGCGCAGAGAAGAATGAGCATGGCAGGGCGTGAGGGTGAATGGGAGGACACGAGCATGGCAGTGTGGTGCAAGTCTCTTGAGACAGAAACGCTGGAGTGAGACCTTGACATGAGGAAAAATGATCCACAGCTTAGCGTTTACAAACTCTTCGTTGACAGCTGTCCAGATGACTTCTAAAGGTATATGCACGGACATAACAAAGCCCACGCACATAGGCTTTTTACAGGAAATGAAACACGAGATAAAGAGATGAACAAGGCCCTTTAGTGGTAATTTTTTCACTGTCCTCTGGAGTAGAGACTGTTTCTAGCTACAGTAACCGCTTGCCCCTCCTGTCCCTGTGCAGAGCAGTTTGAGGGTGCCCGCACCCATCCGGCAGAAATGCCATGACCCCCGCTGCCAGCCAGCCCCAGATCTGCTGCCCACGCCAGCTCCGTGGGGCTGCCTCCCTTGAGCAAGCCGCTCAGCAGACCCCTTCGTTGCCTCATCTGTCCCTGCCCACAAGCGAACAGCAACTTCTTCAGCCTCCAGAGGTTTACACCTAGAGACCTGCTGTTAGTCTGAGCTACAGATATTTCCAATGATGCAAGAATCCCATATTTTAGCATTTTCCTCTGCTACTCATCTTAACGTCCTACTATAAGCCACTTGTGCACAATTAGACTTCATTTTACATTCAACTCTGATTGCTAATTATATGGTTTGCAAATTCATACTTCTCAAATATATTCTGTTTTTAGCGTTCTAAAATTTCCAAAGCATTGCCAAAACGTTAGCTTTTACAGAGAAGATATTCAGAGATTCTTACCGGCCGCGTGTTTTAAGGAGTGCTGGTTGCTTTTTCCTGGACTGTCTGCATAGTGTTCAAAAAGTGAAAATGCACTGGGCACTTTTTCTAAAGAGAGAGTAGTATTCATTGCGGAAAGTAATCTATTTGGAAAAAAACACATAGCCATATAAATCCCCTGTGGTGTTGCATAGTTTCCAAAGGCCAGAAGCAAAAAACATGTGACATACAATTTCCCATGAACTTGAGGACAACATGCAAGGGCAAGCCGTTTTCCTAATTTTGAGTATTTAGCACATATTATGATTTTACATAAGAGGACTGTGACAACACAATCTGCATATGCTTGACCCATGAGAGCATGCGGATTTGAAGTTTATAGCAGGACTCCTAACAATACAGTGGTTTGGACTTACTAGCACAGTGCCTGTAAAGGTTACAAACACTAGAGCTAAACTAAGGCAGCTGACTCCAGAGACATAATGTAAAGCAGCTGCTTCTGACAAGCAAAAAACCAAGAAGGAAAATGGATTCCACCTCATTAGCCCATATTTTCTGAGTTCATTATAGGAAAAAGCCAACATATTTTTAACTTGGAGGCAGAAGCAGCTTCAAGGAAATGAAAGATTATTTTTTCAAAGCAACTTAATTTCACTCCCCGCCTTTTTTCAATCACTCAAGTAGTTAATTGTGTACAATCTTAACACACAGATACAGAATACATTTTCTTTAGAAAAACATGCATTGTTATATAGATCTTGTTCTTAACCTTTTTTAGAAAATGTGCAAGAAAGAATTAACTCTTAAGTTTAGTGTGTAAGTTAATAAATAAAGACCAAGTATACAGAAAGCCCTGGAAAACTGTTTTGTCATATTAAACCTGTTCTACCTTGTTATTATGCAGTAAACTACATACAGGTACATGGCCAGACTGTCACATCCTGGCATACAACAGGGAAGTCCAACTTTATAGTCCTAATTCTGCAAATTAATGGGAACCATGAAAGGGTGTTTGGCACAGCCTCTTCAGCTCACTCTCCTGGAGTTGTAATTTGACTACAGACTGGAACCCTGCTGTCATTTTTATACCCTCATCCATCATTGAATGGAAGCACGAGTGTGCTGTGACGACGGAGTCAGCGCTGGCAGGGGTAAGTTTGTCGTGCACCACGCAACACTCGGGCCCTGTCGGCAAGATCAGCGGTGGCTTTGGCAAGCAGAGGGGACTGGGCAGAACTTCCTGCAGCATGGGTACTTGCACAGGAGGAGTCTAGAGCCAGCCGGTTTGAGTTCATAAGCCACCCCAGAAAATTTACTGGGGAAAAATGAGCTTGTAATTGAACACTTCTCTCCTAAAGGTTGGATCTCACCAAAAAGACTCTTTTGAGGCCAGCTGCGCATGGCAGAGAGCTGCGTGCAAGTGCATCTCTGTGCTGGTCAGTGCAGGTGGTGCAGGATGCAGCTGCAGTGAGGCACAAGCCCTCTGACTCATCCTGAATCAGGTGGTGCTGATGGGAGGGGAATGAGGGGAGATCCTGACCCTTAAGTCTCCTGGTAAGCTCTTGAAGAGAGCAATGATGAAAATAGTGGGTAAAATAGACATTTAATTTCAAATTTTCCTGGAGCTGCGTACAGAATATAGTCTGGCAACCTAGTCCAACCGTGTGAGTAATAATTTGCATGATAATCTTTTATGGAAACCACATAATACAGAATCAGGCTGGTGAAAAAAGAAAGTAACAGTGATGTCTAAGAGATATAAGCATGATCAAAATGTTCTACAATATATGTTTGTATATTAACTACAAAGCATACCTGTTTAAGAATGTCTGGTTTAAAGTTAAGCTGATATTTTAAAATGCTATTTAATTGATGCATTACCAAACACATGCAAAACACTTCAAACCAGTCAGTTACAGTAAAAAGTACAAAACTTCTTCCCTTAATTTTATTATTTGCAAGGTTTATAAAAGTAGCTACCAATACTAGCAGTGTGTTTCAAAGCTTGAAAACAGTAAACAAAGCATCCAGCATGCTAGGCCTATACTCACTACAGGGCACTTAATGAATATTTCATATACCTTTTATTCAATTCTTTAGATGACTAAGGAAGGAAAAAAAGAAATGTATTAACAGTTTTTAAAAGCCTGAAAATATTGAAGAGCCACTCATCTAACAATTCTCCACAGACATAAAATACACACAGCTTTATTGACTTAACGTTGGCTGGGATTCTGCTCATTCACACCAGCAGAGAATTTGGTTCCTTAAGAATATTGCACTTCAAAGCTCTGACTCAGCAGGCTATTAAAGTCTATATTTGACTTTAAACTCCTGAGGGGTCAATATTCAATATCTAGGTATAAAGACTGGTGCACACCTTTTCTAAATCAAGCTTCTACAGAAGGAAATCACTTATGCATTAAGAACATTTTTAAATCCAAATTCTATCTGAAATCTCCTTTGCAACTTTTGATTTCCAGATGCTAGGTGATATTTGTACCCATGGAGTCAAAGCTTCTCCCATTCTCTGTGAATCTTCAGCTAACATTTGCTGGCTCATAGAAAGAAAGGCTCCTGTCCTCACTAACAGAAAGCCTTGAGGGTTGTGGGATACAATTCACACCCCTTCCCTCCCGCCCCTGAAATAATTACAGATGACAAAGATGTCTTTTTGCCAAAGGACTGCTCCAGTACCTAATGAAGTTCAGGAAAATAAGATATATTTTTCACCCGGCCCAAAATAGCCCATCTGCCAAGGCATTCACTTGGTTACAGGACACTAAGTCCTCGGGTAACTCGTAGGAGTGGGGAATGCCAAAGATTGCTCACGACTTCTATAACTGCTGGTATATGAGCTGGGAACTTCTGTTTGGGGAACTGCTCTATTTTCTATGAATGATTAAGTCTTTAAACAGTAACTTGAACTTTTTGTTTCTTACATCCCAGGGGAATTTCTGCAGCTTCCAAACTACTGGCTAATTCCATAACGGGAGAAAGACTGTTGTCCCAGAAATCCCATCCCCTTCAAAACTGCTGATACACTTCTATGGAGAAGGAAGTGCCACAGCTGAATTATAGACAATTCTTGCAGCGCAAGAATAATCTTGGAGGCCCCAGGCCATTAATGGTTAACCTACAAGACTGTGAAACCAAGCTTAGGATAACATTGACTGATGACTGTATCAGCCAGGTAACTCGAGTCATGCGGATTCACAAGGGACATTTTCTAAATCCAGAAAAGACCATTACAGACGTGCATGCTACAGGCACATTCCTAAACCTAACCCGTTTAGAAATTTTTCAGTAGTAAACTTTTAGTTTAGTCTCAGCAACTCGACTGCCTAATTACACTTCGTGAATGCTCATTTAAAACAAAAAAACAAAAACACCCACAAAAACTCATCTTCCAATGTGGATAATTTTCAATTACACTTTCCAGTTTCACCTTTCTTTCTTACAATAAAGTACCTTCTACTATGACGTTTCTTATTCCTGAATGGCTAATTCTAGATAAATTATCAAGCTGTCTCTTAGCCTTCTCTTCACAAAGCAAAACAGAACTCTGTTGAAGGCATAAGGCACGTTTTCATCCTATGCATCACCTTTGCAGTTCTCCGAGCATTCACATGACAAAAGCAAACAACATAGCAGTTTCAGAGTGGAATAGCTGAGCTTGCAGGATTTAGCTGTCTTAAAAAACACCCAAAGATAAGTAACTTGTTCCCAGCCTAGATAATGTATAAATGCTTTCCTAACTAGTATTAAAAAAGCTGCAGTGCTATGGTCACCTATACTTACATTTAGGAAAACAAATCCATCAAGTTCTTCCATTTCCTTTACCGTTGTCTCCAAGGTTTCCTTTGCTGAATCAACAGTTTGTTGAAAGTTAACCATCTGCTCATACAGGTATTCTATTTTCATCTTCTTCACTTCCTCAAAGTTCTCTGATTTCTCATCATATTGTGCTACCACTTTCTTAATCATCTCTTCGTTCTGCTTTTCCAGTAACTCTGCATTTTTCTTGCAGTTTTCCTGGAAAATAAAAACAAATTTAAACTGATCTGCAGAATAAAATTACAGCAGTTGATGAATACACAGAAGATCTCAACTACCCATACATGAGCCATACACCAGACTCCTGCTGGCATCCTGACAATAAGAGAACTTTATTTCTGGAAGCAAGCTCACCTAGGAGAAATAATGCTAGAGAAATACATTAAAAACAATGGCAAACTTCTATAGCTAAGCATAGAGACAGGAAGTCTGATTACAAAATAGCTAAAAATCCATACTTTAAACTGAAGTTAATACAGCCCTCAAGGCTTAAGACCTTCGGGACATTGGATAACGTGTTAGGTTTAACACAGGACTCTAAATATAGACACAAACAGTATGAGCTTTTTATAAATGCGAACAAAATTAAGGGAACTTTTTCCTCCAGTGACATATTCCACATTGCAATAATGTACAAAAAAGCAAACTTTTGCATCTTTTTTTCCCCTTGAGTTAACTACTTGAGGCAGGAGAAGTCAGTTTGAGGACTGGAGAAAAAGCCTATTTTAGTGGAAACAATGACGCTGCAAAACAAGGCAAACATATCTTAGAAGCAATTGTGTGAAGGGAAAGAAAACTAGTGTGATAAAACACTGAACTTACCTCAACAGAGTTAAATAGGGATTCAATTTCACTCACAAACCCTTCAATCTTCATTGACTTTTCTTCCAATGCTAGTAGCAATTCACCTAATTGATCCTGAAATTTTAGAAGTTTCAGTAACTGAGTATGTTATTTTATAAAATTTTTGTACAAAACATATTTTACATGAATACTTTTGTTTTGCCATGAGCTGCCATTGGAATAATTGCTAAATTAAGTTGAAGCGTCTCCCTGGCTACAAAGACAAGCACAGAAATAGCAACAGGAACAGTCACAAAATTGTTTCAAAAAAAAAAAAACCCTCAGTTTAACAATGTGCTACGTGCTTATACAAGTTGTTGAACATTACGAATTTCAAAATAGCTTTGCTGGAAGTTGAGGGTACTCAGAGCCTCATGAGGGTCCTCAAGAGATTGTAGAAACAGGCCCATAAAAAGGAAGAAAATGCAGGTAATTCTCAGGTTAATAGCTTGTGCAGTAAAATCCCCTGCAGCAAACTGAACATAAGTCATGATTTTTTTTTTACAGAATCCTGAACTGGCAATGCTGACAGGCCAAATCTCCCATCAAAATCACTGGTTGAATTAGAAGTGCAAACAAAAGAAGTCCTAGGAACAACGGGCGCCAGAGATAACACAGAAATCTTTCTTAGGCAGTAGTCCTTCTTGACCTTTCATGAAAGCAAGCTGGCCATCTGCTCAGAGGCCATTTATAATTTATAAGAATACTTAGTTTTAATTAGCTGGCATAAATATAAAAGGAACGTTAACTTGCTTTGGTAACACCTTCCTATCATGGCAAACTTCTACAGCTAGATCTGGTTGGAAACTACCATACAAGTTTCCATTAATTATAAATGTCATATTGGACTGTAAAATTGAAGGCTGCGTTTATAAATATTTAGCGCTGAGATTCAGAGGCGAACTTCTGTTTGTCAAGATCACCTACATAATCTGACAGATGCCATCCATAGCTCATTTCTCTTATGGCGAAGCTATGCTCCTACAGTTAAAAATCAGGTGACAAGCATTTTGCTACCTTAGAGTTTTCTCAGAAATTTCTCAGAAAAGGTAACAAGAAACATACAAATGCCATCTGAGAGTAACAGGAGCCTTGAGTGCTAGAAATCATGTGAAGCCAAGCCTGTGTTGTGACCAGATTTCATTACTGGCTTCATGTCCAAGTTCCACAGCCAGGGAATGATATCACAGGACGTTTATTTGTCGTTTAACTCAGCTCGCTGCAATGCGGTTACATTTGAGGGATGGCTGGGGGCTGTGACTTTATTACTCATTTACTGTTGGCTAATTATCACTTCTGAGTGAAACATGAATGGCCATATACAAAACGTGATAACATTGTCATACCTCTGCACACCATGGAGATATTTTGTTAGTACTGATATTTGAAACTGGTACATTAACCTTTCCTAATTGCAATGTTTGTTTCTTACCTATGAGTTAACATAAAAATAACTGGAAAATCAGTGACATAAGCCCTTCTAGAATTTTAATGAAATTATAAGATCTCCATTATTGGTAATTGTGCATGTGCCAGAAAAGAGCTCACCTTTCAGACACTGGGGTGAGATTAAATAGCTGATAATCAAGGAAGGAACATCTGTTCTTGGACATGAACAAATCTGATGCGGCAAAAGTGAGACGTCACAAACACGCCATTTTTACAGGCAGAACAGCAATTTAATGAAGAATGAACTTCTACAGAAATGAAAGCATTTTCACCAGTATTGCTACTGAAGACATGCTCCGCTGAAGTGGATGGCATTTATATCTCTCTTTTAGAACGGTACAGTTTAGAAAGAGCGGGAAGAAGTAGGATTGCTCTTACCCACACTACACCTAAAACGCTATCAGGGGAAGCTGAACATGAACTGAACGGAAAATGAGGACAGAGTTATAACAGAACTGTGTAAACTGTAAATACTCTAACATCTCCAAGTAACTGGGACAGGAAACACTTTATGGTGACGCTGGTACCAGCATATGGAGGTTTCTGTACTTTGTCAGGTGAAATGAGCTGCTCTTACTAAAATTCTCTCTTTTCATACAAACTAACATCACTCCTCCCATTTCTGCCTCTATGCATACAAACTAGACAAACTTACACAAACCAGAAGGCTAAAAAAATGGCAAGTCCAGTAAAAACCACATATAAACAAGGTCATTCAAACTTCTGAATAAATAAAAACATCAGCTTAGAAAGCTTATGGCTCTAGATAATACCTCGATGATAAAAAATTATCCCTTCTAGACCTCTCTCAGGTTTTTGGGGAAAGCTTTCATTTTATTTCAAATGACTATGACTTAGCTTCTACACTACTCTCCGAAGGCCGCTTCACAGAGGAAGCCTAGAGAAATTAGCCTCAGTACCTCCTCTCCCCCACACAAATTAATTCTTACCTTCATCTTGGTTACAGCAGCATCCAGTGTTGTGACTTCATGGTCCTTATGCTCCCCAAAAAGCTTATCAATAGCAGATATCGGGCACTTGCAGTGGTAACAATATGTATCTACTTGCGCTTTCTTCAGTTCTCTTTGTGGACTCTCAACCTGAGGTATCTTTGTTGATGATTTTTCAGGATACATCACAACAAAACCTGAATCTTCAAGTTCAACAGGTGTTCTTTGCTCTGGCTCATCTACGAATTCGTAACTGTCACCAATATGCTCAAGAGAGTCCTTATCTTCAAATAGTAGCTCCTCATGTGTCAGTTCAGAGGACATTTCATCTTGTAGAAGTTCTTCTTGCGTAATCACATCGTAGTCCATTGCCTCAGCAAGATCTTCACAAATATCACGGCGCTGCTCCTCTCTCTGCAAGTCTGGCTTCTCTGTTGGCTGAATGGTTGGGACACTTGAAAGATTTGCCTGGGCATATTGATCATCTTCACTGTCTTCAACCGGTGTCCTGATATATGGGATATATTTTTCCATTTGATGAACTGCCACTATTTCATGTCGTTCCTCCTGCTCATTGGCTGCTTCTTGATGTGCAGCTCCCTGATAATCCATTCTTTGCCTATGCTCCTGGTGACTTGTTTGCTCTGGTAATTCTTCAGTTGTTTCTACAGGTATGTTTTCTTCTTCTCTTTGTTCACTGGTAGCACTTCTTGCACCTGGAAGATTTACTTTGCTTCCAAAAGGAATGGCATGCGTTGGTTTACAAATTGTTGCTTTAATGTTACTGTCGACCCGGACTTTCTCTCTCTCCACAACTCCCCTTTCTGGCAGAACCTCAGTTCTGACACCTGACACATCACTAAACCACTGCTTGTGTTTGTCCCCTGAGCTCTGAATTGAAAAAGCTCCACTAACAGGCTGATCCTCTTGTATCTGATCCTTTTGAGGATGGCCTATGGCCTTACCAGGAATTTCATCTTTAAGAATGTATTTTTCAAAATATATTCCAGTTCCATCATCTGTGTCTGAATTTCTACTAGGAAATGATGCGTTAGAATTACCACTTTCCTCATCAGAAGGAGTCTCCTCCTTTGTCTTTTCTCCCACTGCTTCTGCATAGAGGTCCTTGTATAAAAATGCCAGAGCAGGTGGCTCCTCTAGAAGCTCTGGATTAATTGCAGCAACAGTGGTAGGAAACAGTAGAGATCGCTCTAACACTCCTTCTTCTGAATCAAACAGTGGGGTCCCTGGTGACTTCCGTTCATCTTCTGCAGTCATAACTTTTTTACTGCTCACGTCAACTGATTTTTGTAGCAGTAAAGGTTTTGAAACACTTGCATAGGATTCCATGCTTTCTCCTTTGACGGTACCATAAAAGACTTCATCCAGATCCTCAAGTAAGGAAAATTCCTCTTCCAAAGTATTTACCTCAGAGCTTTCTTTAAGAGATATGGCTTCTTCCACAGGTTCCTTAGGATTTTCTGTCACAGAAACCAATGTACTTGGTCTTTCAAAAGTTGGCTTAATCAGGGATTTGTCATCAATCAAAGTATATTTTTCAAAATAATCCATATCAGCCATGCCATTATTAGTGTCCAACACTGTGTCATTATTATTTTTTGGCAACACGGACTTTTCTGTTTCTCCAGTTTCCTCAGCATCATCATCTTTGACCAATTCTTTTAGTTCATGATTTTTACTTACAGGCTGTTCCAGCACTGAGCTTTCTGAAGTTTCAATGGTTGTTCCAGAAGCTAAGGCTGTATGGCCATCATCTACTAATTTTCTCTTAAATGAAGGATTTGTTTCCAAGTATTCTAGTTTATCTGGCATGTGCTTACTTTCTTCTTGATCAACAGAAGAAATATGTGTAGGAGCATGAATATTCAGGATTTCATAACCTTCTGAAATTATATTAAATAGGTCTTTTTGTTCAGTAGGTTCTGGAGCATGTTGACTATCTTCTACAGCTCTCATATGCTCTGTTTCTTCCTCTTTTCTCAGGTGATGTTCAGACACTTTATATACTTTGTCTACATCTGGATGCTGCACTGCTTCCATTTTTGTAGGGTTTCCAGTGCTAGTTTCATTCTTTGGAACTTTTTCTGGACCTGGATTATCTCTTCCCAGAGACTGTAAATCATGCCTTTGAATTCTGTGACTAGTTTCTGAGGACAATCTCTGAGAAATTTCACTTGACACTACCTCAGAAACTCTAGATGTACCTGGTTTATTCTTCATAGTACCATGAACTGTAAGTTCCTTGCAGCTTCCAGGTGGGAATTGTTTTGATCCAAAATCAGATGCATTATTTGGAGAAAGCTGAATTCCTTGCTTGTCTGCTTCTGTAGTTGTTATTGGACTAATTGAGCGAGCTTTCACCTCTTCTGCCAGCCAGCTAGCTAGTCCAAAAGAAGAAGATGGAATATCTGGATTCTGCTTTTCATCAGAAGAAATGCAGCAAATGGATTTCGATTCTGCTGAAGAAAGGCTGCTCCCTTCACCAGAATAACGCTGAGTTGTGTGTGTCACAGTTTCATAAATAAGATCTGATGAAACAGCTCCCAATTGCTCTGAGGATGTGTATTTTTGCTCTGTAAAATAAGGTTGCATTTCATGTCTATCCTTTTCTTCATTATAACTGCCTGAAACAACGTCTGGCTGCTTTCCAAGCATGCCTACTATGTCTGATAAAGATGATGGAATATTTTGTTTCTTCTCATCATCAGTGCAAGCCAGTGATACCGACTTTTCAGGCAACGTAGGAAAAGGTACAAATGAATCTGACGACACTGCTTTTTGGTCTGCTACAGCAGCCACCTTCGACTCTGCAGTCACCAACCTTGTCACTTGCTGCACATCGGGTTGCATTTCTTGCTCATCCTGCTCAGCAGTGAATGTGGGGGGAATTCTTAGCTGCTCGGATGACAAATATTCTGTGTTCAATGAATGATCTAGAGATCTTTGCTTGCCTTGGTCGGTTGTGCGCATAAGAGACATACTATCTGACTGTGCAGTCTTTGATCTTGTTGTTTTAGATGAATATAGCTGAATTTGTTGCAGTTCTCTTTCATCATGTTGTGTAATTATATGTTTACACTCTGATTGCACTGTTTGCGGAATAAATGGCTGCATGCTTTGCTTTTCTTCTTCAGCAAGGGAGTATGTAGGAACCAAATATTCAGAGGCGGGTTTTGAATAAGGTGGAATTTCTTGCTGATATATTTCATCAACTGAATAAAATGGAACTGAGGGTTCAGACTCCAGTTTTGAAGGTACAGTTAAATAATCTTGACTTTCTAGGGCTTCTGCTTTATCTGTAGAATATGACAGATTTAATTGTTCAGATTCTAACTGCGTGGTTGTGTGAAAGTAGTGTGGAGTTTGCTCTCTCCCTGTTTCAGGTAAAATTGCATGTTCAGTCTCTGACTGTGCAGCCACAGGTGAATGTAGATCAATTTTTGTATTCTTTTCAAAAAAGAAACCTGACTCAGGTTGTACCATTTCTGACTGCTGTGTTTTACAGTAGGTATAAGATAAATCTGAGCGCTCAGGGGACAGACCGGCAGTTACAGGTGAAGACTTCTGACTTCCTCCCATTTTTGTTTCGGAAACAGAATGTGAAACACCTAAAGGTAGAGACACTGATTGTTCAGGAAGGGATGAATAAAGTTGAATCTTTGGACTCTCTGCTTCCTCAGCAGAAAAGGATAAATCTTGTTCAGTTTCCAACTGAGTAGTTAGAGATGAAGTGGTCTCAGAGTCTCGCTTCTCTGAATGTCCTGCTCTCGGTGGGGCAGTTTCACACTGTTCTGCTTTGTCAGCAGAACTTGATAAATCTGATCGTTCCAGCCTCGGTTGCGCAGTTTCCTGCTTCTCAGTTCTGCTGAAGGCATATGATACAGAAGGAGTTTCTGGTTGCTCTGTTTCGCTAACAGAGTACTGCAAATTAACACATTCGCATTCTCCTGCAAAGAATGACATCTCTGTATGCTCCAACTCCAGCTGAGCAGTCTGTGGCTGCTCTGTTTCACCACAGGAATACAATAACTCTGGTTGTTTCTTTCCATGAGTCTCTGCTTTGTCAAGAGAATAAGACAAATCTGGGCATTTTGATATCAGTCGTTCAGTCTGCAATTGCTCTGCTTTCCCAATGGAATATGAAACATCAGAATGCATGAACACTGTTTGTGCAGTTTCCTGCTGTTCTGCTTTGCCAAGGGGACGTGATAGAACTGGTTGCTGCAAGTCCACCTGCGACGCCTGTTTCTGCTTTTCTTCACCAAGGGAATGCAAAAAACCAGGCCGGGCCATTTTCTTTTCCTCTAGGTTGCCAAAAGCCTCTGAAAACTCTGGCTGTTCCAGTACTACTTGGGCAGGTTGTGAATGCTCTGATTCACTAGCTGGATATGATAAATCAATTTCTTCCACCTCTGGTTGTACGATTTCACGGTGCTGTAATCTGCCAATAGAATATGACAAATCTTGACGGTTTGATTTCTGATGGGCAGCTTCCTGTTCTACTTCACTAACAGAATAAGATAGCTGTGGATGTCCCAACTCTGGTAATACCCTTTCTTGTTCTGTTTTGTCAGAAGAATACAATGAACCTGTTCGTTCCAATTCCCCTTGCACAGTTTGTATTTCATCTGTCTTAGCAAGAGCATAGGATAAATCTGGTTGTCCTAATTCCAGTTGTGCAGTTTCTTGTGGCTGTGCTTTGCTAATGGAATAGGATAAATCAGGAAGTTCCCACTCTGCATGTGCCATTCCTTGTTGCTCTGTTTCTTCAATGGGATGTGGTGTTACAAGCTGTTCTGATTTCAGCTGTGGAGTCTGCGGCTGCTCTCTTTTGCCAACGGAATATAGCAAACCAGTATGTTCAAACTCTGACTGTGCTACTCCTTGCTGTTTTGTTTTCCTAGTGAAATGTTGCAAGTCCAGATGTTCTGCTTCCACTTGAGCAGTTTGTAGTTGCTCTGTTTTGCCAAGGCAAGGTGATAAATCTGGTTGTTCTAACTCCAGTTGTGTAGTTTCTTCTTGCTGTGTTTTATCAGTGGAATATGATAAATCAGGATGCTCCAACACCTGTTTTGCCATTTCTTGTTGCTCTTTTCTGCCGGAGGCATAGAAGAATTCCTGGAATTCCACTTCCATTTGGGCACTTCTTGGCTGCTCTGCTTTGTCATGCTCTGGCTGTAGTTTGTAATCTACCCTCTCTTGTTTGAACTCCAGTTGTGCAGTTTGCTTTTCTTTACTAATAGTAGAGGACAAATCAGGATGCTCTACTTTGCCTAAGGAATTTGAGACATCTGGATATTCAGACTCCAGTGGGGCAGCCTGTGATCTCTTTGCTTTGACAAAAGAACGCAACAAATCATATTCTTTCAACTCTGATTGTGCCATTTCATGAGGTCCTGCTGTGTCAGCAGAAAATGACAAGTCTGCGTATTCAGATTTTACTTGTGAAGTTTGCAATCCTTCTGTTTCCCCAACAAAGTGCTGCAGCTCAGGGTGTTCTGTCTGCATTCTTGCACTTTCCCTTTGCTTTTCTATGCCACGAGATGATGAAAAATCACCTGGCTGTTCCAGCTCTGGTTGAACTTTTTCCTGTTGCTCTACTGTGCCAATGAAATATGATAAGTCTGGATACTCCAAATCCAGCTGAGCAATTTGTGGTTGCTGTGTTCCACCAACCGGCCATGATAAATCCATTTGTTCTGCCTCTGTTTGTATGATTTCATGGTGTTCTAATCTGCCAACAGCATATGATAAATCCGAACGGTTTGATTTCTCATGTGCAGTTTCTTGTTCTGCTTCACAAACAGAATAAGATACCTGTTGATGTTCCAGTTCTGTCTGGGCTTTCTCTCGTTGTCCGGCTTTGTTGAAAGAATGCACAAAGCCTAACTGCTCCAGTTCCTCTTGAACAGTCTGCGGTTGCTCTGTTTTGCCAGGCAAAGATGATAGATCTGGTTTTCCTAACCCCAGTTGTGCAGTTTCTTGTGGCTGTGTTTTATCAATGGAATATGACAAATCAGGAAGTTCCAACTCCAGTTTTGACATTCCTTTTTGCTCTGCTTTTTCACTATGAGATGAAACATCTGGACCTCCTAGTTCTGCAGCTTGTGGATGCTCTGCTCTACTGACAGAATATCTTGCATCAGGACGTCCCAAGGCTGCGTGTGCCATCCCTGGCTGTCCTGCTTTGTCAGTGGAGGATGACAAGTCTGTGTGGTCCAGCTCCGGTTGTGCAAGTGGGTGTCGTTCTATTTTGTCATGGGCATATGATGCATCTGGTTGTGCCACCCTCAGCTGTGCGTTCTCCTGCGCTTTGTCAGTATAATATGCTAGATGTGGGTGTTTGGGTTTCAGCTGTGCAGTTTGCAGTTCTCCTGTTTCAAAAGTAGAATAAGACAAATCAGGATGTCCTAGCTCTGGTTGTGCTATGCCCTCTTGTTCTACTATACCCACAGAATGTGCCAAAACAGGATGTTCTGTTCCTGATTGTACTATTTTCTGTTCTCTTTTTCCAAAGGAGTAAGTTAAACCTGTTTGCTGTAATTCTAGTTGTACTCCTTGTTGCACCTCTGTTTTGTCAAGAGGATACATCACATCGTGTTCCATTTCTCGCCGGGCCATTTCGTAGTCTGGCTTGTCAATGGGAAGTGATAAATGGGTTTGTTCCAAGTCCTGTTGGGCATGTTTTAATTGCTCTGTTTTACCAGCAGAATACGAAAACTTTGCTTGCTCTAACTGCTGTTTTGTGGTTTCCTGCTGCTTTCCTTTATCAATAGAAAATTTGCTATGTTTCTGATCCAATGGTATTATTTCTTGTTGGTTTGTTTCATCAGTGGAATGTGACAAATCAGGGTGTTTCATTTCCCATGCTGCAATTTCTGGCTCCTCTGCTTTGCCAACGGAATATGCCAAATCCAGTTGTTTTGATTCTATTTTTGCAGTTGCTGGTGGAGCGCTTTTTCTGGTCACTTTAGGCAAGTCCTCATGTTTTGACTCAGACTCCAGAGTTGCTTCTTCTTTGGCACCACCCAAGAAACATGATAAATCTGGATATTTGGAATCCAACTGTGAAGTTTCTTGCTGGTCTTTTTGACCAACAGAACATGACAAATTTGGATATTCAGATTCCACTTGTTTAGTTTCAACTTGTGCTGCCTCACTCAGGGTTTCTAATGGACATATGTATTCTGATTCTTGTTGTGCTTTTCCTATGGAATATGACAGCTCTGGATGTCCTCGCTGTACAGTATCTCCTGGTTTTGTTTCTCCAATGTCACATGAAAAATCTGGATGTTCCATTGCCAATGGTGCAGTTTCTTGTTGCTTGAAACTAAATGGTAAAGTTGGATGTTTCAACGTCTCTTGTTGTTGTTCTTTGTCAAAGGAATGTGACAAATCTGGATTTTCTGACCTCATTTCTATTTCCTGTGGTGCTGCTTTTTCTGTGGAAGATGGCAATACTGTTTGCTCCAGCTCTGGAGGTATTATTTCTTGTTGCTCCATTTTGCCAGCAGAGCGTGAAAAATCTGCTTGCTTTGATTTCTGTTCTATAATTTCCTGCTGCATTTCTGTACTTGTGGAAAACACCCATTCTGGATATGCTGGCTCCATTTCCATTTCTTCTCCTTGCACGTGTTCCCCACTAGAATATGACGAAGGCAGATGTGCTAACTCTGGTTGAGCCATTTCTTGCTGTCCTTCTTTGTCAAAGTAACATGAGTGGTCTGACTGGGCCAAATCCATTTGGTCCATTTCCTGTGGCTCTGCTTTCCCACAGGTTTCTGACAAATCTGAATGCTCCAGTTCCATTTCTGTAGCTTTCTGCTGGGATGTTTGCTGTTGTTCCAGTTCTCGTCGTACTACTTCTTGTTGTTCCATTTTGCCAAAGGAGCACAAGGCATCTGGCTGTGCCAAATCCAATGGCATACTTTCTCGTTGCTGACTGCCAGAAGGGGAGTAGGAGGGAAGCGAATGCTTCTGCCCTAATGATGCCGCTTCCCAGGGCTTTGCTTTGTCAGTCAGACATGAGGAGTCTGAAGATCCTGACTCCGTTCCTTCTTGCATTGCTTCTACAGTAGTAAATGAGAAATGAAGATTTTCCGAAGCTAGCGGTACATTTTCATGTTGCTCTGCTTCACTAATGAAGCGTGACAGTTCACGACCTTCTAAATCTTTTTGTACAGCTTCTTGTGTCACTTCTCCACAGGAATACGGTGAATCTGCTTGTTCTAACTTTGGTTGTAAACTTTCCTGTTGTTCTGTTTTGCCTGTGGAATATGATGTAGCTGCTTGTTCTAAGTTCAGCTGTGAAGTTTTACATTGCCTTTCTTTCACAGGAGAATATGACAAAACTGCATGCTCTGACTGCAGTTGAGTAGCTCCTCCTTCCATTGCCTTGTCAAGGGAATACAGCTTACCTCTGTGCTGTGAATCCTGCTGTACAGACTGCGGGTGTTCTACTTTGACACCAAAATACGACAAATGAGACTTGTCCAAATCTACTTGTGCCATTTGTTGTGGCTTTATTTTATTTGCAGGACATGGAAAATCTGAATGTTCTGATCCAAGGTACTCAGTTTGCTGTGTCCCAGCTCTCCCAATGGAATCAGATACATCAGATACATACACCAATTCAAGTTCTGCAGTGTTTTCTTTATCTGCTTCTTCCACTGAACATGATAAATCTGAAGGATCCAACACGAGCTGTGCTATTTCTTGTTGCTCCGCTTCTCTGGGAGAATAAGAGAACTTTGGAGGCTCCAATTCAAAAGGAACAGATTTCTGTTTCCCTGTTTCTTCTCTGGAGAAACAAAAATCCATATGCTTGGTTTCCACCTGTGTACTGCCTGATTCCACCATTTCTTCCCTGGAACATGAGAAAGCTGGATGCTCCTTCTCAGGCTGTGCGCTGTTTGATTCCACCATTTCTTCTCTGGAATAAGAGAAAGCTGGATGCTCCTCCTCCAGCTGTGCACTGTTTGACTCCTCTGTTTCTTCCCTGGAATTTGAGAAATCTGGATGCTCAGTGTCCAGCTGTGCCTCCCCTGATTCCACCATTTCCTCCCTGGAATGCGAGTAGTCTGCAGGCTCCATCCCCAGTGGTGCACTCTGCAATTCCTCTGTTTCCTCCCTGGAAAAGGAAGAGTCTGGATGCTCAGTCCCCAGTTGTACGCTTTCTAATTCCTTTCTTTCTTCTCTGGAATATGAAGAACCTAGACGCTCCACCCCTGGCAGTGCACCCTCCGATTCCACCATTCCTTCTCTGGAACAGGACAAAGTGGGATGTTCCTTTGCCAGCTGTGCACTCTGCGATGCCTCTGATTCCTCCCTGGAATGAGAGAAATCTGGATGCTCTGTGTCCAGCTGCGCACCCTCTGATGCCACCATTTCTTCCCTGGAATGAGAGAAATCTGGATGCTTTGTGTCCAGCTGTGCACTCTGCAATTCATCTGTTTCTTCCCTGGAAAAGAAAAAGCCCGGATGCTCAGTCCCCAGTTGTTCTCTCTCCAATTCCTCTATTTCTTCTCTGGAATGAGAGAAATCTGGATGCTCCTTCTCCAGCTGTGCCTCCCCTGATTCCACCATTTCTTCCCTTGCATATGAGAAATCTGGATGCTCTTTCCCCAGTGATGCACCCTGCAATTCCTCTGTTTCTTCCCTGGGAAAGAAAAAGTCTTGATGCTCTGGCTCCAGCTGTGCACTGTTTGATTCCACCATTTCTTCTCTGGAATAAGAGAAAGCTGGATGCTCCTCCTCCAGCTGTGCACACTGTGATTCTTCCATTTCTTTTCCTATATATGAGAATTCTGGATGCTCAGTGTCCAGCTGTGCCTCCCCTGATTCCACCATTTCTTCCCTGGAATGAGAGAAACCTGGATGCTTTGTGTCTAGCGGTGCACTCTGCAATTCATCTGTTTCTTCCCTGGAAAAGAAAAAGCCCAGATGCTCAGTCCCCAGTTGTACACTCTCCAATTCTTCTATTTCTCCCCTGGAATGAGAGAAATCTGAATGCTCCTTCTCCAGCTGTGCCTCCCCTGATTCCACCATTTCTTCCCTTGCATATGAAAAATCTGGATGCTCCATGTGCAGCTGTGCACTCTCTGATGCCACCATTTCTTCCCTGGAATGCAAGAAATCTGGATGCTCTTTCCCCAGTGGTGCACTCTGCAATTCCTCTGTTTCCTCCCTGGAAAAGGAAGAGTCTGGATGCTCAGTCCCCAATTGTACGCTTTCTAATTCCTTTCTTTCTTCTCTGGAATATGAAGAACCTAGACGCTCCACCCCTGGCAGTGCACCCTCCGATTCCACCATTCCTTCTCTGGAACAGGACAAAGTGGGATGTTCCTTTGCCAGCTGTGCACTCTGCGATGCCTCTGATTCCTCCCTGGAATGAGAGAAATCTGGATGCTCTGTGTCCAGCTGCGCACCCTCTGATGCCACCATTTCTTCCCTGGAATGAGAGAAATCTGGATGCTTTGTGTCCAGCTGTGCACTCTGCAATTCATCTGTTTCTTCCCTGGAAAAGAAAAAGCCCGGATGCTCAGTCCCCAGTTGTTCTCTCTCCAATTCCTCTATTTCTTCTCTGGAATGAGAGAAATCTGGATGCTCCTTCTCCAGCTGTGCCTCCCCTGATTCCACCATTTCTTCCCTTGCATATGAGAAATCTGGATGCTCTTTCCCCAGTGATGCACCCTGCAATTCCTCTGTTTCTTCCCTGGGAAAGAAAAAGTCTTGATGCTCTGGCTCCAGCTGTGCACTGTTTGATTCCACCATTTCTTCTCTGGAATAAGAGAAAGCTGGATGCTCCTCCTCCAGCTGTGCACACTGTGATTCTTCCATTTCTTTTCCTATATATGAGAATTCTGGATGCTCAGTGTCCAGCTGTGCCTCCCCTGATTCCACCATTTCTTCCCTGGAATGAGAGAAACCTGGATGCTTTGTGTCTAGCGGTGCACTCTGCAATTCATCTGTTTCTTCCCTGGAAAAGAAAAAGCCCAGATGCTCAGTCCCCAGTTGTACACTCTCCAATTCTTCTATTTCTCCCCTGGAATGAGAGAAATCTGAATGCTCCTTCTCCAGCTGTGCCTCCCCTGATTCCACCATTTCTTCCCTTGCATATGAAAAATCTGGATGCTCCATGTGCAGCTGTGCACTCTCTGATGCCACCATTTCTTCCCTGGAATGCAAGAAATCTGGATGCTCTTTCCCCAGTGGTGCACTCTGCAATTCCTCTGTTTCCTCCCTGGAAAAGGAAGAGTCTGGATGCTCAGTCCCCAATTGTACGCTTTCTAATTCCTTTCTTTCTTCTCTGGAATATGAAGAACCTAGACGCTCCACCCCTGGCAGTGCACCCTCCGATTCCACCATTCCTTCTCTGGAACAGGACAAAGTGGGATGTTCCTTTGCCAGCTGTGCACTCTGCGATGCCTCTGATTCCTCCCTGGAATGAGAGAAATCTGGATGCTCTGTGTCCAGCTGCGCACTCTGCAATTCATCTTTTTTTTCCTTGAAATGAGAGAAATCTGGATGCTCTCTGTCCAGCTGTGCACCCTCTGATGCCACCATTTCTCCCCTGGAATGAGAGAAATCTGGATACTCCGTCTCTAGCTGTGCACTCTCTGATACCATCATTTCTTCCCTGGAATGCGAGAAATCTGGATGCTCCGTTTCTAGCTGTGCACTCTCCAAGTCTTCTGTTTTCTCTCTGGAATATGAGAAATCTGGATGCTCCGTCTCTAGCTGTGCACTCTCCAAGTCTTCTGTTTTCTCTCTGGAACATGAGAAATCTGGATGCTCCGTCTCTAGCTGTGCACTCTCCAAGTCTTCTGTTTTCTCTCTGGAACATGAGAAATCTGGATGCTCCGTCTCTAGCTGTGCACTCTCCAAGTCTTCTGTTTTCTCTCTGGAACATGAGAAATCTGGATGCTCCGTCTCTAGCTGTGCACTCTCCAAGTCTTCTGTTTTCTCCCTGGAACATGAGAAATCTGGATGCTCCGTCTCTAGCTGTGCACTCTCCAAGTCTTCTGTTTTCTCTCTGGAACATGAGAAATCTGGATGCTCCGTCTCTAGCTGTGCACTCTCCAAGTCTTCTGTTTTCTCCCTGGAATATGAGAAATCTGGATGCTCCGTCTCTAGCTGTGCACTCTCCAAGTCTTCTGTTTTCTCCCTGGAATATGAGAAATCTGGATGCTCCATCTCTGGCTGTGCACTCTGCAATTCCTCTGTTTCTTCTCTGGAAAAAGAGAAGTCTGGATACTCTGTCTCCATCTGCATTCTCTCTGATTCCTCAGTTACTTCACTGGTATGTACGAAATCTGCGTGTTCCATTTCCAGTTGTGTACTCTCTGTTTGCTTGTTTTTTTCAATGGAAATAATGGAGTGATCCAAATCTACTGCTGTATTTACAGGTGAAAATTTCTGAGTTTCCTGTGTTTCTCTACGAACTGGATATGAAATGCCAAAATATTTAGACTCTATTTTTTCAGGAATATGTGAATATAGTTCAGTTCCTTGCTCCTCTGCTTCCTGAATGGAGGGGGAAAAGTCTTGTTGTTCAGACTCCAGCTGAGTAGTTACAGAATGGGTTTGAATACTCCGCTTCTCTAAATGAATATTTTGGGGCTCTGGTTCTGGGGTCTTCTGTTTCTCTCTTTTTTTAACAGAATAGAGTAAAGCTGAAAGCTCAGTTTCTGACTGAGCAGTTGCTGATGAGTAATGCTCAGCTTCTTGCTTCTCTGCTTCATCTAAAGAATGTGATAAAAACACATGTTCAGGCTCTGACTGTGCAGTTTTAGACGAATGAGGAATGACAGCCTCCTGCCTTGTTTCTGATAGAGTGAAATATTTGGATTTAGCTGATGGAGCACTAGGTAAGTAAGACTGAATTGCTGACTTCTGTACTTCTTTCTCAGGATGTTCTGACACAGATGCTGTAGACATAGGAAAACCGGTTTGGGGAGCTTCTGTCTCTAATTCATTAGTAGAATCTGCTGGAACAGACGGCGGTGCTCGATTGGGCTGAATTTCCTGCTCCTTCAGTTCATCCAGAAGACGTGGTGCAGTCCACAGTGATTGGTCTGGTTTCTTGTTTGTAGTCTCAGCTGAAAGAAGCGGTGCTTGTTTCTCTGGTTTATCACCAGAATCCAGTGGAATGGATGTTGACTGCTGTGTTATTGCTGTTTTGGCCACCGTTGAGTATGCACAACTTCGCTGCTTCGTTGCTTCTTCAGGAAGGCAGGACTCCAGTGACTGTCCTGATACCTGACTTGTAGTCTCAAATAGAGCTTGTCTTTCTTTTCTTTCTTCATGCTGAAGAGTTGTTTCTGCACCAGAGTTTGAAAATGTGCTAGGTTTATCTTTCATCTGAACAGATTTAATATTTTGAGATGAAACATCATCTCTATTAAGAAGCCGTTTTTCAAGAGGCACTGTCGGTGACGAATAGCTTTGATTTGATTGTGATGTGAGTTGCCGTCTTTGCTCTCTTCTTCTCTCTGATGGTGTTTCAAGATTTCTACTTCTTGCTTTCTGGAAAGGTTTTGGATGTGTTCCTTCAGAAAATGAACTGAACTTCTGCAATCTTTTTTTTACTGATGCTTCAAGAAAGTGTTCAGACTCTCCTGAAATTGAACTAGACCTCCGGATTCCAGTTTTTTCTAGCAGGTCAGGGAAGGGCCCAGTTACTCCAAAAATTGAATTGAACAGCTGGATTCTAGCTTTTACTGGTCCTCCAAGGATTGGCCCTACTTTTCTCAGTTTGCTTTCTCTAAAAATTGATCTTATTGGAGCACGTTTTACAGGTTCTTCTGCAATGTTTTCCAGGTCTTCCTTATCTTCTAACATTTCCTCATCTGTATCCTGTGTTTCCAGTTGTTCAACATTTAACACTGAGCCCTGCACATCTGCCAGAACAGTTCTTGGTTCTTGCTTCTGCATTCCAGAAAAGTCACGTTTTTTATTGCCCTGGCCTCCCTTGAGATTTGTAGGCATCACCGCCCTATTTGAAGGTTTACGCTTCCTTTTCCGAATAATCTTACCTTCATTCATAATAAAGATAACTTTTCCTGGAGGAGAACCTACTGGTGAACTTTCCATACTATAAAGATCAGAAGTTGTACTAGTTTCTGAGGCCCAGGGAGTAGAACATCTGCTTGAGCTGGTTTCCCAGGTTATTCCACTATCTTCACTTTGAACTGTTACCATAGAAAAGGAAGGGTTAGTCATGATGTACTGCAGCTTGGGTTTCACATCTTCATTCTGGATAAGATCCTTTAAACTAAAAAAAAGAAGAAGTCATAAAATCAAATAAATCAAATTATTGCAGTGAAATCCAATGCATTCAAGTGAAAATACTTTTCAAATTTGTAGAATTACTGCATGTGCTTAAATTAAGAAACATAAGCATAAACAAAATTATATTTCATTTGACAAATATACTTTAGATAAATTTTTGTAAGACTTTACGATGCAAGGTTATTTCAATGAAGCAGAGATGTTTAAATGCTCCTGAGATCGCAGGAAAAAGTGTCTTTGATCTGACCTTGTTTTACCACTGTGAGATTGAACTGATTCTGGGGCCCTATTCTCCAGTGCCTGGTTATCTCACAGTATAATTTAAGCCTTGCACTAAACACGTATAAGATACTGTCAGCGTTTTAACTGCGCTCACACTTGCTTTGCCGAAGCGTAAATGATTATACAATGCACAACGCAGTAGAGACTCTATCCGCTACTTTGTTACTTCCTCTGTGTTTGTTTCATCCTCTAAGCTCCCCACATATTTAATGACATAATTTAGAAGACACTCAACAATGAAAATATACTGAGCCCCCCACCACAGTGGAATAACCATGTTTTATGAAGATAACGCTAAACCTTGTAGTACGCAATCAGTACTATCATATGCTGCAATTAAATCTGCTCTCAGTTAAAAAAAAAAAGCTGGAGAAGTGTTTTCTGGGAAGCTTTAGGAAAAAAAAAGTCTCAGAAATAAGAGTGTAAAGAATGGTAAAAGCAATTAAAAGATTTTAAAAATAGTACTATTTAAAAAATGAGTCTTATTATAGTTACAGTACTTATTGCAAAAAAGCATAGAAAAGGTAACCAGTAGCAAGCTCAAGCCCAATATTCCTTAATTAGATAGTTGTTCCTGTACAGAAGTCATGTTAACAGCTGATGGAAAGAAAAGCAGAGTATCTGCGGGCAAAAGCAGAGGCTTCAGCAGCGCGGAGCCAGTGACGACGCAGTGAAGTCTCACTCGTTCTCATGGACGGGTGCAAACCTACGGCCACGCGAGGTCCCACTTCTACTAAACAGATCGAGGGGTTGCTTTCTGTGTGATTAAGACAAAGCACTTCCTTAAGCAAAAGCAAAGCAATGGGGACTCCTGCCCACGGGATCTGAGAAGCCAAACCGGCCTGACAGACCACCACAGGCCAGCACTCAGCTCTGCGAGGGTGCTGCAGGCACCAGTGGGCTGCAGAGATCGGGCAGATCCTGACAGGGTGCTTAGAGCTGCTCTGAAGGGTGCTGAACGCACAGCAGCGGACAAAGACTTTCGATGGAAGAGAACAGGAAACTCTGAGGAGAGCCGCAACCTCTAGCTGCAGCAAACTCATCAAACCGTGAGATTTCATAAAGAGCAAAAACTGCTCAGCACCTATCAGAAGAAAAAGGTGCTTCTAACGCTGCTAACACGTCTAGCGCTGCTAAGGCTACATTTCTCTGCCTAGGGGACTTTGCTCGCAGGAGCACAGCACAAAGGGAGCTGCACGGGCCAGGTCAGGCTGAGGTCCCCACAGCCCGTCCCCGACAGCCTGGCCAGGCACGCAAGGACAACGTGTTGTCCACAGTCCAGTGATGGGACCTAAAGCCAACTCTGCTGCTCAGGCTGGCCTGAAGACCACGCCTAGCAGAATGGCCTGGGCTACAGTCTACAATTCAGTGCAAGCCTGACAGTGCAATACCAAATGATGACATCTTAGCCAAAATGACCCCCTACCTCCAAACAAAAGCAAAGCCAAAAAAAACAGTGTGTAGAGGCAATCACCTACCTGAGTGTACTACTCTTTAGCAAGGCTAGCTCCAGAAGGGAAGATAATGCAAAGCAAATAAATCTATATCAACTTTGCTGCTAGTTTTTCCTTTGCCAGTGTCATGGCTTGACATTAGCTTGACTTGTACATAGTAAAAACAAAAATAAAACAAAAAAACACAGCAACAGTAACAACAAAATCCCAATAGCATTAGTACTTAGGAAGCCATCAAGGCTCACCTGAGTCCACTCTAAGAGATGCCCGTTTTTTTTTTTGATTCTTCAACACCTAAACAGCCTTCATTTTTTTAACCTATTTTTCGACACTACCTAGTGTGCTTCAAAAAAATTCCATGCAGGACAGAGCAGCGCTCCCACTTCAACTGACCTATTTAACCTTCCTCTATACCCTCTGATAGAAAACAAAAACCATAGCAAGGCTTTTCGCACTTCATTCATATATATATAGTACAAAACATCTCCGTTACTTGTGATACAGGGTTTATATTTGGCCTCTTTGCTTGGGATAACTGAAAATTATCACATGCTTAAAGTTCAGTCCTCCAGAAACAGCTGTGGCCAGAAATACATACTTTGACTTGCTTTTTCTTCAGCTAGCACGCAGAGCTCAGAAATACAGAGCGGAGGGGTTTTTCCCAAGTGTTTCAGCTGGCAGCTGCCCGGCAGAGGTGGCCGCAGTGGTGGCAGTGGCATGGCACGCAGCCAAACGATACGCGTTCCTGCGTAGATACACTACTTTATCCCTCGTCTTTGCAAGGGTGCTGCTTTAACTCAGTTCAGGCACTCCCTGGTCTAGGAGAGAAAACACCCTTTCCCCTCCTCTTTCATACTTTGCTTTGGGGAGGGTATGGTGAACTTTTCCTTGTAAAGATAAGTCACTAGTACTGCCTTTCCCACCTCGTTCCTCCCCACCACACCATCTGCAGCTTCCCATGTCGTGCGGGCAGCCAGCCTGCTCCTCCGCTTGGCCTCCCCTTTCATCCCAAACTAGACTTGGCTCTAAAGCCTCCACGCCTCCAATCTTCCTAGGATTCCTTTGAAAGGACGGCTTCATTAAAATAAACAAACAAACAAAACCAAAAAAAACCACACAGGCCATTTCCAGAGCTCCAGGTTTTTTTCCCATGTTGCCGGTGGGAGCTTATCTGAACGAATAGATACAAGCAGCCCCATATCCACTCCAGGCCAGCCAGCTGCAGGGAAGTACATATGAACTGGCTGCAGAGGCATTTTAACACACGCCCTGCATACAGACATGTCCTGACACTTTCTCACTGAAAAAGAAATCAGTCTGGAAAGGTATAAGAGACATAACTATATATACTTTCAGCTGTCTTGTAATGCAAATCAAATAAATTTTAGAGAGACAGATACTCTAGCGGACAGGTACATCAGTTAGGTATTATCCTTCTACAATTAGACTTCAATCTCATAGTTAAGAGCACAAAAATTAACACCTGTTAACTTCATACTCATGTCTGCTATTTTCCTAAAAATTCAAAATATTTTCACCATTTAGACTATTAATTCTACATGGCACCAGAAACAATAGACATCTGTCAAGATGATAATCTCCCACAGTAACATGCTGCACAAACCCTCTGAACATCAGAGTGGGGTTATTTATGGGGACAAGGACATGATGCCTTATCCCATCCTCATAAGCAGTTCTGACACTGCATGTAAGTCTCACTGTTTGTACGAAAAAACTGCATTAGAAAACACACAACAATTTAAAGAGCACATTGAGTACAATTAATAAAGATGCAAAACCCCTACTTTTCCACTCACTATAGGCAGATCACATAATTGTTGGGCAAATCATAAGTTAGTTCTGTTGCAGTTTTTTTTTTTTTCCACACTCAGAATACAATTCTGGATTGTGGGAGGTTTCTGGTTTCCTAGAGCAAGGGAATTTCTTGGCTGAAAGCATCCTGCGCAAAGGGAACGGCAGAGGGACGGGAGCACGGCGGTGTGGGTGCCAGCCCGGGGGTTTGGCAGCGACACGGAGGGAGCAGGGTCCCAGGGGGCCTCTGGGAGGCTCCTCTTGACCCTGCCCTGCAAGCGCTTTCTGGCCTTGGGCCAGCCATTTTGTGGCGTAATGCTTTTATAAAATAGGAATGGGAACACAGAGCACGCTTGAAGGCTACCACATCCATCCCAATGGAAACGGAAGGGGCCAGTGAGCAGTTTCCTGCTGAGGGCAGCGTTGCAGAGCCAGGTGCTGTTCAGCTGGGTGGAGAACAGAAACAGCAAAGCGGTGGGCAGCTCGGAGATCTTAAAAATAAACCAATGACATCAGGGTCCAGCACAGACTGTCTTTAGGCAAGTTTACGTATTGGTCACATCTCCTCTAAGATAAATTTTCAAACCACTAAAGAAAATCTCTTCTGCAATAGGAGCTTTAAAACACGTTTATCAACTAATAATTAAGTTACAGAGTGAACAAGTGCATCATCTGGGCATGGCCCTGCTATCCTTACTTAGCCAACGCTTCCTCAGAGGTTTGCATGGACAGCGAGCATCGGAGAAGACCTGAAGCTTCAGTAGCGGAGAAGACCTGAAGCTTCAGTAGCCGTATACCGACATTTGCATCCACAAAATTTAAGCCTTAAAGAATCCGTTTTCCTTAACTTTAATACGCTGTTTCTGAGCTCTCAGTACTGCTAGCATATCTGTGCCAAAACTCGCAATTCTACATCTCCGTTAGACTAATCAAACTAATCAAAGCCCGATAGTATAGCATAGTTAAATATACTCAGGCACCACGGAGCACAGCTGTTTAAAAGCCTCTCTGGTAAACTCTGACCTATCGCGTTATCAAACCGCGTGAGGGTAGAGAACGAACCGCGCAATTCTTAGTGTTACCGAGAGCTAAAGGGGATGATCGCCGCGACCGAGTCGAAGCGCGGGGCGCAGGGGCTGCCGAGGCTCCCCGGCCGCGGGGCTGCGGGCCAGCCCCCCGGAAAAGCCGTCCTCCCAAAACCGGCGGGGGACTAACTGCGACGGTAAGCACACCCTTTAAGGGAGACGTTAAATGTTCCTGCCGGTGCTTTAAATCTGAATTGTAGTATCTGCAGTATATTTAATTGCAGACAGCATTAAAGATAGCCAGCTGACTGACCGCGTTTTAACTGTCTGCAGTGAGTGCCTCCTTTCCACGGGCTTCAGCTGGTTTTCCTGGGTGGGTATCGTTACACACACGTGCAATTAACCTTTTTAAGTTAAGTGATCCATTCTCTCTGCCAGGTTACAGCTGAAAAGCAAAACATCCCTCAGAAGAAAGTCAGCTTTTGCTTCTGGGGGTGTCTGCCCATTTCTCTGGAAAACCAGCTCTTCCTTCTCGCTGCCAGGGCGTCTTCCTAGCGTCCTGGCCTACGCTTCCCGGGTGAATTTCTTCCCACAGCTCTCAGGATGGTTTAGGATATGCAGAGTCCCACCACCGCTTCTCTACCCTCTAACTCTCTTCTAACAAAGATCAGTAAAGCTAGAAACAGCTTCGCGGTGTGATACCTTCAGAGGGGTTGTAAATCAAGGACAGCTCCATAGCACTCAGCTTTTAGGAACGGTATGACCCAAAGGTCTTAAAAATAAATACATAAATGAAAAATTAACATTACTGTTTTCAGCTCTTTCTACAGTACGCATTTAAAACTGATAGGCTTTGCTCAAGATACGGACGAAATCCTGCAACGTGATACACCTCGGTGGACTCTCAGGCCGCACCGTCTCCTCTTGGCGCCGGCCCGGTTGGCGTGGCCAAGGGAGCCTGCCCGCGGGGATCAAATTGCAGGCAGCTCCGCGCGCAGCAGAGCCACATCCTACACGCGCCGAGCCGAGCCGAGCCACTTTCTCTCTCCGCCTTCTCCTTATGGCAGGAATGCAACATGAGGACAACACACAGTTTCTGCGCAAGGCTTGTTAATAATTCAAAACAATGTCATATTCCTCATTCCAGCCCCAAAATCAGCCACACAAATCTGGATCCTTGGCGGAGAGTGCTTAGAACCAATTTTTCCTTTTTTGGGAAAGGAGAGACCGAAGAGGGAGGGACAAGCGGGAAGGAAAAGAAAGGACAGTAGAAGGAACAAATTAAAATGCACCGTTACAATATTTGACCATTTTCTCACTGATGGGCAGCTCTCCAGAGTATTTAAGATCAATATGTGACAAAGAAGCAGCCAGAAAGGGAGGAGCAGAGGGCAATGCCACTGGAGCTGGCATGCCGAAGGCACTTTAAATAGAAAAGCTTTCAGTGAGCTAAGAGTAGGCACTTATTGCATAAAACCTAATTACAGCTGCATTCATCACAAACACCCCCCATTATCACCACCCACATGTTTTAGTGGCTGCGGTCAAAAAGAGGAAAAGGGGAAAGGAAAGGGAGGGGGGGGAAAGGCAAAAAGCCCAAACTAGGCCCAAACGCGAGCGTTTGCCCAGGGCTGTGCTCTGCACCCAAGCTGTCGGCTCCGTCCAAGGCTGCACGCCTCTCCAGGGAGGCTGTACCTGTTAGTCAGCTCCTCTGCTTCCTCAGGATCTACAGCCTCCTCTTCCTCCTCTTCCTCCTCCTCCTCTTCTTCCTCCTCCTCCTCCTCTTCATCCTCTAGGACGGACGAGGTCTCGGACGCCCTGTCGCACTCCGCGCCGCGGTAACCCTCCATGCCGTTTGTAGCTCAGGCCCTCGCCGGTGATTTTTACCCCCGACCCTGTCCTCCCCAGGGTTGCCTGAAGCAACTGTCATGCCCAGCAGTGCTCGCTTCTCCTGACTCAGGGCAGGCTTTAAATAGCAGGCAGCAAAGTTACAGCACTGAGTCGCTGCTGCGACGACCCTGGGTCCTAGCACCAACCGGGTGCCAGTGCACGTGGCAGAGCCCACGGTGGCACAAAACCGGCGCTCCAGAAGCTCTTCGGGGCCACCTGCTCCGCTCACCATCGCTGCTGCTGCCATCGAGCAGCCCCCCACGGAGGCACCTGCAGCAAGGAAGGAGCTGGGACCCCGACAGACCTGCCCCCACCAGGTCTGAGGAGCACAGGCTGCAACGCACACATTTTTCCAGTGCCCCAACAAAAAGGTGGATTTAATATGTTCAAAAGCATGTTGCAGCTCTGAGCCCACCTAGGGATTCAGAAGGCTTCCAGGCTAGGCGGTTTAGAAAGGTCAGATACTAGCAGATGAGCCTAGCACACACATATTTAATAATTAATACAGTGCTGTAAGAGGTATCAGATGCACTGTAATTTTTAACAACATGCAGGGAATGTATTTGAACCCCTAAATTTGCTGAGGCATTAATTCACAGGGCTTTTCAAACTTCCTCTCCTCCTTCTTCCAACAGACTGGAACCAATATTAACTGGAAGCAAAGACAAACAATATCAATATTTAGAGTTTAAGTTTGTCCTTTATTATTCTCCGTTTTCATACAAAATGCAGTGCTTTTCACAGATGAAACAGAAACATTTCCAAAGAAATCTTTTTTTTTTTTTTTTTTTTTTAAAATAACGGAGAGAGACACAGACTCAGATTATAAATAAAGAACTTCCAAACTTGGTCAGGTATCAGATACTGTATATACCCAGCATAAATCTATTCCCATTTTTCCTTTTTTGATTCCTCAAATAAATGGCTGGTTGTAAATCAATCAGCAAACTCATCCTAGGGTTGTAAGAACAGAAATAGACAAGCAGGTATTTCCAAGTACAAGCTTTCCCTGCGATGCAAAATTCAAAGTCTACTGACAAATTGTAAAATATTTCCTAAACAGCATGTACAGGAAAAAAAAAATTCTGCTAACTGACCCACAGAGGCCTATGGTACACAATTTACAAGGCATACTCTACACCAAAACATGATTTCTTAAACAAGTGTCCTAGAAATGGATACTAAAATTAAACTCCAGATTTTATTATGAGCACAGTGACAGAGAACACAGCACAATGAATATTTTGCTTTTAAGGCATTCCTTATATATGGAAGACAACAGTATTGCAGTCTTGCAGAAATGCTTATAGAGGAAGAATATGTACATTACACAAGTTTTGATTCAATCTTCAACACAGCAAGAGGAAGGTGACAATCCTTTTACCAGGACCCATTCAAATTATTTTCAGAGCTAGTGTTCCCCCTTCCGTATTTCTCACAACTTAATTTTATCCGTAAGTAGACCAAAATAGCATACTCTTTCATGCTCCTCTTACAAGCATCATAGTCTTTGCATAATAAATATAAGAATGAGAGATGCACATCAATACATACAGGAATTAACAGAGCAAAAGAATTCCTAGTGAAAAAAAAAAAACACTACAAAACATACATGAGGTCCCCAAAGCAAGAAGAAGAGCCCATTGGATCAAGACTGACATTCTTTGATAGACTTACATTTAACCCCAAATATAGCATGAATTGGGTCCAAAAATCTAAGCTCAAGCGAAGCATTGCTTCCAAACAGACATTCAGGATGCTCTTCGCAATGGCTATTTTAGGTTAACTACAATTCCTCTTGCATCCATTTACTACGGCTGCTGGATAAACGTTTCCCTCTATTTCTCCTAAATCACCATGTCACCCTTCAGTTTGATTCACAAAACCATTATACATTGAATTATTTGTAAAGGATTTCTTAAAAACAGCCTCTCATAACATGAAAACACCTTAAGATAAACAGATTACATTATATATGCTTTATTTGATGCTATTTTTTCCCCCAAGTTGGTTTAAAGCACATTTAAGGAGAACTAAGAGTAAGAAATCAGTAATATGAACTTTAGGTTTCACAGTACACAGCCTATGACAATTTTGGTACTACTGTTATCAAATGGGAAGCTCTTGCTCCCAAAGTCATTTGGCTCTCCCATACAAATCTGAGCCTCTATTAAAAGCACTACTAGAAGACTAAAGAGAGTTCCTAAAATCCTGTATGAGACATTAGCAATTTCTGACATCATATAAAGTGACAAATATCATTCTGACATCATAAAAGTGATAAAAGTAAGACCAATACCAAAATTACTAGTCCAAGCTGCTCCTAAAATAACAGAGCTGAACTAAAGCAGTGAGAAGCCTCAGAAATGCTGTCATCTTGCACAGACAGCGTCTGTCATGGTCAGCCATGAAAAGCAGACCTTTTACAGAAGGTCTCCCAGAAAACTATTCTTAAGTCCCTATAGGGAGTACAGGAGTACACCAAGGTTTTTATTTTGAAGTTGAGGAGAAAGGGAAAACTTTGCATTAACACTAGGATTTATGATAGCCATTAATGGATTTCTCACTCTGGATATCTGCCCAGAATAGGTAAAAATCTAGGTCATTAAATCTTCTCTCAACACCTTCAGCCTATGTAGAACCTCCACCCACATCCCAAACCAGTTTATCTTCTGATATTCTATCTGATATTTTCTGTCAAAAGTTACAGCCCACCACATAACAAGCCTCATTACATTCACTGATTGTCGTTCCAGTTGTCTGGCATCGCCACAGAAAGCGCTGCTGCTTTTGTTTGGCTTGAGGGCAGAATACTACAATATCAGATTTGGTAAAACTTGCTTTTGGAATCACTCAGACTGCTCTTCCTCATATGAAAGTACTGCCGCACCGTGCTTTTGCCAGGTGAACCAGTTGGTGGGTCTATAGGCCAATTGTTATCAGGCTGCAGGAAGATATGAGAGAAATTTTTTGTCTATTTTAAGAGATGCAAAGAAGCAACTTCAAACATAGCACAATAAATTAAACTGTGGGATATGTTAACTCCTTTAGGTGATGTTTATTTTTCTTTCTGCTGCAAAGTTCTCAGATGCAAAGTCTTATGAGATAGACATACATATACAGTTTCATACTTCATATCCAGCTCACTCAAAAATGCAGTTTTTCCCAATTTTGAACACATCTGTCCCCCCTTCCTATTTATCTTATTTAGAGAAAGTTTTGTAGACAAAGTGTCACCACCTTTTAAAAGAAGGTCATATTATAAAAATCCATCTAGGGCTTCCAGAGCATCTTAGAATCCAGACACGACTGTACTAAAAACTTTGGCTGCGTTTTACTCAAAACAGGTCATTTATAAAGTGACTGTTTCATTGAGACCAAGTCTACCACCTTAGGAAGGGGATGGGTAGTGAGAGGGAACATATATATGGAATGAGAACGTTTTTGTGGATTACCAGGCTCTGATAAAACTGAAAAGACTGTTAAACTGTAGAAGGAAGCTATTTTAAAAAGCAAGCCAAAATATTAGACTAGACCACGATCAAGTGTGCGCACTAAGCAACCTCACAGTAGGCAAATAGTTTACAGTTTCTAGAACTTCTAAATTCAAAAATTTGAAATAAATTAAAAAGTAAACTGTGCACAAGAAACAACATTGCTTGTTGTTATTTTACATTGCTATAAGTGCTTTCAGAGTCTCACTAGAAGCAGCAGAGGATGAAATTTTTACCTAGACAGAGATGCAGTGCAAAACAGCGATATAGAAGTTTATGATTTTTAAAAAGGACCTTGATCTATACACAACATTTCCTTTTCTACATAGTTATAGGAAATAAGAAATATTTAAAATATCCAATACAAAATAACATCAAACTAGAAAAAAAGCTGTATTTTCCATATAAACTTTATTCCACTGGACACCATACAAAATATTATACTTAAAAAAATGAAAATATGAATTTGACATCAATGATAAGTACAGTTTTAACAATGAATTGGTCTTCAATAACAAATACATGAGAGGCACAAACTGTGCTACAGCAGGTCTAAAAGAAGTTTCACAACTTTTTTTGGAAAAGCTAAAATTTTCAAGATTACTTATTTAAATTTAATTTACAGTAGCTCACCAATTTACAAATATTTACACAAAATTAAAACAAAAGCCCAGCTTACTGTAGTGGGGGGAAGGGTTGTTTGTTTGCAGACATCACTACTACTTCGAATATGTAAAAGGAAGCACTAAAAGGTATCTGCACAATTCTGTGTGAATATGAAGTATTTACATATACTGATTTGTCATTTTTTTATTTCAACTTCTTTGTAGTAGATCTGCTGCTTGAAAACTCCAGTTTAGATTACATGGTTTCTGGTATCCAGAACACTACCAAATATAATCTAGTTTAATTTTCATAAACTGTTGCTTGTTGTTCCATGTAAAAGGAAAATAAAATTGGAAGGTGCCAAGTTGAGCAAAAGTGCATACTGCGTTAAGCAGATGTAAAGCACAGGCTATCTGTTCATCAGGAAGTGTGTATTGTGTGCAATGCCTTAAGGATAGTCAGACTCATACATTGTTTAGCTCTGAATTCCTTTATTTCATGGTTAAATGTGTCTGAATTAATGATTACACAGATTATGGAAACAACAAGTCAATATATTCCAATACTTTCCTTAAAATGGATTTATTCCTGTGGGCTGCTTTTTGAGTCACAACAGTCTCTTCTAGAAGTCAACAATGCAAGCATTTTCAGAAAACGTATCTTTCAATGAACAGCTGTATTAACAAATGTCAATAATAAAATATGCAATCTTTCTTATAAACATTTCCTTAACAAAAGTTTAAAGAGAAAAAACACGTCATAAAAAACCAGGGGGTAACTGCATCTTCATTTTGATACTGTTCTTTATTTCAGCAGGATCCAATAAGGAGAAAAATGAAAGAAGTTGGTTATCTTTTCTGTATGGTTGTTCTTAAAGGTAATACACAGTTCAAGTCTTTCTTGTCTCGTAATATCTGCCAAGACTGGGAAAAAAAAAGTACAAGGTTTTAAAAGGCTAAATTTTCTTTGCCATTAATACTTAAATACCATTGTAAGCAGTAAGCCCCACAGATCCACAAAAACAAACAAAAAAAAGGTTGATCCTTTTTCTCTCTTGGAAAGGGATTTCTTTCTTAAGGAGGGAGAATCCAAAGATATACAAAATGCAATGAACCATTGAGAAATGCATGTCCTTTCAAGGGACAGAGGATATGCAGAGACTGAGATGTTAATATTCTTTAAGCATTACATTGATATTCTACCTGAAAAATAATTGTCTCAAATGTACACATATGAAAGCACCTAATAAGAAGTTATCCTCTGACATTTCCAGAGCCTATAAGTGTGTCTTTAAAATAGGTTATTCCCAATTTCTGTATTCTGTCCTGGATTCCAGAACAACTCTGTCATATCAGGCCATGAACCTGCAAATAATTGCACTGAACCTCCCATCTTTATGCAGAATTCCTTTTAACCACAATGTGTAATGAAATCCCCTCACGGGAAGAATCAGCTCTCAATGGCAACGAGACAAACAGATTCCTTTACCAAAAAAAAAAAAAAAAAAAAAGTGTAAGACATTCATAAGTACTTGTTTTAAGCAACTGTCATTCCTTATGGTTCCTAATAAGGAGGAAATGTTTTCATGACCATAATACGCTAGCATTAGGCTTCCAGATATTTTGAACTAAAAAACTGCTAGGACTTCCCCCCTTCCTCCCCTCCCCCCTCCAAAAGCCACACAGCTTTAAAACCAATTTTTTAATTGAGAACTCTGAAAAGAGAGTTCACTCTGATTTCACAGACTGTGAACCCAAATTACCAGGTAACTTTTCTGAACAGAACTGCAAAGCAAAAAGTTACTCTTTTCCAACTATATAAAGACATTTGTTTTGTTGCAAATATCTGGCATTCATTTCCTTCTTTTTGTTGGGAAATGGAATGCTTCCAACAAATTAGGAGACAGACACACATATACAGTTTTGAAATAATGAACGCAGATAAAGTTGTGATTCTAAAGCTATCGACAGTTATTAAAATATTTTCAGGTGTAAAATCGATAATTCTGAGACAAAAGGTTTACTATTTTAACGACCATTTCAGCCAGATTCTTAATGGCATACAGACATTAATAAATACTTTTGCTATATAGTTATCCTCAAAATTTTTCAGAATAAATTCTTGTATATATATACACATATAAATACACACACACACATATATGCATATGTACAAAAAAACAAATTATAAAAGCAATCATACCATCAGAAACAGGCAGGTTCACTGACCACCATTCACACAAATATCTTGAAGACCAAAGTGCCTGGAAAAATTAAAGTGGACGCAATTTTTACCTTCATAAATTCATCTTTGATAATGTCAAACTTCTGTTTTTCATGTACAGCTCTAGCTGTGTTTGTCCCATCAAAAGGCTCTGCAAGATCAAACACAAACATTAAGTGTTAAGAACACTAGCATTAAGCTGTCTTCACTGAGCAAGTAATCAGGCAGAAAAAACAGAGAAGTCAACATATTACATCCCAAGAGGGTTTTTGGCAGCTTATTCTGCTTTGCTTCTGCATCTCTATGTATAACATACTATTCATTCCTCCCCCAAAACCCCCAGACCCTGAACACACTAATATTAATGTAAGTTGCAATAAAATCAGATTATTTCCATCAAAGCACGCTATGGCTGTGCTGAATTCATGCATCTGTAATTATCTGTGACTGCTTAATAGTTTGAGATGACATATCAGAATATGATTTTGCCTATTACAATGTTTTGCAACTTTACTGCACATACTCCCCTCTTGGAACTGTCCACTTTAGATTTATCTCATTCAACATCTTCTCAGTGAAATACAAAAAGTTTAGTAAAATATTTACAACTTTTTACGTAAAAAGTATTAACTAGTTAAAAAATATGTATGTTATCAATTCAAATCTATCCTACATTATCTATTCATAAGTTGACAATTTTGAGACTTTCCTTTTCTGTTTCCAATGAACCAAAAATTTATGTGATGTTCATGCACTTTTTGCCAGCATAATCAGTACTTTGGAACTTTTTTTTTATATTGACAGATTTAAAAGTACTCCTTGCTACTCACATGGTTGCCTACATTACAGTAAATAAACAGATACTAAAGAATTATGATGCAGAGACTATTCATTACAATGCACTGCAAAACAGATTTTATACAGTCTTTTCTTGCCTTACTAGAGAAATGCTTAAATAACATGCAGCATATTTCACACTGGCAGAACGCATGGAAGTCCTTAAGGGCCAGGGAACAACAGGAGTCTTTGCTAAGTCAGGTAACTCTTACATTCAGTTGGTTATGAATTCCTTTTATTTAGATAGAGACATATAGAGTGAAATAAAGCATTAAAAGACATCAGAAGGGATTTTGACATTATGGAGACTGGGACTCAAATCTGGAACATGTTTCATGACAGTGGGCTTTTAATACTGAATGCTATTTAAATTCGCAATCAAGGAGATTGTTCCAAGCAATAAATGTTGCATTTAGCATATTTCTGGAAGGTTTTTCTTCAAAGTACTTGCTAAGTATTTTAGTGGATGTTTACAGGCAGATTTATTTTACTTTAGAGTGCATCATATACTGAAGCATCACATTGGAGCAGAATACCAGCAATCAAATAAAATGACCTACTGCTGCTAAGAATTCCATATCCCTTACCATGTGAAGCAGTAGAGCATTCCTTCCACATTTATTATATTTGATGTTGATTGTTTCTTTAATGCTAGGATGTTTATGCATTTAATGTTGTATCAAAGAAATACTTTCTGAGAGTAACAAGTGCAAAGCTGCACAGTCTTCTAAAACTGACAGTGGGGAAAAAAGAAAAGGCTCTCTTCCCAGCCACAAAAGCTGACTCACATCATCTTCCCTTTATTCTTCAGGCATATTTACCAACTGTCAAAAGACAAACTCATTCCCTGGAACGTAGCAAGAATAATTTTGCCATCAACAACTTTTTACACTCCTAACATTTTCTAAGCATCAGGACAGTAAGACTCTCTCATAAGTTATTTTTTTCCACACAGAATTAAAAGAAAAGTGAAACAACTTCAACACTATGATACCCCTGAAGGAAGGGGATCAGCTTCCCAAACAAAAATACAGGAAGCCATAAAATTTCAAAACAGCAGCAAAACAAGGTCTGAAGAATTATTTTTAGAAAGGAATTTAACTTAACGTGAATTAAATTCTCATGGAGCTGAAAGATTTATGCATACAGGCACCAATCAGGCACAGCACAGACAGTTTTCCCTAAATGACTGTCAATGAATTGTCTTACAGAACTGCCAAGTTTCTAGCTTTTCTAAACTCTTTTTTTTTTTCCAAAAGGAGAACATACGATATTTTTTGAAATAGATAAGAGTTAGACTAAAACCAGAATAGTCACTAGCAGTTTAGAGCTTCTGACGAGAGATGTTCCCAGACGTTTGCTAAAAGCAGCGTCCTTGGTATCCCCATAATGGTAGTAGCTTGCCATATCCTAAAGTATCTGAAAAAAGCATCCATACTACATTTGTTTCTCAAACAGCAGAAATGCAAGTGAGAATCATTATTAAGGCACATTACAAGAAATTAAAACAGAATACAACTTTTTTTCCCCAACAAGCTTAAATATAGTGCTACATGTAGAATTATGGCAACTTGCAGGCAGATTTCTATGATCTACTACCATATATTTTAAAAATATATTTTTTTAATAACATGCAATAAGTAAAAACAATTACTGAAATTTTAGTCCACTAAAAATCTGATAAAAACTTGAAAACTAGAATATGTCAATATGTTTAGCTAGCTTTTAAAAGCTTCTCTTCCTCACAGGACAGAGAAGTTTATCTATATGCTTTCTGTTAAACTAGTTCATCTTCGCAGCTGTTATAGAGATAGAACCTGCTCTGAGTTGAAATAGGAAATCTAATTTTCCACTTCATATTTATTAATAAAAACTTGATATGTAAGGATTAAACCTGCTAATAAAGTCTGGAAGCACATGGTAACAGGAAAGAATCAGATGTGCCAACTATAGGTATTTGCTTCTTCAATAGTTCAAATGGAAAAAGCACTCATAAGAAAACGTTATATGTAAACAAGCAGATTTAATACAAATCCTTAAATGCCTAATTTCTGTGCTGAGATTCTATTTTCCAACCAAATGGAAGAAAGCCCTAATTATTCAGCCACTTTCTAATGTCCAGAGAGAGAGAGAGACTAAAACAGCCCCCTACACCAGCCCGGCCCAGCACCATGTGAGAGCAGCAGACACAGCTGCAGAACATTGCCACCTCCCACATTCAGAACGGCGGTACCTTGGCAATGTCTGCACTACGCTACCCCGATTCACTTCGGCTGTGCAGATACTCTTTATTTCTCACATTTCTTAACTCTGCACACTTGACTTTGCCACCTCAATCTTTTTAACAGCTTTCAGTGTACTTTTCCCTATGACTGGTAGTCATTTTTTTCCAGAAGACAAAGAACAGAAATTCTACCATATGGCTTCGCACTCTCATCCATATGATTACAGCTAAGTTGGATAGCTCTACTCCACAGAATAACTGACTTCACCAGTAGGTAATTATTCTCTGCAAAGAGCAGCACTAATGGAGGAAATTGTGTGCATACACACACATGCACCCCCAAGAACTCTGAGGAATGTTTGTGTCTAACCACTGGGCTTCTGCCTTATTCCCCCCACAACTTGCCCAGTTTCTAACAATTCTTCCCATACCATTTGGCTCCTCTTCAAGTTCCAATCCTCATTTATCCTAAAACTTTACTCTTGATCTCCTGATCCTGAGCGAGTCTCCCATTGAGACCCAGGGTTGAGGCTCCCTCCGTCCTTTCAGACCTTTCCTCTTCACCTCTGTGTCCTAAGCCACTGTTCTAATTCTGCTCCCACTCCACCGTGGTTCCTCATCCATGGTCCAACCAATTTCCCTTCACCTGCTGCCTTCTGATTCTCACTTGCTTACTCACTCGCTTGCTTGCTTACTCTCACTTTCTTACTTGCTTGTGTTAACTGTTTTACACTGTAGCGCCCAGTCCCCTTCCTGCTTTTCTTTTCGTTCTCCCCTCTGACCTCAGCTAAGATGCCCGAGAGCTGCAACTCCAAAAGGAAGCCTAGGTTTACCCCTCTAGTTCTGGGGAACATCATATAGTTACTGTGGAGACTGTACATTCATAAGCCAGTCAAAAATAGTGCCCACAAAGGGATCAACATATGCACAATTGGTCACTGCTAGAACTTGAGACACCAGAGCATTATTAGAACAAAGATACATTCTTAGAGAGGAATCTAAATATGTGCCCACTGTCTTTTTGCAGAAGCTTGTTAAACTTGGCAAAACTGAAAACTATTTTTATAGAACAGCAAAACACACATTACTGTCATAAAGGCCATTCCTTCTCAAAGTCCTGATCCCTGTTCCAAAAGTAACAGGGCAATGAGCCCTCTTCAAGAAAAGGTCAGGAGCACTATTTTTAAACACTATAGAACTTAAAGCTTCCTTCTCAAATGTTTTTAGAGAGACTCTGTTACATAACTGCAAAACAATCCACATTGGTAACACCCAGTTTTCTACAAAAGTGTCATGTGTTCACTATTAAAATGTGATTGAGGTAAAGTCCAAGTGACAGATTCAGGTGTTTAGGGTCTTAACCGTTAAAAATGATGATGCAGCTTTACATTTTACCTTCTACACAAATAAATTTGTTTCTCCATTCAATACCATCAGGTCTTGGAATAGCTTTGGCCTCACGAACTGAAATCATTTGATGGCTCCAACTAGGGAAAAGGAAAACAGTTTACAGACCTTAGAAACTTTTGATTCTGAATGAGTAGCATCAGTTTACTTTAAAAAGATGTAAAACTGCTATGTCATAATCCTGAATAGCACAGTACTTTATAATAATCTGTAACAGAGTGTAACAAATTAATCTTCACAATATGAGTAAGGAATGATGGGTAGGAAATGAGAAACATTTTTCCACAAACAGACATTTATGAAGATATCTTCAAAATAGAAAGTTTCCACAGGTTTCCATGAGTAGCCTACATTCATGACAGCATAATTTTTTCAAAAAACAATGTCAACTTTAGAATGTAAACCTACATTTTTTTCTAAATTCAAAAGAAATCAGAACTTTGTAAATCTATCTTTCAGAATTTTCTGTGGGGAGAAAGGAAGATAACAAATTTAAGTGCAGATGAAGTTACTTACTGAATTCCATTACAAAGTATTCGATGAGTCAATATAAAGATAGCATGCTTACAGGTCAGCATTCCTGCTGCAAGGAACTTACTAGAAAGCATTTATACTTTGTATATGCTACAATTTAGATCCTCTACAGCTGTAATGTCAGTGCAACAAATACACATTTGAAGATAACCTACTTTCTGCGTACAATTTTATAATAGCAAAAACATACGAAGTGATCTTACCAAAGAGGAAACAGCAGTACAGTTTAGAGGGAAATCTTTATGATACATGTGCTTGGCACAACTATATGTCAAAAGTAATGGAAACCAAATCAAAATATTTGCAATTTTATGCTCTTAACCAATCCTGCACAGCCAGTTCCCAGCTGCTCTTAACTAAACCAGGAAATTACCATATCAGCAAAAGGGCATGAATGTGAAGTGGGTCACCCCCTCCCATCCTCTGCCACTAGATGATGATTAGAAATAGATGGGTAGTGTGCTGCTAGCAGCACTGTGTTTTTTTTTTTTTTTTTTTTTAAATGTACCACTGACTGGACGTAAAAGTATGGACAGTATGAATCTTTTGCCATAATGCAAAGAGAGAGGAACCTGGCTGAGTATAATTGACATTCTGCAGCTATGGAAATATCAACTGTAAATCAAAATACAATCTGTAAATCAATCAGATAAATTTGGAAGAATTCTGTGCTTCTTAGGTCATAGCTCAGCTGTCATAACTCCATTAAGTCAATGGTGATAAGAGTTTACACCAGCTAATAATCTGCCCCCACAGATTCTACAAATTAGTTTGGAAACAACTCATGATTAAAGCCACTTATGAAAGTCAGCTGTTTGAATAACTGTACTTCCATAGCAGAACATATGCATTATTCTTCTACTATTTAAGAATACGAATAAGGTTGGGTTGGTTTTTTTTTTTTTTTGGATATTTCAAAAGGTTGCAGGACACAGCACATAAAGCATACTTTAGGATACCTCAGATCACTTATTCATACGCATCTGTGTATATTTAGATTTCTCTTGATAAAAAATAGTACAGACATTGATGATCATTTCTAGCATTCAAAGATTCAAAGCAAAGCAAGCTTTCATTCTAATCTATCACTCTCCCTCTTAATTCCCAAAGTAAACCACATTTGCGAGAATTAGAAATACTGTGAAGTACCAAATACTTTGCTGCACATCAAGCCATCATGTCTTTTTAATAACCTATCATCAAGGCAAGTTAACAAGAAATTAAGATGAATTGCTTAAAAGAAACAAACAAAATCAAGTGGCTCGAGCATTGAAGAAACTTGAGCTGCTGCTCCAGAACATTGATCATGAGCAGAAGCAGCTGACTGTCCACATCGTCTGCTTTGCCTAAAAGCCTAATTTAAGAAATCGGAGAGACCCAGGCCAGTAAAAAGTTATGCAGAGTATTTGATCTGTGTTTGGTTAAAACAAGCAGTATTGTTTTCTTGAGCATTCTTATGACCTCAAATTACTCGCATAAATACCCTCATTAAACTAGGTAAAAATTGCAAATACACTTAGTATTTCTATTAAAAAAAGATGATCACTTTACTACCTGACCAATTCTGCCCTGAAGAGAGCTAAGAGCAACTATATATTTTGTCAAGATAATGTAACTGACTTTCTATCACATCCAAACAAATATATCTTCATTAGTGAATGCTCTTAAACAACTGTTACATAACTTAAAAACAATAAATATCAAAGAAGTAGGGTCCCAAATGCCCAAATGGTAATCTCTAGTTCCCTAGCCATATCTTCAGGACAGAGAAGCAAGGCCTTGCTTCAAGGTCTCACTTTGTAAAAAGCCAGCCAAGCGAAAACCTGCTGCCTTCACTCACAGCTGCGCAAGTGAAATCAGACACTCACTCTTAAGGGGGCCTGGTAAACATGGGACAAGCTTCCAAACATTTTCTTTGGAGAATCCCTCCATACATTTTTATACTTTTTCAGATTTGCTGGATAATCAGCAGAGCTCTGATAACGTGAAACACTGAAAGCTAAAACAGTGCTAAAAGCACACTTTTAGCCTGCTGAATCATGTGAAACGTTATGCAGACTTCAAGACTTGAACTCTGTGGCAGGCTAGTTATACAACCATGCTGGCAAATTGTTTAAGCTTTGCCAGATGTGGTGTCTAAGTCCAACAAAAAATCCAAATTACCAAATAACATTGGTGATAACTTATGAAGGGGAGAAAAGCTGCTTTCTATACAGATAGCAAAAAACCCAGAGCAGGACTGTGGGATGGGGCATTGTGTAAATACATGGCAATCAGCAATCTCCTCTGAAAGAGCTTATAGTCTAAATAAATGAAGCGGATAAAATAGCAAAAAGGGAAAACACAAGGAGATAAACTTGTTTAAGGCTGCACAGCATGTGTCTTCCTTTGTGCCCTACTCGTTTTCTGCCATTTACATCAAGTAAGATAACATACAGATTTTAACTGAAATACCTACTGGCCTTTGTTAGGCTGAGGGAGAAATTTAAAACAACATATCTCCATCTTCCCAGCCAATATATGCAAATAGGTGATCCGTTAAGCATTCCAGGCAGGTAACTTCAATGACTCATTCTGTCCAAAATGATGATCACAAATGATGACATTATCTGATCGTTCTTGACCGCATGCTGTTCTTTCAGCAAAACACATCCTGTATATCAAACCTTGCAGTGCTGTGTCGTACTTCATAGATAGGAATCTACAAAAGTCACTTGTATGAATATTGCAGTATTTTCTTTAGTAATCTTTTTATCAAACATAGCAATTCAATAGTGAAAGTTCACTGGCACAGTGCAGGTCATTTAAATGTGGCCTAACTCCTGAACATGTGAAATATTTTCATTGCTGTAATCAATAATTTTATCAAAAATAATGTTATTTGGGATATAATCTCAAAAATTTTGCACATAAAAAAGACACTAGTAACTGTTTTACAGGAAAAGCAAAGAACGATAAAATTATTGATTACAGCAATGAAAATATTTTACATCTTCTGGAGTAAAATACTAGTTCCACAAAAAGCAGAACAGAGCCCTGTGTCCCGTGTATTTCATTCTCATTCCCACCTCTAATAATAATTCTATCCCCCACAACATGTTTCCATCAGCAACCTCAAAGCAAAGATAATGTACACTACAGATAGCTTGGAGCTATATTTGTTCTCAGTGGCTGGCTATCAGACAAGTGCAAATATTTAAACACCATGTTCTGCCTGTCTTCTCCTGAGCATGGGCACTAATTTGGGTTTCTCTCCTCCATCCAATTATCAAATTTCCTAAAACTTTCAGGAACTCTGGTATCTTCGAGACCTGCACCCTGCTCCTTTCAAAGAGGGTTTAAAGTTATCAGGGATATAGAGATGGCGATGGCCAAGAAAAACTCATTAAGTTTTACTCCATAGCAAAATTAGCTAAAAATAATATAGGTTGCTGCATTAGGTGTGTCATTTCCTTATATGACTTCTCAGCTATATAGCATTCTCAATACGGGAATTTTAATAGTATTTTCTACAGCTTTTGTAGCATAATATCACTAGTCAAAAGTTTAAATATTTAACATGTAGTTCATGTTGGAAAAACTGGCAAAGTGTACACAGTTTGTTTTTGGTTTTTTTTTTTTTTAATATTTTCTTCTCTTGACCTCAGCAACTATCTTACTGCCATTCTCTAGTTACCTAAATTTATCCTCTAGTGGGTTTTCGTATCCATGCCCTCAAATCTTCATTTGCATTCCAGTCTTCTTTAAAGGCTCTAAAGGCCTTTTGATTCTCTTTTCTTCTCCTTCTATACTTACACTAAGCCCCTCAATCTTTTCAGCCTTTTTTTTGTTTGTTTTGTTTTTTAAACCAGAAGCTCCTCCATGGCTCTGAGGAGGAATTTAAGTAACATCTTTTCCTTAGATGATGATAATTGCTGAAAATAATATTCAGGGATTACCATCAGTTCAAGTCATGATACTGCAGTGTTGTCATTCTTAGACATTGAGGATATACTAGGAAGTATGAACAGCAGGCCAAAAAATAAATAAAATAAAAAAATTAAGTAACAGTATACAGGGACCAGCTCCCAATTTACACAGAAATCTGCTCCTGACTATATGTTGACAAGCACATCATGAACCAGGAGAGTCAAACTGGACATTTTTCCAGCATTTGGACAAGACCTTTCTGGCTAGTTTGCCCAGGCAAACCAGAAACTTCCTCCCTCTCAGAAAAATATTTACTAAATAGATCACTTCCTGATAGGAAGAGATTAACAGATCGTTATATGTATGGGTAGCAAGGGATGTAGCTAGTATCCTACATAAAAGGACATCCTCACGTTCCTAATTTAAGGACTGCATAGCAATATCGTATAATTTGTGTGTTTAGCAAACAGCACCTGGACAACAACCCAAACGAAACTGTAAGAACAAAAGATCTTATCTGTAGAACTTGTTAAAGTAAAGCCCTTTATACGAATATCTCTCTTAAGATCAGGTTTAAGCATGCACAAAGTGCAGTTAGCTCATGAATTGCCACAGGCCATATGGATTTAAGCTACAAAATCCACATGCAGTGCACACCCCAGTGACGTTTGCTTTCAAGGATTTCACGATCATTCATTCCTTACACTGAAGTAAAATATGAACACTACAAAAAATGATAATAAATATTATTAGCAGTCATGCATTTTGTTCTCCTTCCAGGGAACAGTTATGGTGAACATACACAAAATGGACAGTGACATGTATGAATCAATGGCCTCAACAGCAAGGTCTTTAAGGCAACCTTTAAGCTTATTTAAATACAACCATCTAACGCTGTATATGCACAAGCAATCTTTTTAAGAGATTCTCAACTGACAATTTGGTAAAACGTTCATAATCTATGGTTTTCCTCAGATTCCCTCACAACTTGCTCTGTCTTCCATTCCTCTTTCACAAGAAAGTCCAGATGCCAAAATTAAACTCAAATTCTAGTAAACCAACAAGGTTAGTGATCCACCTAGACACGGGAGAATTCCTCACTAAAAATGGTCTATGTTCACGTCTAGTACGGTTAAAGTAAGTAGTCATCTGATCAATTATCTCCACTGACTTGGGGTGATGGAACACACGTGCGGCTATTAGGGTTCAAGTAATTCCAGAACATAAGCAATACCTTAAACTAAAACTAAGAGCAGATCTTTCTTGCACAGGGATATGCAGTTTTAAAACAGTGTAATATAAAAAAAAAAAAAAAAAAGCTATTTCAGAAGGACAGAGCTATCTGACTTTTGGCAGCTATTTTGCAGAATAAAGCACCTTGGCTAATCAAAGAACTTTAGAGAACACTTTATATCAGCATTCCCACTGTCCTCAAATCCTTTCACTTGTTTCCTTTCTTTGTCAGTTATCACTTCTGCAATGCTGCTGTTCTTTCCTCTTCAAGGGAATTAAAATGTTGATGCATCACACAGAAGAAAGCAAAATTTTACATATTTTAAAATGCTAAGATGAGTTTAATACTTACTCAAATTCTGTGGCATAATATTTGAAGAAGCCTATTAGCAAATCTCCAAGACTTGATCCATTTTTTGAGAGGTAAGGAGGAATGGTACACGGGGCTTGATGAACAAGGTGCAACTGCATAGTAGGATCAAAAGAGTCCTGTCAAAATAAAATCAGAGAGTATATACATACACACACATACAGCCTTAATCTTGGCATGTATTTTTATTTGTAACAATAAAAGGCTGCCCATCACTTGCTTATTAGAAGTTCAAGTACAAATTAACAAGTGCTGTGCTGGATGCTAGTTACTCCCACTGAGCTCAAGTAGAATCACCTTGCCCAGGAGACCATCCCTTACCTTCTGTTTGCTTAAGAATTTTAACATAGAAGAATCTCTGAACTGGTGTTTACATACTAGTAAAACCACATGAACAAAAGCAGAGGAAGGTAGACTGCACTGAGGTGGCTGCAGCTGAGCTGAGACAGGGTCCGTGAAGCTAATGTAGTTGTCTCTAAGTTTCTGTAACTACAGTACAGAAACACTCACTCCAAAAGGAAGGCCTTACTTATTTCCCATAGGATAGAGTTCAACTTGCATTTCAACCCCATTAGCTCTAATATGAACTTGCATCTTTCCACATAATGAGTTCAGACTGTGGTAGCACCTCCTCTGTGCAAGCTATCTGAAAGAATGAAGAGTTTTACAACAGACCTGAATATACAGATCCCACCATTTAAGCTCAAGTATGCTTTTCTTCCAGAAATATTGCAGCTTTGCTAAAAAGGAAAGTCACCATTACCAGTGCAGAAAGTTTCCTTTTCAAGACTAAGCTAACGTTGCTTTAAATTTGCTAACTGCTTAAATGTCCACTTAGGTTTCTCTGACAGACTGGAGGCACAAGGAAGAGAATATATCTTCTGCTACTAGCTAGAGAAACAGTTTTGAAAAGTTGATAATACTAGGATGCTATATTTTACAGCAATGTCCTGTGTATTTTAAAGAAAATAAACCCCAGATACAAAAAAGTGTAGGAACCTATTCAGTCATATTAGCGCATCGCCCCCTCCCTCACTTTGTTATTTTAAGGAGTAGTATCAGTGACTCTCTAACTTTACAGTACATTACTGAAAACACTACACACTAATACTATTTCCATGTTCACAGCAGGCAATGCTTCCTCCAAGACAAAGGTGGTTAGTGATCAACCTAGTAGGATTTGAAAGTTTGGGACTCTTGTCCTCTTTTGCCAATTCTAGCAAAAAAGGCCATGTTTCCAGCTGTAAAAACTTTGGGCTTTTGTTCTCACATCACATAATGTTGTGTATGAGACATTACGATAGTTACCAGAGCTCAGAATTTAACACCTCACAATCCAGCAGAACACACCAGAAGCAGAGGTGGACATAAAAAGCAGATACACAGCTTACATTTAAAGCTCTAAAAGGGGAACAGAAGCTTTCTATAGATTGTACAGTATATACAATTTTAAACCTAAAGTAAATCAGATACCTATTGGAGTGAAAGTCACTCCTTGCCCCCATGCCCACAGAAAGCTGCAGAAGAGTCCTAACAAATGGGCTTAGTATTAGCAGTGTAACAGCAGGGCATGGACATGGACATGGGGCAATGGACATGGGGAGAAAGAGGAATGAGAACAAGGGCTGCTGACTTCTAACAATAAAAACAGAAACGCAGCGAAATTACCATGACAGATGTCTACTGCCACCAAACATTTACTTACTAGTGTTAGTAAACATTTCTGAAAAGGAGAACAAGTTTTCCTTTATGCTTTATATATTCAAATTACTGAAAATTTCTCAGCTGCAAGAAAAATCTGCCACTGCAATAAGGTTAGCACATCGAGCAGCTGAAGAACTGGTCTATGGTTTATTATTTTTGCAGAATAATAAATAAGCTATTTTCTTTAGTAATATTACTAACTTAAAGAGGATGTTGCTTTTTCTTAGCAATCTTGATGTTAAGTGTGACTCAAACAAGGAAACAAGGATATTGTCTACACTTTCTTTATATTTTTATATATTAATCAAGATTAGTTCATTTGTATTAATGTTGTATTAATGTGAATTTGAATGAAGTAAGCAATGAACTAGTAACTGCCATAACAATAGCAAAAGATAATATATTCAGTATTATTGTAATAAAACTTATGGCAAAAAAAGAAAAGTACCTGCATGCCTGTGCGCATACATGCTTAAATCCAGAAAAAGGAAAAGAACAAAAGGATACGAAGGACCATTTTATCCAAAGATATTTTATGTATAAGATTTGTTGACAGTTAATATAATATGAAGTTAGGAAAACTTGCAGTTTTATAATTAGAAAACTGTATTTTGAAAAGGGTGATTATGATAGAAGTATAGTCCAAATGAAGGTATTTTTCAGAATATTCGGTTTGCCTGTCTCTTCATTGAATTTACAGCTGATCGAAAGTCATGTAAGCACCAGTGCAGCAAATGTGAAGAACTCATTTGAGGAGCAGGAAACAGACCACATTCCAAAGATACGCACTCTTGGTGGAAGAGATGCAATTCCTACATTTTCTGAAATAGTTTTTTTTTTTTTTAATAAAGAAAAACAAACATTGAGGGTTGCTGATCACCACTTGTAGAGAAGAAAAATAAAGAAAAAAAATGTTTTGTCCTTCTGATATACAGCAAATCAGCTATGGAGGAAATTGCTATTATCAGATTAGAAATTTTACACCTAACACCAAATTAATTACTGCTTTAACTTGAGAAAGGGTATGGAGAAGATTTAATGAAAACTTCTGTCAAGATATATCAATAACGTACAATGCAGTCTGTTTAAGGTCATTTCTTAACAGTTCAGTCACTCAGCATCCAGTGAATAAGATATCAGATTGGCCACAGGAAGTCTAGGCTCATCTTTGTGCTTTGCCACAGACAACCCATGAAACCTCATTAGTCTCTCCCCGCCTTCATTCACCTATTGTAAAACAGGGATAACAGTTCTTTTCTTCCTGCTAGATGGACTCAAGGAATAACTAAATAAATGGAGCAAGGTACAAATTACAGATAATACACCTAAGGGAGGCTGGTAATAAGAGAGAATTACAAAGCATCCTTAAAATTAGCTCAGTTTCAAGAAGGCTTTCCCTGCAAGTTTTCCCTTTTTAACTTGCTCTAGAAGGTAACAAATCCAATTTCTTTTAGAATTAGTCCCTCATTTGCTTGCTGTACTTTTGCCTTATATCTTAAGAAATGGGGGGAAAAAAACCCTCAGAACCTGATTGAGAAACAAAATCAATAAGCTATGCGTTATTTCAAAATATTCTAGAAAAAAAGACTCCAAAGCCTTTTTTTGCCAGACCTCTCCTTAGTTTGGTTGGCTGGTTTCTCAAGGAAACAATAGCATTCAGCAACATGCATCATATTCAAGGCACAATAATGCTGACACATATTCTCCTTCCACCTTGCACACTGGAAAGGAATACAAGCGTACATCCAAAAAATCTATACATCAAGATACTCAAATGTAATATAAGCTTAATTCTGACTGTACAAGGTTCTTCCTTCAAAAAAAGTTTATAATGCTAACCTCAGAACAGTATCTTGTCTTTTTGATAGGTGCCTGTATTCACATACACACATGCATATATATTTACAAAAATTACCTTTCTCCAATCTTACAAATTAACATTTCACTAGTATTTATCCAAAAAAGTGCAATTCTAAGTGGAGAGCAAATTGCACCTGTCCAAGGACTGACTCCTGATGTTTGAAGTAACTACAGAAGCTTAAGCATCATCCCTTCTCCCGCACATCCCTTTGCAAAACACCACTGCTTGTGAAACTGAGGCAGCAGAAACAAAAGCATGCTCAGGCTAGAGTCACTGAAGTTCCCAATCCAGAGTACTAGTGGAAACCCACTTCCATCTGGATTTAACTCATATGCCAGACTGTAACCTGGAACATGAGAGACTCAGCCATATGTTCCCTTCTGACATACAGTTACAGCAACATTTATTTCTGGCAAAGGTACAGGCAAAACAACCAGAAGTAGCAGTGCCTTAAGCCACTACAGATTCCCCTGGGCTCATCTGTCACAGTCCTAATTCAGAGGTAAGTTCTCTGTAAGTTTGGGACCGATCAAAGCATCTTGTGGGCTACTCCAGTCTATGTGGTCAGGCTGGAGAAGAAGGGGCTGCCTGCCAGCCTGAAAGCCCTAGAGTGGGGCTCCCACCTCTCCTGCACCCCAGCGTTCCTGCTAAACTCACAGCTGCAAGATGTCAGCTCTGTGCCAGCCGAAGACTCCCTGTGGCAACACGGTCCACGGGTGGGCAGACCTGGGAGCCTTCCAGGACTTCTCACTCTCACAGATCTATGAAAGGTATATACTGAATCAGAGAATCTGCCTTTTGTTTCTTATTCAAGGCACGTATGTCTGTTCTACATTGCACCTGCAATTTAAAACAGGCAGTTTTTCAAAGTGTAGAAGTCTTTTCAAGCTGCAGTTAGAGCTGCAAATTTGATTTTGAAAAAAGCTGATTGCAAATAGAGCTGTTTTGTCTCAGAAGGGGAGACATAGTATTTATATGTAGTATTAGAACAGGGACACTGCTTTGACCAGCTACCACCACAAGTAAGATATATCGTTTCTTAGGACACTGACATTTTCCCATGCTTTGTAATTATTACTGTAAGCTAGAAGTAAAACCAGAATTGTTCTAGTGTATTTCTTTTTTTAATTTTGAATTTATTTGCAGTATCAGTATTCAGAAATTATAACTTTCACAGCATTTATTGGGACACTTAATTATATTCTTAATAGAAACAGTAGACCAAAAATATATTTGTAAGTTTCTAGCATAATTTAAGTATTTTAATCCACAGCTTTGATTTGGTTTTATAGTGAACAGGTATAGAGTATACAGAATATTTTTATTTTATTAGTAATCTTAGAATATTTAGTCTGTCCTCCCAAACACAAGATAACTAACACAAATTATGTTAAAACAAAATAAAGTGTTATTCCTATTGCAGTGTCCTAGAAAGCACACAGGAACCTGCAAGTTTTACCATTTTCACAGGGTACAATAAGAACCCTTGCATTTTGTATACATCCACATTTTTTTCCGTTTATGGAATACTTTTGCTTTAATCATTTAAACCATTAGTATTTGTGAAGTACTCTAAAAGCATTTACACAGTTCAAACACTACAAACATAAATGTTTCAGTAATTACTACAAAGAAATCAGAAGCTACTGATTCTTAGAGTTGTTTTCTTTAAATCACATGTCACACAAAACTTAAAATACTACAGCATGAGCTTTAGGGAAGTATAATTAGCAAGTAATAAAAAAATACAGATTGAGTTATGTATGCAAGAAATCAAAAACAGCTTCATATGCTTTTTAGCATTAACAATGAAAAGATTAGAAGGTGCATAGTACAATAAAAATCAAAATAAGAAAGACCATAAAATTTAACAAAGGTATACATAAACAGGATTACAAAATAGGGATAAAACTTCAATTTACTGTAGTTCAAAGCCTTCTTTTGCATCTTAGTTATCTTAATTATCCAAGATGGCTGACAGCACAGTATTTCTCCCTGATATAGTGTTATCAGATCTTCCCATTTCAGCATAATAGGAAGTATATGCAAGAAGAACGAACGGCTTTGAGACTAACTCAGAACAATTACCAGCAGTATTAAAACACACATATAGACAGACAGATCAAAGTATAGCAATTACGAATAAGAAAAATGTAAAGTGATACTGAGAAGAAAGGTGAGGAAGAAAGAACACGGAACGCCTCTTAGCAAATTATTACTTAGAGCTATTCAGCAATAGCTCCTTTGTCCCAGACAAGTATTTAAGAGGGTAGCTGTTATTTCTAGGTAATCTTCCTTAGATTAAGGATCACTAATTACAGCCTTCGTTCTGCTGAGGATCAAAGCGTACAGACCCACATAGTCCTCTGGAAATCAACAGAGTATAATCTGGATCTAACAGCAAAGTCCTAAAAAGGGATTTTAAATGTGTGAACTGAAGCCCAATTTTGTGAGGTTCCAAGAGCCTCCTTAGTAAACATATACCATTCACCCTCTGAACCAAGACGTATCAGATGGAAGACATAAGCAACTCAACAGCTGTTGGAAGTTATGAAATCCTGAAATAGCACAATCAGACGGAAACAACAGTAGTTCATGTACTAAGAAAAAAACAGTCAGAAAGTTACAGAAGACACTGGAGCATTTGCAGCCTAGCATAGAGAGAATTTGGTGAACAGCACTAGTTGCCAAGTGCGTGTAAAGTTTTCTCACATATAAAAATGTTTTCACTAAAGAAATGATCAAGAGCAGCAACCAACCATTTTCACACTCCACACTAAGTTTATCAATATCTATGTTTACAAACTATGCTTAACAACCTATTATAGATACTTAAGAATTCATATATTTTAGATAAGCTTCATTCACATATATGACATAGTAATAATTCATAAGAAACACTTACTGGGTAATTTTTTTGGAGGGATGGAAGGATGGGTTCAGGTAGGGCTATAAAAAAAAAGTTTAAAGTTGCTGTGATTCATGTAATTCACAGGAAACAATATCACATCAACTACACCAAAGGATTGGACTGAAATTCCACATTAGAAACATCTACTCAGAACTTCACTTTCATGCATGTTGTAAAATAAAAGTTATTCCACAAACCCTTCTATTACTACATTTTATCTATAGTAGAATAAGAAGTTAATTCAGTTAAGGGAAGCTATTACTAAGATATTGCTATTCGTAGAAGACAAGAAAAGTTCTACAGCAGCTGGGTACCACTTGCCTTTTAAAATTCATGTTAATTCATGGCCACAGGAAACTCACCTAGACTCCTTAAAGGGCAGTCAATCATACCTTCACACTTTCTCTCTCTCTCTCTCTTTCTCTTTTTTAAAATCATCTAATATAGTCTGATTATATCACAGCATGGGAAATCTCCAGATGCTGGATAAGTATACTTCTTCAGCTACAAAGTTTGGCGGTTTTTTGTTTTTTGTTTTTTTAAATGTTAAGTCTCCAAAAATAACTTGGACTACAGCAAAAAAATGCCCAACATACTTATCAGTCATGGCGAGTGAAATTCCCACAAAAAACAAATATAGTCAGATGCTGTTAGCTGGTCTTCTAAACAGCAAGCAGGACAAAGATCATACAGACACTAGTGATACTAATAAATACAGAAGAAACTAGATAATTCATCTAGTATTAAAGTCACGGACAGGTAAAACATATTGCATACTAAAAATAACAAGATAAAGAATTATCTCCCAGGTGAGATAGTGCTATAGATACACAGAGAGAAAGAAAAAAAAAAAATCCCAAAAACATTCATATCCCATTCAAGCCTTATAGCAACTGCACAACCCTGGTAGCAAAGTTTCAATATCACTTCATCAGCATGTTTTTTAAACAAAATTGGTCCATATCATTCACTAGGGAAAATCATAATTATGTTCAACACACAGGACTTTGACTTGGGATTTAATTCACCCTTGAAACAACGTCTCACAGGTGAAGAGATGTTTTTCTATACGGAGGAAAAAAATTGGAATAGCAGAATTCTCAGAACATGCTTAGGATATTTTCAAAGAGTATACTATATTAACTAGCAGGACTGCTAAGAATATGATGACAGCTGTTTTAATAATCACTCTATTTTGTTTGTGAGCGTTTTGAAATATGAAAGGGTATCTTATTTCTACAATATCTTGGATATTTTCCCATTCTCTGCTATACTGAAAGAACAGGCAACAAAATCTGAGCAGTATGAGTAATCAAGATATTTCATGTTAATTTCTGGGTCTGCATGATGCATTAAGACAACAGGGGTTAAGGGGAAAAAGTTACCACTTACCACTAAGTGTGGTACCACTAGTGTTTGCCACCTGAGTTTTTCTTTTCCTACTGTACAAGACAATTGGACCTGTTACCTGGAGGAAAGTTCATGCACAGAACATTGATGCACCTACAAAATAAACTCAAGCCACACTAACCTTAGGTCAAAAGACTTCCACAGTAGTATGATAAGAAAACAGAAACAGATTAAGTAGTTCAGAAAAGAAATTTGCCTAATGAAGAGACCATACTTCCTGCTGAAAGAAAGCTGGCCATTTTCCTTCCTAGTGCCATCAACAAAAGTCCTACTAGCAAATTCTATGATCAGGACACAGAAGTATCATATACATGTAGTAGAAATGAGAAAGAAGTTAAAACTTGCAGGAATAAAACATCAGAATTCAAACAGCTGGCACCAGATACATGTCCAGAGCCTTATTTCTCCAGCCTTTTTAGCAGAAAGGGCTCATGGAGAACAGGTTAAGAACTCTCTACCTCTGGCTTGCAGACTGTTGATAATAGGCAGCTGAACTGATCACAGTTCTGCATGAAAAATATTATTCAGATTTTTTTTCTTCCCCAGACAGCTGTGGCAGCTGCCACAGATGACAACAGCAAATGCCCTCATGCTTGCAGAGCTATTAACATCATTGCAAGCCTACACATTTATATTTGCTTGCAACTCCCACTGTCTTCCCTTTTGTGCATTACTTTTATGCACAGCTCAGTAATTGGCTATTCATGACTGCATACAGCACCTAATACAAGAAATTCCACTCTCCCAATCACTCTTTAGAGTTACTGCAATACTCTGAAAATACACTTTGGGAATAAATTTCCAAGTGAAAAGACCTGCTTCCACTAAAAGGCTAAGACTAACAGTATCAAATGCTTATCAAGTCACAGTTAAGATGGTCACTAACTGCTAGACAGCGTAAGGATACTCCTCCTCATCTCTTGCATGTGCTTCACCTTTGCATAGCGATCTTTGCACCCAGTAGCTCTCACCAGTTTCACTCTTGTATCTAATAATCAGTTTAGCCATTTTATTTTTAAGTTGATTGTCATTCATCTCTTCTAATCAACAATTCTTTTTTTTATTGTTGTTAAGAGTCTACATTAAAAATCCATCACCTACAATATTGTGTCAGAGCTGTGGCAACAGACGTTGCAACTTTTTTTTTTTTTTTTTTCTTTTCACAGAATCAAGTCTATGGAACACCACCGCAGCAAATGTAGAGAAAAGAACATAAGCACAGGATAGACTAACTTACTACCTACTATCCTCATGATTGGTATGTTAGTAATTTGCACACACTACAGGGATCAAAGAATTCAAAGCAACCCAGCCAACTGGATCTCAAGCACACAAAATGCCTTCCTAGATCCTCTACTAAAGATACTCCTCAGTTGAAAGAAAACTACCAGCTTCAGGCAACTGTCATAAAAAGCTTTCAGCCCTCGTACAGAGTGGGTGTAGCATGATCTTGGAACTACTAAATAATTGGCTACCCACCCTACAGTGGGTATCTATATTCCTGGCCAAACAAGCTGTCAAAGGAACTAAACAATCATTATCTCTTTTTATCTGATTAATAAAAACAAACAAAAAAACCCCACTACACAGGTTGACAAAGGGAAAAATCTAAAATGAACATGTACACAGTTTTATCTACAGATGTGATCATAAAATATTAAGGATACATTGTTATTAAAATAAATACAATGAACAAGAACAATCAGCAGGTTACAAAAAAATTAAAACAAAAGATGAATGAATATAAGCAGCAAAATACAAAGTTCATATATAAACTGACAGGAATTAAGAAATTACTTCTGCAGGCATGTTACTCCACAAGACCTACACCTCAGGGGCTCCTTGCCTATCCTTCTGAAATCACCTATCTCCCAATAAATAAGAAGCTCATACTGAGCTAAATGGTTTCTTATGCAATTCCTTAAGTCTTAAGCAAGGATCACAACTTACAAAACTACAAACATGGATTTCTCTAATAATAGACACTAATAGGGGGATGAGCTCATTTCAATCTATTCTACAAGAACATTTCTGAACTGCATAGCTTCCTTGAATTCTCAACAGGGATCCTTAACTCCGCAGGTAAGGCTTCCCAGCTCCAGATAGAAGTTTAATGTTTCAATATGTTAAAGTCGCAAAAAAAAAAAAAGATGCTGCTACTGGCAGTCAAATATCCCAATTTCTAATGGGACACCAGTCACTTAATAAAGGACAGTAATGAGAAAATTTCCTAACCATGTGTACATTCTGGCATATGTATGCCCTCACGTTCAGTCATCAACAATCAAAAAAATCACCCCACAGCATTTGTTGTCCCTTTGAATTTTCTTGAAAGTTCCCAAGTGCAAGAAACTTGAAATTGTGATGTTTAGCTGTTTCCCTTGGAACTACTAAATAATTTGCTACCACAAAGCAATATGTACAGTGGACGTACAGTGGATAGCTAACAAAGGACAGGTTTTTGTTAATGAGAGCTTGAGTTTATTTTATAGTTACACAACATCCTGCAGGTACATTGATTTTTTTTTTTTTCAAGCTGATAACTGATTCCAGACAAGAGGCCCGCTTGTTAGATAAAAATGAAGCACTAAGGAAAGGGAGTAAAAACACTTCGTTTTCAGATTTTTTTGTGTGGAAAAGGATTCCTGCTAGTGTTTAATTTTAAAAGGGGAAACCTACACAAATACCAACTTAAAAAAAACAAAAACTTTAAAAGAACAGTTTCAAAAGGCAAAAAATACTTACTCTGTAAATAGTGCAAAACCATCAACACAAGACTATAGCTGCTTAGAGTACCACGACTGGCATCATTTATGTCATGAAAACTCGCCCACTTCTTAACAACCAGTACTAACGGACGAACTCGATTCTCAACTGTAAGTAAAATAAATACTTATCAGAAATAACTAGAAATACAATAACAGTAACTAGAAAGTGATCAAATAATTTTTATTCCCGCTTGATCAATATGATACTCGTTTTGTACTCTAAAGTTACCTTTTGTAAGCCATTTACAGAATTTACTTAGTTATCCTACAACTACTGTCCATCTTATTTAAAAAAAAAAAAAATGGAAAAAAATTTGCATTTGAAAATATCTTTTGAGTAGTAAGATCCACAGATGCATTACTAGGGCCATGCCAGGTAACCTGCAGATAAGACAAAATTGGATGTGCCAGTTAATGCAGCAGTTCCCTCCAGTTCATTGTACTCATTTCCTGAATTAAACTGCTTCCAGGACAGATCAAATGTAAGTTTTTATTTAGATTATATAAACTTTGAGGACAAGGAAAAGAATTCTTCTGACTGGAAGACACAGAACTCATTCTTAATTTTTCCTCAGGGTCCATGAAAGCAATAAACACTGCATTCAAACAGCAATTCTAAAATTGCCTGGTCCTTAGTGGTTTTTTGGAGATGAGATCTGTTAGACAAAATATTAAAATCAAGACGTAACCTTTTCATCAGGAAAGATGCTAATAGTCACATTCCGGCTCTGAACTTCTGAATTGTGAGGGAATGTAGGTAGCCTTCCGTACAAAGGTTGTAACATATTTTAGGGAGATGTCACTAATCGTTATCTCCTAGGGATCTCACAGCATACTTCATTTATTATTTCCAGATATGTGGAAATGAATCATCAGCCCAGTGAACCACCTTACGATGGACCAGGCAATCACGTGTTTTGGAGAATCTCTTCTAACCTCACATCTTTGTGCAAAGTTTTGTATGCTGCACATCAGGACAGGAATACATCAATTGGCAACTGCTGCATCCAGGACAAGAGATACTGTCTATAACAGCATCAGTTGCTTTCTCTGTTATTTCGAAAATCCCAAACAAACATGCTGCCTCTTACAAGTTATTTACAATGGTTCAGCAGATATGCCTCTGGACTTGGCACTCTTCTTGTAACAAATGTCCTGAATTAAATCTGGAAGACCTCTTAAAAACAAGAGCCCTTGCCACCAGTCACCTAATCCTCTACATCTTTCACTAGTGGTTGCATTAAAAATTATGACTGTTATAAGATAAGATGCAGAAGAATTAGTATACCGATATCATATGAACCCTCAATAACAGAAACATGATATTTCATGAGACAGAAATGCAAATAGGCTCAAATTCTAAACTGGACTTCGCTTTGAGCGTCACAATGGAAAAAATTTCTTTTTAGTTAACTTCATTCTGAGATTAGGTTTTGGTGTACGCTAGTACATGTTGTTTATATATAATTAAATTAGCGTGTCATTAGCTGCCAGCAAGCTTTTCCTGACATTCTTACATCAGTCAATAGTCTATTCCCTCAAGAAAATGTACGGTAATGTCATATTCTCAAAGCTAAAAGGTCCAGTTTCCAGTCTAATTGAAAAATCCCACCCATCAATTGCTGATTTCATTCCAGACATGCCTCCTTAGGTGACCAACCAATAACACAAAAGCAATAGATTCCAGATGCTAGCTCTACTTAATCTACCTACATTTTCTCCTTCTGTGGACCTTCTGCTTCACTTTGTCATATAATCTTTGATCTCTTCTACAGCACCTGATGCACCAACATAGAAGGGCTGGTTTGGAAAAGACAGAAGAGCATCCACAGAAATATTTGTGAATATTATCATCATGCTCACTAAGTTAACCAGCCCCTTGTTTGCTCGAGCATCTAATTCCACAGAATAACAATATCCATATATCTTACACAATGGAGGCAACTGAATTTTTTTTTCCTGGCATGCAGGGTGAAGCCCTTCAGCCATGCAAATTTTAAGTGAGCAGGCTAACACTTCTAATGCTATTTGACCTGGTTGATATGACTTCTAAAAGTTTATATAAAGACTAGATGGTTGATAATAATTTTCATTTGTTTGTTTGTCTGAAGTCACATGAGAGTTTTCTTATCCAAAAGAAGAGAAGACAGACTATGCTTGATAAAGCTTGCCTATTTATGCAGGTCTTGCACATTGAAGAAATTATCCGTTTAATTAAAAGTCTCCCTTAGTTAGTAACTCGATCCTTGACCTCAAGAAAACAGTGATATTTATCACTATCATCAGGAGACATTACGTTAATTTTGACAGTGCATATTAAGGAGCCTGCAAACCTGATGAAGCTGGACACCAAGGCAGAAAGAAAGAAAAAGGCTGGGCCTCACGGACCCCTTCCATTGCTTTTTTTCACATCTAAATTCCTGCCTGTCCCTATAGTGAACTGCTGAGAGGAGTAAGTGCTGAGACATGGGAAACTGGTGGCAGAACCTGGGAACAACAATATTAACATTAGACTTAGTGAAGTGAGCCCATACCTGTAGTTGTGAATGACAAAGATTATTTTTCTAAACTTTCTAAGCTTAGAAAGAAATCCCTTTCTAGGTGGATGCCTTCCTGGGTATACCAGGAAATTACAGTTAAACAACTTTTCCAGGACAAGATCCTCCCTGAATATGGGATACTGTGGGACTATCCTGGTTCTAAGTATTAGCCAAAAGTAACTAGTAAGCATAACTTGTACTGATAACTTCATACCGTAAAAAGGAAGGAATTTATGTATGCAAGAACTGAAGGAGGTTGTAAAGGGTGACCTTACTAGGCTGAAATGCAGGTGGCCTAGAGGAATTAGGCTGAGATCTGCTCCTTACGCACTTATCTGCCAAATGACATCGTGATGCTAAGCAAAAAAAAAGCTTAGCTCAGCAGTAAGAGTGCTGTTGTTATTTCCTCTTTAGAAGTCTGTTCCACAATCTCCTACTGAAATGCAAACTACTGAGGAGAGACAACCCTCTTTTGTTTTGCGGTTAGTCTAAAAATTGAAGAAGTATTTCAAATTTTCCAAGGAAAGACTCTGTATCATAAGATGTTAGCACAGCTAGCTATCAGTCATGCATACCTATCAGTGGCTGTAGGGAAATAAAAGAAATAGGAGATGATATCACATGATAATCATTGGTACAAAGGGAATAATACAATAATGTATTTGGTTCTGCTCCTCTTCCCCCATCTCATTATCTGCAGAAGACTGAAGCAGCCGTTGTAATAAATATGTGGACCTTCATATGAAGATACTTTGTTATCTTCTGAATATTGTAATATTCAATTAAAAACATGGCTGCTGTGTAGCCTCCACACATTTAGAGCAAAAAGAAATTACCTAAAAGCTATCTAAGGAAGCTAATTAGGTAATTATACATAGTAACATAATAGAATAATAAAATTGAGTTGAATATATCAAGACTAAAATACAAACTAAAACTGCAGGCAAAAAGTCACAGAAATAATAAAATATATTAAAAACTTACTGTATGCATAGGTTCTCAGAAGGAATGTATTTCTTATTCCTACAACATTGTTTACGTTCAAGTCAAACTCCACACAGCTATGGAGAAGGAGAAAAGAAAATGAATCAAATGCCATAGCATTTAATTTCAGAATATTTATTACCTATTAATGACAGAGGTAAAGAAATGCAACTTTAAGACAATATTCTAGGATTTTCTTTCTTCACACAGTAAGAGTTAGAGGCTGTGATTTCCACTTTGAGTCTGCATACAGTACAGCCATGGACTTGGAATTCCATTGTCTTTAAAACATGATGTTGATTTATGTGGAGGATGCAGGTAGAACTAAGCTTAGACCTTAGGACAACTTAATATATCAAATAATTGTTGGACTTTTAACAAATCTTTTTCACAACTAGGCTTCAAATACATGATTTACTATGGATAGCGGGTTTGATAAAACATCTTTCGATGCCAGGCAGGATTCTCTGAGGTTTTAGTTTAGCATATCACACCAATGAAAGGAGTAGGAGAACTAACTATAATAGGTCAGAAGGCAAGAACCTCCTTACACATTTCAGATTTAACTGCTCTTATTCCTGAGAGATTCCAGTTCAACAACACACACATCAGTACCCGTACTGTTGCTTGAGTTTGCAACAATGGTTGGAGATAAGCAACAAGCGCTTTGAAGTGAAAGTTTTTTTTAGTAAACAGTGTATATTTTGAGAAAATCATCTTAACTGTTTCAGAGCATGCAATTTTTAGTAATTGTTTCATGATGCTAACAGCAAATAAGAGCATAGCAAACAAGTACTGTCTGCTTTATTTTACCATATCAAATAATCTGAATTTCATATTACTTATACAGCTTAAATACAGTACTCAAGATACAATAACCAAATTTACGGCCAATAAACTATAACAACATTTTAACTTGCAGCAAGAAGAGCCTCTTCTTGAGGAAAGAGTAGGTATCTGCAATGTACAGCTACTTATAAATATACTGAACAGATTTCTGACATCAACTACTTTAAAATATCCTTTGTATCAAAAATATTACGCAATTTAAAACATGAATTAATATTAAACATGACTTTTCAGATGTTTTGAGAAGGTCGTAAACAATAATGCAAGAGCTACTTGCTTGAGCTACTGCTTGACAGTTGTTAAAATAAGCACAAACACCAATAAGAATAGTAGTTATATGTGCAAATATAGCAAAGAAAATTGTCAGGCAGCATATGTAATTTCAGTTAACTCCACTTGGCAAGATTACTTTTTACTAGATGTTGATTAAACAAGTTCTATTGTAGTTCTATTATACTTTAACATGCACGTTTAACAAATGTTGCAGTTACAGCAACTGAAAAGGGATTTGTGCTGTTTTGACTCAAGTTCTACCAAAAGCACTAAAGGAGAAAAAAATAAAAGTCATTTCCACATCAAATGCAGAAAGCTTTTGTGTCCTCTGCGCTACAGAAATGTTGTTAATTAATTGAAGGCCTGACTGGTAGCTGAGCTGATTTTGGAATTACTTCTTGGGAAAGACGACAAAAAATAGGGATAATAAGCTTTTAAGTGCCAATGCTCTTCCCTTACCGTTAAAGCACTAAGAAACCACCAAGATCAAAAAGGAGAACAAACAAAACCAAGCTCAATGCTTTTTTTTTTTTTTTCTCCCTTTCACCAAATCAAATCAAGTGGGCGAGGTACAACTTTCAGGCACTTATTGACCATTGACGCAACACATTACAATCTGGGTCTGGCTGCAGAGATTGGCATCCACTGAATTCTATCACCTTCCCCAGCAGCTGGGTATCAAGAAAACTGGCATTGACAGGAAGCTTCTCACGTTTAGTTTCTGGTTTTGACTAAAACAGGTTTAGTCCCCTGGTTACAGGGTATCCAATCCATTTTTCAAGACCTCTTGGGTGAATGAGTATGTGTATGAGCTGAAGGGAAACATAGGAAAGAGAGCCTGGTAAGAGACCAGAAAGAGACAGATGTTTAGACAAAACACGCATGGAAGTGAAAAGGTACATAATGGGAAAATACCTGGATGGTGGGGGGGGGGGGGAGGGAAGGAAAACCAAAGAGCGAATTGTACTGTTCCCCCTCCCCACCCCCGCAAAACGTAATGGGCAGCTTCTAGTCTAAGAAGATTATCCTTTGAGTTAGTAGGAAAGAAAGAATCCTTCAAATCCTGTCTATAAGGTATATGAATATTATGACTGTCACATTTTTTTGCAAGTGACTATAGCAAGGACTGTAAATGCCTACAAAGAATGCCCATTTTCTCACTTATTCACTTCCATAATTAAAGTTTCCTTTTAAAACTCAATTTAAAATTGAGAAAAAAAAATCTTCCTTTACCTCCATGATTTACTCAAGATTTTTACCAGGAATATATTATTTAATGTATCCATAGAAAGACTAGCATTGTTGTATGCAGGTAAGCTGTATACCCCAGATTTTAACTTGATAAGTTTAATATTTTCAGAAAGTGTAGGAGAAACAAGCTACTGTACTGGATAAGAGAAAGGTATTACACAAAAAATATTTGAATCTTTAAAAGGCAGACAACCACACAGAGGTAAATATGGGGTTAGAGTGTAAATGAAAAGAGTATATATCAAAACCCTAAAAAGTATTGTATAATCTCAAATGCAAGAGGAGCTTAACTGGAGGGTGTTTATTAGTTCAAATTGCGAACATGACAGATTCCGTTCTATCACAGCAGGGTTTTTGCTCTGATAAAAGAATACTACACAAAAAGAGACCAGAGAAGTGGGTTGGTTTGTTTTTAAAGGCCAGAGAGACGGGGTTGCAGAATTTTAGAAGTGTGTGGGCAGGATAAGACAGTTAGGCACAAAAAAGTTGCTCAAAGTCCTATTCACTAAGAATAGTGAAACGATGTTATTACATTAAAGTGATATACATAATTCTTATGTGATGTAGTCCTATAAGTATAGGAAGATTTGAACATTACTCAGACTCTCAGAGTGCTTTGTACTTTTTTTTTTTTTTTTTTTTTTTTTTTTTAAGTGACATACTCATACAACCATGACAACAACAGCATGGTTCTCTATACTTTGTTTATGAAGACAGGAAAACAATTGAGAGGTAGTAGAATAATGTACATTATAACAGTAACGTACAACACATCTACTTTTTTCCAACTACTCCCTCCTTTAAAAAATAAAAATAAAAGTCACCAAGTCAGTACCGAAAGCTGTGAATAGAGCATGTAACACTACACATTGTTTTCTTAATTAAAAATGTGTGAACTATTCATTTTAGAAGACTATATTCTGCTATTTTCTAGGGAGGCATTCTATATTTTAACAATGTCATTACAAAGAACTAAGGCTTGTTTTATAGTTTTTATACAATATAACAGCTGTGAATCACTCTTTAAGTAGCTCACTATTTAAGATGTTTGTACAGAAAGCTAAATTATCTTTCACAGCAGTTTTCTTCCCACCTTTATTTTCCTGTGAAGAAGCATCTGTTAACTAGAGTCTACTACACAGACATTAGCCATATAAATGGTATTCTAACCATATATGCTATTAATTCACACCACAGAAACTAAACAGCATTCCAACCACAAAAACTGTTGCAGAGAGGTAAGCTGATTGCCACTGCACATTAGCTGTACAAATTTGCAACCTCACTACAGTACAACGCAAATAAGCAAAGCATGACTTCAGTGAAACTATTCACACGCACAGTAGATAAGTACCGTCCTGTTTTAGAGTCTAAGAAATGATGGTGAACACAGTACTTGCCTGACTTTATCCCTGAACTTCACTATTGGCACTTTTGCTCGAATCAGCTGAGGTCGCTCAATGTAGCTTGCTGAAAGGCAGAAAAATACCGAATTAAATCTCATGCAAAGTGCTCATGTTAAAACAAAAACAAAACAAAAAAATAAAAACAAAAAAACACCCCCCCTCTTCAAAAAGCAGCATGGAGTCAAACTGACTGGTGACCTATACTAGTAACAGCTTATTAAGTGTATCAAAAATATTCTCATAAAACATTGTGATAAATTAAGTAACCTTTAGCAACTGGCAACAAAAATACAAATCGAGGAAACTGTGTAAAAAAAAAAAATAAATAAATAACAAAGCATGAAACATTAGAGAAAAGCACTAGTGGAAGATATTTAAGTATATTCAAGAAATTTAAACATAAGGAGCTCAGTTCTACAATGCCTTCACTGAGCAGTACTTATAATACAAATCCTGAGTAATTATAATCACAGTTCAAAAAGAAGGGAGGAAGAACAGACCCCTAGACGGCCAGATACCTAAACCTGGCACTATGTTGTGGAGGGGACACATCATCTGCTTACTTTTTCATCATGCATTGTGCTTACTGTTGAAGTTATGCACTTTATTGATCAAAAAAAATTAACATTAGTGTATCTTCACTATGCAGGCTTGAGGTTTCCTTTACAAACTCTTCCTCTGACAAAATACGTACCGACAAATATGTTTCCTATTGTATTAATACTGAAAATAAGGCATCTGATTCGCAGATATGACATCGTTTTCCATCAAAGACTGGGTAAATTCTATTTGTCTTTTGCTTTAATGGAGATAGGACATGCAAGAGATATACAACCACAGGACTGTATCTCAGCTGATTATCCTCACAGTACAGACATGCAGGCTTAGTACCAAGCCATCCAAACCCGAAGTTATTAAGCCCTGTTAGACTCACGCACTGCCAAGTGCGTCTTTGCACTTTGCTCCCCAAAACTCCTGCAGCAATCATATTATCTGTGATTTCCTAATTCTTCACAGTATCTCAGATAAAAGGCAGTTGACCATAATCCTTATTAAGAAACGTGCCCAAGGTGGTAATGGAAAAAGAGAGAAAAGCAGAGTACATAGTTTAACAGTATGAATCTAGGAAAACAACAGTTTTAGTAAGTTATCTCATGCTGCAAAATGTAGATGCACTTGAATTTGACCATATTCAACATTATACATTTCCTCCTTATTTGAATAAATTAAGCTAAAATTAGTATGAGTAAGCATGACCAAGGTAGGAGTAGTGTAGATTACAAAAAAAACCTTAAAAACAAAACAAAACAAAACTAGTCTTTACTTCTTGGGAGAAAAAGGGGGCATTTCTTTGTCAGTTTGGATAGCAACCTTGATTAACCAGTCAGCTAAACTGCATTTGGGTAATAACTTCAGGTTTGAAGTAAAATCCTACAGTATAATACTCAATTAAGAGTAAATTTTGTGGGCTTAGGGTTTTTTTTTTTGGATGCTTTCTGGAAGAGTTTTATGGAGCTGCATGTTTGGACAGGTCTGTCCCAGTGTAACCCTTTATCTGAATTCGAATACGTTGTAGGATCCTAAGTAACACATAGGCTGGTAATGAAAAACAGGATAATCTTATTAACTTACTAATTTTAAAGAAAGACTATTACAACTGGCTATAAAAAAAAATTTCGATCCACATTACCTGACTGGACAATCTAGTACAACTCAGTATAAGTATCCCCTCTCCCTAGCTGCACCTACAGGCACATCCAAGCATCCCTCCTCCAGCACCTCAGAACACTGAATGTGAGGCTATAAAGCACGCAGAGCTCTCTGGCTCCTTTCCTTTCACTGCAAGATTTAAGACTAAGGTGCCCAACACACAGCCTATGGCAGGGGTGTGCGTGTACACACGCACAACACTTCAATTTTCCTTGCTATGATCTTTCTAAAAAGAACCCTGAAGGACTTAACTGGATTCATTCTAGTGGCAATCCACTTCCAAGCATATCCTTGTCTGCAAGTGCCTCCCAACACTTGATGGGTACTCCTGCCGCATTGGCAGACCAACAAAAGAGGGAAGGGAAAAAGAAAGAAAGAAAAATAAAAACCCACCCCATTGAATCCAGTCTGTTCCCCAAGGGTAAAACAAAGCAAAGAGAGGATGTTAGAAGGCAGTGACTTGCTGCTGGGTACCCTCTTTTCAGCTCACACTGATGACATCATTACCAGAATCTCTACTGTGCATAAGCATTACATTTTCATAAATACCAGGGAAGAGAGTCACATACACAGATTGTGCAATTCTAAAACACATCCAGATTGAATGCCTTAGTAAACTGAACATCTGATCTTGCTGCTATGACCAGAAGGGCCAAAAACCACCATGCAAAGAATTCTACATAGCTGCTCCACAATTTTCAACAACTGTTATGTTTATGAAAAAAATCACAGATGCCCCTTCAGTTGTAGTAACAAAGAACATAATCATTTCAAAGAAGACTAAACACTCTTATATGTAACCCATTCATGCATTATTTCAGATCAAACAGCTTAAATCTCCTCTTTCTTTTGCAGAGAAAAAGCAACTGTATAAAATATTAATCCCAAACATAGTACATGCCAAAAGGTTTTTGGCACCCTGCACATGTAGTCTAGTCTCATTGGTAGGATTACACTATAGAAAGAACCTGGGGGGCACAGCAGTTCAAATGCAGAGTCATGAAGGATCTAGGAGGGTACAACCCAGAGTATTATGAATTAATCGTTGATGCTTGGAATTCACTCACTTTTCTCTCAAAGTGACAACTTTTTGTAAAACCATGTTTGTGACTGAATATAAATGTTTTCCTCCATTGATATCAAACAATGTTTTATAAACTGAATCAGGTCCACGTACAGGCCTTAGAAAACTACATGCTTTTAATAAAAGAATACAGAATAAAACAAACAGTAACAACAGTCTAGTGCCAATTAATTACTAATAACATTTATTGATCACATCATGTGGTAAACTTGTATTAATCACAACAAGAGACCAAGAGCTCAGGAGACAGCAGCTACTCCAAAACAGTCTGAATGGGAACAAAAAGTTAGGGGTGTTTTGGTTTGTTTTGGGGTGGGTATTTTTTTTGTTTTTGTTTTTGTTTTTTTTTTTAAATCTGACTATATTTTCAGCTGAGAGGAATACTTGCATTTGAATATTCTTCTAGGCAAGAGTTCAAAATGTCCATCTTAATGGGCCTAGAATGACATCATGTAAGTTTTATCATCTGTACAATGCAGCAAAGAAAGTTAGAGTCTAGTTAATAAATTGTTTTTATAGCAGGAAGCTTAGAGATAGCATACAGTTACAAAAATCTGCTAGGGAGACATGTCAAGTGTAAGAAATACTGTTTCCAGGTCATGTTTATTAAGATCCTCTGACTGCTTTATCTCATTTGCAATCTTATCATGAGCAAGAAAGAGCGATAAATGCCTTAAGATCTTAACCCTAGTCACGTAGGAATGCATAGAGAATGAAGAGTCCTTTTTTCAGGGAACATTTTGCTTTCTACCCAGTGTTTGGGGGGGGGGGGAGGGAGAAAAAAAAGACAGACTTATGTCTATACCATCATGCAGAACTTTATATTCTCACCTACCAGTAAGTCCTTCAAGGATGTTCACTCATGGATTTTGAGTTCAAGTTACCTTGATCCCCCTGGCTGTTGCATTTCACCCACTAAACAACTGGTGAGCAGATACCATTCTGATATTCTAGTCTCAACAGTACTGCGCCTCTTTGTATAACTAAGAGAAAATGAGCTCTTTCGTATTTATTCAGATATTAAACACCAGTCAACCCAGTACTGCTCGATTGTTGTTCAAATGAATCCTATCTAGTTTGAATGAATCTAAAGAGATTAATCAACGTGAGGTTTACTATCAGTGGATATACTGATGGATATACTCTCTTCAATACATTATAACAATGATCACCTCAAATTTACTTTTCACATTTCTAGAAAGTGTTGGTTCCAGTCTACAGTTCTGGGATGTTAACCACTATTGTAAATATAGGTAATCTGAACATGCATGTGCAAAACGTTACAAGTCTACCTGACGCTATGTACTCTGCTGGCCTTAGAAACGGAACACGTTACTGCTATCTTTATCTCTTGCCTCAAGCAGAAACACAGCATCGAATTTGAGACTAATATGTCCCCTAGGAACAGCGAGAGCTGATTAGATACCAGAAGCTTTCTCCCACTTTGCACCGTGACCAGGCTGAAAGACAAACTATGAAAGAGACAAATTAAGCTGAGCTCAGAATGCTTCCCAATTTATCAGTCAATCATGAAATTAAGGCAGGATAAGCAAAGAATCACTTTCTCTGTATAACCTTCCTTTTGGAATACACAGGAACACCCTGGAGTATAGGAAGAAAGAAAGATGAAGCCATTAAAAAGTACATCTAAAAAAACTGCTTACAAGTTTCTAAACTGCAATTCCTCTCATTCTACAACTGGGAAAAGGCTAAAAATGCTTGGAACACTATCTATACCACAGATATTCTCTTTATCAAGTTATTTCTGCTTACCCTTCTAACTCTTCTCTAAAACCTGGCAGTCCAAGAATTCAGCTTTAAATAGTATCAAATGACTTATCTTTCCTCCCCTTTCTTGTCTCTCACACATCCTGGCACGTATCACTTTGCTTTCATGCATGGCCTAAACTATGTTTATTTCTATTCTCTTGCGTAAGGCAAGGAGTAAGTATAATGACAACTCATACACTTGTGGAGAACGTGAACAGAGCTGCAGTCTGTCTTCCACAAAAGCAAAAAGAAACTATTTAAATAGGATGTTCAAATAAGATTACAGGATACCATCCTGTAACCCTTTAAGATTACAGGATACCATCACACGTATTAACCGGACAGTACAAAACTTAAGAATAATGATCAGAAGAGGTTTCATACCATTTTTGTCATTAAAAAGAGGAACGCATGCAACAAAAAGCATAAAATGCACATGCAAGACTTGTTTAATGAAATTGCAATTCTTAAAGAAGCTCTGTTATAGATCAATCTTACACTTGCTTTTATACACAGCAGCAGCATACACGCACTCATGCTCTGCCTTTAAGGCTACAAGTATGGTCCTCCTGACCACTGCACCTGGAATTCTGATTCAAGCTTCTAAGCAATAAAAAGGTGAATGACAGCCCTAAATTCCATTTGTACTTAATGTCTCAAAAGAATTACAATCGCCACACACATTCTCTAAATATCTGTACTTGTAGATCCCACCTTTGGCGATTAAGTGGCAGACAACTTCTGAAAACAGGAGGAGGTAGGAAATCATTTGAACAAAGATTGCAGCAGCGCTATTTAAAACAAACACACAAAAAACCTAACTTAACCATCAATCTGGAGCTGACAACAAACAGCCATTTCTAAGCACACAAACAGGGTGCCACTGAAGCATACTGCTGACTGTCTACCCAAGAGCAGAGAAAAAACATGAATCTATCCAACAGCTTTCAAAGTCTGTCTTCAAAAGAAAAGTTACTTTGAACATGTGGATGACAGCAATTGTATTTGCCTTAATAAGCTTTAATCAAAGTAACCAGCACTCTTATTTGTTTCAGAAGTATTAAAACTCAGCATAGCTGGACTATAGCTTCTAAATGGGGTAAAGCCAAATGGAAAGACCCATATGGAAAAGTGTTTGTTTTGAATGAAGTGAAAGTTTTTATTCCTGAGCAAAACAATTTTCAACAACTTTTGTCTACAAATTCTAGCCACAAAGCATCTATACTAGAAGAAAAAAAATGATAAAGGGCTTGGTATAAGACAGAGCATTGTGCTCAAAGAGATGTCAGAATTATGAAAAGATGATCTGAGAGGTCCAGATAAGACAACTGACAGAGTCATGCAGGAGCTGTAAGATTAACAGTGTTTTGCCCTGCCTCACCTTCCGAAGAACACTTCCAGAGAATATTTGATTAAATGAAGCTGAAGAAAGGTACTTGCTGTGCTAATTCCCTCTTGTCTTGCATCACACACAGGCCATGACACAAAAACACCTTCAGAGATCACTCCCACATGACAGCAATGTCTTTTTGTTACTGGTACACAAACTGGATTTTGTCTAAACCCAACTTACAGAACATAGCCTCTAGAAAAGAGGGTCATAATTTATTTAGATGCTCCCTTTCGGGTCCTGAGAACACAACTGTTTTATCACTGTGATTCCCAGAAAGCACTAGAATTATTTGTATCCTAGGCACACCAGACTAAGTTGCAGACCACTCATGCAAACATCAGCATATAATAGCAATAAGCCATTAAATATCAGATGTCTATACTGAGATAGATATATCAGGCTCTCCTCGAGTGAGCTGTTGAATTCCAGGTACGGACAACTCCCAGTGAAGAGGTTTTGAAGTCTGCACTGAAATTTATGGTTTGTTCCTCTTACCATTGCAGGATAGTTCAGAATAGCAACATAAGGAGTGACATCAAAAACGTATCACAAGTTGGAGAACTAAGTGGACAGAGTCATTGATATAAAAGATCCTGTTGTCTATTAATAATTCAAAGGATGGTACAAAAACCTTTTTGAAGTAGGAGGTTTTCACTTTTAAGTCAAGAACTGCTCCTGTGAATTATTCATCTAAAGGGTATCTAAACAACAGCTTACAAGAACTATGAGTTGATCTGTTTCTCCTAAATGTGCTGGTACTGTTAACATTTAAGATCTCCTTCACTAAGTTAACTATTTCACTAGTACCAAGGTCCAAAAGAAATTCCTACACAGTTTACTGCGAGTGACAGCTTATTTTACAAGTTCTTAGAGCACTGTCTCAAGGAAAGCACTGGAATGTAAAAGAGAAATAAACTAAAAGAGGTTTCCCAAACAGCAATCCACTTTTGAATCACGAACCACACACAAGAGAGTCATTTTAGATGCTACCCATTCTTGAAATCCACTAGCTTGGAGGGTAACCCTTAAGTTGTTCTATTTCAAACATCAAGCAAAATCAGAAATGTTACTAAGGTTTTTTTTTTTTCCTGCCCAGAAAAACTAAATACTACAGTTAGAAACCAGACAACATGCAAGTACCGAAGTAGTTATAACTGTACATCAACACTCCTTTCAGAATTGCCAATAATCTTACCACCTTGCTGTAGCCTGGAACTTACAAAGTTTAGTACTGAAGAGTTTTTGGACTAAGCTGAGTATATGCCTTGCTTCAGTCTTCTGATTTACCTGAAACATGATATTAAAATTAAAGATTAAAAATGTTATTTCCCATTTCATTTTTTTTTAATCCTTATACAACCAGCACATTTTAGTTTTCAAATAAAGGGAAAGTTTATTAAGTCTCATAATAAGAAGTAAACATGTATACATGCATACCAACACATTCCTCAGTCTACATATATATTTAATTTAGGAAAAAACAGACAAAATAATTTAGATCCATAGTAACTAGCAGACATTCAGAAATCTTCAAACTGTGAAGGAAAGCTAGCCCCACTTATAAAAAATGTAATACCATTCATTCGTGATGTTTCAGTTCTTCTAAAAATATCCTCTGTTTACCTTTTTGTTTATGTCTTTTCTCTCAAATTCCACATATAAAAATTCTCTTTCACCAAAAAAATATTTAAGATAGTTTGCATTATCAGGTTCATTTTTGTGACTGCACACTAAAACTTTTGTTGTTACTACCCCTCTAAAAAACCCTCACCTTATCTTATAGGATTTTATCTTAGTGGAAAGGTTGCCATTGCCTTTTCATCTGACAATTTCACCATGGAAACAGTTTTGAAAAGGAGGAAAGTTATTTAACAAACACTTATTGAAATGCCTAGTTTTGCTTTTTCATTGTGTTAGCTAATAATCTAAACAATTAAATAAATATAAAAATTGCACTTATTAAAAGTTGTTCCTGCATGTAGAAGAATTGGAGCTCTTTAACCAGCTTTCCTCCTGATGTTAGGCAACTCGCTTCTGTTACTCTGTGCTTTGTGCATTTGTGAAACTAGGGTAATGCTTGATTTTCAAAGGTTTTGCAGGGTTACAAGGTTTATAAGGTTAAATCCATATTTGCAACATCACGGGAGCCACAGTTCATAGCTATTATCAGTGTAAAAACATATTATTAAATCAAAGGATTTGACCCTTTGTTTCTCATGTTAGAATCAAGCCTGATAAAAATCACATACATTTTTAAAATAGTTACTGAATTTAAAGTGCTCAGGTTCCAGAGAGTGCACCAGGCAAACAGACTTTAATTATATTTTTAAATTACTTACTGGTTCTTCTTTAACCACGAGGCACAAGTCACCATCACTGCTACGCGTGCCAAAGCCATTCAGTGAGGATCCAACCAAAAAGAGTCTGCTCTCTGTACCAAAAGAATCACAGAAGAAAAACTGACGAGACATGTCTTAGTTTGGGAGGAAGGGAGAACTGTGATCATGACGAACATTCAAACCAATACTGAATGGTCAAATTCAAAACATACGTGGAAAAATTCGCTGAATTTCCCTCTGGAGTTCTGTTCTGCAGAGTTCTTTTCTGTTCAAATCACAGGTCTGCTGCTGACATGCTTGAAACAACTCCAAAACCTGCTGACTTAACTTGAAACACACATTCAAAAAGTAATGATATTGGGCAGTAAAACATTCTTTCCTGTCAGAGATGCAATTATATGAAAAATAGAAGAGACTGCATTAACAAGCAAATAAATTAAATGTCAGCATTGTTTCTCATAATCTATTCCTTTTTTGGGAGTTTTATCCTGCCTAAATTCATATTGAACACTTCCCCACAAGAAATTTCTGTAGTTTTTAATATTAAAGTTTGTCCAATCTTAGAAAAAGATGTCTCTCCACAGAAGATAACTTTTGCTCTATCAGTATCTGCGGCTTTTCAGGGATCAAGCAGTGAAAGACGACAGACATCTTTTGCTGACTTTAAAGTCACCAGTTTGACTACCTATAATAGGGAGAAAACAAAGATTAAAAACTGATTTAAGTTAGCTTTTTTATCTCAGCCCCACTCAAACTATCTAAGAAGTAGTCAGATCTTTGGTGGAAGCATGTGTTAATTGTTTCCTCTTTAATGATGATATTGCTATACGCTATAATCAACAGAAGTACTTATACAAAAGAAAAAAGCTGATGCAAGATGAAATATAAAAAGACTGATTAGCCACAAGCTTTTTTTTTTTTTTAAAAAAGAAACAGTTCCAATTCCAACGTCCACCTGAAGACGACATCTTCTTCTACATATGTATATATGAACAACAACTTTTATCTCCTTCTGAAGGGGAGCAGAGGACATCTTTACAGGCCCCATATCATATTATTCAGAACAGGCTTCTCCCATGTTACTGGCTTATTTCATCAGGACCTCCCCCAGTCATGCAACACACCAACCACCCTTCCAATTCCTACTATGCCTGGATCAGACAGGTAAATTTCCTGAAATCAACAAGGGAAAAAAACCAAACAACTATACAAAAAAAAAAAACCCTCCAAAATCAAACATACTAACAAAGAGGCTATACAGAACTGGGAAGACCATAACAGCAGGTACATTTACTGATATGCTGCTATTCCTTATAAATAAAGCTCAGCAGCAGAGATGCCATGACATGTCACTGAACCCCAAGGAAGTTTTTATTGTCTCCCCCAGCATCACGGAGTCTCACCAGGACAAGGTAAAGCACAGGCATAGATAGGTATTACCTTATCTTTGGCCACAGGGAGCGTGGTCTCTATAGGGTCTGAAAACGAAGCGTCTCGCAATGGAGGGACACATCCAGTTAAATCTGGTAGGTAATGTGCATGAAACAGTTGAGATGGAATGGATCCTGGGAAGGAGTATCTACGTTCTTCCGGTAAAGGCACTGTTTGGTTAACTACAGTTGTTTCGCGATGAGGTGAATGAAACCGCTGCCGTTTGACATCATATGGAACGTTTTGTTCGCTTAGTCTCCTACAAAAAAAAATAAGACAGTAATTCCTGTAGCTTGCAAGCTCCAACATACGATTAAAGTACACTCGCTACAAATACTTATGATTATTAACTGTGACTATCTCACTAAAACCATCTACAGAAACAAAAAGCGTGCCCATCCTAGATATTAGGTGAAATAAACCTGGAACGGGAAATGCAAGAGAAGACAACTGCAAAAGCACAGCTACCCTTGAAGTGGATTGATGCAACTGCTTAACAGGAGTATTTATATTAACCAGTTGAAACCAAATGGCAAGTTCAGTCAAGCAGGATAACTAGAAAAGACGAATGCTAGAATATTTGTGACCATATATTCTTTTTCTTTTTTTCTTTTTTTTTTTTTTTTAAAAGATACATACAGAGTACATAAGCATACTTTTTAAAAACTAAAATCTACAGAAGTGCAGTGAGAAGTTTTGTGAACTCTGAATACCCAGTGACGAATAAGAAGTTCAGCAGTGGGGAAGGGAGAAAAAACAAACAAAAAAAAAACTTACCACAATAGCCATTCAAAATGTAGCATTTGTCTGTGCAGGCTTAGATTGTACAGACAGTAAAATGTGTAATCTGGGCAAAAAAGAACCACTATTCATTTGACAAATCAAACTAACGATTGTATTACGCTATGCAGGTCATAAACCTAATGCCTCATTTTCAAACATAAATTTTTATCTCCACACTAACTCATTAGTCACAGAAATTCCTATGTGTTTTAAAAGATATAGTGATCTTATGGACAGCCCCTTGGCATCTGAACTCTTTATTAAGAAAAAGTTGTACTGCAAGGTAAAGTGGTTGAATACCACAGTCTACCACACCAAAGAATATAAAAGAGGACATTCATATTTTGTTTATATATTAAGTAACTGCACATAAGCTAAGTAATATAGGGATATTCACACATTTTTAAAAAAGCATGAAATCAAATATTGATATTATGTATGAACAAATTAACTATTAATAAAACTATAGTTATTCTTTCTAGTAAGAAAGGTTGGCATCAGAATTGCTTTATGACCCAGAGAGACAATATTAATGAAACAAAGATTTAACTAACAAGATCTCAAGTCATCCTTTCAATTTTTAAGGTCTCAGCTGTCTTTCTGATAGAAGTTAATAATGACAGTACCTGCCACAGTCTTAAAGGAATGCATAATGTAACATTAAATCAAAACATGAAGCTGTTTCAGCTTATTTTAACAGAGAAGAACTTACAAGAACTAATCTTCACGGAAAATATCTTAAGAAGAGTTCACTCAAGATCTAAAGAACTAGTTGACTGCAAATCCCTTAACACAGCATAGCTTTCCATAAGTCAGACTGCTGAAGGGAAAAATATGCATACAGCATGCAAAACCAGGACTTTCTTTAGTTAACAAGATACCTATATAACCAACTATAGCTTAATGCTATATATTTAACTATTCATATCCTCTCAGCTGTTAAATCAGGAAGAACAACAACATACAGGCAAGAGTTTCAAAGACAGGATTACTTAAGGCTTCTTCCCTACCACCTGGTTCACATAGTTAATTAAAAGTTATACAAACATTTATCAACTATTATTTTCTAAACCGATAAGCAGGATATGAAAATCATTTTTTAAAATGTTAAGAGAAAATAAAATTGCACTCTCATCTGCAATTTCTCTTTTTGTTGCATGAAGGAAGTTACCTAAATTCAAGTAAGTATGGCTTTTGCCAAAAAAGGAAAAAAATTATGTTTTCATAAAATTTCCCCACCCAAAGTGCTTGAATTTATAACTTTGTATTTGAAAAATAAAACTTCACATAATTAAGAAGAGCAAGAGAAACATGTAGTGCATCCTCAGAAAAACATCACGATTCCCATAAAACACTGAAGGAGAAATTTTACTCTCAACTTGATAAAACAACAAGAAAACATTCAATGCATTGACACAAACCTTCTAACAGTCAAGCACACACAGACTATGATCTACTGCAACATTAAAATAAAACAAACAAGTCAGTTCTGTAAGGCCACAACTGCTGTGAGAGAAAAACTACACGTACTGGATCACTAATGTTGACTAAAATTCTCAAAAGCAAGTACATGAATGCTTTAAAGTGCCATGACATGTGAATATGGCCTACTGATCAGAAAGGCTGTATTCACTATTCTTAGTATTTCTATTGAAATTCAAGTTGCTCAAGAAACATAGGTTATATAACCTATGTTATACATTATAATCAGAAGTAATTACTTACACACACTCATTAAAGAACTTACTTTCTTCCTCGGAATGACGTGGGGGCAGTAGATGTATGTACTGGACTGACATTTCCGTAAGTCAATGGCTGAGGTGTAACAGCTGGAAGAGTTGCAAGGTTCCCACTCAACAGAGCCCTAGAAAGACTACAGTCCATAACTATTATTCATACAATACCTAAGAGATCGTTTTTGGTTGATTGCTTTTCTTCAGTAAATACAAAACTCTGCAAGTCTTGACGTTTTTCCTTAGGAACAATACACGCGTCCTTTCTATTCAAAATGAAGTTTCAATATATAGTACACTTTTCATTGAAAAATGGAAGGTGGTCATTCTTCAGAGCAAATATGCAAAACCTTTTGCAAATGAACTAAGGGAGCATTAAAGTTAAGAGGCTAGAAGCGCTACGATTTTTCAAATTTCACTCCAAGCATAAATGCTTCTTCCCCTTTTCATCTCCCTTCTGGATTCCTCAGTGAACATATACAACTGAAGACCATCAAAACCAAACCGTAGATTATTAACTGTAACTAGTGAAATGATATCTCATGTATTACACACAACGCAGGAGAGCATTAAAACTTGCAGGTCACCAACAGAAGTGATATAGTTATATTTTCACACAAGATATCTTTCTATATTTCAAGTTTTATGCAGTACAATATTAAAAATACTGACAACCATGCTTCATAAACAGAAGTGTTTCTTTCAAAAGACAGTTAACTGTCTTTTACAATTCGATCCCCCCTCCCACCCCCAATCAAATCTTATTGTACTTACGCTGCATTCTGAAAGTTAAACTGAGCATCAATAATTTGCTGGTGAGAGAGAAGAGCAGGTGGTATGTTTAGAGGAAGCTTATTGAAGAAGGTACTGTGCTGTTGATGTTTTGGAGGGAAGGGTGGACGACCCAAGTTGGAGGAATTTGGGAACATGCTCTTCTGTACTGGAAGCAAACATGTATCCTTTTACCTACCAAAATAAATAAATAAGGCAACAAAATATAATACTAGTTACTTTTTAAACCTTTTAAACTTTTGGGTTAAACATTGCAATAATCTAAAATATACTTCTGCAAATTGCTTAAAATAATAGTGATTGTGGATGAGTTTATCACCTTTCAGGAGAATATCCTGAACAAAAATACTATGTTCAAGTTTTATTATTGCTACTTCATTTACTTACTCTTAAAAGTGAATTTTGCTTAGCTTTCCCCAATTTTAGCTTTTACTTCAGAAAAGTTGTTAAGAAAATTAAAATAAAGTTGTTCATTGTCTCAAAGAAAATGAACATATCTTAAAGGAATATGTTTTATACTTCAAAAACTCCTCCAAGATGCTCAGAATATATATGAAGAAACACTGGACTATACCACAAGAACATACAGATACAGCTGATCACAAACTATAAGCAAAATTAGTTCATTTGCATAGTATGACATGCAAATAAGCAGTGCAAATAAGCAGTCAAATGATGAAAGTAATTTTAAAGTAATCTATACATGCTTTAAGAATATCATATACATAATGTAGTCTTGTGCCTTTGCCTGCAAAATGGATTCTTTGACAGTAAATGTACATTTTTCTATCTTTTAAAATTAAAATTGATTCTGGCACAACGGAACACTCGATCTTACATCATTATACATTAGCAGAAGAATCAGATGAAAAAGAAAATCTTTGCCTCTACAACAGGCTAAACTGCATGCTACATATATCATTTTGCAAATTATCAGTATTACAGACCGAAAGGTCAACTTACATGTAGGAAACAAAACAGGTTTCACATCGTATGTGGCAAGACTATGTTAGAAGTTTTTTAAAAATGCAGTTACCAGTATGGAATACATCTCTTAGCTGCAGTGAAAAACCCAGTATTATTTTCAAGTTTCATCAGCTAGTTTTTATTTCAGTCTTAAATCAGAACCCTGCAAACAGGGTTCTGCAATGACGTTACCTTCCCTAAATCAAAATCCAAAATAAAGCAAGGTTGTAATATTATTGTCTCAGAGAAACTGTAATAGCATCTACGATGACTTTCAGTGCTGCCTATCGTGACAGGAAGCGAAAAGTACGAACTCTCCAAAAAGAGGTTCATCGGCATCACAATTCAGGTACACCCTCCCATGTGGGAGTTTATTTCAAACAGGCATGTACTTCTGGGGGAGAATTACAGAGGCGTAAACAAGTGAAGGCTTGTAGGGGAGGCCGAGCTCCCGCGCCCCCCGCTCCCCGAGCGCTCCCCCTGCGGCCCGGGAGCGGCCCCGCCGCCTCACACCGCCCCCGCCGCGCCGGCGGAGCCGCGGGACCCCCGCGACACTCACTCCAGGCCTGGGGCTCGCCAGCGGCGCCAAGCAGTCCCCCCCTCCTCTCCTCTCCTCTCCGCTTCGCTCCGCCCGCAGGCGCCGGGCAGGGCGGCGGCGGGGCCTTAGGGCCGGGGCCTTGGGGCCGGGGCGGCGCTGCGCGGCGCTGCCCCGGTCTCCGCTCGGCTCCGCTCTCCCCGCGGGCAGCGCGGGCCGGAAGCAAACAAACGCTCCTCCAGCTGAGCGCTGCCCCCTGACCCGGATCCCAAAAAAGCCGGCAGGAAGCGGCCGCTCCGCGGAGCCGTGTCGCCGCCTCTCCCCGGCCGTGTGCCGGGGCCGCCGTGCGCATGCGCCTCGGGCGGGAACGTGCGGCGGCTGCCGGGGCGGCCGTTGCGTGGCCGTTGGGCAGCGCGCGGCCGCTCCCCTCCCCCCCACCCCACCCCTGCGCGGCCCGGGCGGCGGCGGCGGCGGGGGGGGAGGGGCGAGCCGTGCGGCCTGTCGCGGCCGTTGGGACGGCGGCCGTTGCCGGCGGAGACCCGGCCGCGGCGGCCGCGGGAACGGGTAGGCTGCTGACGGAGCAGGGGCCGAGAGCAGATGGCGCCGTGCGAGGCCGCGCTGGCGTCTCCTACGCGGTGCCCCGGCCCTGGGCACGCGTGGGGCGGCGCGCCGTGGGCGGTTGCCCGGATGAGATGCTGCGCGTCTCACACGGCGGAAGGCTCCGGCGCTGACAGCCGCGGGCGCGGGTGGTGTGGGAGGAGGGATCCTCCTTGCGTCTGCCCTTTATCTGTGCAGCTCGGCTAGGGTGCGGGCGTTTGGGCTCCGTCCTTAGGCTGGGGCTGCAGCAGCATCACTTCCCTGCAAAGCAGCACGCCAAATCCCAACCCGGCCTCACAGCAGCTCTCTTCTCTATCCCCAGCTGCCATTGTTTGCCAGTGTCTTGTCTGACAAATGTCTGACAGCCTTTCTGTATTGAAGAAGGAATAAAAGGAAGAGGTTACAGCTGACAGTGTTCCACTGACAAGCAATACTGACTAAAGCCAAAAGATAGGATCAACAGTACAGGTATTTTGCTGTTCAAACTTGCTGGTGGTTTGTAGTTGAACTACAGTACAGAAGTGTGTCAAAAGGGTAATATTTGAATAAATAAGTTAGAGTTTGACCACCAGAGATGATGGGTGTGCTAGGACAAATCTGAAGGGTCGGTGTCAAGAACTGGCTAAAATGATTGTACCCTGAAAAATTCAGATCAGAATTCAGAGATCAGAAGATTTGAGCCAAATTAAGACTAAATTCCTTCCTAGGGAGAAGGACAACCACTGTAGTGAACTCTTGGCATTCAGTAGGTACTGAAATAATGAGTTTAGTCATATACACGGAAACTGTTAAAGCTTCTTTCCTTGAGAAGGAAGAATCAGGTTGAGAGCTTGTTCATCTTGGCCACAGCTAGGATTATCATAAATTAAGGCTGCAGCCACTCATAAATAGACCTAATGGATAAGAAAGAGGCAAAGCACAGGGGTCCAGGTAAAGTGGGGCTGCAAATCAACTGCCAAGGGAAGGTTTGGCAGCGAGAAGAATTCTCCGCTGAGGACTTCTTTATCTCAGCTATGACCGGGGATCGTTGTGTAAGAGTCAGCCCATGGCTAGGGTTAGGGTTAGGAGACAAACCCTTAGCAGGGGCATAGATGGAGATGAACTGCAAAGGTGGGTTGCCAAGGCAAGATTTGGGCTGCAAAAAGAATTCTCTCCAGAGGACTTTTTTGTCTCTGCTGCACTTGGAGTTGACATGGGTTAAGGCCTCAGGCACTCTCAGGGTTAGCGTTAGAAGAAAGACAAAGTCTAGGGGTCTAAATGAAATGGGGCTACAAATGGACTAGCAAGGGAAGATTTGGGCTGCAAAACCTATGATCTCCTGCAAACTTTTGTCACTTCTAGGCTTACGGTAGAAGAGAGGCAAAGCTTAGGGGTCCTGCTGGGGAGAGGTTGTGAAGGCCAGGTTTGTGCAACCAAAAGAGTTCTCCCTGAGAGCTTTTCCATCTTGGCCATAGTTTGGGGTCTTTGGCTAAGATCAGCCCACAGTTAAGCTTAGGGTTAGGGTAAGGGCTATTGATTTAGAGCGCAGGAGTTGTTTGGGTGTTGATAAGAGTTTGCAATGGGAAGGGCTGGAATGGGAAAATAATTCTGCTCTGTGAAGGAATTCAATCCCGAGGGAGCTTAAACAGAGGATGAGTAGTATAATAGATCTTTATTTTCATGCAGATCCTACCAATGCACAGTTACACAGGACTTTAACTTGATTTTCGTCTGGAACTCAGTCCTCTTTATACACTATCATATTTTGTTGGAATCAAAACTAACATGCTGTTCTTCAAGGCTTTTCACATTTGCCATGGGCCTACAGTAAGTTCCATATTGATAATAGTGTTTGTAGTAGTGTATTAAGTGCCACATTTGTTGTACAGCTAAAAGTGAAAAAGAGAGAGGCTTGGAAGTGCGTATACCTGATTGTACGTAGCACCTAACACGTAACGTGTGTTGCTGCTTTTTTCCTTGTCTGCTTTTCCTCCGCTCCACTAGCAGGCACAACCTGCTATTTTGTGTTTGCCTTAATCCAGGTATTAAACCTAACCATTTTGGGCATAGCCTGCCCACACTTAAGGGTTTTTCTGCATGTCATACTTACTATCTGTTTGTCAAAATAGCCACACATTTCATTGAGGCACCTAAATAACCTGACATTTTACAAATCACCAACAGCCTTCTGAGACCAATCTCTGTGCCCTGACTTGCTGAGAGTTATTGTGCAGATTTTTTCAATATGTGCATTGTTTCTTACTTCCTGATCCTGACTGCAAGGTCAGAAAGTTATAGCAGTGATAATGGTAATAGATAGCTTAGATCCTCTTTTGCCAGAAAAGACCTGCAAAGCCTTACCGCTACTTTTACTCATTCATGACAAAGAATCAGACTGCTGGTCAAGAGACGCTCTGCTGAACAACCTAAGCAACAGGGAATTTGAGAACTAGCGCTTGAGATTTCACCAGATCTCCCCAAATGGAATATGATTAGGAATGATCTTGTGTTTATACCTCCAAAGAGATTATTGTCATGAAATAAAAAATGGTTTATTTATTTTAACAGAACGGTTTGTAAGACAAATTTATTAAACAACAACAAAGAATCTGAATGAACAATGAAAGAAGTTTGTGATCTCTAATAGAAGCAGAGGCTGAATTCAGCCTTTAAAAACTACGAACAGTATTTAGTCCTAAAGGATAGAGAAGAAAATGGCTTCCAGAAGTCAATGTTAAAGAAGCCTCCGATACACCAGTTGCAATCTCTGTCATAGAATGGAAACAATTATGCAACAGTAGAGTTCCTGTTTGGTGTTATTCATAATTTTCTGAAACTCTTTTTGAGCCAAACTGTTCCAGGTTTGGTTGCTCTCTGAAGGTGAATAGTGCTGGAAAGTTTGGTCAAAGTAGTTTGACATACAGTAGCTCAAATAGAAGAAGTGGAGAAAAGTCTAATTTTCTATGGAAACCTTTGACTGATCTTAAAAAGTCTATAGGCTCCTTGCTTTATCTTTTGCACCAGACAAAACCTATGAGAACTGGTCCAGGAGAATGTTTAGAATATGCTTTACGATAGGAAACTCATCATTATGAAAGAGCATTGGATACTATAGCTTTTAAAAGTGTTATTGATTAAGAATGATTAAAAACATCTACTCAGTTGACTGTGATGTTTCCCTATCAACTTTCTTGAAACATTTTTCAATCTGGGGTGCAGCTACAATGTATCGTCATTTATTTCTTACTAGTCTCAAGGACCAGATCTGGAATAATGAAAGTTGTATCAGCACAGTGTTTCCTTTTGCATATATCCATTTTCATATTTTGCAATGAGGCAGAACATGGCAAGTATATTAAAATAAGAAATGTAACCTCCTATGAAATAATGGAGCTGTAACAGGGATTAATATGGCTCCACAATGAAGACTGTTGCTTTTTAATCATGATACCCATATGATACGCTTTGCAGTTTGTTTGGAAGTCAGGATGTTCTGGGATTGAAGCCAAACCAGAGACTTAAGTCTAAAATAAATTTTCTGTACCAGGGAAAAGCAGCTTTACTCATGAAAACAATATAGGATTTTAATAATAACACAAAGAACTTTAATCAGATGTACATTAAGAAACAATATTAAAAAAGCACAAATCAATTGCTACATGTTGGCAGATGTCCATATCCACCTTAACTGCAAGATTCACAAGCTTAGCAAGAAAATACTGAAGGTAAAATTCATAGTTTTCTTAATTAAACAAATACAACACATTTTATGTCACTATACAACAGCCTGTTTCTGACTTAGCAGTGATTTGTATTTTATGCCCATATCTGCTTCCTCAGTGCTTTTAAAGTGAGAAATCAGTTGATATATTTATTACAATAAGTTAATTTATATGAACTTATACACATATCACATAACATACAATGCACTATTTATAAAATGCAATTAGTATGTAAGATATATGCATGCCAATGTATATTAACTATACAAATGTGTATATTCCATTTATGAATTATAGCTTAAAATCATAAAATATAGATTTTATAATTCTATTGTGCTGATTTATAGCAAAATATGTACGTATGGCAATTTTTATTTGGGATGACTTAAAAACATATCTACACATGAATGATCCCCTGTCTCTTTCTCAGATGAGTTGAATTTGTACTATGCCATTTTAGATTATTGTTGAAAATACAGTGGTTTTTTTTTATGAGAATTGAAACTGTTGGGATAAATGGTTAATGCTGCGCACCAGTTAGATGTGTGACTGTCTTAGCTAGTCATTTCATGACTTCATTACTTCTATTTTTTAAATTTTGTAATTAAATGCCTTTATATTTAACTCTTTTTAAAAGAAATACTGGATTCTGGATTTTCCTAAATTTTAATATTTTCTCTTTTGCCTGAATAAAGACAAGTTTTAAAACATAGAAATGGGGTCGTGAATTTTGATTGAAACAGTGGAGGATGCCAATTACTTCTGCACAGTTCTACAAAACTGTTTTGTTTTGCTTTATCTTGTTTTGTTTTGTTTTAATCCATCCTAATCCTGTGAGGATAGTCATGTTCCCCAAGCCCTGAATTAATCAATCAAGCCTTTGAAAGCCTTGCATGAGAAGCCAGTTTCCAAAGGTTAATCCTTTAACACGGTATTGGCTTATTGTTATGAAGGTGTAGGTGATACTCACTGTGGCCTAGCTGGTCTTTTTACCAGTAGCTGCAAAATAACAATTTAACATTAATGGATCTGGCTATACCTAATGATTAACCTAACTTTGTGCATTAGAAACCCAGCCCAGGGGATGGCAGTGGACAGATGGACAGACACAATCTTTTTTCTGTCGTAAAGTACTAAGCCCTTTGTAGAGGCAGAAAAGCATTACCTCTATTTTATACTTGACTTTACTGAATTAAGCATACACTTAGAAGTTAGGAGGTCTCAGCTAGCATACTGAGATTTGAACAAGTTGGAAGGGCCTACTCTCTGGGCTGATAAATAAAACATAGCTTGCCACCTGCTGTCCGAGCTCTTTCCCTGGTTTCATTCATATGTGCACTGCCAAAGGTTGGGTGTGAGAGCTAGCTGTTGGTGGTCAACCTGAATTCTGTTATGTTACATTTCTTTACAATCTCCTTCAACTACTTATGTCTGGTTTTGTTTGTTCTTTGTGGAAAATGCAGCTGAACAGCCAGTTTATTTGATTCTGGAGTTCTCCTTTGTTTAAGAACTACTTTTGGTCAGCTAGATTTAGATGATGACGGTATTTTACGGAAGATTTTTCCTCTGGTGGCTTTGCTGACAAAGATGTGTGTCTTTCAACTAGTCCTGACTATCAGGCAATTCCCTACTCTTATCCCCCCGAAAGATTTTTAAAGATATTGCAATTCTGCATATTACAAGCTTCCTTACACAAAAGCTATTTGTAAAGTTTGCTTGAACTTAAAATCCCACTTCACTTGGCAGAATGAGGTACATCTTTATGTACCATGAAAACTTTGAAATAAAATATTCTAGTATTTAAGAGTTTTTACTCAAGAAATCAGAGCATTGTCAAGTCTTAAGATTACCTTAAACTTGACAATATGTGTATATCTGTTTTTTTCAGGGCTTTTCTAGTATTCCAGAGATGGACAGATATCTGTGTGCTTGGAATACCCATATGTAGTCCTAGTGAAGTCAGTTGCAGAAGTCTATCAAAAACTGTAGGATCAAAATTGAAACAATACTGTCCACTGCAGCACTAATCCGTAATGTTGGTTTTATTCACAACCAGTATTTTTCCAGATACACTTGGTATATGTTCTTTAATGAGTTGTAATTCAAATAATCTGATTTTTCCCCTTTTACACTTGCAGACGTGTTCCCTCTTGCCTTCAACTTTAATCTGGCATTTTTCAGGACAGATGATAGTTTTTTTCAGCCAGTGTCACAGAGGAAGTGAATTTGGGCTCCGAAAGGGACGCTGCCTTATCTCTGAGGAGGCTACCACATATCCATAATGCATTACACCAGCTTGAGGCAAGTTCAGGCGTTCTTGTGAGCTATGTATTAGTACAGTTTCTTCTGAATAATTTATAGTGTTGCTGTGCAAACTAGGTTAGTATTGGGAGCCCTAGAAATGTCAGATTTCAAAATAATCTTTCTATTGGTAAAAGTATTCAGTGTGAAATACTATATTAAAGCAACACTGAAGCTGAGCTTTTGAAATCACAAAAGGCAGGAAATGCAGAGTTAAGGTTCCCATGGCAACCTTAACTCTACACCTCTAGGTAGGTAGTATGCTATGGTTTTAATTACTTCCTTTTTGTGCAACTCTATATAGGTGCCCACCTTTTATTATATGGATTCTAATTATATTGCATGTTAATTATAGTACATATTAATTACACTGACTATTCAGCAAACCTTAGAAAACAGGCCTTAACTGTGTCTGACTGCATGAAAATACCTTGCACAATGATATTGAGGTGACTACATGATGTGTATCTAGAAAGCTAACTTATCTGCCTAGGCATTTGCGAGTGTTTTTTTTTTTTTTGAGTTAGAATAGCACAATATGAATAACTTCACAAGGAGAGAGAAATCTTAGCAAACATGGGCAATTTACAGGAGGTAAATGGTACTTTCTGGAAAGTTTAAGCAGGATAATGGTCCACTTCTCCAGCAAAGCATGAAATTACAGTATTAGAAATGTGCATTGTTCCCTAACTCCAATGTGTACCTTACACAGACATAGCTCTTGCTCCTTCCCTCCACTTTCCTTCCCAACAACTTGGCAAGCAGTATGAAGTCCTTGCAAAGGTAGCATTTGCCTACTAAACTGCAGATTCTCCTGCTCAATTCAGGATTCCTGTATCTGCCTGCCAAAAGAGCAGATTTATATGAAATTTTGCCTCATTAAATTAACCTTTGGGTCTGTTAATATGTAATGGATGTACAGATGTTGGAAGTTAGAAACCTCAAGTCCAGAGCCCTGGCAGTGAGTCATTTAACCTCTTCAGGATGGTTATTTGAAAGGTGTAGCAGATTGTATGGTACATTACTGTGAAGAAGGATGATGCCCTCTGTCCATGACAGCAGGGAACGGAAACAGTTCGTATGGTATTTGAGAGAATCTGTTTCAGGAGAGGGCACTTTTGCAGCTGAAGTTCCTAGTGTATTCATTAAAGTTTGGAAGATTGTCACCAAAATAATGTAATAAAAGGATACAGTGTGAAAAGATTTTTAAACATGCTTCATTAATTTTCGTTTCTCAGACTGCTTGTAGCACGTTTGGCAGCGCTGTTTGGGTAATAGTGTATTTCTAGAATGTATGAAAATTAACACAGGTGAGCATGATGACCAGGTAAAGTAAAATCTTTATGTCCGCATTTGTCATTGACAGCTACCTCCTAGAAAGCCATAAATTAGGCTTTACATGTATTGTTATGCATTAATTATTATTTAGCATTGAATGAACAATTAGAGCCCTCACTAAAGCCAGTTACAAGTCAAAAATAATTCAGAATTAGACTTTAATGAACAGTAGTTTGAAGGAGAAGTACCCTGAAGGAAAAATCTGCAATCTTCAAACCCATACACATTAATCAATACAAGAGTCTGGTGTAGAACTCCGTTAAATATCACTGACTGCTCTATACCAGTACGAACAAACTTACTGCAAAATCATAACCTACAAATAATCACTAATGAATTAGTGATTGTTTTTTTTGAAAGGCTGGAACATAACTATGGAAATAAAAAGGAAGATTCAAAATATTTTCTGGGTTTCAGCTTCTTTATCTTACAGGAAGATTTGATACATCCCTATTGCAACTATTGTAGATGCTGGGGAATTACTAGCCAAAAGAACCACAAAAAGTGGTCAGGCTTGCATGTTCTCCCTTCAGAGCTTCCCCGGTTGCCATTTTTGAGACAGAGTAAGGGGTAGGTGGACTGCTCATCTGCTCTAGTGAGGTATCTATTGTGCTCTTAATCTACACTATTCAGTGGCTCAGCAAAGATGAATTGCAGCAGAACTTCTAGTAGTACAAGCTGATGATTTCATTCATTTCAATTTCATTGATTTACTTTCTATTTCCACCGTTCATACCATGGCAAGCTTTACTCTGTCTGTAGCCCAGATCTTGGCTCCAGGAATTTCAGCTGGATCTTTTCTTAATAGCTCATAAAATGGGACCGACTTAGATTCTAATGGCCAGACATCGTAGCCCTGTATAAATTTTATTTTCTAAATCACCTGCAAAGAAAATTTGCTAATAATGAACAATTCAAAAATGGCTGAAAAAACAGTGTTTCCAGATATCAAGGTACAGTCTCAAAGAAAGCCTCATCTCTTAAAAACTTCTATTTAATAAAAGAAAAGTACCAGTTTGAGGCCAGACCTGACCCAGCTTCATGGAGCTTCCTGAGTCAGCAAGGCTCTGCATAGATGTGGACTGACACAAGGACCATAGCAAGAAGAGGCTAAGAGTGGCACCCATTTCCTCAACTCTTCAGGTTGGGGAGGCACCTGACAGCCAGCAGGTGAGCAGAACACAGGAGGAGATTGCTATATCTATAGCCACAAGAAGCCAAGTAAAAGGAGTCCTTCATATGATCTGCTACTGAATACAGTACTTCTGTAAGGTTAATTTACTGGAGAAGGAAGGACATGAAGCTTATATGTGACTTCAGGCTATAAAATACACTTTAATTTGCATCTCAAGTGTTATATGGATAGCATGGAATCAGGAGGAAAATTTGCAACCCGAATCTCCTACAGTGAAAAACAGCTGGTAGGAGAAAACACCCAGGAAGACTGCAAAATAGGGATTTTAGAGCATTAGTGGAGCGTTAACAGTGTTTGAATCTCAGTATTCCTAAACAGACTAGATTACTTGCAGTGGAATCGTAGGGCAGCGTCAAGGAAAAAAATCAGCTAGAAGCAAATAGCTGCAAGGTTTCACTGTTTCCTGCTGAGAGCTTGTTCTGTATCAGTAAACACAAAAGTTCAACAGTGCTAGAAACAACTTTATTACAAGGAGGATCTTGTTTTCACTTTTCATTCTAGCAAACTTTCGGTTAGGTATTTGCATCTCCTCACAGAAATAATGTTTCTTTACACTATCCACCCAGTCTTCTTTAAGATAATTTGAGCACCGCAGCTATATTCCATCGGGGAACAAGAGCACACTGGTGCGCTTGCAGTCCTGTCTTCCAACAGAGAGAGGTCCTGTTGGAGTGCACCATTGCTTCTTTGCTGTCTGTACGATAGATCTCCTCCTAAAGGAAGCCAGAGCAGGAGAGGGGAGAAGGGGGAGATGTTGCTTCCCAGCAGGTAGCTGGCTGCATCCAGGGGACATGCCCATCTTCTAGTGAGATCTAGGAAGTGCTCTCAGATCCTCTAGTTTAGTTGTGTCCAATGGCAACTCAAAATTCTGCAGTGGAGCCTCTAGAGGAAAACTTTCAGAAAGACTAGTTTCCCCATGCTGCCACTACAATGAACATATGCAGGGTGTTTCAGAGCAGGAGCCTAACAGCTCCATGTTGAGAACTTCCTCCATGGCAGAGTTTCTTTTTGTCCAGCAATAGGAGATAGGTTCTAGGGAAACAAACTTCCCTGAATTAATGTACACTCACAAAAACATTCACAAAGCTAACATCAATGCACCAACCTATAAAATTCATGTTTACATTGCCAGAGTTTTTTAAAGTGTCCAAGAAGTTTTGTTATTGCATGTCATAGAACCCTATACTAATCTTTGCCTATTTTGCGCTTCTATTTAATCAGCTAGCCCAGAGTCAATATCTGAAGCTAATAATAGATTAGACTCTTCAAAATACTCCTTTTATATATGCCTAAGCTATTTCAGTTCTAATGGTCTATTCAACGTTGCTAAACAAGATCAGCACAGTGAATGCATGTTCTTTAATGTAAAGCATTTCCTGCAGCTAATGCATCACCCAACTATTAGTGGCGTGCAGACTTCTCTTTCCAAGTATATATCCACAATTTTTCACAATCAGCACAAAGGATGAAATAAAATGTAACACATGCTCTGCATGTCTTTTGACATTGATTTCCTTTTACCAGAGTAAACTTGTTTCTTTATAGTGAGATTAAATGGATCTAAACAGGGCATAATCCAGATGGTTTATTGTACTAATAAAATCTTTTAAAAGCCAACAAAGAAATAATACCAACAATGCACACACCAGCCAGGAAGCACATTTAAAGAGAAGTAGTGTCGCGGACTTGGCAGGACACTACATTGGGCTTCAGAATACAAGGGCTATATTTTTAGATCTGCTATTTGGTTTCTGATGACCTTAGACAGGATTATTCGTTCTGTGATTTTTTTTTAATCTGCCTATTAGATGAGATAGTGATACTTAGTTCAGAAGTTAGGAAATTTGAGATATTTAGACTAAGAGCTGCATCTAAGAGTCATTATTAGAAAATGTAATTGAATTATGTCATGATTCCTGTTTGGAAGCAAACTGTAATTTCTGCTTTCTGAGTTTCCAAGTGACATTAGTAAGGGTCACAGAAAACATCAAGTTTTACTTCTATTATTTCCTTTTTATTTAATCCACTGTATGTGGGAACAGAAGTGCTGACTAACATCCTGAAGTAGAGAATTTCTTTGTTAGTTCCAGTAGTTCTTTCTTAGTTCTCCTTTGCCTAATCAATTTTTGAAAAAATATATAACTTCTGTCCCCAAAAGAAACATTATTTCTCTTCTATGCTTCCATAATAACCCACTTATAAGAATGCTAGTGCAATTAAGTAAGTAGCAAAATTGGTTTAACAGGCTAGCATTCTCCTGAGGATTGCGTTGTTCTGGAGTGAGAAGAAAGATAAAGTTGTCAAAGCCTTTGAGTTCTCAGAAAATTGTAGAATATGTTTAAATATAAAAAGAATTGAATCAGCTTCTATTGTTTTGTAAAATTATATCAATTTGTGTTTGAAAGACCATTTCCAAGCTTGATGCTCATTGGCCTAATGGTTTTAAAAATTTGTTTGAAGATTCTCTTACCTCAGCAAGTTTTTTCCTCTTGTGGGACATTGTCCTTCACACCATTACTTCAGGCCATAAGGAATAGCCACAATGGGGAAAAGACTGAATACAGCCCAATTCCCTATGGATAAAGAAGGGTTTATAACCTGTATCAGCTCTTTCTGAAAGGCTTGAAGGTGTTAGGAAAAGAAATTGGAAGAGGAGAAACAATGTTTTAAGTGATACTTCAAGGTGAAGCAATCAGAACTAGCTTCCAACCCAGTATTGTCTCCTCCCATGTGGTTGTGCTGAGGTTATTTTTGGCCCTTCTACTGAGTACTAAAGGATGCATTAGAGGGTCTTTTTGTGTCCTTCTCTACTCCTTCATATCAGACAATCTAGGATATTTGCAAATTTGTTAGTTTCTAGAGCACTTCATCCATGAAATATTTTTTTTCACTCTCCCACACTCAATAACCAGCTGAGAAAATATGCAGCTAGTTTCTTTCATTCTGTTCTTTTTTTCTCTCTCTCTTTTTTCAGCAGTAGACAGTGGAGGGTGGTATTTTGTTTCTTATATGGACCCACAGCAAGTCCTTGTCTCCTGTCAGAAGCAGGAAAAAAGATGCCTCTAACCCTCTGCCAAATTCAAAATCTTTTCTTTCTTAAGGTGAAATGATTTGAAAAGGACTACGTGAAGTATTCACAGTTATTGAGACATTTCTTACACATACACAAGATTTAATGCAGCAGTACTCCAACTTTCAAGGCCTCCCTTTCTATAAGAATTTACACCTCCACCTCTGGCATTGATACATCTGCTCCATCTTCTACTCTTGCCCAGAGCTTTTCTCCTGCCATGTAGATACCTATCTCTTTTCTCCGGTCTGCTTCATACCCCAGCACCCCACACTTCACTCCTCTCCCCATTGCAACGCTCTGTGTTGACTCTTCTCTCCCCAACATCCTCAAAATAGCAACCCACTTGTATACCAAACTATCAGTAAAGTTTATCCCAACTCCACTCAGTTCAATACCAAAACTCCCCACCTCAGTTTCCAGAAGATGGCCGGCTCCTGGTACTCTTAATCAGAAACATTTTCCTTGCCCCCACCAAAATCGTACCTATTCCAGTTGTCTCTTGGGCTTCCTCCTCTTTACTCTCAAACTCTTCATCTGCTGACAACATCAAAATACCCTGAGGGAACCAGTCAGTTTTCCTTCTCTTTTCTTTCGTATCAGAATGAATTTTTCAGGTGTCTTTTGTATCGCACTTAAAACTTCCATCTTTCAGGATCTTATTTTTTCATTTGCATCCAGGCTGCCTTTGGTTACGTAGGCATAGGTGGAGTGAACATCTTGCCATCAGCAAATGCTACTCACCTAACGCATGAAGAAAGAGAGAAAAAGCTAAGAAACATCAAATCACATGTCTGTAAAAGTGTCATGAGAACTGGGAAGACCATCACCTCAGCATATCTGCCTTGCTGGCATCCTTCTTTGCTTGGCCCCTTGCCTTGTTTACACTGATTCCCACAGGTGTTTGCACCCACACAATTACAACCTGCACTTGCTCCAGTTCCTCCTCTTAGAGCTCTGCCTACTTTTTGGTACTATGTAGTCTGCTCTGCCATGTGACTGTTCTAGTACCACTAGACTCCAGTCTCAATGGGAAAGCTTTTGCTGCACAGTTGAGCTATTCCAAATAGCAGTCTAATTTCCCATGCTCACCTATATGACTTACATGTTTAATCTTGCAGCATATTTTTGTAAGTCTAAAGGAACAAAAAGAAGCTGTGGAAAGGCTATTTCAATTCCATCTGAGTCCTCAAGATTTTGCCAATGCCCAGATCAGAGCAGGATAACTTTGGCACCAAATAGTTACTATGATTACTATTGATTTTACATTAATACATATTAATATTAATATTTATGGTTAATATATTTATGATTAATATGATTATGATTATACAGTTTTGGAAACCATACAGCAAATTTCCAATAGTGGTAAGCAATCTTGCAGGTGTAACCTACTTGCTATCTGAATCAATCAAAACTTCAAAGGAAAAGGTTTTGAATATAGAAGATCTTGCCTTCCTTAAAAAATCAGTAACCAATCAGTGTTGGAAATATCATCTGTTATATCCTAATACTGGTATTTACATATGGGATAACAGTTCCTTGTAATACCAGAAGACAGGGGAAAGATTATCTTTTAAGTTAAAGACTGAGAATTTTCTGCTTAAGGTAAATCTTTGGGGATTTTGTTTTTTTTAAAAGAAGAGTATGAGCTGTTTAAAGAGGACTTGGGAGGGTGGTATTTTCTGTAACCTGTGAAAATTCAGCCGTTGCATGTTTGAAGGTAACATGTAAAGGAAAGAGAGACTGGATATGGTGAAAAAGATCAGAGGAGTATCTTTGGATATGTATATTCCTAGTGAAGCCTTACACTGAGGCATTTATAAAAGTGATATGTCACTATAATGCAGTAGATTTACTGGCTAATAAAGAGAGTTGCTGAATTTCTATCAAGTTCTGCTTTTTGTTCCTGTGGTTACAAGCTAAGGTGCAAGATATAAGCTGGTCAGATACTTGAATGAGCAGGAAGGTTGGGGTACCAACAAGAAAGGGTAATGATACTGATGTTTTGTGTGGGAGGAAGGTGAAGTGCTTGCACTATTAGGTGATAGCTTATGCGACTGTCTACCAGTATTTGAAGTTCTGGAAGAAGTGAATTAATCAACCCGTGACAGTTTGCTGATGGGTAATGTCCAGTCAGGAGGCGCAGCATGAAATAAATGCTCTAGTTTGCATGAGAGCAGAGATAATGGTGCACATCCTTGTAGGGACTGAACCAGTGAAGTAGGATTAGTGTATGAATCTTCGCTTTGGCCTTAGTATCCTCTTCCCAGAGCTGCTTCCTGCTGCATGGCAAGATTTCTATGGGTCTGCTTGAAGCTTTCATTTAATGTTGCTGGACAGTGGTGAGGTCTGAGGTCTGAGCAAAAACGTACTCATAATCCAGATCTGAAGTAAAGTTGCCATTTGAACTGCCCTGGCCTAGTAACTTTTAGGAGGTTGTTCAGAAGTTGTCCTACCACTGTTTTCAAATGCATTTTGTACGTGATTTTGTTCACTAAGGAGTAGTATGGTCCATCCTTGCAGTGCTATCAGCATATATGCTTTGATATGAGACTGCATCAACACAATACTTATATTCTTTATAACAACCTCTAGATCTGTTTCTGTAAAATCAAACACGCAACTAATATTGGATTTGTGTCTAAATGCATTTTGAAGCTTACCTGTCACCTTGCCTGCTGCTGGATGGGAATGGGGACCTAGTCACAAAGGACATTGAGAAAGCCGAGGTACTGAATGTCTTCTTCACTTCAGTCCTTGCTAGTAAGGCCAGCCTTCAGAGGTCCCAGGTCCCTGAAACCAGAGGGAAAGTCCAGGGCAAGGTAGACTAGCTCTCGGTTGGAGGAGGATCAGGTTAGGGAATATTTAAACAAACTGAGTATACACACGTCCATACACCCTCATGGGAGGCACCTACAAGTGCTAAGGGAGGTGACCAATGTCACTGCAGTCTTTGAAAGGTCATGGCAATTGGGGGAGGTTCCTGATGACTGGAAGACAGCAAATGTCATGCTTATCTTCAAGAAGGGCAAGAAATAGGATCTTGAGAACTACATGCCAGTCAGCCTCACATTGATCCCTCGGAGGTGATGGAGCAAATAACCCTGGAAAGTATCTCCAAACATATGAAGGACAAGATTATGACAGGGAGAAGTCAGCATGGATTTATGAAGGGGAAAACACGATCAATCTGATAGCCTTCTATGATGAGATGACGGACTTGGTGGATGAGGGGAGAGCAATGGATGTTGTTTACGTTGACTGTAGTAAGGCTTTTGACACTGTCTCCCATAACGTCCTCACTGACAAACTGATGAAATACGGACTGGATAAATGGACAATGAAGTGTCTTGAAAACTGGCTGAACTTCTGGGGTCAAAGGGTTTTGATCAGCGGCATGAAGTCCAGTTAGAGACCAGTCACCAGTGGTGTGCCCCAGGGGTTGATGCTGGGTCCAGTACTGTTTAACATCTTAATTAATGAGTTAGAACATGGGACATAGTGCACCTTCAGCAAGTTTGCAGATGATGCAAAACTGTGAGGAATGATTGATAGACCAGATAGGTGTGCTGCCATTCAGAAGAACCTTGACAGGCTAGAGAAATGGGCCAGCAGGAATCTCATGAAGTTCAACCCTTGTTTTATTCATAATTATTCAATTTTCAATTATATTGAAAATTTTACCCTTCACTTCAAGCTGAAGCAAAAGGAAAAGAGCACGGTATTGGTGAGCATTAGTTATCTTTTTGCCCTCTCTGGCTACTGACTGATTCTACATCCCACCTTTGTTTCTACTGTGATAGAACACAGTAGATCACCAGGAAGGAAAGGAAGTATCATGCTTAAAAGGTAGTCTACAGAGCAGAATACAGGAAGGACAGAAAAAGGAGGCTTTTACTTTATTTTGTTACTTTGCTTGCTTAATCAAACCTTAGTGGTGCCAGGAACAGTTCAGCATGGTCCTCGGAGGGAGAAACGGTCTGGCCATGGCTTCCAACATTTTGCTCTAGAGAGAAGATAATTATCCTTTATCATTTTCTATCCCTGCGCTGGTATTGGGTAGAGGAGCTGTCAATGATCTTTCTGTGGAATGATGCTGCACAGACTTTTTCCTGGCCTGCAGTTTTTCGGTTATCTCAGAGGATACCGATTTATTTGCTAATGTGCCCCTGAATAAATATATTAAACAAATAACTATGCAGCACGTGTTAAAAGACTGTATGAACTACTGCCATACATCCTTCTCATGTATGAGATTCATTTAGTGTCCCTTAAAATACAGGTTTGGGGAATCTGCATTTCATGTACTGGCCACACAGAGTCTTGGTGCCTCTCGCCAGGAGGCCATGCTAAGCACAGCCCATCTGGTGCTTTGACTCCCACCATGACAGACAAGCTGCAATGCTACACAGCAATGGGGCAATGTGTGCAGTAAAGCAACGTCTTACATTTCTCTAACTGCATTTGTGTCATTCCCCATGTGATGTTCCTGACACAAGAATTGCATGCAGTGGGTCAGGAAAACGATGTTTATAACTTGGTTACGTTAAGTGTTACAGATTTAGTGTAGTTCTCATCCACTTGCCTAGGTAGATCTAAGAGGTAAGTTAGGGTAAGGGATGTACCATCTGAGTATCACTGATGCTATGAATCACAACACAATACCTAGATCTAGGCAGCCAAAGCACCTTTCAAGCTACCGTCAAAATAGACAGATAGATAGATAACTCATTTGCACATGATTCTGCTGTTTAAAGGCATTTTGGTGCCACTCAAAGGTATAGTTTTTCTTCTCTCACTGAGCAAAGTCTACCTATGTTTCCCTCTCTATCCCCTTGCCTACTGCCCATGAAGATTTCAGGTCTTCCACGATATAGGAAAAGACTATGAAAGAGGGCTGCAGAACATTGTACACTATTACTCCTGATGTAACAAGGTTCATGGAACTCAGGGGTAGTAATTTTCTGAAGGCTATTGAATTAGCCAGAACATTTTGGCTAGCATTTATTAAACAGTAAATCCTGTTCGCTCTATGTGAGAGTTTCCATAGACAGGTCAAAGCTGACTCCAGTATTCTTCCTTACTAATGCTCTAACATATCTGTGAAAGCTACTTTGATGAGAGATTGTTCTTGTATCTGGAAGAGGGAAGTGAAGGAAACTGATGTATTTTGAACAGGATAAAGTAATAAAAAATATGCTTCTAACAACAGATAAGAGGTAAAGTTATGTAAACAGTAATTGTATGCTTTCCATATAATTTCCAAATGTCATCCATATTTGCAGAGGTGACAAGATGTTGGAAATGATATCCTAATATCTTCTTGTTAGATGCCAGTAAAGGAATAAGTGGGGCTTATTTTTTCTGTGCACATTTACACTCTGTCAAGTTTTTGGATAAACCATAACTTTCTATGGGATAAGCAACTGTCAATGATATGGAGAAAATGACTATTTTATTTCCTTGCTCTTAGAACGGAAGTAATGGAATAGTTGACTGCTCACCCTCAAAAATAACACACACCTGAATACTACAAAACGGTAAGCAGATACTTTACTATCATAAATACTGGACAATTTATGTACTTAAGTAATTACAGTCTGAGGGCATAGCTAGATATCCAAGAACATAAGTGGATGTGTTTACTTCTCTAATACTCATCACTAGTTAAAGTTAAGTTTTTTTTTTTTTTTTAAGAACCATAGTGGTAAAAAGGTGTTAAACTAGTTCTTCTTGAATGGGCACATCATGACTTTCCTTCCTCTTTTGAACATTGCTTTATAGACATAACTAATTTCATGTCTCAACATCTAACATAATCCTAATACATGTAACAGGAACACAACAGTTGCAAGCTGGAAGAGAACAATCAAACTGTTCTAAAGGAGCAGTTTTAGAGCTCCTTCAGGATATGCTTATTTCCTAGTGAACAGGCAAAAATTCATTAATACCTTAACTCCTGCTATGACATCATTCTTGTACAGACAGCAAGCACATAAATAAAGAATAAGTAATAAATTTAGTATTAGCCTACAGGAAATTGAGAGACTGGCTATAGAATGAGAATACATCGAAGAAGCAATCTAAATGCCAAAATGATACCAAAATATGATTGACTTTATTTTTAAACAATTAAGAAGACACCCATTAAGGCTTTGAGTTTTATCATTTGTAGAGGATTCAATCCCTTTGGATTTATTTAAAAAAATAGCATGTTTCCTCCTCAAACCATAGAATTTTCTTATTACAGAAAAAAGATCTTCTGAAAATCTCCACATAAAATCCTTAAAAACTTAAGAAAGAGTAGTAATTTTAAGAAGGTTCTTCAGGAAATGCTTACTACCTTAAAAAAAAAAAAAAGAATGCATATCTTTCAAATATCCCATCAAACATCCCAGAAAAACATCCCGCTACAGGTCAGGAGAAGTTGGATTGCTCTTCATTATCAGAGAACTGAGAGAGCTCTATAAAGAGCTTCTGCAAAACTGCTGCCCTTTCTGGTTCTCCCAAAGGGGACTGACGTGTGAGCTGCTTGCTGCTCTGAGTATAAGTACAGCTGAAGATAGAGAGCATCTCATGGCCTCCTGATGGCTGAGGCGGCTGGCCTCTCTTTGTCCTGTTTCACTAGGATCACTAAGAGGACATGACAGTCATGCTGAAGGAGGCCAGTTCTCCACTAATTTGTCTATGATTTTATTGCACTAGTCATCTGCTGACAAGGAGCCAACAGGGTACTTAGCTGCCCTCCTACCCCTCTTAAAACGCTGAAGTTTCTGTCTTGGTCCATCATGACCATTTTTAATATAGAGAGAATAGGGCCCTTGACACTTGTCTGGATCCTCTGCATCCTTTATTATGAAAATCAGCAAAAAAGAATCACTAACGCCAATACTTATTTTCAAAAGTCACATGCTGAACCAAACTTATTTCCGGAGAAAATATATGAGGAAAGCTGGAGTTATTTAGTATAACCTAGAAGACAGACAGACAGACATAAATAAAACAGCCTTGTGTTTCAGGAAATATATCAGAACTGAAGAAAGAGGAGAAAACTGGTGTATCTCAGAGCACAAGAAAAAGAGAGCATAAACATTTGTAAGCTGTGCTTAACTGGCCTCTATGCTCTGACCACTACGCGTTCTCAGTTATACTGGCTATTATGTCTATAAAAAAGATTTTATTAACAAGTTACATCATATCCCTATGCCATTAGAGACATAACAATAATCTTTGAGTCTCTCTTATTTATTATGTATTCTATGTTCTATGTCCAAATAAAAATTGGTTCAGAGTAAATATCAGAAATCAATCACAGAATTTATTGTAGGCTGATAACTGCTCTACAATGAAGCATATTCACCTCAAAATAATGAAGCATATAAACCTCAAAAAATTCAGGATGATGTTTAAAAATTGAATATATTACTATATGGAAAGTCAAGAATAAAAAAAGAACCTGTTTTATAATTACACACTGAGAGGATGGTCTGGGTGGGAAGGTGGGAAATCCATATTTTTGGGAAAACAGTTTACTCAGCTGTGGAACCACCAAACTGAAATGTTTAAACCTTGAAGCTGCTGCACAGTATCATTGGAGGGTGCATATATAAGTTTTAGAATTTCTTCTGATACAAGTACAAGGTTATATGTATAATGCAGTTAATTAAATAACTAAACCATGCTGGTTCTGAAAATCCCATTTCACCTCCATCTCAATTTCTTTTTTTGTAAATTTCCTGAAGTGGGAGTTGTGCTCTTTATGGTGTTTCGTATCAGACGAGGACATAGATATCTACCAGAAGACTTCCCAAGGTGCTTATAGTTCCTACAAGGTTAGTGAATCTGTTATAAAAATTGAAAGTACTACCATTGGTAGAAAATTTTGTTTGTGAGGTGCGGGGGGAAGGGTGGAAGGTTCTTCCTTATGGCATGGGTCAGGACATTGTGGCCTGTTTTAACTTTCAGCCTCAGACTACATGTACACATGTACACATGACTACATGTAGTTGATGTATAATGGAGTGTCTACAGTTACATGGCTAAAATTAATATCAAGTAGCACCTAAGGAGATCTAAGGCTAAAAAATAAGTTTTTAGTTAGGGCGATTCAAACTGGTCTGCATTGGTTTTGAGCACTTATGTCTATGTGGACAAATAGTAGCTCATACACTCAAATGTATGGCTGCATACAAGCCCAGGAAAAGGCATGCAACTGCAGAACATTGTGCGGGGTCTCAGCAGCTCTCCCCTGTCCCTTCCAGGCCTGCCACAGGCCACAGCCAAAGTAGGGGAAGGTTGGGTGGGACTGTGCTGAAGGCCCTACCCAGCCCATAGACATTAGTCTCACAGACTAGAAAGGACAAAGTAGTGGAAAGGACAGAATGAGGTATTTGAACACATTAGGAGAAGAGGAGAAACAGATTTTTCTTTGGTCTGTGTGAAAGCAGTAGGAGGGCAGCAGTATCCTGCTTGGTGGTGCATCAAGACAGTGGGCGTTGACTTAGGGCTGGTACAGAGCTTATTAAGGTCATTTAGACAACAGGAGCAAGAGTGTAAGTGAACTGAAAAGACAAAGGTAATAAATGAAACACAGAAGAAAATTGGAACAGAGATAGGGGAGAAAGGTAATATCGCAGTCTGACTTCTCTATTGCACTGATTTGTAAGAAGGAAAACCTCAAATAATGCCTCACTTCCTCTTACATAAATCTTAGACACAGAAAAAACTATGCCAAGAGAATTTAAAACATAAAGCCAAGTATTGAGACAGTAGGAAATGGCAGAAATGACTTTGCTTGTGCAACTTTAATTCAGCTACTTTGTGTGCATGCATTATGTTTGCATAATATAGCCTTTAATCTGTTCACACAGAAATACTGTTAATAACCATCTTAACTGCTAGAGTTAATATTCACAAAATCTCAAGGCTCCCAGAAGATGGAGAGCATCCATGCCAACGTTAAAAAAGTCCCTCAACTAATATTACACAGGCAATGCAGCAAAGAGAAATTAGGTTCCCCTGAACAGCGTTCAGCTGCTAAAACTATAAAATCATGCTCTCTCTCCATTTTAGAACTATTCATTTTTTCCTCTTTCCCCCCCTAAAACCTGTTTCTGTGGCTCTTCCTACAGTCTTACAGTACAAGCCTTTTGATCCAGGCAAGTGGAGACTAAGTTTCCATCAGGAAATGTATGCTTTCCAAGTAATGCAATAAGCAAGTCTTCTTTGAGGGAAATTTTCCTTCGCTGCAGATCTGTCTTGCTAGCAGATCCATCTTATGTGTTGAATGAGGCAGGAATTCTGTGCAAAACGTATATAGACAAGTAACTACTTTATCATAATGTATATGCATAAGGCGATGATGAAGTTTGCCTGTGCATTCTCAATTCCGACATTTCTAAACCTTGAGAGCCTATCTATACAAGCTTTCTGTGCTTATAATAACACTTTCTACCGTCTCTAAATGGCTTCAAAAATTTGAACCATAAAAGACAAGTCCCACCCTGTGGCATCATATGGTCCCACATGAGCCCCAGCATAGGTCACTTTGTCATTTGACCGTTCAAAATAACTGGCAGAACTTACAGCCTACCACTGTCACACAGACAGCACTGGACAGAGGTGAAATGTGAATTTAGCCTGTGGGTTTCACTGCTCTTTTTTGACAGCAGAGGAATGACAAGTGTCATTCTGGGTTCTATGCCTGTGCCTGGAGAAAACACCTGCCCTGCTGAGCACACTGGCCACCCAGTCTCACCCATCCAGTTTGAATAGTTCTGCCTCCTTTAACACGCCCCTTTTCATTCACTCTCTCCTCTTTTGATCCCTCATGTCTGTATTCTTATCTTTGACTTGCCAGTTTCAGTTTCTAAACAGCAGACTTTTCTTCTCTGTTCACTGCCCTACCATTCTAAAGTAGGTAGTAGTAAGTATTAGTAAGTAGTAGTAAGTATTCACTACCCCACCCCTCCAACTTAGATTCTCCCCATCCTAGTTCTTCATTCAATCAGTTTCCCTGCCTGCTACCTTCTTCAAGCCTTTCTCATTTGATTTTAGCCTTCAGTCTTTATCTCATTTCTGTTACATCCTTGGTTCCCACTCCTTTACCTGCCATTTCCCTCTCTGGCCCTTAGTCACAGTTTTCACTTGAACTTCTGACTGTTTTCCTGTAATGTCAAAGCTGGTCTAACACTTTCTCAAGCTGGTCTCCAAGTCGTCTTCTCTCTTAAGCCTGAGCTGCAGATTTGTTAGTACATTCCCCAAGTTTGTATGAAGAGTCATATTTCTCAAAGCTCAGTCTGGTGTAAATTGGACCAACCTGATAGAAGAACAGAAGAAGAGTAAGTGAAAAAAGATATTGAGAGTGTTTGTGGTCAAATTTCATTTTCGTGCTTCACAGCATGAAGATGTTAGTATTTCTCAGAGACAACTTGGGCAACGTTTTCTCACATGAACAAAAGAATGAATGTGCTAGCACTTCATTCTCAGCAATCACTGAAATTCACGTGCATGGAAACTCTGCAGAAATAGTTGGAAGTTCCAAATGTTCTTTATGGAAAAATTTACAGAAATGCAGGATAATTTTATCTATGACTCCTTCAAAATCTCAGGAAAAGTCATCTCTAAGAAGTAAAACTCAGGCAGAAAATTAAGCAGTTTCTTTGAATAGTCACAGAGAGATTCTATTGTTAGAACTTATACAAACATTTTCAAAAAATAAGTAGGAAAAAGGAACTGCTAAAACCAGAAGCTAATTATTCTAAGACAATCTCATGTTCACTAGTAAATGAGTACTTCATATACTACAAGGTTTCAGACCCTGAGAAATAATCTTAAAAATATTGACCTATTATTTCAAAAAATAGGAATGATAGGAAGTATGGATACAGAAATCATGGATGATATTTGTCATTTATTAGGAGCTTTACAGGAAATCAAACTTGGTCTGATTTTGTAGGACAGATCAAAAAGAAAAATGCCATATGATTGCTATGACAGTCTTTCTGAAAACACAGACCATATGATCTGTAATGTAAATATGACTGAAGAAGATTTTTTGTATGTAGTTTCTTAGATGTGACCCACAAAGTACACGCTAGAAGAGATGGCTCTTTGCTTTCAAGCACAATTTTACCAAGAAAGGAATGTTCTTGGAGAGGTTTCAGATCCACAGTACCGTTATTGCTACATTTCAAAACTCATAAGTAAAAATACACTGTTTTTTCAATATTTCCAGCATCTTCAGCTGAAATTGTGCAAAATATCTGCAACGATTTGGGGAACCAAAGCTGAGTAATGAATCTAGATAGATTTGGAGTAATTAGACAGAAGTGACAAGCTGACATAATCAGTCTGCTGGCATAAACTGATTCTGCCTCTTCAGTGGTCAGAAAAAACATGGGAAGGAACTGCAGCCACTGACAAAGCTGACTAAAAATGAAAGCATTACTCAGGGTTCGGTATCATTAAAAGACTCCTGTAGGGGCGTGCTGCCACAGAGCTGTGTAGGAGATGTGTGATCTATTTCTGGTGGTAAGACAATGAGATGTTGGAAGTGGGTGCCGGAAAACTAGCATTCTCTGGCAACAGGACAGAGTTAGAAATATTGGACCGTAAGGCATCTCAGGGAATTATGTCATACAGTTGATTTCAAAAACAAATCTAGTCCTAGTTTAAGAGTACCATATTTACTTGAATATAAGGCAACACGTAAGTTTCTTTGTCTATTCTGGGAGAAAGAGTGGTGAATATAATTCCTCCAGAATCCCTTCAGGCCCTCCAACCATTCTACTACCTGATACGACAGTGAAGATTTTTCTAGACTGATGAAAATGCAGACAGAAATCTTGGGCTTAGGGAAGAGATCGCCATTTACTCTATTCCCCACTTCCCTCTACTTCATTTATAAATTAAACACCGATCCTGCAAGGGAAAACGATGAAGAAGTGATCCCACTCACTGAAAGAAGCATGTGTGTGGGGAGAGAGATTTGTGATTAGACAGCAGAAAGGAGGGCAGGGAAAAGACATAAAAGAGTAGGAGGAAGGAAGAGACACGGAATAGCAATGATGTACAAAAAGAACTGAGGAAAGAGTTAGGTGCTAGCTCCCTCATCTTCAAGGGGAATAAATATGCTTGGCTTCTTTAAGGATTTTGGAATTTACACTCATCTGGAATTAAACCAAATGGCAGCTGATGGAAGGGAGCAGCAGTAGCACCCCCAGCCCAGAGCCTTGGAAGCAGTGGTGGCTCCATCCCTCCAGCTACCTTCACCTCTCCCACAGGAGGGCAGTGAGGGCTGCTGCCTGAGTCCTGTCATTACTCTTCAGTCATTGTTTCTTTTGATCCCAACAGTTATTTTGGAAGGCTGCTTTTGTCCCAGCTTCCTGAAGATCAGCAACCTTTGGATTGCTGGGAAAAATTATTTATAGCAAGTTTACACCCATTTGTTCTTTTGCCCTTTGATAGCTCTTTTGTTTGTGTTGTTCCCACCCAAAATATTTGGAAAGCATAATAGTATGTTGTTTCAGATTTTAGTCTGATAGACCAAACAAGCCAATTTTAATTCCCTGCTTGCAAATAAAAGCTCTCAGGTTCCCTAAGCACCCTTATAGTTTCTCTCTGCTTTTGGTGGAACTACAGTTCCCTTTTTGGAATATGATGACTAGAGTTGCACAGTGAATTACAGATCAAATCTTTTCAGTACTTCATCCAGTGAAATGGGCTTTCCCTGTCTCTTGAACCAGCACATTTGCCTTTTCCCTAGCAATATCATAACGGTAGCTCATAACTACTGTGTGATAATACAGATCTGTTTTTGCATGGAGAATACAGAGGTACAGTGTAAGTTTAATCAAAATAGACGCCTTTGTGATTCTCCTTGCTTTTCAAGCTCTGTTCCACTGCTGTTCCAGGACTCTGGCCAGGCTGATGGCCATGTCGGTACTCAGCAGGCTTGAGATTCAGAGGGCCCAGCCATCTGTTTTTTCCCATCTACAGGTATCCCACCAGGAGGTCCAACCCAACACTCCTTTCAGAGGTATTGGTACTGCTGCCAAGTTTACAGGTTTTGCCCCAGCTGGGGTGGCCATTTAGGGCATGGGTGTCAGAACAGGATTTGGCAGCTCGATGATTGGCTATGAATATAGACAACAAGAATATGTTGCTCTTAAGCTTTGCCTTGTCTGAAGCCATCAGTCTCTTTTGTCTGATAGTGGCATTTTTTACCAACTTTGCCGGCAGACAGGTGCTGACCTGCTTGTAGTTTCTATGAGACAGTATGCTCTACAGCTCGAGATGGCCTCCATCAGAGCGCTCCAGACAAACTAGGAAAAGAGTTCTAAAAAAACAGAAAGAAACAACTTAACAGCTGAACTTACAAGTGTCACTGTTAAATTTGACCACATTTGTATTACTTCAGTCTTCAAGATTAGGTGATTCTCTATTTTTTCTCCTGTTAATGACACAGTATATGTTGTCTATCATTTAATTTCCTAGCTTGCTTTTTTTTTATCTGCATATACAGTTCAACCCTAACTCACGGATGTCACCATGTTTTTTATGTTAATTTGGAGAATGGCAAGATAAAGAAATGATTTCAGTAAACTTGGCAAGCTTAAACAAAGGCTTTTTCTACAAGACAAAATACTATTAACCAAATCAATCCGGAAATGGATCAAAATTGTAAAAGTATACCATTGAGACAAAGCTTAAGACTTAGAGATAACTCAGTCAGAACTGGAGGAACAGTAACAACAAATATAGAATGGGAACAAGCAATTACCTGGAGCTGCTACACTTAATTGTAATGATAAATTAATATTTTTTAAATGATAAACTAAGAAGAAAGAAGATTAACCATAAGATTTGCCTGGAGGGATGCTTCCTGTATCCCTATAGCTCTTGTTCCCCCACCCAGGATCTTATCTGTCCCAGTAGTCATATTTTATTACCTACAGAGTAGCATGAAATGTATATGGCATTTCACAAGTCAGTGAAGACATTGTTGGTATCCCACACAGGGTTTTGAAAGAGATAGTCATTTTTCTTTGCCCCTGAATCCGTTCACACCTCTGGTTATCATGTGAGCGTGCAATTCTTTCCCCCTGGACTTGGTGTGTATTTAGGGTTTTTTTGTATTTTTCATGTTCAAACTCATGGAATTCTGTTTTTGCACCCGTGCAGTGGGAAAACACCATACTTCATGCGAGCCAAATACGTGAACAAGTTGAAAGGCAGAGACAGATGGAGCCATCTCTGGGATATCTAAGCAAAGTACTTTGGACATCATGAAATACTAAAGCATTTTTATTACCATGAGAGCCTGGGCTGAAAGAACAAATCTGATGCAACAGTTACTCATGTAGATTTAGAGCCTTAGCTTCTTTGCTCTTGACCTGTCATTGCTGCATGCGAAATGTCATGTGGGGGACTTTTAGAAGCTAATGAATCTAGGCTCCTCACTACTCGAGATCAAGGAATCTATTTATAAGCCTTGTGTTGTTTACATATGCATAGACTGGATTATGTTGATCATGGTCTCTTTCACTCTTATCACTGTGGAAGAGACAATTGGTGTGGATCTTCATCTTTCCCCAAACAGTAAAGGGGGGCATGCAAACAATTTTATGTCTAAAAGCCTGTAGATCTTACCTAATTGTAGTGGAGAATGCATATTGCTCCAGATGTTTCAAAGTTAACATGTGAAACACAAACAAAAAATGACAATGGCAGTCCAGAAAAGCAATGCAGCTGAACCATAACTATGCATGTTTTGAGCATTGCCCACCTCAGACTGATGCCACCAAGTCTCAAGCTAAAGTTTTGTAGCTCTGCACCCACACTTTAAGTTATGAGGTAGCATGTGAGAAATGTGAAACTGAGGAAGCTGTTGTTTTCTCCCTTGTGAGGCAATCTGCCTAACACCTCACTGCTGCTGATAGGAATGATTCATGCTAGGTTTCTTGTGCTTATTTTTTGTTTTGAGAAGATTTTCCTCGCTATTTGTCATCCTCATCTTCAGTCTTCCCGTAGCTGATTAATTGTATAGGTCAAAATGTTAAGGCAAGGAACTGTAAAACATGTGCGTGTGGAAACTAAAACCACTTTTGAAAATGCCTGTTGTTACTCTGGGGAGATGAGATTGCTATATCCTTTCACTGTGTTTCATTCCAGCTTCTTTCTGGAATACGCTTGGTCTCCTGTAGTGGAGTTCTTAGGAAAGGATGAACTTGCTGTTAAAGCAACAGCTATGAACAGATCAATGTGGGTTTTGTTGTGTTTTAGAGTACCATAAATAACCCTTTTGTAAAGTTGGCCTTCCACTTTTACATGGAGATTGTGATCTATCATCTTATTGCTATGTCCCCTCACATTCATTATAGTTTAGCATGCCTTTGGTGGCTACAACATTGCTTCAACAGGAAAATCAGGAAAATGCTCAAAAGTGCCCCTAGAAGTAGCAGTTAGCTGAGATGCATGTTCTGTCTTTGGTATCCCAGGGCCATTGGCATTGTCGAGGAGTAGTTACAGCTAGTGTTCATACATTCAGCAAAACTTGGAGAGTTAATGGAAATATTTGTTGATCCTAAGATGAGGTGGGTGCCCAGCAACATAGTGGGGTGTGCTAGAGCTTGGGCTGCTCTGTTGAAGTAGAAGCAGCAACACGTGTTGTTTATTTGCATGGTACTGTTGAAAGACTGGGCCAAAAACAGTAGGACCTGGCAAGCTCAAGATGTTGGCTGTTTCTTTGCTATACTACTAGCATGGACATGTTGGAACCTACATTTTTGCAATTTAGTTAGAATGGCTGCCATGTTTCTTTCCTGTTGCACTAGTAAGGCTGCTAGGTTGGAAGTGTGTGAAAAGCAGTTGGAGCCCAGTGCTAGGCAGGTGTCTCAGAAACAGGACCAGGTATCCTCGGTGCGTGGCGCCCTGCCATTCCCAGGCCCGCAGGCGAGGGCTGAAAAGCTGCCGCCGCCCACGTCCGCAGCGGGAGCGCTCAGCCCCCGCGTCCGTGGCTTTCCTACGACGGGCAGCTTCTGCCTGGCTTTCCTGGGCGGCCTCAGCCCTGAACTGCAGGGACACCCGCGCGGCGCCGGCCGAGCCAGGCTCGGGGCGCGCCCCCAGCAGGCGGCGGCGGCGGGAGCGCGCGGCGTTGCCGCGGAGACGGCGCCGCGGGGGGCGGGGGTGGACACAGGCGGGCCGGGCGCCGCCGGCGCCCTGGGGAGGCGCACGGAGGCGGCCGCGCCGGGCCCCGAGCCCTCCCTCCCCTCTCCCCCTGCTACCATTCCCTATTATAGAAGCGCTTCCGGCGGCGTGGAGCACTCTGACATCATCCCCCGCACCCCGGTGACGTCAGCGCCGGGAGCGGTGTGTGACGCCGGTGCGTAGGGGAACGCGGTGACGTGTCCTATTTAAAGCTCCTCGGGCGGAGGATGGAGGCAGAGCGGGTCGGTGCTGCCGCGAGGAGGAGCGGGGCGGCCGCGAGCGGCGGCTGCGGGGGGCTGTAGGGCGCCGGGGCCGCAGGCGAGTGCGGCGCTTCCCCCGGAGAAGCGGGACAGGGGCGCGGGCTGGGAGCGGCAGCGGCTGCCCCTGCCCACCGCGAGGGGACGGGCGGGCGGTGGCGGAGGTGTGAGGCGGAGGCGGGGGATGCGAGCGGGCTGTGGAAGCGGCTCGGGGACGCCGGAGCAGCTGGGCACCGCCTGACGCGGCGCTCCCTGCCTTCTTCCCTCCTCCTGTCCCACCGGCGGGGCTGCGCCCGCGGCCCCGCCGCAGAGGAGTGCGGGGCTCGGCGGCCCCTCCCGCCGCCCGCTGGCAGTGACTGACCCGCCGCGCCCCAGGACGATGCCCACCCGCTCGCCGCAGGAGAAGGCGTGACGGCGAGGAGCGGAGCCGCCGCCGCGGGAAGGAGGAGCGGCGCTCCGCATCTCCGCAGTTGGGGGCGGGCGGGCGGATCGGGGGAGCGCGGTCCCCGGTGCCCGCGCGGCCGCAGCCCGCCGCTAGCCGCCGCACGCCGCGATCCTGATGCCAGCGCCGGTGCAGCGGCTCACTCTGCCTCCTCGGGAGAATGCATCGGTGCCCGCCACGCTGCCGGCGGGGGTGCTAGGGGGAGCGGCGGCGTGGAGCCCTGCGCGCACTGCCAGCCCCATCCCGCCCCGCCTCTGAGGCGCACGGAGCCCTCGGCGGCCGCTCAGCTCCCCGCGAGAAGCGTCGCAGCCAGCCCCTCGCCGAGAAGGCGAGAGCCGCCCCGTCTCCCCGCAGGAGGGGACCCGCCTGTGCCCAGAGCCGCCGCCGCTGCCCGCCGGGGGCCGGAGCCGCTGCCTGCGGGCGCCTAGCGGGGCCGGCGGCCATGGGAGCCCGGCCCGCGGGGGGCGCTGCCTAGGGCGCGGGCGGCCCCGCTCGGCCCGGCGGCTGCGAGCCGGCGGCGCGGCCCCCCGGGCCTGCGCGGCGCGGCGAGTCCAGCGCAGCGGCCCGCCGCCACGGGGCTGCGGAGCTGCCGGCGCGGCGAGGAGCGCCCCGGGGACGCGGCTCGCGCGGCACCGCCGGTGCCCGGCGCCGCCGGCCGCCATGGGGTAAGGATCTCGCGGGGCCGCCGGGCTCGGCGGGGCGCGCCGGGGGCCGGGCGGGGGCCGGGCGATGGCAGCGGCTGCCCGCGCGAGCTGTTGCTGCTCGAGCAGGTGCTGCTAGGTGCGTGCGAGAGGCCCGTGGCTTTAGCGGCGGGGTGCACGGGGAGCAGGAATCGCGCTGAAATTGATGCTGTGCATAAACCTGATGAAAGGAAACGGTGCGCTCCGTGAGGGGTACACCGTGATCTGCGGAGGCTGCCCCCCGCTGTAGCCACATCGGATCGCTGGAAGAGCGGCCGTGGCTTCCGGATCCCCACCTGGGCGAATTTTCCCCTGATCTTTTAGGAATGGTCAGTCCTGGAAACACCTGCTTTGAGCTCGGTGCGACCTGGTGAAACTCTGGAGCAGCGAAGACTTGCTTTAACTCTTGTGGAGTCTTCAGAGAATATAAAATAAATGTATGAATTTCTCAGTATAGTGAAGAAGGCTTCTGTTACAGAAATCTGCTTTCTAGTAGGTCCTCAGTCTTCCTCTTGAATTTTTAAAGAAATTGGAATGGAGAAATCTTTAAAAAGGAAACTGATTGCATCTAATTTAGTAGATATCAGAGTGACTTAGATACTCGTGAAAACTTTCCACGGTTGTATTCTTAGTAATTTTTATAGTGAGTTGATGAAACAAATCCTACTACCGTCCTTGCCTGATAACCCCTGAATGGAATGGAGACTCATCCATATTCAAAAGCAACAGAAACCTAGTCATGATTTGGCTAACTACAAGGTGGAAGCAGACTCTTAATGCATTAACAGTTTCTAAGACTGTATTATATTATTCCTATGTATTCATAAACATGCTTCAGAGTTTAAAAATTATAACTTGTCTTCTGCGTTTTTGGTCATTCAGGAGTTTGTGAATTTGGTACAGTAATCTAGGAGTGAAAATATACATATATTTTTTTCTCCTCAGAAGCTATTGAAGAGACTTTGATTCTCCAAAGTATTAACTTGCTTAATTGCAGGGCAATAAGAGCTGGGTCTGTGGCTCCATCCTAGTCACTGGGGCACACCATACAGGATGTAGGAAGGAATGACTTCTTAGGCTAGCTTTTATTCTATTGTTGTCTCTTCTTCCATACAAAAAAAAAAAAAACCCTAAATTGAATAAACCCAAGCTGTTCTTAGCTTGCAGCTGTCTACATGGAGACAATATTCAAGAAAGTGATAATGCGGCATTTCAAAAGCCTGCCAAAATCCTAAATGACAGCATAGCGTTTATTGGATGTACTCTTAAAACTGCTAAGCAGACACAGAATTATGTAGCTTATTTGACTCAAATAACGGAAAACATCCTGTTTATTTCAAATTGCTATTGTGTTTGTAGATATGTTAATTAAGTACATCTTATTGCTAATACTGAGGAATTGTTGAAGAGTAATAAGTGTTTTACTTTCTCTAGAATTAAATTCAGCACTTGTGGAAACAAAACCTGACTTATAAAAAGCAAAGATTCCATTTTACAGGCTCCAACACTTCTGGTGTTCCAGTGTGGTAGCTTCCTAATGAACAGCACAAATTAGTATTTGTGTGCAGAGGGAGTGGAAATATTCCTAAATACTAAATGTCTGTAAAAAAATCTTTGGAGAGCTAGCATGAAGTTGTTGTAAGATACTCTTCAGGCAATGGGATAAATCCCATTGAGGTTAGGAAGGCAAAACTTGCTGGCAAAAATTTTGAAGACTGTTTAGAGAGTACCAAAGTATCCCAACGTTGGGATGTTGCAATATAGAATTTCTTTACAGCTCATCTTTTAAGGAGAAGGACAAAATCAAAACTGTAGGTATGTGTTACTAAAAAGCTGTCTGGTATGAGTGAGTACATTTGCGCCAGAGTCAACACCAGTTCTGGATCTCTCAGTTAAGAATGGGTCATTTGTTAATGTGCAAAGCAGAGGTCTTATTTCAAAAGCTATTTTATGTTAGTGTCTAAATGCAGTTGCCCGTGGATTTCAGGGTTTTTAGAAAGCAAGATATATTAGACTCTTAACGCTGCAGTTTGGGTTGAGGGGGGAAAGTCTTCTGATATTCTACTAAGTTATTTGAATTGAACGCTCTAGAAGCAAGTTGCACAGTGACATATTTGGTAATCCATGTACTTGGCTACACAAGGGTCGGTGTATTATACTCGCTATTTAATAGGTACTACTATCCTTTATAAGATTATAAATTGAGCTGGTAGTACCTGGCTGTGTGAAGAGTTTGCCTACTCCAGTAATTGGAACACAAAAACTTGTGATGAGGGAAAGGAAAGGGCTTATGGAAATAGCAGTGGCTTATTTAATCTTATGTATTATGTTCTGTCAGCGTAGTTTAGCTTGTTCAGTGTGTTCACCAAGCTGTAGGTGACAGGTCTCTAAAGCTGTGCTGCTATTAAATGTTTATTTTGAGAAACTTGAAACTTCGCAATGGTAATATAGGGTCCAGTAGTTTAGGAGCCATTCTTGTTTGTGCTGTATCCCGTATGTCTTTTACCTTTTCCTGTGAGATAAGAGGGAAGTCCAATGAGTCTGCACAGTCCTTGAGGTTTGACCAGACACTTCTAGCATAGGATGTCCACTTTTCCTCCTCTACCTGTGCTCTCTCCTCCTTTCCCAGTTCCTTATCCCTGTTGCATAAAGAGAAATTCTTGTCATTAATCACTGTCATATGGTAAACCCGTTTATTTGTGCAGGCCTTTCTGTTGAGTTGACAACACTGAATATAGTGTCCTTCAGCAAGGAAAACGTTGATTTTTATGTAAATCAGAAGACCTCCGTATCTTCTATCCCAGTTCATAAGGTGTATCTTTTGTATTGCCAACACTGAGCAATACAAAATTTGCCAGTATTGAGCGACTAGACTTTTCTGAGCAGAAGTTCTATTATATTAAAAATCTTGAAGGAATAAATCTTAAGTAGACATACTCAATGTGTCTAGTTAGTAGTCCAGATTATTCCCTTAATATACACAGATCAGAGGAAAAAATACCTGTTGAAAGCTGCAATCCATTACCTTATTTTACTGATCCTTGGAGCTATTTCTAGTTCAGTCAGTGGCAAAGGAGTTGGGGATTAGTATTTGTGGATTACAATGTAGTCATTGCTCAGACTGGGGTAAATACACTTCATGCTAGATGCGGTACAGAAGCTGCACAGCCATGAATGCTGGAAAGGTTGAGAATCTGGTGTTCTGTTAAACTCAGTCTCCTGGATTAAGTCCTGGCTTATTAATGAGTAGTCTCTCCATAACTACTTTCCTTAGTGGCCTTTTATGCCATGGACAAATGTCCACGTTTACCTTAATAGCCTTTGCTCTTGCTGAATGATCAAGGCATTACCAAGTAAAAGCTTCTGTAAGATGTGCTTGTTTCTGTCATGTCATGTTAATCAAGGCGTCTTTATAAAAAGACTTTAGCTACTCTTTACTTCTGTTGGACTATAATTAGTATGTTATCTTAATAAAGATGGTTATGATATCTGTCAGTTTGAGCTGGCAGAATTAGAATGCTAGGGTCCTTAAGTTGGCTAAAGAATATTGTGGAAGATGGGTATTTTAGGATGTATTTATTAGGCTTGTAGTTACCTAAAAACATGGGGGAGTGGCAGCTAAGGGGAAAATGGCTGTTAACAGCCGTTGGTTCTGCTACTCTTAGCAGTTGTTGAAGCACGGGACGTTAGTCAAATGTGTTTATTTAAAACATGTTCATGATGTAGGATGCCATTTTTAAAAAGAGGGTACTAGAGAACTAGGAGAACTGGGAAATCATGCTGATTCTAAACTCTAGAGTATAATAACATCATTTACAAAACCAGTTTGAAGCTTTAAAATGAAGTGCAAAAAGCTATTTTGTTTGCGCGTATGGGATTGATGAATTTTGCTGTGGAAACTGCTATGCAGAAGTACTTTCAAGAGTTCACCTCTTGGTTCACTACTTGTTAACTACTTCTTTTCAGATCTTTCCAAACCAACGTCTAGTCCTTAAATTTTTTTTTAAAGCTGTTGGTGTCTAATACTATATAGCTGGGAGCCAGAAACATGATAAACAGCTAGATTTGACCTCACTCAAGTTCTTCAGCCTGGCCTTTTATTTCCCATGCAGATTAATGATGCGGCTGTAGCTCTCCCAAAGAGTCCTTTATGTCAGCTTGTGCTTCTCTGACACAGAAATGTTGCAGGTAATGCAGCAGAAGGTACAAGTTCTTGGCAGTAGTTTAGTGTTACTGGAATTCATGGTCATTTTGCTAGCTCGAGGGTAAAATGAGGCACTTATTGGGGGCAGAAAGCTATGGCAGCATAGTACTTTACACTATCTTCTGTTGGCAGTGGGTAGAGTGTAACAAAAACAGATCAACGTTACTTACTTTAGCTAACACCTGCCAAACTTGATTGTCTGAAAAACTGCTGAATAGGTAAAGGTTTAAATACCTAGATGGATGGATTTTATGAGAAACAGCTTGAAATGCTTAATAGAAAACTCTATCAGGCAGTAATACGTGGAGGTCTGTACCATGCTTAAATTATCTTCTGTCACAGCAGTTTTATGACCATGAAAATAAGCATGAGAAAACTGGAGCAGCTCTTCTGGCCTGGCAACATATAAACCAATCTCCTGAAGGACATGATGGCTGGCCTCCATGCTGACTGAATAATGGTATTAAAAATGCCTTAGGCTTGCAACTGATCTCTTTCCATGTTGCCATGTATTATAAAGATTGTATAGACTACCTCTTTTGGTGAAGTCCTAGCTCTGCAGAAAATAAGCATTAGAATCCTTTCCATTCATCTTGAGATTATTTTTAGTCTATCTCAAGACAAACATCAGATGAATGTCTTGTGCATGTCTCTCTCGCAAATAATGTTTGCCCTACCCAAAGCCCATTATATTGCAGGACTCATAACCAGATGTCGTGCCAATGCTTGAGGAAATATGTAGTCTTAAAGCTATAAAGACTGTAATAATTTGTAACAATGTAACTATCAGCTCTCATCAGAGGAAGGCAATGCCACTTAACTGGCATTCCTATGTGGCAATGAATAAAAATAAGTAGAAGTTGGAACTAACCTAGGGGCAAGATAGGACTTTTATGGAAGGTTCATTGGAAAATATTAATTGATGTTGTCTTTTAAGACTGTAATTTGATTTAAAGCTCTTAGCTGATTACTCTTTAAATCAAAACTGCTCGAATTTGTGTGTATGCATCAGCGTACTATGATGAGAAGAGCATTATCTAGTGATGTAATACTGGTTTACTAATAGTTTCTCATTAGTATAGGTCCCTAGGACGTGGTTTAGCTAAGCTCATTGTTTCCCAGTGTATTCCAGATTAATGACTAACTTCTTACAGAATAGAACCTTAGCTTTTCCAGTTATGTCTAACTGCAGTTCCCCACTCAGTCATCTTTCATTTTTAATGCTGTTTAGGCCTTCAGGAAGTGTCAAGGGATGATGGCTCTTCTATTTCAGAAATTATATTTTGAGGCATCTGGTAAGGGAGTGTCATGTAGAGACACTCAAAGAGACTGAGACCAGACCTGGAACTCTTATTCATGGCGGGAATGGTTTGGGCATCCTTTATATATGGAATTACAATGTACTTTGTTTCTGAGGCAGCCCTGCAGACTCTCAAGCGAAAATGGGTGTTGTGCGTTTAGAAGCTCTGAAATCTCAGGCTTCCACACGTGTGTGGCTATAGTCATAGTAACAATGTGACAATGGATAAAGGGACAAATTATTCTGTATTACATTTAAAAAAAAAAAAAAAAAGAACTCAGTAAAATGTGTATTTAAGGGTGCTACTTATGTGAAAGCCTTCTGCAGAAAAAGTTCTGCAAGAGCGTGCTTTTTAGTTCAGGGTTGCATGCTGTTCTCCCTGCAAGGCTTTCTCAAATGTGTTCAATCTTAAAGGTAAGGTACAATGTGTGTGGAAACATTGCACTATTAAAAATCAGGTTTTAGATGTGGTGGGTTTTGTTGTCGTTTGGTTGGTTGGGTTTTTTGACCTTATTCTGATAGTAGATTTCTTCCCCTGTTCTGCTGTCAGTATTTTAGTTTTTTGTCTACAGTTGAGCACTCTAGGATCCACTGAAATTAGCGTTGTGCTCAGGATAGACAGATTAGAGGGGAGAGGATAGTAGAGGAACCTGTGGTTTTATTCCATCTAGGCCTTGCACGTGCCATGTTGGGCTCTGTTGCATCTACACAGACTGCTAGTAGTAGTATTAATGTTGTCTGCTTCATTCTGTAAAGTAATGGAACTGTGTTTGAATACTGTATTGATTTTTCTGGAACTGCATCACAAATATGCTTCTGACAAGACGCTGCATGTGGACATATTTTTCTGGTGGCAAATAGTGGTGAATGCCAGTCATCATTAGAAAATTTAGTCTAGGCAGGCACTGTTTAAGCGTGGAATAGATCATGCTGGATTACCAGATGCAAGCATATAATGACACTTCCAGTATCTTCTGGTGGTTTATTTTATTTTGTTTTGTTTTTTTTTTTTTTTTAGACTACAGATGCCAAGTTAGTCATACTGATTGCTAAGTCAGCTATTTTTGGCTAATGGTTTTTACCTGACTAAAGAGGGAGGAACCTGTCATGCATAGTTCCTTTCAGGTTTTTCTTCTTCCTCTGTATATTTGCAGACATTTCACAGGCACTGTTTGGTCCACCTCTGTGGCTGTATTCCACTGCCAACATCTTGATCATCAAGTTTTAAAGTGACCCCCCCCCCCCAACAAAAATAAGCAGAGACAGCAGAAGGCAGGGACTGCTTTTCCTGTTAGTCTTACTGTCACACAAACCTCTGACTGTTCCGAGTGCTGTAACCTAGCTGACTACTCAGCTGTACAAATACTTGGGTTGGCACAAGGGAAGGATCATTGTAGGTGGGTTAGGCTACCTTTTCTACAGCAGTGCCTGTTTATCCAGGCAAGAAATGTTCAAAAGAGGAGGAAAAAATGATGGTGAAAAAAAAATGAAGTCACACCTATGCCTGTCTTCGTTTGTTCCTCAGTTCTAGAGATGAAGTCTGTATTTTTTTTTTTTTCTGAGACACCACTGGGTTGAGTCCCTCAGCTCGTTGAGAAATGAAATTTTTTCCCACTTCTATCTTTCATAGTAAAAACAATAATAGGTAATATTGTCGAAGTTCTTGAATTTGTTTTTCTTGATGCTTTTAAATGACTCTTATGCCACTGCTGGTATTCTGTAAACAGTGTACTATAGTCTTGAATCCATAGTTAATCTTGAAACTATTCTTGTAACAGTATATAATGATATCTGTTCGTTTTGAAGACTGAAGAATGACCTTTAAATAATCAACACTTAGCAGTGAAGTGTTGGTGAAATAAATCGTCTTTGGCGTGTTCTCATAATTCCTACTTCTTGGGCCTGTTCTTTTCCACTAATCTGCTAGCCTTGGCTTGTGTGTACAAAAACCTAAAAGAGTGGACGGTGCCATATTCAAGAAACCAGTGAAGAGGCTCCTGTTTTACTACATTAATACAAGTGAAACTGATTCTGACCTAGTTTGCTTCAACAAAATCTAAGACTTAAGTCCTTAAGCTGTAAACTGTACTAACTAGAGTACTAGTTATATTTTTCTCTAACATGTGACCTACTGTGGAGTACGTTGCTATGTGGGGACTTATTAGAATGCATGATGTTTTCCGTGCCGATGAAAATAAGCATGGAAATAAGGGATGCTGTATATCTCTGTTGTCAAGTTCTTATATACAGTAATTTGGGCCCAAGCCTACTTGGCTAATTCACTTTGAAACTAGGAGATCATCACATTCTGCTTTTGCACTAGCTATGGTTTTTGACTGAGGTCTATGTGACTAAAATTCAGAGTTAATCAGCAGTTAGTGAGGAAAAATTTCTATTGGCTTAATGTAATTTCAACTTCTGGGTACTCTCTTTTCCATGTGCTTTGTGAACAACCTGGTATATGTCCCTTCTATGTCAATATTTGTTCTTGTATGGAACATACAGGAATTTCTTGTTTCTCCTTTATCAAGCCTGCTACCTGGACATCTAGAGCTCTCTGTTTGGAGACTTACGTAGGAATTAACTTCCTACCAGGAAAGGATTGACCGTGCTTGGAAATTGGTAGTGTCCTGCTGGTTCAAATCTGAAGCCTGAAGACAGACTTCATTCTCCTGAAGCACTGATGGCATCGTGCCTGTCTAATAATAAAACTCCCAAGGCCTTTGGGACGTTTTCTGGAAAAAGATATGGGTGCTGAAGCACACATGGCTACGTAGTGATCCATTTTGATTGGAATTTTTGTGAATCTTGAGCATAAAATTCTTAGATGCCCATGCTACTTCAAGTCTGGATGCAAATGGTCTCCGCGTCACTTATAACGGGTCTTAATAGGCCACTCGAGATCTTGAATTACTTTTACTGATAATTATGTATTTGATGGCCCTATGTTACAATGTGAGATTTAAAAAAATCTTCCCTTTTTGTCCATTAGTTACAGAGTTTTAAACATCAGATTGGAGTAAAAGCTAGAACAGTTCTATTATTGAAATGTATTGAAGGCTTTTGTAGGGACCTGTTCTCTAACAGCTGTGACTTGCTTGCTTTTATCGTTTGGGGATTTGGGAATTAATGTGAGCTTAGAGCTAAGCTCCCAGGAAAAGGAAAAAATCTGCTATTTCCCCAGTAGTTCTGACAAACTACTGCATTTGTGTAGCGTGAAAAGAAGTTTGAACAGTTCTCCTCTGCTCCTCAGTAACATCCTTAAATCCAGATGTTCAAATCTAGATTTGAAGAAAACTGCTACTTTTGAGTGCTAAAAGATGAATATTGTAATCTTCAAATCACTTGCATGGATTCAACCCTTACAGATAGGACCCAAGTCTAGACCTTGTAAAGGATACTTGAATTTTATAAAACAGAAGGTATCTGAACAATTCTGCAACTTTAGGAAACTATTTATGTAGCAGGAATCTGAAACATAGGTTTGATTTGATATCCTGTATGGCTCTAGACAAGTCCTAATGAGTCTGTCTAATCCCTAAACGTTTCTGACTCAGTTATCCCCTGACTTGTATATGAGACTCTTTTCAAATTCCTCATGAAGAAAATGGATGGTGTTTACCTAGTTATTAAAATAGTCTGCTGTCTCCACCTTATACAGAACATCATGCCAGCTTCCTCACTGTAGAGGAAGAAATACTGGGAGGGATAGAATGATGATTTCAGGCTGTAGGTAAGTAAACTTTTCTGAAAAAACAGATCGTTGAATGATACTTCATATAAGTTTTGCTGCAAAGTAGTTGTCTCTTTGCTCCTATTAAGAATTTGATTAGAGCACAGAGTTTATGATTAACACTGGTAGATAGAATCATTAAGTCGAATATCTTTTGCATTTGAAAACATAGCTAATATTCTATGAGAAGCTTTTATTGAACAAGAATTATTCCTAAACAGAATGCGTGTGGCATAATAGCTATTAATCTTCTTAGCTGAAAATTGATAATCATGCTGATCTGCTTATGTCACCTGAAATCTTAATAAAGACAATTTAAAAAAAAAAGAAAAAAAAGACTAAATTCTGATGTTAGATACCTTTGAGTTTATAAAGTAATGCACGCATATAGCAGAGGTTTGGCAGATTGGTGATCACATGATAAAACTTCACACAGAGCAGATTAAATAATAATTAAAACTGATGCTTCAAAATCTAGCTGGCAAATATGAAACTTTGTTCTAAACAATTATCTTACATGTATGCTGCTTATCTTCCTAAAGAACTGTTCATCTTCACTTGCTTGTAAACATTGAGATTTGTTTGCAATTAAGTATGGTGCTACTACTCACTGTTCTAGTAAACGTTCTGTTTACTAGTTTAAGCAGTTGTATAGCTTAGTGTATATATAGTCTTTCTAAACATAAAACCTATTAGAGAGGAGGAAATACCAGTTTGTTACCTGGACTTGTAATTGGTGTTTTAATTAGCTGCTTTGGGATTTAAACATGTGAGCACTGAAGACTGACATATTAAGTAAGACTACCAGATGTTTTGCATACATGAGTAAATATTTTTGAAATAGAGCTTTCTTTAAACCTGACCTTGCTATGGAAAGCATTCTGCAAGTAGCTAGTAAACCCTGCTTATTTCTGGCCACTTTTATTTCAAGCATATAGCAAGAGTAGGACTTTATCTTGTGTTTAATATCTATTCAGATATTTATGCAAAGGAGTAGGGGAGGGAAGTGTTTTTCTTTCTTGGCTCCTATATAGTTTTGAGTGTTTTGAGCCCTACCAGTTCATTCAGGTGCCATGTAAGGAAAGTAGTTCCTGTTCATAAAAAGAGGCAATACTTAGTGAAATAACTAACTAGCTCTTAACAAGGAAGTTGCTGGTCTCTGATCAGACACTTTTCTTAACTGTAGTAGCAAATATTTATTGCCTGAATACTGCCTGAATTAAATTGTTTTGTTAAGTATAGGTCTTAAGGTAGATAATTTTAATCACCTATGGATATTGATAAGAAAATTCCAGTTTTGTTTGTCACACAAGCAGCTGAGTTGGGCCTTCTGCACATACTGTCTGGTGTGCATTATGTTGGTCGGTTTGGCAAAATGCTAGGCAGTGTCCTGAAACCTGATTTTTGTCCTGCAATTACACTTCCAGTAACAGTAAAGTAACTTGCATGTGGGTAAAGTCCTGATACCTACTGGATAACCTGGGGTTAGAACTACAGACATGGTAGGTGACTTTTCTGAAGTATGAACTATGCCTTAAAGTATCTTTTGCAAACGAGGTGATAACTACTTACAGTACAGCTAACACATGATACTGTTTATCTTTACTGGTCTCCACTGGTGCAATCAAAGCAAGAGGTTGAGCAACCACTGAATAAGTGTTTCTTTACATTGATCAGTCAGCAGTACCCAAGGGTAGTACTGATATAGCTGGTGTACTCGCAGCATGCTCCAAGGATTGTTCTTCTTCCCTCTGTCATATTGATCAGTGAGGCAGTCCAGTCCAGGCATGACTACACCTTTCCAGCAGTTAGGACCCATCCCCATGGCACAATAGCTGGCATAATCTCTTAGTTGACGTTTACTGCATGGGCCTGTATACCTATGCCCGTTTCAGCCTCTGTAGCAGGCTGTGCAGGGCATCGTTTGCTCCATGCAGTGTGTGGTCTAATGTGGTCTACTAGTGTATTTTAAAAACAGTGCGTCCTATATGCTGGCTGTGACAGAGTCTTGCCGTTACTTTGGTAAGTGAAGTGACAGAGCAAGGCATGTTGTTGAGAACACAAGATTCAGAGCTGTCCTAGGGCAGTGCCTTTAGTGATTTGATGAGCAAACTGCTCCGGAGGCCTGTCAGGGGTGAGATCTGAGTGTCCTGCCATAGAAGGAGTCTCAGAGCCTATTTGGCATCCATGTGGTGTGAACAATCAAGGAAACAGAGATCTGTTACTTCCAGTAATGGCTCAATACAGATGCAGCTACTGCTTCCTAAATTCTGTAGTGCTTAGTAGGCTGTAAGTTATCAAAAGGGAGAGACTTGCTGGCGAGGTAATAGCATACTCAAAGTGAATTAAAGAGGGTTTATAGTTCTTGCAGTGCTCAGTGGAATGATTCAAATTGATTTGTTAGTTATGAATATAACATTAATTTGTTTACATTTTTAGGAATTTAATTCAATTCCTTGATACAAATTAAATAAACTGGTTTTCATCTTGTGGTGTGGACCATTGATTCTTTTTGAAACTTAGCATGCTGCTGTAGCAGTCTGGAGGGAAACGTGAGTGTTTTGAAAATCAGTTGATGGTGATAGTGATGAAATGAAAGTTTATTCAGTCTGGTTAATTTTTCTTGCTCTATATGTGAGTTCTAATACTTTCAGTAGTGTTGGTGAAAGTGTAACTTCTACTTTGAGATATCTGTAGTCAAAGTGCAGGTTGTGGTAGTGAGTTCAATGTGTGTATTTCTGAGTGTTAAGTGTAACATCTTTCAGAACTCATTGGTAACATTTAGCATTCCCTAATGTTAAATAAGGGTTTGTGGGTTTTTTAAGCTAGAAATGAAAGGAATGGCAAGTGCCAAGCCTGCTAGAATAAACAGATTTTTCACATAGAATGTATATAAAAATTAGTAATTTGGAGATGAAGAGAAAGGCGAAATGGACTACTTGATGTGGTGAGAAGTGATAAGAAGGTTTGATCGTTTCTGTATGAAGATGTACAAGGAAGCAAATGGAAGGTTAAAGCTGATAAGAGGGTAATGAAAGGAAACTGGTGAGAAGCAATGCAAGTGTGATTTGCTAAAAACCTTGATGTCAAGGGAGGAAAAATTTTGATACCAAAAATGCAATAGAGACAAATTCCAGGTGACTCATAATAAACAGGGAACATGTATTTTTGTTTGTTTTTCTACTGTGAACAAATTGCTGAGAAATCTATTGTTTGCTGCAGTAACTAAATTTTGTCAAAGTACTTAACTAATGCTAATCCTAGTTTTGCTTGAATATTTTTCTCTCTAACACAAAGATGATCTGAAAAAATGTCAGTTAAGTTTAACTTTATCTAAGAATGCTCATTTTTGAAGTACTATTACTATTTACCCAGTAATTGCTGATTATCTCAGTTGACACAATTAATTAATTTATTCTGTGATCTTATCCTTCTATTCCTTTTTTTATTCCAAAAATCCTCACCTGTCTCTTCATTGCCAAATACGCCATCTTTGTCTCTGTTGCCACATACCTATGAAATACAGCTGTCAGAACAAAAGTTTTTGTCATAGGCAATGATGAGATGTGATAGAGTGCACAAAATCACATTTAATGTCAACTAAGAAAATATTGCATTTACATTGTATATTGAACTAGTCAGTGTTTTATGAACTTAAGCTAATGTAAGATTACCACTATGTAATTTCAGTGCTTTGCATGACTGAATGCTTTGCTTCCAGCATGTCCCAGTGCAAATCCTCTATTCTTGGTTCCTTCTTCCTACAGTGACACCAGTCAGTGGTACCATCATGAAGGATTTCATGATGGTAACTGAATTGATCTAACCAAACTTGAGAACAGCGTGTTGATTTTTGGAAAGCGTTATGCTTTCATGTCAGGAAAAAGCAGTGTTTTTCAATCTGTCAGTTGTTTGAATGTGCTAATGTGGGTGGCTCTTCTACCGCTGCTGTCTTATGACCCTTATAGCTCGCCGAACGATATGATTAACATCAAAAAGTCTTTGTGTGCTTGCAGTGTGCTGTTCCTTCCCATCTGTGGCTCAGTGACAACGTCAAAGTCGCCCCATCTCGTTTGGCTGAATTCTCACCTTGTCCAGTCGGCATCCATTGGTCCAGTTGCTCATTTGGCAGGGGCAGCAACTTCTCATACACTGGAAATAGTTTTGTGAAGGAAATCAGTGAACTTTAGATGTTGGGGAGTCCATGAACTAATTTTAGGCTGTTTGTGCAATGTGACAAGGAAAATGTACCTGATTGCAATAGACATGTGTTCTGGAAATTGCAGTAAACCAAAAATCTTGTCTTGGTGGAACCTTGCTCCTCCTCTGGGTCCCTGGGAGGGAAAGCTCTGCTTGTGCCTACTTTTTTTACCTGCTCATAAAGCAGAGCACAGTTTTGGCTCACCAGCAGCTTTTCTGGATCTCAGGGCAGCTTTGTGCTCTTATTCTGGAGAAAACAGTGCTTGTTCTGCTGTTAACAGTTTTTTTTTTTTCTTTTTTCTTTTTTTCCATTTCTTACAACTATAGCTTCTGAAGGCTGCAGTTACTGTCCCTGTGTCTGCTGAAGACTGTAGATATTGTGGGCTCCTGGGGTGGATTCTCTGGGTTTTAAAGATCATCAGTTTGATTGCTGAAACTCAAGTTATTCAACGAGAGGAAATATCTTTTTGAATTCAAGAGAACTGTTGGGAGAGGGGAGCAAATGTAACATTCATTGTATTACTGTGTGTTTAAATTGCTGTGCGAAGTAACAATGGAAGTTCAAGCTTAACAGTTAAGCTGCTTTGTTCTCCATTAAAATATTTGCATGAACGGTGTAAGAACAATCTGATTGATAAACAGGGCCATTGCATGGGAGATTTTAGATGTAGATTGCAAAGGAAAGACTGCCTCTGTACAGAGATAATCAAAGAGGGATTTAAAAAAGCCTGGTTATCGATTGCTTTTGGACCTTTCTAAACTTTCTTCGTGACAGATATGAATGGCATTATTTCTTCCCTTCCTACACTGTGCTCTTTAGGATTCATTCCTCTCGTTTGTCTTTGTTGCAAGTCTACTGTGTGGAAAAGCAACTTGTCAGAATGGAGGGAAACAACTATTTCAGACCATTGCCTGCCTGTTTCTTATTTCAAACGCAGCTTAGAGTGGCTTACTGTATGTAAGGGCTACTGCAGGAATATTAACCTTAAACTAGTTTAAGAAATGTCTCATTAGTGTCTGTCCTTCTAGGGTTCTGAGTTCATGGAATATATTCTGACGTTACATTCTGTTCTTTCCTGTGTACTTCTGATTAACACTTTTAGTGACTAAATGTGAAAAATAACATATTAAACTTAATTGTGTAGTCACAGAGATAGGACTCATCTTTTGACTTCCTTGGCAAGAATTTTTGGCCAGAGCAAAATCCAGGGATATAATACAACCTTGGATCAATTTTTGCTATCATGATTACTTAATTTATGGTGAAAATACTACCCCGAAATACATCCTAATATATTTTAGCTGGCCTTTAAGTAATTAAAAGCTGAATAACTCTTTCCAAACTTGTAATTTAAGAACAAATTTAAGGTAAAAGGTAGTTCAGAGATACCTTTGTCCACTTACTTGCACACTTAGGAACCTTGAAAAATTTTGAAGAGATGCTTGTACCCCTGGAATAACTTAATAGACTGAAGTGAAAAGAATGAAACTAAAGTGGAGTGCTTGTTCGTGTTGATGCCCTTGCTATTCTCATCTGACTTGTAAAGCTCTCACTTGGTTCATGATGTGAAAGTGATCTTTTGACGTTTGGGTGGAAGGTCACAACATAAAATCTTGGAGATACGGAACTTCATGCAGTCATTAGTGAAACTTTCATAGTCAGTGATAAATTCTTGGTGTGACTTTTTTCTAGAAACGGTTCTGCTGGATCGTCTTCCCACTTGAACAGCACAGGATAGCAGGGGGCAATGGAGAAGAGGCATTTCTTCTAGTTTGGACCTTTCAAAAAATACCAGAATTATAGAAGTGAAAGCAACTCTGATGTTTACCTATTTTTCTTCCTTTTTCTATTATGTTAGCAGTATACCTTACATATCCTAGAGATACTTTTTTTTTTTTTTTTAATACTCTCTAGGCCGTGAAGTTGGTAAATCCACATTAACTGGCATTACACCAAAGAAACTAAAAGTTTTTTTTCTTCCTTTTTTCCTTGCTGTAGAATATAAGCTTTGATTTTTTTATCTAGATCTATTTTATTCAGAATATAGTCATTTACTTCTTATCTGGAAAATATACTTCAGTGTATATTGCCAGAATTTCAAGGGCCTACTGGAGGCTGTACTTCTTAAACCTAAGTAGACATGCCTTTATAGTCTTGGGAGCCCCAGCAAACAGCAGTGCTAGGCTACAAGCTGTTCCGTACAGTTAAGAGTATAACTTGTGGCTGAGGTTTAGAATGGAAGAACAAACAACTATTGAGATGCCACCTAGACAGTAGAATGAAATGCTTGAGTTACAGGTGTCGTAACAACTTGCATCAAAGTAACGTTGGATTTTATTGCTGGATGCTGTAGAGTCTGTCCTTTTTCCTCCTCCAAAGAATGTGCATACTCGCAAAATCAAACTACTTTCAGTTTTTGCTTTCTATGAGTTGTGAGAAAGCAAAACACAAGTCTTTGCTGTTGATCTGGAGATTAAGCATATCTAGTAATACCCACCTGATTCCAGTATATCAAGGATGAATTTGGTCCATTGCTTGTTTGAAGGAATATCAGTGGAACATTGCCGTTCAGATTGTCATTTTATTCTGAGAAATAGTAATACTAGATTCAGTTAAAACTTCTCTACTGTTACTTCAAACTTGCTTGGGGAATTAAAAAGAAATGCTCTTGAAAACATCTGTTGCACACAGTGAAGTTAACACTGACCTACTGAAGTCACTTATTCCATCAGTTTCATAAATTTCAAATTAACCTGTCAAAGTCTCTTTCACCTAATGTTAGGCACCTCAAGAGGAGATGAGACAAAAGACAGCTCTTGGCTTCTCGGTATTTTTGCATCTTCTGTGACTGGTGATGGGGGGGGGGGGGGAAGGGGGCAGTGAGGAGGTTGCTCCTCCTACAACATATTCAAGGCAAATCTTTTTCCTTGGTGTGGCTCAAAGTATGCTAGCAGATAACTTTGTTTTGAATTGTGTGTGCATTTTATTTAGTGCTTTAAGAAATCTGAGATAATTCCCAGTACTACTTTTGTGTCAATGTAAGCAGGTGTTTAACATACTTTGTGGGAAATATCTTTGAGAGAGATACATATACACACATACATTATATACATACATACACATATAAACATTATTCAGAGTGTGTGAAAAAGTGTGACGTTGAGGTCATGAAAGTGAGTAGGACAAAGAGTATCAGAGAATAATACTAAGGAGACAGCTGTCTATGGGACTCCTGTCCCTGCTTTTTGTAGGGTTTCACAGTCAGATACCTTAAGAGAAGTTTTGGGGAAATAGGTGGGAAAGGCGTATTTTCTAAGAGGGAGGGAGCCAAGGAAGAGGCAGTTGGGTCAAATGAATGACTTGCAATGAGACAAGAAGATAAGTCTGCGGCAAAGATCAAAGCCAAATGACTTGGGGCCTGGGCTAAGACTCACTCCATTCTCCTGTGCCTGGGCTTGCAGGCATGTGCAATATTCTCTCCTTCCATCACTACAATAAAATTACTGTGCTTGGCTTCTCTTGTCCTGTGTTGAAAGTGGGAAACTAGGCATTGATTTGTCCTGTGCTTTGCAAATCTGCTAACTTCCCTGCTGTTAATGTTAAATTTGCAAGATTGTGATGTCTGTGCTGTGCTCCAGTTAATTTAAAATCTCTGCTGTGGAAGAAGCTCTTCATTATTCTAAATTTTACCAGTAGCTGCTACCCTTCACTGATCTCTTCTTCTGCCTGAGCTTTCCATTCATAAGAGTGAGTTTAAGTGAGCTTTCTCATTGTTCTTCCTAATCTTGATTTTTTTTTTTTTTTTTTAAACATGAGCCTTATTTTCCCTAGGTATGGTAATCGTAGCTCTTGCAATTTTATGATGGTAAATTGTATATGCTGTCTGCAGTCATCTTACAGTGCATGCTTGAAGGATACCCTTCTGACTTTCTTCTCTCCCTTCCCTTTCTGAAATGTCTAATGTATGGGCTCCTCAAGCATTCAACTGAGATTGGCACACATACAGTACATAATTTTTCTACCAAATGGACTATTTTATAGGATTACATGCTTGAAAAGGTGCCATCCACATCACTGTATGTGCCAAAACTTTATCAGAAAGGATCACATGCCAAAAATCTTTCCTGCCCTGCTTTTTGAAGTTACGGGCTTTCCTGACATGTCTCCTGTGTCATGCAAAGCTTTATTTGTTAATGCATACAGTCATGAGTAGACGCTTTCTCTGCTGATGAAAGTCAGACATCACTGACTTCATTGGAGTTCCATCTACTCATAGGTATCAAATTTAATGTAGCTTGTGTAAAACTGTATTCTTTGCACCTAGTTGTATACATATAAGTCTTGAATATATTTCTTAACTCATAATAAGATGTTGTGAGTTCTTTTTTAAGAACTTGGAGTTTCTTCTGAGGTATGTAAATATAGTGCATCTGTTCCCTGTTCTGCCTGAATAACTCTCAAATTTCAACCAGTTTTTATAGGGACGTTGGCATGTCAAAGATAATAGATTTCTGAGAGTTTTGTGAAAATGAAGAGCTGGGTCAAAAAGGCTTTATTAGTGGGCTTGTTGAGAGAATGAGAACTCAACTCCTGTTAGTCACAGAAGAATCTGTTGGGTTGGATACTCTGACCCAAGGGCCAGGAAGGATTCGGGTGCAAGTGCCCTTTTGTTGCATGCTGGAGATTCAACCATGAGATACAAATTGGTCTAAAACCAAGCTCTACTAATTCTGCTATTTGTACAAATACTTTAAAAATCCTTGGTAAAGAAGAGGGAGAGGGGTTGCCATCATCACTAGCAACTTCTTCTGAGTAAACAGAGCATGGAACCATATAATATGCTGTCTCTTTAGGATGAAACAAAATGATGTAAGTGTAAAATTGGGTGAATATGAAGTTGACTGTTAGATTTCCACTGGAATGGGTAGCACAGTTTTTCTGTTATATCTTTATTCTCTCTTTTTGTTTCCTCTTCTACAGACCCGTCTGCCTCTATTAATCCCTATGTTTGGATTGTTTTTCTGACATTGATTCTTAATTATCCATGTGATAATTTAAGGTCAGCATAGCCAAAACCAAATGCATAATTGCCTGCCTTAACTAGAAATAATACCACTGCTTTGGAGTCTTCTTCTGCAAGATATTTTTCAGGGACTTTCATATGAACTGAAGCACCCATCACAGTATCATTCCCAATAGTAGACAAGAATAACCCTTCTAACTTTAGCAATAACTTATAGCATGTTGTGATGTCCCATGCACTGGACTAAAGCTACTAAGTTAATTTAAAATCTGAAAACAGCTGTAACTCAAAGTTCATTTAACATTAGTATCATCATTAGACAGTTTAGTTGGCCTGACTAAGAGGGGAGTCCAGCACTGCTTTTGCTCATTTACATTCCCTTTAATATCAGAAGCTTTTTCATCAATTCAGTAGAAGGTTTAACCTTATGTTGTAAAGTTACGTGACGTCTAAGGTTATTTAGTATTTTCAAAGTCTGATATGTAACTACTTAGCATTGTAATTATTTCAAACCTTGCTATGTATTAGTACCATTCTTTGAAACTTGCTTGTTTATATGTAAGACTAGAGAGAATGAGGAGAGGAAGAATGGAAGACAGAGCATAGAACATACTTGCAGTGTGGGCAAAGGCAGAAAGGAAGGAATAAAGTTTACAGGCTGGGGAGAGAAATAGGATTAAAAAAACCATTCTGTTACAGGTTTGAACCTTTCCTTCATAAAAATATACAATACTGAGCATCAAATTGTCTATTGTAGGCTTTTAAAAATAAATAAGTGATAAAGTATAAAGTGTATAGGCTACAATTTACACTTGGAAAAGCAAAGTGTTAGAGCTGACTAAAGCTGATCAAGCCAGCAAGCCTGGCAGCTGTCTTGTGGTTGATCAGCAAGGTCTTGTTTGGTGATGATCCATAACAAAACCTTAATTTCATAGAAATGAAAATAGGAACAGACCACTAAATCTTTTTTTTTTTGTATTCCTGTATTTTTTTTGCCATTAAGTAGTGCACAATATCTTATTTCAAGCCTAAACACTTCAACTGGTCAAAACTTTAGCTCCTGGAAAATTAATGTTGTAGAAGTTCATAACTTCTTTGGAGTGGACTTTTTGTTTTAACAATAACTAAGACAATGGGATTCCAACCATGAGAGGTTGTAGATACTATAGCAACAAAAATAATAACTTAGAAGTCATGGTAAACAACAGTGCAGGAAAAGAAGTAAGAGGAGGAAGGAGATCTGGCTGAGAATTGTAGTTTTTATCTCTAGCCTTGGCAAGATGTGGATGTACCAGGCACATCAAAGAATGATACCTTTTTTTAAAGTAAACATTAATCATGGATTAGCAAGGAAAGTTGTTTCTAACTTTCTGTGTTAACTTAAGCTTCTTTTGTGAAAACTTTAATTAGTCTCAGATAAGGGTAAAAGAACCCTGTGATACTTATATTCATTAGTCTGCATTTTTTTTGGAAGTGGTGTGTTGAAGCGTCAAAATGAAACTAGGCTTTTATCCTAAGCCTAGCCTGGGACTGTTCACATATCAATGAATGATAGGAAAATACTGATGATTGTACCTGCTGTGTGTCATGCTTACCATCTTCCTTTAGTCCTCACAGGACCACTGAAGTCCAGGCATTGCACCAACTACTCATTTTTACTCTATATTTGGCCATTATACTGCTGAAGAATTAAGTGAATTTAGAACAGCATATTAGCCTTAATTTTCTGCTATACTTTAGCAGATATTTGTAATAGCCAAATTGTGTTACTGTGTAAATCTATTAGTTTCTTTTTAATTTTTAAATATCAAGATATTTCCAGAAAAATGGATGACTTCTCTTTGTAATTGGTGATTAGTTCTTTTCTTAGTTCTTATTGCTATCTTTTAATGAGTATTAAATGCTTCTTCATAGTAGTGAAAGAATGCTGAGAGGGAAAGGTAAGGTTCTGGCAGGTTTTTTACAGGATTGTTTTTCTTATTGAAAACGTCTTCCTCACATCCATATCGGCAAGAATATTAAATATGTATACATATGTATATGTAAATATATAAAAATATGCGTGTCTGAACGCTTACCAAGGGAAAATGGAAACTCTTTTCCCATTTAATATAACTAATACGATTTCAACTGTGTTAATTTCAACTGAATTGAGGTGGTTCTGGATTAGGAGGGCAGTGGTGCGGTGTCGTACATGGATGATGGAAGAGCAAAAAGCCTCAGAATGAAGGTTGATTAGCTGAAGCTGTAAATCTTGTGTTTGTTTTATATACTAGCTTCTGTTTGTATCTGAATGTTTTAGTAAATCTAAAATGTAGGTAGCTTTGTAGTGTGTTGCCGTAGACAAGTATAGGTGATCCAATTTTACAGTAGCTCTGGAGGTCTTTAATGCAAGTCAGTGACTGATTCTATAATGAACTTCATCCTATGGACATAGCAGGTGCAACTTCCACTTGTTTGAAGAAATAATTGGTATAAGTGTTCATCATCAAATGTCAAAACCTATTTCATATTGTTGTACCATAGAGGATATCTGAAGTTTAGCATCCTTGTAGGAAAAAGCTCCTGATTAACCCTGTAAATAGGCACAATCATGATTTATCCGACTACGGAGGGGACTGTGCTTTTTGCCACAGACTGTAGACAGCTTCTCATTAGCAAACCTGTAGTTTCAATTAGACCTGAAAACACTTGAGCTTGGTTTATTGAAAGCAGTAAAAACAGTGCAAGTAAGCTTTATTAATGCTGTTCTATACCTAACTGCAAAGCACTACGTTTTCTCTTTGAGAACTGCTGTTGAGCAATCAGCAGGCATATGTAGGCCATCCAGCTAAACAAATTGAGGATGCTTAGCGAGGACTAGGGAAGATCTTTGTATTGGAAGCACAGAAGAGCAGCAACTCCGGATCGAACGATTGAACTTTTACTGATTTAACTTTAGTTACCTATTTTTGGTCTACTTTTTACATACTAAAATTCTGGCCTGTGGTGTGTTGAAAGTCTCAGTTGTATGATATCCTGTACTGTGATAGAATTGAATAGAAGTTTGGGTCAAATGCGTATTTATTAACTACATATGTAAAATTTGGATTCATCTCTTTTTTTGTCTTTTTAATCAATGTAGTCAGGGCCTTTATTTTCCTCTCCCAATGTCAGTCTTCATCCAAACAATTGTCAGGCTTCTAAAAATTTTGTTCTGATGGGCTCTTAAACTTTCCAGTGTTACAGAATTGCTTGCACTGTGGTAATATGCATTACATTACATTTGGATATGCTTAACTGAGAGGTAAATGGAACATGTTTATATCTAATATTGAGGACAGGAACTAAGTATGATTGAAATAAGTGTAGAGACTCAGAAGAGCGATAAGAATTAGTGTAAAGATTATGTTAGACAAAAGAGCTGTAAGAGTCACCTGAGCATAATTTTTTGCAAACGTGGAAGAGATTGGGATCAAGAAAATGCTTACCCAACTTCACATAGCTTGGTGATTCAGAGGGAGAACATGAGCTGGTACTGAGGGCACTGTGACATTTGTATGCAGGACTAGCATGTATATTGATCACCCTCGCCCTCCTTCCTTTTCCTTCAGCTTTCACTGGAACAGCGTTATTCTATATCTGTCCTATTGCTCCTCCTAACACCCAACATAGAAGAACACTGTATCTTCTGGCAGGTGGGCTTCAAGGAGCATTAGCTCCCAGTTCAATAATATTCTGCCTCTGAAAGCAGCTGGTCCTGGCTCTTCTTGCTGCCAAGTAGTAGAGATGATTCTGTGAGTTCGCATATACCCCTTTGAAATGAGGCCAAGTTGAAACCTTTTGACTAGGAACATTGAAAATCATAAACTTTTCTTTTACTTACATTTTGGGCAGAAAAATATGTTAAAAACTATTTGTTAACTTTAACTGAAATAGAAGGGCAAGGGCAAAGGATATGTTTCTTCAGATCCTTGAAAAGGGAGAAAGCAAAATAGTTCAAAAACCTGCACTTAACCCATCTTAAAATTCTGGGGGTTGATAAGACTTGGGGATTTGACAGTAATGTTTCCTGAAGCATGCACCATACTCTTTGCCAGTAAAGTGTAGCTTAATTAATTAATTTAAACTTACAACCATCTTAGTGATATTAAATACTATTAGATGTATAGTAGTGCATAGAAATCTTCCTTGTGATCATGGGGAAAAAATAAGTTGTAAATTCTAAAGTACTATATTTTACCTTACATAACTTGATTCCTTAAGTAGTTAACTTTGAACCAGGTAGGTTATACATATTTAGAGTCTTTCTATGAAAACATTCAGGTGTGAATCTTCTGACCCTAATGAATGTCAGTTTTAGCATAATTATATGGAATCAGCCAGTTTAGTTTCAGATTGTGATCTAAGATTGATTTGCATACTCTGAATATTAAAAAGTTTTAAAGAAAATAAGGTTTTGAAGACGCATGCATTCTGCAATGTAATCAGTTGAAGTTTCATGTGTGTTAACAATAGTCAGTTTAAAGGAGCTGACAGAGGGTGGGGGCTGAGGAGGTAATGGATCAGTGCTGAATCTATGTTTAGAGATGTCTGTCGTTATTTGACTCTACAGCTGGGCACTAATTTTTTGCTTTAGAAGGCTTGCACTTTGCTTGCATATTTATATTAATGCAGTTTATCTGCTGTATGCAGCAGCACATAATGTTCTTGGGAAGAATATTTCGTGCAAAGTGAAGTGTGTACATCCCAAGAAGCACAACTGACAGATCACGTGTGCGCAACCATATTACATCCAAATCAGATTCATCACTTTACTTTCTTCCCCTTCAGGGAACAACCCATCTTCAGCACCCGAGCTCATGTCTTCCAGATTGACCCAAACACTAAGAAGAACTGGGTTCCCACCAGCAAGCATGCTGTTACTGTGTCCTACTTCTATGACAGCACAAGAAATGTCTACAGGATAATCAGTTTGGATGGCTCAAAGGTAAGTTCTGTTTCAGAGAACTTGCTTCCTGATTGATTTTTTGTTACTATTTTCCAGTCTGATGTCCTTCATGCATCTTCTCAGATGCTTTTGTGAGTGTCTATCTGAGAAAGAGATCACTTTATAAGATGTTTAAGTGTTCCCTGGAAAATGCTGTTTTCCATGCATTCATGTTTACTCTTACTGAACTTTAGTGATGGCCTGTTACTTTGATAAAAAGACATTCCCTGTGAGGAGTGCTAAAAATTACAAGTAGAGTTGCAAGAATCTCTGTTCATCTTTGTTTTTGATTATTGGTTTCAGCATTTTGAAGGACATTTGTTCAATGCCAATAATCACTTAGTAAATCCTGCTTTGTTATGTAATCTTCCAGTTTTTTCCTGTAGAGTGTGATGATTCCTTCCTAATAAAGCTCTCCATGGCAAGCTTTTATCAAAACTCAGTTTGAGGGTGGAGGTTGTTTTAGTCTTTAAAGTGGGTACAAAAACTAGCTGAACAAACAACATTTCAGAAATCTCTGAAATAAGGGCGTTAAAGGTATTCAAAGCATACTCAAAAGCTCTAATCCTTTCAGAAGTTTTTTTTACTTACAACTCCTGGAGATGCATCAATTCATGATGGTTGGAACTGAAATGCTCTGTTAGAGCATAGCAGTATTCACAGAGATTTCTTGGCTATTTACTGAAAGCTGAAAAGCATTTTTTTTTAAATATTCAGAATATTTTAAACAATGAAGGAAAAACTCTAGCATATAGATTTATGTAGGAATCTTCTGTCAGAGATCGCTATATGGTGATACTTCAGGTGATTTGAGACTCTGGTATCAAAACATAACAAAATTTTTCTGCCAGATTTAACTCTGACTTTTTGTTTCTTTCCTTCCCAGCCTTCCTTCAAATGGCTTTTGGTTCTGCCAAATAATTAAAATGCCTTTTGTGTGCCTGTTTATAAAAGACTTCAGGATTGAGACAAGATGCTCTATGAAATCAAGGATAGTAATTGTAATCTGTAGTACTAAAATTGGTTTGCACAGTTCACAAAATCCTTATTCCGATATCCACCAATTTTTTTTCTGCCTTTGTCTAAAGCTGCAACTCCTTCAAAGTGGTTGCTGAGTTGTGTTGTTAAGCAGTTGTTATCTGCTTATTTGTTCTTTGTCTACTGCAGCATTTCTTTTGCATTTATCGCACTACTGGCAGTTTATGAAGACAATGCAATCTCTCTCCTATTTCCTCTCTCTGATTGCTACAACTTTGATACATAATATTTTGGAAGAAAACAGTATCTAGCTGAGATTTAGGACCTCAATCGTGATTAAGGTCCACTGTTTTAGGTGTCATTACACTGCTCTGAGGTATACATAAGTGAAGTGCTAGGGCACCTCAGTGCTAGGGAAGAGTTTTAGCAGACTTTCAGCATAACTCTCAGAGAATTTTTTTTGCACCATCTTTAACAACTCTGTGCATATCAAATGTTGTGTGTATGAAGGGCTAAATATAAATATAAAGCATTCTTAAGTTCAGAACGCATCCAAATCATCTCTGTGGTATACAGTTGGCAGTCAATAACACTACTGGCATCTGAGCCTGCAATGCCTTGTAGTGTCCATTGGTGAGACAGTGGTGTTAAATTTTCAAAGGAGAAAAGGCTATGCAATTTAATTCCCCAGTTTTGAGTTTTGAAATGGAACTGAAGAAAGACTTTTTTTTAACAAATTTTGTCTTGAAAATGTCTCAAATTTACATGTTGCCACCTGCCAAAAAATGTGTCAAGCCATATTTATTGTTTTGCAATTCTCATGTGCCTGCCTCAGTGGCAATAGATGTATGATCCAACTATGTTTTATTGAAATCCTCAATGATGGTGGGGTTTACTGCACCCTCTGGGTTTCTACCTTGGAGAGAATGAAGTGCACTTGGCTGCTCGTTTACTACTGCTCAGGTGCTGAGCAGTACAGTCAGTGATGGCAACTCAAGCGTATGTCTATTATATAGACTGTAGTAATGCATGTTTGAGAGAGAAATACTTGAGATTATAATCACATTTTTATCCCCTACTTTGCCTCCTGTTTAGGTGCTTCCTCTTTCTTCAGGGTGCATGATAGAGCATTAAGAGAACTTTCCTAGCTTACTTTGTGCAGCCCTGGAAGAGAATAAGGAGGCCTTACATAATCCTTCCTCTGCAGGAAGCTGAGTGTTATGAATCAAAGTACAAAGATCTTCTATGAGAGCTGTTCTCCATGTCAATTTCTAAACAAATTTGTTTTTCTGACTTGGTAACTGGAAAAGTTTTAGTTTGGTTACATTCAGAAAATATCTTGAAGCTACATAGTTTTGGTCCTGGTTTGAACACAAGCTACATGTGATTTCTTTTTTTTAACTTCTGTAATGATTGTCTCTGAGCATCAATAAATCTTTCTTCTTGGAAAAAAAAAAAAAAAAAAAAGAAACTTTTAAGACGTGATCTTCGCTCTTCTCTGAAGGATGCTACCATACATTGCAGATTGCGACCTGAATTTGCTTGTGGAAGTCTTTGGTGTGTTTTGTGAGAGGGCTTTTTTTTGTTTGTATGTTTTTCCTTATTCATGAGCCAGATTCAGGTGAGGCAGGTCATACTGCATCATGTATGCAGCAAAGTAAAAGGTTTATATTCTTCCACCTGACTGAGGTTGATTTGCTCCTATAAAAACAAGTTCTCCTTATTCTTTCTATAGCCTCAAGAATTAAATATACTATATTATTATAGATTTAAATATATTATATTATTGTATAATACAGTATAAATATAAAATATTAACTGATTGAGGCAGCAGCCAAACATAAAGCCTTGTCCTTCTCAAAACTGTATAAATTCCATCAATCTTAATTACCTATTGATGTTTATGTAAAAGAGAGCATAGCTGGTCAGGGCCATTGGACTAGTAGTTATTCTTGTGAATGCTGGCAATGCAGATAAATTTAACTGTCCTTGCATGGATCTTTGAGGAATAATTCCAAAGAGGAGTAGTATTATTTTTTCCTACATAGGATATGGGCTTTTTAAACCTATTCACTGTGATCCTGCCTCTGTGTGATGTTGTTCTCTGACGCTACGGTCTCCTCTTAAAATTCCTCATGCAAGAAGTGCATCCATCTAAGAAGTGCATCTTTCTCCTCTAACTTAACTACAGAACACGTTCTAGGATCATAAGATGTTCAGTGTATGGGCCATATTTTATAATCATATAGGGTATCTTGATCCCTGTGGCCCATGTCAGGGAAATCCTGATGTAAAAGAATAATTTCATGTTACTTGAGGCTGGTTTCTATAACCTCTTGAGTAAACATCTTTTATGCAACCTTTTTCTCATACCATTCTAGGAATTTTCTCTCCCCATTCTAGGAGGGCTGAAAAATAAAATCTCTTATGTAACACAACATGAGAACATTGAGCGGTTATTGCTAAGGTTTTCGGTTCTCATTAATTATATAGTCATTTCATATCTTCTTGGAAAAAAGTATCTTAGTGTGTCTTTCTCCTGTGTAATGGAAGAGCCCCCCTTATTTCTCCACTAGCATTGTAGACAGACATTAAGATTATTCCCATAGTCCCTCTCTTTTCTCCATTCAATCTCTGGCAGCCTCTGAGGAAAGAAAGAAGATGCTCCTGGACTATTAGTTAACTCTCTGATAACATTATCACAAATGCAATACTGGAAAAAATACAAGAATTTGTGCTCATCTAAAACAAAAAAAGATTGTAGAAAAGAGTGGTTTTCCAGTCTGTAGGCTCTCTGAGCTGCATGCATGATTTGTAAGCCAAAAGTCACCAATGAGTGTTACTGCAATAGAAAATCTTTACATTTTAACAACTGTGTAAAATAAACTAGTCACACATTAAAGACCTTTAAACCTAGGTCTTTCATGATTTTTTTCCTTTGAAGTAGTTCAAAGATAGTGTGTGTTTTAATATTTTCATCATCTTTAGTACAAGATAAAATCATATTCAACTACTACTGCATATCTTTCAGCTACTGGTTGTGCAGTCAGTCAAAAGAGCAGCTTAAATATGTGCCCTATTTTCTCATAGCTAAACTCATTTGAAAGGAAAACATGAAAGCTATTTTATTATTCCAACCAAATTTAGAGATGATAAAATCAGTTTTCTTCAAAAGCTAAATGTCTGCCTGTCAGATTGACTCTGTTCTGTTTTTAAGATATCCTTGCACATTTGTACTAACAAGATTCTTAAAAGTTGATGAAATATCTGACACTTCTTATACTGGTGACTCAACAGTGAAATCTCCTTGCGTAGAGGAGAGCAGTTAAAACAGTATCTGTATGAGTAGACAATACAGATCGAATTATAAATTCTAATTTAAAAAATTTAAGCTGAAGATACGAGTTTCAAAAACTAGTATTTTCAACTAGTTATTTTCAACTAGTATTTCAAAAACTAGTAGCTGACACTAGTATAGAGCATACCTCTTAGCATTGCACTGTATTGCATAAATAATTCAATGCATAAGAGATCTAGCATACTAATGCTTTTAATTTAGAGAGAGCTGAAGGTCTTGATTTCATTAAATATGCTCATTTTGTAAGGAAGAATTCTTTTTTGTATCAATGGAATATGAATGTAATCTTCACAGTGAGAAGCTTCTATCTCTGGAGTAATACTTTCCATGGGAGTGGAGCCTCCTTATTTTTCTCTGCAGGAAAATAAAGGGCAGGGTGACAGCAGCAGCCCTTTCTCAGTGCAATTACTTTTTTAAAATGTTTTTGTCCTACCAAAAGCAAGGAGGCAATCTAGCAGTTGCTGTAACCCAACCTAAATGCAGACTGCTGTCAAAACGGATAGCTCTTTCTGGCCTAGGCAGCCACTTCCTGGGTTCTCTTCTGCAGCCAGCCACATGGTCACTGGTACAGTGACCAGCTGAAAACTGGTTGGTTTCTCCAAGGTTTTCTTCTGGGTTTATCTGCAAGCAGATAAGCCACCGTCACTGCAGTAGACTGTAAACCTCCAGGCTTTAAACCTGCCTGTTGCACAGTTATAAGTCCTTGTCCTCAAAGTCGTCTTCTGAGGAAGGTTACATCTGTGACAAATACCTGAAGTCCCAAATCTGTGGCATTAGTTAGATTAATCAAGCAATGGCTGGAACTAGTGCCTAAGCGAGCAAGCAACATTGTAGAGCTGTGAGGAAGACAGTTTTCTATGCTATGCCCGGGATAGTTCATTCCAAACATGTTAATTTTGGCAGCTTCCACGGTGAGAGATAGATAGACAGTAGTGATCACTTCTATTTAAAAAGCATTAGGTGAACTTGCACTGTTCTGTTTTGGGCTTCCATCAGATTATTTCAAAAGGAGGGCTTCTAGCACTGATAGTGCATTAGAGGACAAGAAGCATATAAGAAAAATGGAGCTGCAGCACACTACCTTTCCAAGAGAATTGTTCATCTCCACTGTCTCATGTGTTCTCTTCTGTTGTATGCAGCCTTGACAGCCCTTTCCTATTAGGTTAGTAGGATGCCATAGTACAAATTCCAGAGATAATCTGTACTAAGTAATGCGAAGCTTTGTGGACACTTAATGCTGGAGATGGTTCTCCAGTCTCTATTAATGCAGCAAATCATACCCTTTACCTGTTGAGATGTGTTTATTCAAACGTAAGTTTTCAGGCATTCCAAAATTCTGCAGGAATTGCTCACAATAGTAGCTCAAACTTGCATTTTGAGGCAAAAGTGATCAAAGAGAATCACCTGTTTGATATCCTGAGTTCAGTCCAGATTTGCTTTTCCAATTGAATGAGAGCATAACGGAGCTGGCAAAGCCACTGTAGAAGACACCAGTTTTGTTAAATTCCCCTGTGCTGCATTGCCTATTTGCCTCTCTACATGTTGCAATACTCTGTGTTCTTCTGAGCTTTCCTGCAATACTCCTCTCTCCCACCTCAACTGAGAATCAGCGTATACACATTGGAAGCTATTTGTGAGCTTAATTGGCTCCTTAGCTGTAAATTTTTCAGGCTTGCCCAGTAGCATTCAGACAAAAAATTGATGTTGATGGTAGCCATGCTCCAGGGCTACACAAATATCAGCAGAAGCAAAGGGTGCTGATTAAACTCCATAGTTGCCCATTTTCATGTCCATCCAGAAGGCTATTTCACCCAAGTATTGTAGGCTGGACTTGGCTTCTAGAAGATCTCGAGCTTGGGAGAGCAGTACTTGGTCTCTATGAAGCTGAAGTTTCTCACTGCTACCATCCTGAGAAAAGGCTGTTATTCTCTACACATCAGTCCAGTTTCTCCCCTCAAAAAGAAAAATTTCTTTATCTGCAACAGAGAAGTTGATTTGGACCGTGTGCATTTCTGTTGCTGTCGTAGGATTCCTCAGTAATCACTGACTTTGAACTGTGATGGGGTAAGGGGGGGTCTGTGGTTTCATGGAATCAGGACAAGGCACGTGCACACTGATATTCAAAAGGTTCCTAACTCTGTAGTCTGAGATAGTTGCAGTGGACTTTGACCTACTAGAAGGATATTGACAATAATGTTTGAAGTACTGTAAATGGCACATAAGAAAGATGTAATCAACAGGTTTTTAGTTAACTGGAACCCATTGGTATCATTATAAGACTTCATCCTGACATACTTTAACTGGACAGTTTCACATCACAGATTTAGGATATGTTAGATAAACTTTAATGTGCTGGAAATCCTGGTAAAACTCCATGAAAATCCGTGGTAAGTCTTTAGCTGGGTTCAACAGAACCAGGATATCGTGCAATAGTCATATTTTTTGTTTTCATTAGCAGAAGTATATGACAAGATGTACTAGCGTTCTATACATATCGCAAGCTACAGGAGAAAAATGTGTTCCAAGTATAGTTGTTCTTCAGTAGTTGATGTATGACCCTGTTTTGTAATCATGAATGTGCATATATAAAGGAAAAAGAGATTCTTGCAATACAGAAACTTAAAAAGTAGTTATGCTTCTTGTTTTACTGCAAGACTGCTGTTTTTTCAATGAGCATGCCATATACAACAGTGGGGAATGCAACAAATTTACAGTGTAGCTTGAGAGGCATTGTCTTAGGGGACAAAGACAGACACTTGTGAGGCAAAAAAGATTTTGCTAGTTTTTCTCATCTTATTAGCCTATGTGGATGCTTTGATAGACTTTTTTAGACTTGCTAACTATTAAATTACTGCTTGCAATTGCAAACAGGTGGTCCACCCAGCTTTTGCTGCTGTTCCAGAACGTGTGCCAGTATACGCTCTCATAATTTTAGCTGTGACTGGATTAGAAGACAGCTGTTCCCTAGGTGCCAGTTTGTGGCTCATTCACTGTGCAGAAGTACTTGTCTGTAATTTTCAGTTATGAGTAGTCTTTAAAAAAAAAAAAAAAACACACACACATTTCTTTACAACTGTTACTTTTTTTCAGGCAATAATAAATAGCACTATCACCCCCAACATGACATTTACTAAAACATCCCAGAAATTTGGCCAGTGGGCAGACAGCAGGGCGAATACAGTCTATGGCTTGGGATTTTCATCTGAACATCATCTTTCAAAAGTAAGTATGACTAATGAAAACTTTTGGGGCCATCAAGTGGCCTAAGCATGTTTGATTACTGCTGGTTGTATCTTGGCTCAGTGTTCACTACTGTTGTGTTATTCACAAATGTTCTGTATCCAGTCTTACAAGGTAAAAAGACAGGGCAAGTAATGGTGGCCGTAAGGTTTTAGCACTCAGGTACCTACGTGGTTGTGTGTGTTGGATGTGCTTGCTTTTTTTTTTTTTTTTTTTTTTCCTTGAGTCATTGAGGGAGGTTTAAGCTATTGCAGTGCATGATGTTTATGCCTTCTCTGATTATTAATTTATTAAGTTTCTCTTTTGTAAAGTTGTTCTTCCATAATAGTTTTTAATGATGGAATTTAAAGGAGTGAAGAATTTAGGGTTTCTTTTGTATTTAGATCTTCTAGGAAAAATGTCTAGATGAACTTCAGTGCTTTTTTTTTTTTAATCCACATTCACTTTCACTTTTCTGCTATGCGGTGCATATTATTACATTGGTGGGTTTAAGGTAAAGCTAGTAGGAAAAATACTTAACGTAAAAGAAAACTAAATTTTCTTGTTTTAATATAAAATTTGAAATGTTTAATAAAGAAACATTATGCCCTATGTGGTTTTTTTTCTAGTCTAGTTGTGCAGGAGGAAAGTCCACCCTAATCAAAGGAAATCAATAAACCTTTTCTTCTCAAAGGGATAGCATAGTTCCTGTGAGCACCCCATCTACAATACCATTTACTATTGATACTCCTCTGATAGATGAGTCCAGGAACCTGTAGAAGCTGATGTCTTTTTCTCAGATAAAAAATTTCTGTTTCAGTCTAGGAGTATGCCCCTATCTTAGACAGAGAACTTTTGTCTTTCGGAGTGTACAAAAGGTCTGGAAAACCAAGCACAATAAAAAGGAATGTATAGTACATGTTTGAGTAAGCAATAATGATTGCCTCACTGATTTAAAAACAAACAAACAAAAAAACCCAAACCCACCCATTTGAGAAAGTAGTAGTCATTGTCTGAGGATAAGCATGAGCCCTTTAGAAAACCAGCAGGAAGAGAATCAGTACATCTACTTTAGTTGCACAATATGATACGTTTATAGGAATTCTTCCTTTCATAATCTGATAGCTTTCATTTCTACAGAACAACACAAACCCCAGGAAATTCTGAATAATGTTAATATTGCACATGTGCTTGTGCATTTATGCATGTCGCTGCATCAGCAAGCATAGAAACTTTGTCATTCATTTAAATTGGTGTAAATTGGCCTAGATGTATCCTAGAGGCACTTGCTCACCACAATAGTGGTAACTTTTGTTAATATGTTAAAGCCATAAGGCATAAGTGCTAATTTAGTTTGCCTCTTTCATATATATCTAGTTCATTTTCCTTAATCATGGAGTGCTTTGGAAGCAAAGTATAATGCTCTAGCCATGCATACGCCTTGTTTGCTTACCTTTCAACAATGGATTATCCTTGTCAGAGAAAATCTTTTGTTTTTTTCCTTTGTCCTTTCCTTCGCTTTTTCATTCCTCTCCCTAAGTGATACTGCCTTCTCAGTCACTGATGTATGAGAGTTTTTGATATGCCCTTGGCTTCAAATTTTATATTGCAGTTATAACAATAATCTGAAAAGCTAAAGCAGATACTTTGTTAAAAGTAGATGTTTGAATAGAAGTTACTCAGATTGCTGTGATTTTGGAAGAATGCAAAAATCTTTTTGAAAAAATATCAGGTCACAAACCTTTCAGAAGCTTATGGTAATGAGTCTTCAGGACCTTTTCAGCAAGCTGTTTCCAGTTTAATTATATGTTATATGAAAATAATTAAATATTCATGTGAGTTAAAATTGTTAATTGTTGCTACTAAAATTCATAAAGGTGAAACTTCTTGTGTTATTGTTGTAAAATTAGCAAATGCTTATTTGATGGAGGGAAAAGAAACTTTTGTTACTTCAGCTTGGTAGATATAGTGGTCTTGGTATCACAAAACCTGAATTTATAAACCCTGAATCTGCTGTGCAGCTTTAGACAAATCACATCTATCTGAGCAGATAGACAAGACAGAAAATTACTGATTCTCACTTCAGTGCCCTAGCATTGTAGTCAAGTACACCAAAGCACTCACTTCGATGCACGTGGAACTGTAAAACATGAAATCTAATTCAGGGCTCAAGGTACTATAGAATATTAGTAATAGTGCTGACAAATAGGCTGCATTAATGGATATATTCAGAAACAGATTGTTCCTAGAAGTTGCCTGCAAAATTGTTTTTGGAATTTCTTTTCTGTATTTGTTTTAATAAAATCCCTAAGTGAAAGCCCTATTAAATATAATTTGCTTTGCAGTAGCATCTCTGGGCCCCAGTCAAATATTTCAAGTTCCAGTGACCAAAAGACAGCCCACAACCCAAAAACTTATTTTAGTCTATGACTAATCTCAGCAGGTTAATGAAACAAATAATCAGGACAGAGAGAATAAAAGTCATGTCTTTTAGCAAACTATATATTTTCACATCATTGTCAGCTTAGCTGTGTCACTCTACTGCAAGCTTTAGAAATGATCTACTTAAAGGTTGGACTCTTGGACTATTCTTTTTTGGTTCATGTGCCCTTGTCCTTCTAAACTGATACTGATCACTGGGGTAGGTTACAACAGTGATAACTTCTTGGTCTATGATAATAGTGACTAAGAATTAGCTGACTGAGAATATCTTTGATAGAAAAATAAATGCATTCTAATTAACTCTTTAGATGCAAATAGGATAAAAGAAAATTAAACATTGATTCCTCTTCATCAGACCTTTTCTCAATATATCAGACTATGAGTTCACAAAACTGTGCATCAGAAGTCAGGCAGAAGCCAGTGATACCTAAAAGAGGATTGCTATGTTGAAGAACATTCCTTTCCCTCACTGACACAGGGTTTGCTAGCAAAATTTCTCTTGCTGCTGTAGTAAGTGGAATAGCATGTACTATAATTGCAGAAAACTGCTGAGAGATAATCTCTCAACCACAATACAGGGCTGTGCTTTTGATAGAATCCTGCTATATGGAAAGAAATGTTCTTTCTCAGGTGTGCTGTCTTTTCTCTTTGAAATAGTTGAGCTGATTTATTCCAAATAACTTAAGAATATGATAAATGGTGAAAGTGGCATCACGGGTACTTGTGAGATCTTCTCAGTCTCCTTTTACAACTTTTCATCTTTTCCTTAAGTTATTAATCCTTCAGAGAACCCTTCTTGTTCCATGAGATCTATTCTTTGTTATTTAGGAATTTTGTCAAAAGAGATTGCTATTATCTATCACCTCACTGCTTCAAGGAATTCCAGTAAATTTGTGAGAATTTCTTCTGCGTTAGCTTTTTTGGCTCTTTGCCAGAATGTTATCCATTTATCTCTTTATTCATTGTATTTCTTCTAACAGTTTATACCACTACCATACAGAAGATCATATTTACTAACTGTATTTCTTGAGCCATTTATTCTAAACATTAACATCGTTTTTTCCCATTTACCAATCTTCTGGTCCTAATGCTGATTTAAATAATAGCTTACCCATCATAATTTGAGGTCTATGTACAGGTCTTAAATGAATATCATCTAGTTTATCATGATCTGATTCCTAATTTTACCATTCTGTTCTGAGACCTTTTTTGGTGCTGCATTTGAGTTCCAGGATATCATATGTCTCTCTTCCTGAATATCCAGGAAACATATGCCTTTAAATAACCTGACTGATGAAACATAGGGTTCCAGTGGAGAAGAATGATGTTTCCTCAAATATTAATAGTCTACTGGACAATAAGGCTTTTTAGGAATTGGATAGCAAGTGAAATTTCAATTGAAAACAGTTGAGGAGATTGTGACGCATAGAAGTAGCCTTCCATCTCTTCTAAATGCTTGCAGTGCAAAACAATTCCTTTGTTTTCTACTGCTGGAGAAATTTAGAAGCTGTCGGTGAAGCTTTCAGTGTTTTTGCAAAATCAGTTATATCTTAAGCTGATCATAATAAAATTATATTCTATATAAAAGCAATAGCAAGCAAAATCAAATGCTTGTGTACTGTAGCGATTAGCGTACTACAAACTTGAGAACCATTATGCCAGATTCTTCTCTAGCAAGAGAATCTAGGCTGTCTTAATAAATTAGTTTATATCTCTCAAGTTTAAAGGCATATGCATTTCCAAATTGGACCTTTAGTTATTTTCAGGAAGAAGGTACATGCAGCAGAGAAATCAAGCTTCATATGACAGTTCAATGTGTAATTCTTGAATTTAGTTTTCAGTATATGTGAGTGTATAGTTCAGCAAATTCATTCTTCTTTATCTTGGCTGATGTCAATGGGATTACATCAAGATATGAAATTGGCTCAATATTCCTACTTTTTTGTTGTATCATATTTTTTTCTGTCTTATAAACAGTGTATAAGATCCGAAAGGTATTTGTCACTGTAACTCACTTAAATGAGTATCTAATAAGGAGAAAAATTAAAATTCTACTGACAAAATTTGACTTTGTAAAATGTTAAGCATAACATTCTGTTCTGCATGTAATGTAACTACTTCACGCCTTCTCTCTCTCTCTCTCTCTCTCTCTCTCTCTCTTTTTTTTTTTTTTTAAACATATGTACCTTCAGTTTGCGGACAAATTTCAGGAATTCAAAGAAGCTGCACGACTTGCAAAGGAAAAATCCCAAGAAAAGATGGAGCTAACAAGTACGCCCTCGCAAGTGAGTCTTATTGCCTGATTGAAGCCTAGGACCTCATAGTCTGTGCTACTTAGTGTTTTAAGAATTTGCTTTGTATCTTATCCAGTTATGTCATAGTAGAAATGATCAGGGTACTTCCCAGTTACCCTGAAGCCTCCCTATAGTCAACTAGAAGTGTTAAATCTAAGAATATGTTAGTGTATGTTATGAAAGTGTCAAAGAGGTTTACTGTGAAATAAAATTAGGCCTTTTTTTCCCCATTCCTTTCTTTGAGCTTTCCCCCTAAAATATTTTGAGTCAGGATGGAGTAGTTATATAAGTAAATCTATAATAAAGACCATTTGTGTGTTTCTTTTATTGTATCTATGAAGCTAAAGGGGATACGTAGTAAAGGGCTGCTATATAAGGATCCTTCCAACAAAAATCAGAGGTAAAATACCAACCACTTTTTAAAAAATTTTTTGTACTATCTAGTATTCAGTTATGAAATGTGTTGATGCAAGAGGACAGATCAATATGCAGATTCTGGAGTTTTATCACATTTAGACATATTGGGAAGAGAGTTAAAACAAATCTCAAAACGTATGCACTGGGCTAGTATAGGCCCAACAGGAAGATAAAATAATATAGTCACATTATATTAGTCATGCCTAAAATTAATTTACTTGAAAGTGAATACTCTGAATTTGCTTTGGAAAAAGAAATTGCATGAGGCCGGTGTTTCTGGCTCTGTATATAGCTATTTGTTTTATTTTAAGCAATGGTAAAGGCAAGGGTATTTCCTCCTCTTGAAGGAAGAAGCAGCTTTAAAATTTCAGCAGGGATTCCTGAGTTCAGTAGGATTAGTGTGCAGCAGTGTCTTTTTTTCTAGGGAGTGCATCTTCATTCATTGATTCAGTGCATCTCTTGGATGCTTTGCATTGCAATGTGCTCCTAATCTTTGATGAAACAAGGATTTCAAGCAGTTTGCAACATGCTGTACAAATAGGTTTGTTGCCACCAGAGAACTACATCTGGTGTCCTTCCAAGAGAAGTCAGGGGAACAACCACAAGAATATATACAATGAACTAATCTCATGGGTTTTTTTTCCTGGTAGGCAGGGTGCCCAGGGTGCTATATTGGTTTTCACTATTAAGAGGGAATTGCTTGCTGTATTGCAACGGGAGAAAAATGGGGAAGTGTTATTTTGATTAGTTTCCTTGACCTTCTCTAAGCTTCTGATAAATTCCATAAATAAGCATGCTGATAATGGAAGTAAGTATTTCAGTATATACTTGTCTTCATATTCAGTGAAGTTATTTCAGCTAGGCCTCTGTAGTTACTCAATACTATAGGCAAAGCAATTACTATATTTCTCTTTACTCATAAGTTAAATCTGACATTGTCAAATGGAGTGACTTATTTGGTTTGGACATAAGTGTGAATTACTCAGAGACAGGATGCTTTCCTCTAGCAGTTGCGCAGGGTTAAAGCTTTCGTCTTAATCTATATGAGCTATTAATATTGTTCATTTTCCTGTACAGATTACTCTTTATTCCTTATATTGGAGCCTAACATTTTATACTGTAGGCAGTTACAGAAATGTTACCTTGAGTGATTCTATAATGCATGTTGAGAGCTGCAATTTAATTACTGCACACTTAGGAATAATTTCGTATTCAGGCCTTACCTTTCATCTCTTGGCTTTTAGCTGTGTTGATAAGTTAGTGTATTATTCCAGAAGATACAGTTAGTGCAAGTGCTGACACATCAGCATAATAGTCTTCACATACTTAATGCTTCTCATTAGTTCCCCAGAGAGAAGCGAGTTGAATCAGGAATTTTGAAGTTGGGAGCAGACGAAAAGCAATGGCTTCATGGCAGACTGCTGCACTTCCTCGGTATTTCATGGCACTGGGGCTAATTCAAAGATGGTGATGACTGCGGGGGAGAGGGGTGCTTGGTAGTGGGGACCCTAGAGACGTTTGCAGGAGCACTTACTGTCATTTTGATCAGCTCCCCAAAAGTGACTGCAAGGCACATAATGCCAATGTTGCCTTTCTTGATCATTTTACAGCTTCTCTTTCCTCCTTGCATAGTGATCCTTTGCAGAGAGGGAGAGGAAAAGAGGAAGGAGATAAAACAGTCTCTTACGAGTCAAGATTTCACAGAAACATGGCTTTTCAGGAAGTTTTTGACAGGAAAGGCATTAGGAGGTAGCGTATGAGCAAGCCTCAGTAACACTAGCCCAGTTACCTACAAGTGTCAGTTCTTCTCTGGCTTTTACACAGTTCTTTTGCATCAAATTAAGAGTGGGTAGGAAGTTACTGCACATCAAAACTGGAAAATATACATGTTAAAGCATGTATAAAATGTGTTTTGTTTCTCTTGGCACTGCTTTAAAAAGTCTCTTATTATTTTTCAGTTAACTAAAGTACCAGATACAGTCCATTGCCCTCTTTGCCACATAGTTCTAGAGGAAAAAAATAGATGTGCCTTTTTCTGCATTCAGTATGTTCCTACAGGTTGTAGCTTTATTAAACTATCTCTACATGTAGTGCAACAAAACCTTGCATAAGACATTTGCCATTCAGCTTTGATGTAAGCTTGCAAATATTAGTGGCATGTGTGAGTTTCAATTCTGAATGTCCTGCATTGTGTTCATGCCAAAACTTGAAGTGAAACTAAGAATTAATAGAAAGCAAATGAAAGAGATAACAGAAATTTCACTTAAACAGAAAGTGTATTTATAACTCACATATTTTCCAGAGTTATCCTTATTCAGAAGGATAACTTCTGAACAAGAATCTTACCTAAAGCCCACTGAAGTTAGGCTGCTTCTCTAAGCTGTAATGACTTTTAGCAAAGTGTTGGTACTGTTTGGTAGATTTTTCCCCCAGCAGAAGACTTGCTCAGTGACCAAGAAGTGGTAGTTCCACATGGGAGTATTTTTGGATATGCTGTTCTGTTTGATGGCATGTATTCTGTGGGGATTTTTTATTGCAGAGCGTGTAGTAGAAAGAAAACAATGCATAGCCCAATTTGCAACTACTTAATTGCAGGAGTTCCTTTTCCCCTAAGCTATTCTGCTGCTAAATTTAAACTCTGTATACTTGCTTTTGCCTTAATACTGCCTGTTCTCTTCCTTTTTTCCAAGAGGCTTTGCTTTAATTTCCCAGAATATCAGGCGATATGTAAAGTCACCATTCACCTTGACTGACACCTTTGCACTTGTCCAAAGAAGGACAGTGACCTGGAGAAACAAATTACGAGAGAAGTTCTGGTTTCTTTATCTATAAATTCCACTGAGTGCATTGTGCTTTCTTCAAATAAAAAGAAAAACATTTCTATGCAAAGGAACTTGCACTTTCTAGCCATCTGTAATAGGAAGGATGTGTATAATAATACACACTTTTTATTTGTATCTGGTCTGTTTGGAGGCTTCTGTCTTGAGTGGACTAGAAACAAGTTGCCTATTTTGGTACTTCTAAGACCACCTGTGCACACAGATACCTCATCTGGTGTCCGTTTAACTGAGACCTAATAAGGCTTTGTGAGGCTCTTGTCTTGGTTATATAAAACTAAAATAACCGTCTTTGTACTGCTGTGCCACTTCTTCTATCCCAGACCCCTCATTGAATATAGAGAATTATTTTGCTCATGACGTAAAACCATGTATCTTACAGTGACAAACCACCCGTGGTCTATTTTCAGTTACAGGTTTGCCTATGAATTGAAACTAACGCTTTCGTCTGGAGTTTACTGGGCCTTGCACAAAGCCATAGCCTGAAAACTGTTAGTTGGTGGAGGGGTGTTTTTTTTTTTTTTTCTTGCTCTCCTTCTTCAAACTAAACTTAATCAGGTTCAAGCATAGAACCAAACAGTTCAGGATGTGGGTTTGTGCCCTTCCCTATGAGTCTTAAACCAACTCAATTGGACCTCTGTTCTTTTCTAAGCCAGAATCTGTCCTCAGATCTTTCTTGTGACCCTGGTCATTTCCAATTAAGACTCTTGTTAATATCTGAAACTGTGTGGTGAGTCACTTGTTCAAAATAGTCAGACTCTTCTTTTGGTTTTGGAGAATGTCTCCTATGCAGACAGGCAGGAATAGTGATTGGCTTATATTTTTTGGTATCTCAACGCCTTTGTAGAGCAAGGAATAGACTGGTTTTGGCAAAATAGTCATGGCTTTATCACCCATTGGCTTTTTCTTTGTAGAAATACATGGTTTGCTTTAAAAGCTTGTGAAGGACTGCCTTTCTGGGATGTTGTGTGAATTTTTATCCTGGAGCAAATATTTCATGCCTGTCATGGCATCTGCATGTAATAGCTGTCAGCTGTATGCTATTGCCAGTCAGTACTAAACACAGAAGCTCATTGAAGAACAGTGACTGCAGGGAATAGTAGGGAACACTTCATAAGAAAACAGTTTAACAAGCTGGCACTGGTTTGGTTTGTTCATGTTTTTGGAACCCAGACTTAATTGTTAGCACCTACTCCCTCTTTTTTTCTGTTCCGTACTTAGTCATTGTTAAAAGGTGGTCTAATCTGTGTTACAGATTTTGCTTATTTTACTTTAGAGACTTTTTTGTGAGTGCATACATTTTGTTTATAAGATTCTGAAATCTGACTCAGACATCTTTTGGTGTTTTTGATGTTTCTATGCTGTAAGCAGTGTCCTTTTTATACTGCTTTGCATCATCAGCATCCTGCCCCCTAATCGCTAGTGATAGGGCTCCTTTTGACAGTGCAGATCTCTGAACAACTTTTAAATAGCAAAATATTCCTAATTCAGACTCTCACATTTTTTGTCACTTTAAATAATACTAATCCTCAGTGCAAGTCAAAGTCCATAGCCAATGAGTGATTTTAAGTTCAATATCCTCCAAAAACTTCTGAGGTAATAGTGGTTTTATACCACAGAAGAACTGGCAATTCTTTTTTCTTAAATGTATGAAATATGTATTTGTAATTCTCATGAGTGGGAAATATCCGACCTTAAAATTTATCATTGATTTACCAGAAGATTTGTGATTTTTTAACTTAAGCACTGTTTTTTCCATACAGTGTCTACATAGCTGAATGTTAGAACTAAGTTATCCTGATATTCAAACTAGAAGGGAGAGTGGAAATTTTTTTAAGTTGGCCATAATTTCTCCCCAAACCCTATAAAATATGAAGTGAATATGAGAAACTACAGTAATATGGAATAAATTGAATCTGAATGAATTACTTCATTACTTGTGAACATCTCCCAAAAATGTTCATAGAATTCTTTTATTCTTTCTAAATAATATAATGTATGAATATATTATTTGCGAACTTAGTTTTGTTCAGTGTAAGTAGCTTTTTCTGTAGTATTTGGTGTTTTATTCATGGCCAACTTCATTATAGTTGGCTGCAGATAAATTATTTACGAGGCAGAGATAGTTTTGCGTATGTGAGAGCACTGATTAATCTGTATTATTGGAAGAAATACATGCTACAACTTGATGCTTATCTTCTACATACAGATCTACCTGTCATGAATTTGCCAGCAGCGAGCCTTTAGATTTTATATAGACAGTGACGTTTGCCTGCATTGATTTAATCATTTCAGTTTCATTTGAATTAAAAGTCTATGAAAGTGCCCTACTGAAACATAAGCCTGAATGGAACTTGCAATTTAATTTTTCTTATACTGAAATCACTTTTATGCATTTATACAGAAAACATTTTTATGAATAAGCTCTTTATCTGTCTAACAATAGTGTTGTAGGAATTTTAGCTTAAAGATGTAACTAAATCAGATTTTTTGGGAGGTTGTATTTGGTTTTTTTAGAACGTCTAATGTGGTTGGTGAAGAGGAGGAAAAGAGAGGAACTTTGGGGCCCATAATGCTTTTAATTGAATGTTGATAGAAGCTATTTACAATATCAGAGGACAATAATAGACCAAAATTCATAATTTGTATGGAATAATGCATGTACTTGCTTAACTTGTCAAATCTGCTCTCCTTTTACACTTAATTTCAATTCAGTTTCAGTTCAGTAAAATTCAGTTTCAAGGTTTAGTTTTTGACTTCTAAATATTAACAAGTAAGAGTTTTGAGTATAAAATAACAAGATTCTTTCTGAAGGAAGGTAACAGTTTACATTTATATAATAGTTAACATTTATATGGTAAATAATTTGCATTTATATAATCAGTGTAAGCTAATTATTTTCTGCTTTTTAATCAGTAGGAATTTAATAGGAAGGCACAGAGTAGAGATAGTTGTGCATGTGCAGCATAACTTGAGGAATATTATATATAACAAAATTTTAAATCAGTATTAAAATGTTGTAATATAAGTCTGTATCACTCATTAATGCAAGTTGTAGGGTAAGAGAAATACTATATGTGGGAACAAAAGCAAAATTTTGGTAATTGTTGAACTCTGTGCTGCAAATGCTGAATGTAATTTAAAGTGCAGTGCAAACTTGGAAGTACAATGTGGTAGTTCCAAGTGATGCTGGTTCTTTGTGGAAGGTGACGATGACAGCTGGATCTTGTTTCGTGTAACAGGACTGAATTATCTCATCTGGATAAGCCAGATGTTAAGGATAACTCTTCCTATACATATAGACAAGATTCCGTATTGGCTTTCAAAAAGTCTGACCCTTATAAACTAGTTGAAGGGGGTGGAAACACAACTGAAGGCTCAGAGTTAGAATCTGCTTTTTTAAGGTCCTGAGCATCTCCATATACTTTCAGTTCCTTTCGAGATTACTCTTCTTCAGCTTTCTATGCAGAACGTCAAAGAGCTGAGAAGGGTAGCAGCTAGACTTCCAAAGACTGTGCTTGTGCTTCAGTTTAAGAATGTTAAACAGCAGCCTTCTCTCTTCCCCATGCAGACAGTAAGAGGCTGCAAAGCCATAGGATATGCTTAGCTTTTGGAAATGTTGCGAGTCCAGCAGTCCTCTGCTGTGTAGGCGTCCCTCCTTGCCACCCATGGAACTCTGTTCGTGAAACCCTTCTATCTTAGAGTTAAATGTTCCTGCTTGATTGCTGAAAGCCTACTAAGACAATCTAAAATCCAAATGAGCTACTTACTTAGCTCGTATGTCTCATTTATCTCCTACAACGCAACAATCCTTACTTGGAAAGAAAAGCATTAAACCATATACAGGCTTGGAAAGCCTATGATATTCTAAGTTAGGATGTGGGCTACAGAATATTCTTTTTTGTTGTTATTGGTTGTTCTTTTGTTTAACATTTGGTTTAACGTTATTAATCAGTGACCAGAAACCAGCAAATAGTCTTTATTGGCCAAAACACAAATGTACATGTTGGTGTGATAAAACTGCACCATACTTCCTGCTGGCTGCTAAGTTTCTCAGGTATCCGGCAGAGGAAACTGACTGAGCGTGGCTGGAGAATTCTTTTTCCCAGACAGAAACTATGTCTATGTAAGTTTGCAAGGACGCTGCTGAACAAGCCTTCTTTAAAAAAGGCTCATAGGAGAAACAGTGAATGCATCAGCAACGGCCCTTCCACTGTTCACTTTGGTTAATAAAAATATTAAAGCTAGATTTTGAAATAAATATCCAGATTGCTTGTTTCTCCACGTTAGAAGACAAAGTAAGAGATAAGAATCCTGTCTCCATGTTAGAAGACAAAGTAAGAGATAAGAATCCTGAATGTGAATAGTTGCCAGTCCTTTAGCTGGCTGAGGACTGAATGTAATATCAGATAAGAGACAGAAGTCTATAAAACCAATAAGCAGGAGGCTGGGTACCTGCAAATAAATCATAGGTCAGTTGTGTTTTGTGTATGATAATCTGAATCTTATGATATTACACTTCTAAATCATCACATGATAAAATATGAATATGAGACGTGCTGGCAATCTGTGAACCTCACATTAATATTGCCTAAAATATCTTATCGCATTTAAGAACTAATGTTAGAGCTGGTATGCACATTGTCTTTCTGAGTAGTGTGTAATTGTAATGTGTTGTTTATTTGTTTTACTTAAGGAATCAGCTGGAGGGGATATTCAGTCTCCTTTAACGCCAGAAAGTATTAATGGAACGGATGACGAGAGAGCAACTCCAGAAGTGACACAGAACTCAGAACCAAGGGCTGAACCAACCCAGAACGCATTGCCATTTACACATAGGTACAGATTCCATTCACGCATCCTGATTAAGTGATACCTGTTTCCTTCCTTGTTAAAGGGACCTTCTTCCATGCGGTGGCTTCCAAGTAGCATAGTTATGAATTAAACTAATTGGTAAAAAAAATAAAATAAAACAGAAGACTGGCTTTCGGATTTTCAGTATAATCTTTGTTTCCACAAAAAAAAAGTATGAGAGAGAAAGATTTGGAGTTTTATTTTAAAATTTATAATGAGTACAAGCACTTGAACACTAGTGAGTGCAGGTGTCCCTTTAACAGGAAGCAATATTTAAATGTCTGAGCTGTTAGTGAAGTTAACTGCTTCAAAGATGTTCCAATTAAATTATTTTTGCAAATTTTCTTTAAATGACTGATGGTACTGGATGTCAGCCTTTCAGTGATGAGTTATCGGAAGATAAGAGACTTACAACATTCAGGATTGTACGAGTTAAAGCAGCCTTTTATTAAAACAATTATCTGATGGTTGAAAACATTTTTCAACTTTTTTTTAAATATGAGAGAAGTGTAGTTGTGCTTCAGACTGAATTATAATTCATTGCACTAGGAATGTTGTACTTCATTGTTCTTTAAGAAATCTAGGACTTTTTGCTTAATGATACAAATAATGAGTTCAGATGGCTATATCTTGCGTATTAGATATTATTGCAAGTGGGACACTTCAATATTTAATAAACTAGCAAAGCTAGAAATACTGGAGGTTTTTTTGAAGCATGGTCTTGGTTCAGTTTAAACAGAGTTTAAGAGCTCTTGATCAGTGTCTCAAAAGTTGGGGAACTGTAGACCTTGAAAATATCGTGCACATAATTCAGAAGGAGCAGAGATCGAATTGGAATTGTTCAAGTATTCTAATTTTTTGTAAGACAATGTATCTGAAAAAATCATTTACATTTTCAAATGATAAAACATTGATAATTTTGCACTAATTTTTTAGCAGAGTGATTGTGTTTATTTTTATACTACAACTGTTACTAGTGCATCTACTCTATATTGTAGAAGAAATGGTGCTTTGTAAGAGTGCTATGTGCATGTGGAAGGAATATTACAAATGTTGCACATCTATCAGTGTTTTGTAAAGAGTTCATTTAAACTTGTTGTTTGTGTGCTGGAATTCTCTATCGACATCTTTGTGAGTTGTGGTAACGTCCACACATTAATTATGGTGTTTTTTTTTTTTTTAAATGGATAGCTGCAAGATCTTCCCTCTCTTTTTTTCATATGTAAAAGTTTTCTGATATGCCAATATGATAACTACACTTTGCATTGAGAATGACTGAAGAATGTTTCTAGATATTTTTTGAAACTACCCACTTGTAATTTTTGATGGTCTAAGAATAGAGGTTGCAAAACTTACATGTTTTGAATTTTTCTGTCTACTTCATGTATGCAATGGGAGTGTCCGGTTTTAGTTTATCATCCTGTTTGATACCACTAGCTAGAATTGGTCTTCCAATGTCAACTCTACATTTAGAGGGTAACTTTTCGTGAAGAGTCTCAAAAGACCCAAGGTTTTGTCTTGCTAATGGTAGGTAGAAGTTTGTCAGTAAGCTATTACTGAAGAAAAGTAAGTCGTCTTTTAAAAACTCTTTGTCCTTAATTGAATTTTGGACTAGGTTGGGTTTTTGTTATTACAATTAAAGACTTGCGTTGGCCCCTCTTATTTATACTGACAAGCCCAAATGAGGCTATTCATATATTAGTATTTAACCAAGATAGAAAATGCTCTCAAGTGCTTTCTGCTAATAGTTTCATATTAAAAAAAACAAAACAAACACATTTGTTCCTTCTGTCAAGGAACTCTGTCTTAATTACATGGAAACTAACATTAAAAAAACCCATATATTCTGAGAGATGTCACCTATTTTTCAGGCACTGCGATGCTTTTTGGGTTGATGTCACAACTTAGTTTGGAAAACACCTGCCTTGATTTGATTGAATTGTTAGATATAATGGAGATTTTTCTAGAACAGCACTCTGTAACAAATGCATAAAAGAGATGGAGAGTGAACCTGCAGGGCTGAGCTAGTCATGGTTAAATGGGCACATTTTTGAAGTGGCATTTCATAGTATTAAGTAGGCAACTATGTGGACATACCTAGTTGCTTGTGTTGGGTGGTAGGATGTTCTATGTGGTCAGCCTACTTGCCGCGGTTTAGAAAAAAACTTTTAAAAAATCCCTACACCCCAATCATCAGACTCCCTGGGCTTTTCCCTGGCTATGGAAAGGGATTGTGTTCCTTTGCGTTCCCAGCCCTTTGGATGCCACTGGCTCTCAGCAGCACTCTGTGTTTGATGGAAAGGTGATGCCAAGCTCAGCTCTTTTCCTGGGTGCCCTTTTAACTCCTGCCTCCAAATCCTGCTGAACCTCTTCATTGTGCACCCAGCATTTGAGCAAAGGTAACTTTCAGTCAGTGCTTCTGGGCAAGGAGGATAATGTTGGAGGGGCACGTGACTGTTGTCTTGTGTGTGGCAATGCTTTGTAGCTATTTGCTGTTTTTTTCTAGAGCTGCTGATTAGTTGCTAGGTGCTTTACAAGAGAAAAGATGATGTGGTCTTCCCTGCAAAGAGTTCAGATGTGGGGGAGATGAGAGTTACTGAGGCTGGCCATGCTACACTAAAATACCACTAGCGTAACAACTTCATTTTCTCTGTAAATAAGATAGCTGTGTTCTGCTCAGGCCTGACAGCGCATGCTATCCTGCGATGCACCAAAAGGAGCAGGCCTCAGTGTATGTAGGCTGGAGTGCGAGGAAGGTGGGTGTGGGTAGCTATGGGGGAAGGTTTCATGGGCGGCCGAGGCACCATGGCCGCGTGTGAGGCTGGGGAGGCGAGGAGGCCTGGTGCCCCTTGCGGTGGGGACCGTGCTGCTGCTGAGCCAGGCAGCAAACGCGACTGAGGGTGGGTGCCTCTGCACAGGGGAAGGGGAGCAAGGTTCGAAGGGGCTTGTTGGCAAAACAGTGCTAGGGAGGGATTTTCTTGTCTTTGTATGAACTGGAAGGGACTGATGAGAGTTAACAAGGTCAGAAGTGTGGAGGTCATGCTTTAGTCTGCATCTCATTAATTGTCGTCTTTTATCTGCACGCCTGGAAAATGCTTGATTTTGTTTTGTTATAACATATCCTCTCTGGCCAGATATGTCCTCTTCTGCAAGCGTTCTTTTCTGCGCTTCATGTGTGTTAGTAGTATAGGCAGTTGTGGGGCTGTGCTACTTCAGCAATGTAAGTGTAGACTGCTTTGTTATTTATAGTTGTTTCCTGACTATTTGTATCCAAGAACTGACAGGAAGCATTACTTAAGTCACCAGTTTTGTTAGTAGAACTTCGATTTCTTATTATTTCAGTAAATAATTTTAAGTATTGAGTATACCCTCCCTAGTAAATATATACAATCCCGTTCATATCCCATGAGCATAATAGAGCAACAATTGCTCTAATTTATCCCTAATTGGAAAGTCCTAAAGCTGTTTACAAGCAGTGTGACTCTAGTCAACTATTTGAGAGGAAAGGATATTAAGTAGTTATATGAGCACTGCACAGAAAGATAAACTCTTGCAATTAAACCTCTTGCCTTTTTTAAAGTAACTGTACTGGTTAATGTTGAATTACTGAGGAATATTACTTGGCAACTCCCACTTCTTGTAATATAGTATAACCTGAGCACTGCTTTCATTATTAGATGTTGCTAGAATAAATGAAAATTAAAAGGAGCCTAAGCCAGGCATTAGAAGTTTTAAAAATCTTGTTTGAGACTCTGATCAGTCATCTTCTGAACAATAGTAACTGAAGGCAGGATTGTTTCTAACAAAAACTAGTATATCAAATGTAGTGTTTAAAATAAAGAAGACTAAAACAAGCACAGATCCTCTTTCCTAACTAACTCTGTCTCCTCACAAATCTTCCCCTTTTTTGGCAATGTTTTCCACGTTCTTAAAATCTGATTTTTTTAAATAAAAGAAAAAAGTTGAATGTAAAATGGGGTTTGGAGAGAAGAAGGTTGCTCAAACATTTGTAACCGCCTCTGAAGTGACTGCACCTCTCTTTTAAACGTAACTTTTCATCATGCTGGTGCATAGTATACAATTCTTACTTGTCTGTATAAGCCCAAAGGAATAACATTCTACGCTTATTCATCTTGAGAAAATAGAATTTAAGTATTAAAACAGAAGAATGTATCTGATGAACTCTTCCATTGCTGCTTGGAGCATTTTGGTAACTGTTTGGTAAAATGGCTTTCACCCTCTTAAAATGAGTACTTTTGTTTATAACAGGTTTTATACAATTTCTTGACACCTTATAAAGCTGTGGGATAAAACATGCATTTTCAGAAACAAGACTTAAATATTAAGAGGATTCTTTTGGGATAGATCTTGAAAATCTTTAATTTTCTGTCAACCATAACTTGAACCTATTACCTCATTTTTTTCATGTAATACGTAATGGTGTTCCATTTAACCTTGGTGAATTTCTATTACATAGTGTTTTGCTCACACCATACACATGTGTGTGCTTGTTGTTTGTTCATTAAAATGACTATTTTTGTATTCAAACAAGATTTTAATATGAAACTTTGACTCATTGCCTTAGTGAAAATGGACTTCAAATGATGTTTATATCTTAGATATTTTATTGTCTAGATAGCTTACCATTTAATAATGCTGCATGTAAATCCAATGCTGTAACAAAAAAACCCAGAAATCTTGCTGCTACTTCCATGTTCCTTCACTGAGTTTTCATTAAAGGTTGTGTGCAGAAATCTGTTTAGTAGATTTTTCACTTTGTGTATTAAAACCACTCACTTCTACAAGCTTTAATATTTTAGTTATGTTACAGTAAAAGTACTTTGTGAATCACGTTGAATTGTTAAGTTGGTTTTTAAAAAAAAGTTTTGAGTCAATATCTTTTTGTGATGTTTTTTAATTTGAATTTATACTCAAATCCCAGTATTTGGATATTCTTTATAGTGTTTACACGCACGCACACACGCGCACACACACACAAGCGCACACACCTTCCTAATTCTTGTTTTTTAGTGCTGCTTAGTGTGATCATAGGATAGCTTCAGGTTCGAAGAGACCTCAGGAGATCTCCAGTTCAAGCCCCTGCTTACAGCAGGTCATCTGTGAGATCAGATCAGGTTGCTCAGGGCTTTATCCCAGAAGAAAGGAGACCGACAGGCAACAACTGTCTTCAAATTGCATAGTACTATAATGAAGTGTAACATTTTCGGGCATACTAGAGGAACTCTAATAAGTTCAGTTACTTTACAGAGAAAATATTATTTCTTGAGGCATACTTAGAAGAAACTCAAAGGTGATGTGTTCCCATCGTCAGTGTAAGCAAAGAACTGGTTAGTATAGCAGCTTAAAAGTAGGACTTGACTTCACCTCAACCAGTATTTGTTTGATGTTGTGAAGGTCTTAGCTATGTTGCTGTTCTGCCTGTTGTGCTCCACTAGCACTGTGGTGGTCTCATGAAGAAGCACACTGAGCGATTGCTGTCCCCTCGCTCGCTGACCCAGTTTCCGCTGCTGCCCACGTTTGTGCATGTTTGCCTAGGCTGCTAGGACTTAGTTTAAGTAGGCTATTCATCAAAATAGTAGTAATAAAAGTTCTTGCTAAGAAACTATTAATTTGAAAGGAAAAAGTTGATAAATGTCGACCTGTGTTAGCTCATTTTTTTTCATGTCTCTCCCGATTATGACACTTTTTGAAAATTCTGTAATGAATCTCTGGAATATGTAGTAAGCCATTACACATTTTCCAACCACTAACATGTCAAACAGCGTAACAAAGCTCGTACTATAACATAAGGTGACTCTAGATACGGGAGGAGAGGTGGAGAAGGACTTGTATCTACTATTGTAAGAATTGTTATGGAGAATGTGCTGCTGAGCTCTTTAAAATAAAGCAACTCTGCAGTTGATAGAGTTAATTTTAAAGGTTGTGGGAATGGATGAGAACCAAAACTAAAAATAACTGAACACTTAAAACAATAATTACACTCTCTCCCTTGTGCATCTAAGTACCTTCTTGTTTGGAGCATCTGAATTACCTACTTCCTGCTGTTTATTTAGTGAGAACTCCAAGGGGTGATTCAGACAATGTGAGCTGGGCGTTTGAAATTAGATGATGTAAATACCATCCTCAGGGACAACTGAGCACTCCTCCAACATGTCTGTCAAGTACATTCTTAGAAGAGAAATACAATCCTTGTGTAACTTATATTAAAAAAAATTCAGACGACTTGGAACATGTAACTCTTTTCTTTAATCGCATACATAAGAATTTTTTAAAAAGAGTAAAATGAACAAAAAAGATTGAAATAACTTGATTAAGGAATGAACTTTCATTTTCTAAAAGAGTCTATCCATTGTCTTCAGCTAATCTAAAAGCTGGATGACTTTAAAAGATTGTGGGATAGCACTTCAGTAACTGTAAACATTGGCTTTATAAATTAGGATATGTGATACTTAATTCTGTGTTTATTCTATTGATTGTTTGCATTAACTCACAGCCGTGAATTTGCGTTAGGCATTTTCATGAATACAGTTCTCTGAAATGTGTTATTCCTTTTAGGAGACTGCTCTTAACACATAGTGACTTTTTTGTTGTCTTTAGGCATGGGTGGAGGAGCTCTGCCTAGTCAAAGTTATAGATTGGTTATAAATGCTTATTCTTGACTATTCTTTTTATTCTAGATATTCCTAGTAAATTAGTTGAATAATAAACTTTTTCTGTTGTAAGTTTTGATACCATATGTGTATGCTTGTTTTAATTTGTGAGCAGTGTCTGTGAAGTTTTTATATGGGATGATTTGTGTATATATATTATTTAGAATATCGACAGTTTAGTGAGTTTTAGGCTCAAACATGCAATCATCTTTTCAAGAATTTAAATTATAATTATAGGAGATCTTATGTAGACAGTTGATACCTCCTGTGTTCTTCATTCATGTTTACATCTTTTAGCGTCTGACGTTTCTGAGGGTCCTCATAGAAAAGCCTTTTAACCAGTGAGTAGGGTTAAGCTGCAGACTGAACTTTCCCAGGACAACATGAAGTCCAAGATGTTGTCTTTAATAAAGCAGAGGTCTTTCTATGGCAGGGTACATTTAACTGAAGTTAAGTCAGTGTTTGCAGCTGTCACAGCTACCTCTTCCAGCAGCGTATTTTGAAACAACCTCTTTTTTAAAACTGAGGTCTCATTAGAATCAAAGCAAACAGACACCAAAGATATGCTGCAGTTCCCAATGTACTGCTCTCCAGAAAAACCACAATGAAAAATTTTAAGAGGAAATAGTCACTTTGTGGAATTGCTGTTTTTTACATCACCTGTGGAAAGACTTCCTATTTTGAAACTACAGATGTCGTGTCTTGTTTGGATTGGAAGGCTCAGTGCAGTTAGAGATTTTTCAGCTATCCATTTAAAATATATCTTCTACAGAAACAGAAAGCCAATAACCTGAAGTTACCAGGAAGAAAAAAAAAAAAAGCATAGCTATTGATCCTGCAAGTCCCCAGTGCATTTTCTGACGATCGTGACCCTTGAAGAAAGGAGCCTTTTGTGAAAAACAAAGGGAGATGGGATGTTTTGCAGGCCAGATGCAAACATACTTCTAACAAAGTCTGATTACTCAGACTTCCCTGTCGCATCCTGGTTCACTAGGGATGTTGATGAGTGAAAGTATTTCATGACCTGGAGACATGAACCATTCACGGTCTTACCTTCAGTTTGGGATTCATTCTTCATGAGGAGGTGGGGGGCTTTCTTCAGTCTGGAATTTTGACTTTTTGCAACAAGATTTTCCTATTGCAATCTATTTTGCAGGTAAGAGTATCACCCAGTTTGCACCTATCTGTACGCACGCATTGCCTCCCTCAAAAGACAGACCTGATCGAATAATGTCCCAACAGCTAGTTATAAATATAAAAGGTTAGAAGATTAAAAGCTTCTAGTAGCTAGTACGTAACTACTTCATTTCAAGTGCAAGGCTTTATCCACTTACCTTTATCAACGCAAAATATAACATTTATATAACTGTCTTTGTTGGCAGACAGATACTAAAAACAACTTTTTCAGGCTTGTTCGTTTACTGTTTTCTGTCTCTGAATAGACTCTGTAGTCATAGTCCAGTTCTGTGAAACTGAAGAATAGTCTAGACTTGGGTTTCAGGTTACACATTGCCATCTGCATAGAAATTATTGAAATGAGGGCACACAGTTTTAAAGGAAGAGAATTGAAGATTTATGGCCTTCAGGTCACTTTAAGTATCCTGCAGAACAATCTGCATTACTGCACTTTATTTCACTTGTTTATCCTACTCATCTCAAGGTTCATTTGTAGTCAGCTTTAGATTATTTTGTAAAATCAGTATGCAGAGCATGCATGAACGTGCCTATCTTCTAGCAGTGATTGTAATAATGGTAAAATACCTCCATCCTATTCCTTACAAGCACAGGAAAATGAACAAGTACTGAACAATTTTGAGTTCAAAATTCACACGCTGAAAAACAGCTTTAAAAGAAACTCAGAAAATGAGTGAAAACTATTTCATACTTCAGAAAGCCAATATTGTCAGTTTTGGCATATTAAAAACAATTAATATTTACAACAATAATACCCCTTTAAAATACAGCCTTATTCTTTTAAAGCCCACCTAAACCTATACCTTAAAGCTTTACTTTCTTGAATGTTTTTGAAGTGTGTGTCTCTCCTGGAGAAACGTTTCCAGTTGTCCAATTGCTCAAGTACTTGTATAACGTCACCCATATACCCATATCAATTTCCTACTTTATTGAGATGACAGGAAATAAAATGAAGTGATCTGAAAGAAAGAGGCTGTAAAAGAAAAAAAATCCATCAAACCAGACAAACAGCCCCCCCTAGACCTTTCAGTTAGTTGCTCTCTTCAGATGTTGGCTCTCTGTGTTTCCAAGTTGCTTTGCCCTTCTGCCCTATTCCAGGTATGTTGTCTGTTTTGTCTATTCACCTGCTCTTCTGAAAGGCAACTCTTGTTAGCCTACCTTGCCTTTCTGCTTTACTCTCTTTGAAGAGAGAGGATATATGTTAAGTTCCTTAGGCAGCAAGGCCAAAATCCTAATGGATAACTTGAGGAAATATTAAAAAAAGAAAAAAGTCTGTAACCAAGTACATCTTATTGAAGGTGGAGTTCAATTGAATGCATCTGATTGACATCAATTTCTCCCTTCTCTTACTGATACCAACTCATTCCACTGCCTTCTGTATGGTCTCGGCTGTAGTAGCAGATAATCTGAGACATAGACTTCTGATATTAGATTGTGTGTGGTTATAAAATAATCTTTTATAAGTAACATTTGCCAGTCAATGCCATACCTATTTCCTGTTCTAGGTGAAGGAAAGTGTTTGTATTTCTGAATGGAAGGCAAATATAGTATCTTAACCTGATACTTAATTACAATTGGCAAATGAAGACTTCTTAAATACTAGCAATTTTAAACACTGCTCTTTGTGGGCATCAAACATTGTTTTTCATATGAAGTTAGAAAAATGCATATTAATATTTGGGCAAACCATTCATTCTGAGAATCTTAAGAATAAGCATGACTTAAGATAGCTACCTGCAATCTGGGAAATTAGTTGTCTCGGGGCTGTTTCTCTATAGTTATGGTTGCGCATATATATATATTGATAGAGATATCCAGTTCTGAAATCTTTTATGTATTGTATGGGTATAGTTTCGCTGGCTGCTGGAATACGTGGAGATAAACATACAAGTATGGTGACAACATTGATGACTAAACAGTTACTATTCTTGAAGCAGTATAAAAGTGATTTTTCCAAAACTTTCAAGCAGAGTATAAATAAATATGCCTTCAGCCTTTAACAACTCACTCTAGAGGTGAAATGATTAATTTACTTTATGTATTTCTGTATTCCTTCTAGTCTTTTCTGTATTATTTTCTTCTTAACTGCCCCCTCTCCTTGGGGAAAATGGACACTCTGGAAACAGAAGTCCGTCTGACTAGCACTGTCCTCTGCAATGATTTAAGCTTAAGACCTTGTTATTTGTTTTATTCCTGTTGGCATTTATAAGGACATCATTATATATGGGGCAAGGGAATCTCACCTCAGTTACAAGATACCAAACACGTTAAGTCACAGAGCGTTTCCACTTTCAATAGTAGTGAATTATTAACTGTGGATTCACCTAAAATATGCAAGATAGTTCCAGAGAGGAATATTTTGTTGTAAAATACTCAGTTTGTGTTAATGAAGCTCATATGAACTTACGAATTAGCTAATTTTTAATCAGTTAGATAACTTTCTCCTTGGAGATTGACCATAGAAGTCAGAGCCAATGATAGCTGGCAACAAATATTTAATTTAAGTTATGGATACTTTCTCTGTTGAAGATTTGAGGTAGGTGTGCAGCAGTGCCAAGTTCTGCTTGGGTTTGGAGGAAGCAGTGACAGAGTTTAGGAGGAGCCTGCAACTGTTGATCCTTTGCTACCCTCTCATGCTGTAGTTGTTAAAGCTAATTAGAAAGTATAGCCTGAGCAGCTAGTATAGACTCTTCCAGTGGTCATGCAGTAAGGGGCAAAGGATAGAGGTGAGTGAACACATCTGTGCCCTGGAATATTTTTGACTTTCAGGCATGCATGGAGCCTGGCTTAGGAACTAACTGTGCTGTGTCTGTTTGCTTTATTGTCGCACAAAGCAACTGAGGTGAACTTGGTCAAGCTGCTTGCTGGTCTTTATATATTTTTATTGCTAGGATTCAGCCAAATGGATTGCCACTGTCCACTTCTTGAAATAACGCATTCAACAGCTAAACACAATCTGATAATTTGAGTTTGACAAAGCTGAGAAAAGGAGTTTAGAAAACTCTTGATATTAACAATACATAGCATGAATACTAACTTAGTGTATTTTTAAAGAACAGCTAATCACATTTTCATGAATCCTGTACACAAACAGTAACTTTCATCAAAATTTTTTTTTTCTAGCATTTATCTGGAATACAGTTGACTGAATTTCATATGCTGTACAGCTGTATATTCTTTGAGGTGTCCCTTTGCATCCCTGCAAGAGATGTATGGCCCAGGACCATGATATCTTAATTTTCACCTTGGGTAAATAGCTTGGTTTTAGGTCTGATCCAAGTGATGCACATTGTATGGATATGATCCTCTCTGGAGTATGTTATTTGTGTCAGATGAATTAAGATTGCTGAAGACTTCCCCTTATTTAGGGGTATGCTTTGCAAATAAACCTAGGTAAGGTAATAGTTCCTTGGAGAATGCTATGGCCTGGAATCTCTGAGGGAGAATGGGTAAACTGCCAGATTCATGTGGTGCTGGGCCTAAAATTTATGCCTGAGAGGCTTCCACAGTGCCTGATGCGTTTTGTCTTAGCTAGTCACCTCAGGTGAGTCAGATGAATGGCCACCTGAGGGTACGTGCTTCTCTTAGCTTTTAAAACATCTAAACCTGGGGAAGATGGATTTCATCCACTAAGCTGTCTTTACCGGACCCGGTATTAAGTTGTGCATTGTGGCAACATTATGGTTCAGAGCTGTGCTTCTTGTTTTCTATGGAGGCAACACAGCACTGCATCCTCCAGCATCTCTTTCACCCTGTAGTGGCTCCCTGGTTTGCTTTCTCACCCAACCCACTCTCCTGATGATGGTTCCTTTCAAAATAGTTGAAGTCCCCTGAGGAATCGAGTAAAAGTTAATTGATAAAAGTCCAAAGCTGCTTTATTGTAAGTAATTTCAGTGCATCAGAATGCATATAAATAACATTCAAGCTTCACCTGTAGCAGTTGTGTTATTGACAATAATTGTGTCAGGATGGCCGTTGTGATAGGCAGACCCCTTGCAGTGGAAGTTTAGTAGCATGAATCTACTTCCAGTAGACATGTGGAGGTTTGAGGCAGAAACAGATTTAACAATAGAAGCAGAATGTTTTATCTGTTAAAAATAGAAGTGCTTGTTATATCCTGCTCTTCTTGAGGGAAGAGTTACCTTGAAGAATAAAACGTGGAAAATATCTAAATGGGGACCAACTTCTCCTGTAATTTTCCATCAGTTTTATGATTTAGGGAAAATTTCAAGTAACTGTAGTGTTGTGTCTTTTGAGCTCCTTTAATATCACTGCAAATGCCACTGGCAATTTGTAGTACAGGCAGAAAGTAATTTGTGTTGATCAATGTCTTGAACATATAACAGGGGTCTCTGCTGAAATGAATTCAAGTTGCTGAATAGCACTTTGGTGAGATGTGGACAACTGGCATCGTCAAAGTATTTCACGGTGATATTGAACAGCCATCACATTTTGTCAGTAATGAATTGAGTTAGCACAAATCAACAGTAAAGTGTAATATAAGGGGCTTTTTTTATCAACTTTTAAGCTATTTGTCAAATTTAGAAAGTCATTTCATTAAATCAACATGACTTAGAAAAAAACAACCCTACAACTGAATTGTGCTTCATGCCTGTAGGAGGTTATTAAACTCTGTATTTTGCCAAAGAAAAAAGAAAGTAATTATGAGATTTTATTTCCAATCCTAAAGTGAGAATAGATATTATAGAGATAAGGTGTGAATTGTCTCAAACCAAGTGTTTTTTTATGTAGGAAATTCATTTAGATTTGGTTGGTTTGAATTTCAAGAGGATAGCTAAAATAGCTTCCTGTATGCACAGATTGTGATCTAATGGATCACTGTATAAGACTATTACGCGTTCACTTTATTTAGGAAATACTCTGAAATTTAGAACTAATGCGATTACATGACAATACTGCTTATGATCTCCTTTCTCTACTTGCCAGAGATTTTAGTATTATTATTTATTCCTGCTTCAGCACTTTAGGATGCATCTGTGCTGGGCCTTATATTCAGCACAGTGAGAGGCTCAGGAAAGCTGGCTTTTAAGTGTCTTGACATCGTGCTGTTTTCCCTTCTCTTTTCCTATTCTAGATGCCATTATCAGTGAAAGGGACATAGGGATAGCATGTTCTAATACTGCCCAATCGGTGGCATGTAGGCATAGCCTTGGAAAGGGATAGGAACTCATGCTCTGTTTTGCTGTCTGTGAAATCCTAACTTGCAAAACTCACAGGAAGCTGCTTACTGTTTGCATCCCAGTTGGGTTTGTGATGAGTTGGGAAGAATTGGTTCTATAAGTCTTTTTCTCTTAAGACTTAGAGCTGAATTATGAGACAAATCATCTGACTGAAAAGTGCCTGAAGGAAGCCTAGGATCATTTAGGACCCGTACCTGAAGTCTAGACTGACTGAATAAGAACTAGCAACTACCAGTGAATGAAGGAAGATACCATGTTCAGATTTTTCTTAATCAGAAATCGGGTAGTTTGGTTTTGGTTTTGTGATTTTTTTTTTTTTTTAAACTAGAGAGAAACTTACATAGGGACAGCTTCCTCAGAGCGTTAACCTGAAAGCTACAGGTCACAGAAAAAGCTCCGGTATCAGAGACTTTCCATATATGATGATTTCCGCCATTTTGCCTTTTTAGTAAATTTGACTCTAAGAATCAACACAGTGCAAGGAATTCAATCTTTTTTCCTGGGATTCAGATTTGGTTTGAAAAAGAAAATTTAATATTTTCATTCTATTAAAAGGTGAGATGCAAAAGAGCACCAGTGGTAGTATTCACTCATAAGTATTGCAACTCACTAGCAAGTTATTTTTTTCAATCATATGCAGTCAATATATGGATAATTATCATTATTTAGTCCATTCAGCGCAATGCTTGCTCTTTAAAGTGCCTCTGACAGCTCAGTAGATGATTTAGTGTGGGCTTTATATTTAGGCTATTGACTCTAAGTGATTGTATCGTTATCATAGGAGATGAATGAAGCTTAATTAAATTTGCCATGATCTCACATAGCTTCTCCTTCCTTAATGGAATAAAATTATATTGTTATCAGCATGTAAACTGATAGTTCATCTCCTGCACTAACTATGCAATTAATGCACGTATTTACTGGGATAAGCAAATTGACAATTGTAATGCAACAGTGATTTGCACCAGTAGTTGTTATTTGATATTATAACATAACCAGCTGAGCTGGGGCCAAATAGTAATCATTCAAAACTTTTATCCAACTGCCTACTCAAATATAAATATTTTTGTAGGTCCTTCTATAAAATGTCTTTCTGTTCTTTGCACTGGAGTTGTAAGGCCCATAGCTGTACTAATTGTTCTGCTAAGTTCAGTACTTGTTATGATACTAAAATTGGGTCCAGGCATTAAGGAACTTGAAGATTTTCAGAGATATCACAGGATATCTCAGAAGATTGAAAGTCTAAAATAAACACTTGTAAATCTTTCACATTCAACCACTCATAATACCCACTGTCATTAGCAGAAGCGTAAGTAATACTGTCGAGGTTAAGATGTGACAAACACCTAGAGACTTCTGTAGAGGACCTCCACCCTTTGTATGTGGTGTATACCAGATTTACAGGGGGGAGAGGGGCAGCATTGCACATCTCCCCTTAGCCCCCTCCCTGCAGCACGCGTGCTGTACGCCATGCCACCCAGCTCCCGCACAGCTGCAGCTGCCTCTGTTCTGTCCCTACAAACCTGACTCTCTCCACTGCTCCCTAGAGAATCATGCTGTAGTTGTAGCAGTCTTACTGGCCCCGACTATATGGCAAAATAAAACTTAAGGCCTTCATGCTAAGGGCCACGGCCTGAACCACATCCACGTTATAGCAATGGCACTGAATCTCTTCTGGGCCCATGCAGTGCCCTCGTGGCCCTAAGATGCAGTTAGTATTTTGTGTAGAGCTTTTTTCTAGTTCCAAACATCTGCAATGATTTGAGGCCTGTGCTGCCACCCACCAGAGCAGTATTCTCCTAGCACAAAAGTCAGGATGTACATTACAGGCCCAGAGGTTTTTCAGATGGACATGGCAGGGTGGTAACTTGTGTAAACCCTGATAGGGTGATATTGGAAGACTAGGTAGATGGAAGGATGCTAACCCCCTATGCGCATGTTTTATCCTGTGAACTGTGTTCAGGGTCTGTCTTGGATAGCTGACATAGACTGGAGCAGTTTTGGGAGGGTGCTAACTCCCTAGTATGGATGGCCAGATTCTCAGGGCTCTTTGGCCCTGTTCTACTTAACAGTGAAGAAAGATGTGGTCATGGGGAGCCGAATTGTTCCTTGTCGTTACTGTAACAGCATATTTGAAAGAGAAGAGCAAATTCTTCTGTCAGTAGTTGTGGTGAAGGTAGTGGAGTTTCTGAAATTTAGAGAGAGATAGTTGAGGGCACAGTTCAATGAAACCCTTAAAATCAAAGCAGCACTCACACAATACATGAGAGCCCAGGTGAGAGAATGCTTTGGCAGGCAAATACTCTCTTACCTTTTGTTACATTACTGGCAGAGTATGGTTCATACCAATGCCCATATAAATGGTTGTTATAGGTAGGATTTTTGGAAGAAACATAGGGTTTGTCTAGCCAGGGGCCTCAGGAAAATTAATTTGAACTAATTCAAAATTACTTAAACTGCTTTAAATCTGAGTTTGTACAAGTGAATTCCAGAATGAAAGTGGCCGTAATTCAGGTCATTTTAGTGTCAGGTTTCTGATATCTATCTTGCAGATAACCACATCAACTAATTCCTTTTATAAAGTGATTAAGTGCCATAGTAACTCATGTCAGTTAAACTTTCTTTGCAGCCAAATACCTATTCATTTTAGAAAGTGGGACATAAGCTCCTAAATGATGTTTTGAAAGTACGGTTTTGTTGGAATATTTGAAATACTCAGTACCATAGCAACAGCAAAGAATTATTGCTAGTGTTCTATAGTATTTTAATGCATTCAAAGACTTAGTGGCTCTTAGTTGAGAAAAAATAGAGTTATATTACAAATGTGAGAGTAAAATACTTCTAGCAATACTGATAAGTGATTTCAGGACCTAGGGTAAACTTTTTTTACTTTTTTAGAGTGTGTAATAAAATTATAGATCTGCAAGATCTTAGTATTTAGTGGAAAGACAAGACAGAAATTAAGTAGCTCTGCTTGCAAAGAGCTAAAAATTATAAACAGAGTTAATGATTTTGGTTTATGCAATATGGCCTTCATGAAGAGATAACCTAGTATCTTTTTACTATATAAAATTAAATTACTAAGAGAAGAATGAGATCTTATTAAAAGTAATAATAAAAATAAAACTTGAGCCTCTTTAGAGAAGTCATGGATTTTCTTAGAGCTACTCTGATCATTCAGGTCAAATACAGCTCATTTATTTTTTGCATTATGACCCAGTGTGCAAAAGACGTATGTAAAAATGTTGTTAACATAAGTTTAACGAAAAAGCAGAGCTTAAATGTCACCCACGTAAATACACCCAGAACACACTAGCAGACACTACAAGAAGCTTGGAAACATCCTTCCTTGTTTCTTGTGGAGAATTGTGACTTTTCTTTTTCCCCCATTGTAAATTGGGTCAGGACTGGGATCTAAATCCTGATGGATAAGGATCATAGCGGAAGCTTTTTTTTTTTTTTTTTTTTTTTTTTTTTTTAACTTTAACGTCCAGTCTTCTGCATCCCACGGAGTGCCTTTCAAGAGCTCCTCTATTGCTATTAATTCACAATGTTTCTATAAGCAGTGAACACCACACTTAGGAATTTTTGTCTCTGGCTTTGCTATCTGCTTCTAGAATGCTGTGCTGGTTGCTGTGGAGGATATTTTTGTGAAATTGTCCCTCCTTAAGAAGAATTTAATTCCCTGTCCATTCCTCAGTGATAAGCTTCCATATTGAAAGGTTGTCTGTGTAGTGGTTTCTATGAGCCTTGAATTAAGTCTGTATT